>NC_091766.1:80427939-81052939 GCF_029378745.1 Bos indicus
AGTGTCAGACTTTATTTTTGGGGGGTCCAAAATCACTGCAGATGGTGATTGCAGCCATGAAATTAAAAGACGCTTACTCCTTGGAAGGAAAGTTATAACCAACCTAGATAGCATATTGAGAAGCAGAGACATTACTTTGCTAACAAAGGTCCGTCTAGTCAAGGCTATGGTTTTTCCAGTGGTCATGTATGGATGTGAGAGTTGGACTGTGAAGAAAGCTGAGTGCCGAAGAATTGATGCTTTTGAACTGTGGTGTTGGAGAAGACTCTTGAGAGTCCCTTGGACTGCAAGGAGGTCCAACCAGTCCATCCTAAAGATCAGTCCAGGGTGTTCATTGGAAGGACTGATGCTTAAGCTGAAACTCCAATACTTTGGTCACCTCATGCGAAGAGTTGATTCATTGGAAAAGACCCTGATGCTGGAGGGGTTGGGGGCAGGAGGAGAAGGGGAAGACAGAGGATGAGATGGCTGGATCGCATCACCAAGTCAATGGACGTGAGTTTGAGTGAACTCCAGGAGTTGGTGATGGACAGGGAGGCCTGGCGTGCTGCGATTCATTGGGTCGAAAAGAGTCAGACACGACTGAGCAACTGAACTGAACTCAAAGTTAGGAAAAAATGGGGAATGATTGCTTTGGATGATGAAAACGTTCTAAAATTGTGGTGCTGGCTGCAGAATGCTATGACTACAGTGAATTGTAAATTGTACCCTTTAAATGTGTAACATTTTCTATCATTAGGAAATGCAGATCAAATACAAGCCAATCAATTATGTCTCCAGAAAGATTTTTCTTTAAGTGAAGTCGTTGAAGTTTAGTGTTTCCTGAAACTCAAGAAATCTTTTTATCTTGAGAAAATCCAGCCTAATTGAAGACCCAGTGAGATAATTACAACTCGTCTGGACTTAACGTATGTTAAAATCTGAAGAGTTGGGCGAGAAGGACTGCCTGTGTCCTTTGTATAACGTGTGCTATTTGTTATCCTAATTTTACAATTGACAGAGTAGAATTAGTTACAGTACTAGAATATGGCAGCGATACGTTGCTAATTCTCATCAGTCTGATTCCACTGGCGCTTTTTCCAATCCCAGTTTGGTTGTGGAAAGGAGTTAAGGAGGGCAAAAAAGGCGCTGGGTGGGAGACTCATAGTGTTCCTAATGAAAACCGTCAGTGAGAAGAGGGAAACAAAAATTTTGACTTAGCATTTCAGCCTCCTCATGCAGAAACACTCATTTTTATGAAGCTATGATTTCATGTCATTTTTTAGGATGTTATCAAATTAAAAAGAAAAAATATATCGAACTTTGGAAATTCGTACCCCAGTGCAGCAACTTAGCGTCTCAACCCAGCCTCCGTCTTCCCTGACGAGACGTTCTAGAACTACTGTGACTACTTTGCAGAAGAGCAAGTCGCGCGACAATTGGACGCGAACTACAGCCAGCAAGACGGCGCACCCGCGAAACTCGAGCTGCAGCCTCTGCGCGTGCGCATTGCTCCTCGGCCTCTTCCGCCTCCGTCTCTCAGGCCACTCCTCTTAGTCTGTCGAGTCGGGTTTTCTCGCCGCAGGTGACGGGTCATCAGCGGTGCCCACCCTCGGCGCCTGCGCAGACTGAGGCTCACTGTCACCATGACAGCGACCGCCGGGGGCCCTGGTAAGCGGGGTTCCCCAGGTTCGGAGTCTGAGACCGTGCTCCACACTGTTAGCTTGCAGTGAGTGGACATTTTCTCCGGCCCGGTGCCGTAGTTGGGGGCCCTTTGAGAGTCTCCTCTGGTGGCACTCCTTCCTAGTTTGGATCTTCGTGGTTCGCGTTCTCCACGTGTGCCCGTAATCAGCTGGCCTAGAGTCTTGGTTCTCAGTGTGAGCGTTAAGCGAAAAGCTTTTGGGGTGTTCAAGAATGGCAAGAATATTGTGTCTTTTTGTAAAGGATTTCTTTTTTTCAAAAGAGCAGTTTTAGTTTCTTAGGAATACTAAGTGACAGACCTGGAGGTTCTCCATTCAGCCCTACCTGACATAGGCATGCGTGCTCAGTCGTGTTGGACTCTGCGAACCCGTGACCTGGGATCTTGCAGGCAAAAATACCGGAGTGGTTTGCCATTTCCTACTCTAGGGACAAATACATAGCTTCCCATTATCAGCCTTCCTCTTCAGAGTGGTACTTTTGTTATAACTCTGAGCCTGCCTTGATGTATCACAATCACTCAAAGTTCATAATTTACATTGTTCACTCTTGGTGATGCAGATCTGTGAGTTTAGACAAATATATAATGAATGACATGGTCCATGGTAGAGTATCATACAAAATAGTTTCACTGTCCTAAAAATCCTTTGTGCTTTACCTACTTATCTTCTTCCCCCCAACCCCTGAAAATCAGTGATCTTTCTGTTGTATCCATAGATTTTTTTTTTGTCTTTTCCAGAATGTCATGTGGTTGGAATCAGAGTACATCGGCTCTCCACATTGGCTTTTTTTCACTTAGTAATGTGTGTTTAAGCTTTCCCCATGTCTTTTATAGCTTGAGAGCCAACAGTAATAATTCTGTTGTGTGAGTGAACCACAGTTTATCCGTTCATATTCTGAGAGAGATCTTGGTTGCTTCCAAGTTTCAGCAGTTGTAAATAAAACTGCTATAAACCTAAGTGTGCTGTAAATAAAACTACTAAAAACATTAGTGTGCAGGTTATTGTATGGATATAAGTTTTCAACTCCTTTGGGTAGGTATCAAGGGGGTGATTTCTGGATTGTATGATTGGAATATACTTAGCTTAGTAAGAAACCAGCAAGCTTTATTTTAAAGTGGCTATACCGTTTTGCCGGAGAAGACAATGGCACCCCACTCTGGTGCTCTTGCCTGGAAAATCTCGTGGACAGAGGAGCCTGGTAGGCTGCAGTCCATGGGGTCGCAAAGAGTCGGACACGACTGAGCAACTTCACTTTCACTTTTCACTTTCATGCATTGGAGGAGGAAACGGCAACCCATTCCAGTATTCTTGCCTGGAGAATCCCAGGGACGGCGGAGCCTGGTGGACTGCCGTCTGTGGGGTCGCACAGAGTCGGACACGACTGAAGCGACTTAGCAGCAGCACCATACCGTTTTGCATTCCCACACAATGAGTGAAGATTCCTGTTACTCCATATCCTCACCAGCATTTGATATACTAGTGTTCTGGATTTTGGCCATTTTAATAAGTGTGTAGTTATACCCTGTTGTTTTAATTTGTGTTTGATGAAAAGTGATGTGGAGCACCTTTTTATATGGTTGCCATCTATCTTCTTTGTTAAAATGTCTGTTAAGGTCTTTGGCCTTTTTTTTTTTTTTTTTTAATGGGGTTGTTTTCTTATTGTTGAGTTTTAAGAGTTCTTTATATATTTAGGTTAATAGTCTTTTATCATATATGTTTTTTGCAAATGATTTCTCCCAGTCTGTGGCTTGTCTTTTCATTCTCTTGATGTTATCTTTTGCAGAGCACAAGTTTCTCATGTTAATGAAGTCCAGCTTATCCATTATTTCTTTCATAGATGGTGCCTTTAGTGCTATATCTAAAAAGTCTTTGCTGTACTGAAGGTCATCTATATTTTCTTCTATGTTATCTTGTAAGAGTTTTATAGTTTTGAATTTTACACTTAGATCTATGATCTGTATTGAGTTAATTTTTGTGAAGGTATGAGTTCTGTGTCTAGTTTTTTTTTTTTTTTTTTGCAAAAAGAAAAAATTTGTTGAAAAGGCTGTCTTTTCCCCATTGTATTGCCTATGTGCCTTCATCGAAGATCAGTTACCTCTATTTATGAGGGTCTATATGGGGGGCCTCTCTGTTTTGGTCCTTTGACCTATTTATTTATTCTTTCACCAAAACAACACTGTCTTAATTGCTATAGCTTTATAGTAAGCCTTGATGTTGGATAGAGTTATCACTTTGTTCTCCTTCAATATTATATTGACAATTCTGAGTTTTTGCCCTCCACATACACTTTCGGACCAGTTAGTTAATAGCCACAAAATAATTTGGTGGGATTTTGATTGGAATTGCTTGAATCTATAGATTAAGTTGGGAAGAACTGACATCTTGACAGTAGTGAGTCTTCCTATCCATAAACATGGAATATCAATCCATTTATTTAATTCTTCTTTGATTTCATTCATCAGTTATCCTCATGTAGATCTTTACATATTTTGTTAGCTTTATACCAAAGTGTTTTGGTTTTGTGGTTTAATGTAAATTCTATTGTGTTTTCAACTTCCACTTACTCATTGCTGTGTAAATAGGAAAACAGTTGACTTTTTTTGGGGGAGGGGGGTCTGCACTAGGTCTTCATTATGACACGCAGGCATATAAAAATAACTCTTAAGTAACATTCTGGTTGCATCCATGTTGCTGCAAATGGCATTTTGTTCTTTTTATGGCTGAGTAGTATTCCATTGTATATATGTGCCACATTTTCTTTGTCCATTCATCTGTCCATGGACATTTAGATTATTTCCATAATCTGGCAATTGTGACTAGTGCTGCTATGAACATAGGAGTGAATTTTTTTTTATTTTTGTTTCTTTGTTTGTTTGTTTTCTACACCACACAACATCTTTAGTGGGATCTTTAGTTCCCCAACCAAAGATCAAACCCATGTCCTCTGCGTTGGAAGTGCAGAGGCTTAACCACTGGACTGCCAGAGAAGTCACATATCTCAAAAACTTCATTTTTAACAGCCACATCAATTATATATTTTATCATGAGGATAAACTGTGATTTAATTACTTCCCATTGTTGGACATTTCTGTTTTAGCCAATAATTACTGTGCCTTTTTAAGATCTATAAGTTAAACATTTTTAAAATGATGACCATATATTTTCTTTCATCTGAGTCTGAAAGGTCTGTGACTATTGCATATGCTATAAAGGGACATGTGTGTTTCTGTAAGAGACTGCTTGAGGGATAGTGGATACCACAATTAACTCTCCCCTTTCTTTATTCTGTAACCCAATACACAGAGTGGTCACTAAGTTCCATGAATATTACTTAGAAGTTATTTTTATATACACCCCTCCATTCTCTTATCAAATTTTATTTTCTTTCAATGTCTTGTCAGCAGTTTATAATGGCCATCATTAAGTTTTTAAACTGTTGTTATATAGAATTAATAATTAATGTAAGACACACAGTCATGCATAGGGAATCTGTAGTTACTTGGTAGGTACTTAAATGTTCAAAACAATGAACAAAAATTGGGGAGGTAAGGTTATAGATAACTCTTACTGTTTTTCAGCCTTTTCTCCTTGTTATGGGGGCTTCCCCGGTGGCTCAGACAGTAAACAATCTGCCTGCAATGCAGGAGACCAGGGTTCTATCCCTGGGTTGGGAACGTCCCTTGGAGAAGGAAATGGCAACCCACTCCAGTATTCTTGCCTGGAGAATCCCACGGACAGAAGAGCCTAGTGGCCTACAGTCCAAGGGGTTGCAAAGAGTCAGACACGACTGAGTGATTAACACTTTTCACTTTCAGTGGGATATGGCATTATATGGAGTAGAACTGATTCAAGTATTTTAGTCTTAACTAAATTAACTCACACATTTTAATGCCTAATTAAAAAAAAATCTGGTCTGCCAAAAAGTAGTCGAAAGATACAGGAATTATGTATATTTGTACATGCTAGAGAAATCTAAAAATACTAACTCAGAATTTACTTAGTCACTCATAAGTGTTGCTGACACTCATAATTTGGGACAGGGGAGCCTGATGGGCGGCCGTCTATGGGGTCGCACAGAGTCGGACACGACTGCAGCGACTTGGCAACAGCAGCAGCAGCATGCTTAAATGTTGGGCTTCCCAGGTGGCGCTAGTGGTAAAGAACCTACCTGTCAATGCAGGAGACGTAAGAGACAGTGGGTTTGATCCTTGGGTGGGAAAGATCTCCTGGAGGAGAGCATGGCAACCCACTCCAGTATTCTTGCCTGGAGAATCTCATGGACAGAGGAGCCTAATGGACTACAGTCCATAGGGTCGAAAAGAGTCAGACACAACGGACGTGATTTAGCATGCACGCATACTTAATGTATAGTTTAAAATTCTAATGGTTATTATAAATATAGAATGGAGCCTCAGGTGGAGAGTTTAAGTTCTACAAAATTTTGATGTTTTAAATATAGCTTTGGCTTTACATACATTTTACTTAATTATGGGGCTAGAATTGGAGAAGATACCATGTGAAAATTCCTGCTTTAAAATATCTGCTTCTTAACAGTTTTTTTTTATTCCTGCATTTTTCTTTACATGTCTCAGGCTCAGACTATCCTAAATGTTTACCAATTATTACTTACATCATATATAGCATGCGTGCATGTATACTCAGTCGTGTCCGACTCTTTGTGAGCCCATGGACTCTAGCCCGCCAGGCTCCTCTGTCCATGGGATCCTACAAGCAAGAATACTGGAGTGGGTTGCCATTTCCTATTCCACATTTATAGCATATTTAACCTAGATAGCATATTCAAAAGCAGAGACATTACTTTGCCAACAAAGGTTCATCTATCAAGGCTATGGTTTTTCCAGTGGTCATGTATGGATGTGAGAGTTGGACTGTGAAGAAGGCTGAGCGCCGAACAATTGATGCTTTTGAACCGTGGTGTTGGAGAAGACTCTTGAGAGTCCCTTGGACTGCAAGGAGATCCAACCAGTCCATTCTGAAGGAGATCAGCCCTGGGATTTCTTTGGAAGGAATGATGCTAAAGCTGAAACTCCAGGACTTTGGCCACCTCATGCGAAGAGTTGACTCATTGGAAAAGACTCTGATGCTGGGAGGGATTGGGGGCAGGAGGAGAAGGGGACGACAGAGGATGAGATGGCTGGATGGCATCACTGACTCGATGGACGTGAGTCTGGGTGAACTCTGGGAGTTGGTGATGGACAGGGAGGCCTGGCGTGCTGCGATTCATGGGGTTGCAAAGAGTCGGACACGACTGAGCGACTGATCTGATCTGATATATATATATATCTCTTTATACTTGTCACATCTTAATGTGTGCTGAGTCACTTCAGTCATGTCCGACTCTTTGTGACCCTACAGACTGTAGCCACCAGGCTTTACTGTCCATAGGATTCTCCAGGCAAGAATACTGGAGTGGATGGCCATGCCCTCCTCTAGGGGATCTTCCCTACCCAGGGATTGAACCCTCATCTCTTGCGTCTCTTGCATTGGCAAGCAGATTCTTGACCACTAGCGCCACCTGGGAAGCCCATCTTGATACTGGTTCTTAATTTTTTTTAATCTTTTCTCAGTTTTATTGCTTTGTTTTTCTCCATCAACGTATGCTGTGCCCTTTTTATTTAAAAATACCCTATAAAATTATTTTTAATATGAATGCTGTCATTTTAGGATCTTGGAGTGAAAATATACTGGAATATTTTCTGAGAAATAACCAGATCACAACAGAAGATGGCGCCCAAATCGTCTGGTACCATGCAGCTAACCACAAGGTGCAAGTGAACGAGGCACTGAGAAGTAAGTCAGTATTCCTTGTACTTAGATGAATTCAATTTTTTTTTTTTTAATCTGGTCATATTTTCAGGTACCAGAGTCTTAGGTGATTCAAGTGTAAATTCTTGGCTAACATAAACATTCTTATAAAAGATCTCATTTTATTTACAAAATGAACAAATTTTCCTAATGGAAGAATTTTCTCATTTTCCAGAAATGATTTACCTTTACTATGCCTTATTTAAAGTTCTCATGTATTATTACATTTGCTTATATATAGTAGTGATTTAAGTAAAATGTTTAAGATCAAGATTGTATGTTGTACGTATTTCTGTGTCTTTCACAGCTTACTCAGGAGAGGCTCAAAAATATTTGTTGAATGGATGAATGAAGCCATTGAATGCTAATTTATAATGCCTTGGGCAGTATTTATGCCTGGGCTAGAAACCAAGCCTTTGGGTTTGCTAACTCCATCTGTAATCTTATATAGATGAACACTATAGCAGTTGAGTTAGCCTTTTCCTGTGAAGTACCCCATTTTGGCTACAGCAGTGCAAGAGAATGAAGGTGTATCATCAGAGGTATGGGGCATAGCTTGAAGTGCCCTGTTCCAACAGAAAGATTTCCTTGTAATCTCATATTTTATTGTAAAAATTTATAAATTTACACAATTTACACATCCAACTCAATTGTGTATCTGGATAATGTATCTGAATAGTTTCTTTTATTAAAAAGCTATTATTTTCAGTTGCTTTTCAAAGGGAAGAAATTTGTCTACTAATATTTAATGCCTTATAATTAAAACAGTGTCTAGCACATAATACCTAACACTGGTTTTTTAATAAATAAATTTTAGCAGAAGCAATGCTTAAGGAAAACATTGATTAATGGCTTCCTGAAGCTGAAATGAATAGGGGCTGGGGAGTAAATGCTATTGGGTACAGGTTTCATTTTGGAATGATAAAATTTTCTGGAATTAGATGGTGATGATGGTTGCACAGGGCTTTCCAGATGGCTCTAGTGGTCTTAGAAAAGGCAGAGGAACCAGAGATCAAATTGCCAATATCTGCTGGATCATCGATAAAGCAAGAGAGTTCCAGAAAAACATCTATTTCTGCTTTATTGACTATGCCAAAGCCTTTAACTGTATGGATCACAATAAACTGTGGAAAATTCTTTAAGAGATGGGAATACCAGACCACCTGACCTGCCTCTTGAGAAACTTGTATGCAGGTCAGGAAGCAACGGTTAGAACTGGACATGGAACAACAGACTGGTTCCAAATAGGAAAAGGAGTACATCAAGGTTGTATATTGTCACCCTGCTTATTTAACTTATACGCAGAGTACGTCATGAGAAACGCTGGGCTGGAAGAAGCACAAGCTGGAATCAAGATTGCCAGGAGAAATATCAATAACCTCAGATATGCAGATGACACCACCCTTATGGCAGAAAGTGAAGAGGAGCTAAAAAGCCTCTTGATGAAAGTGAAAAAGGAGAGTGAAAAAGTTGGCTTAAAGCTCAACATTCAGAAAACGAAGATCATGGCATCCGGTCCCATCACTTCATGGGAAATAGATAGGGAAACAGTGGAAACAGTG
Source organism: Bos indicus (assembly GCF_029378745.1). Lineage (NCBI taxonomy): Eukaryota > Metazoa > Chordata > Mammalia > Artiodactyla > Bovidae > Bos > Bos indicus. The sequence continues at coordinate 80,437,007 of NC_091766.1, forward strand.
TCAGACTTTATTTTTGGGGGGCTCCAAAATCACTGCAGATGGTGATTTCAGCCATGAAATTAAAAGACGCTTACTCCTGGGAAGGAAAGTTATGACCAACCTAGATAGCATATTCAAAAGCAGAGATATTACTTTGCCAACAAAGGTCTGTCTAGTCAAGGCTATGGTTTTTCCAGTGGTCATGTATAGATGTGAGAGTTGGACTGTGAAGAAAGCTGAGCGCCAAAGAATTGACGCTTTTGAACTGTGGTGTTGGAGAAGACTCCTGAGAGTCCCTTGGACTGCAAGGAGGTCCAACCAGTCCATCCTGAAGGAGATCAGTCCTGGATGTTCATTGCAAAGACTGATGCTAAAGCTGAAACTCCAGTACTTTGGCCACCTCATGCAAAGAGTTGACTCATTGGAAAAGACTCTGATGCTGGGAGGGGTTGGGGGCAGGAGGAGAAGGGGAAGACAGGATGAGATGGCTGGATGGCATCACTGACTCGATGGACGTGAGTCTGGGTGAACTCTGGGAGTTGGTGATGGACAGGGAGGCCTGGCGTGCTGCGATTCATGGGGTCGCAAAGAATCGGACACGACTGAGCGACTGAACTGAACTAGTGGTAAAGAACGGCACTGCCAGTGCAGGAGATGTTAGAGAAACGGACTCAATCCCTGAATCTGGAAGATCCTTGGAGGAGGGCATGGCAACGCACTCCAGTGTTCTTGCCTGGAGAATCCCATGGAAAGAGGAGCCTGGCATACTACAGTCCATAACGTTGCAAAGAGTCAGACATGACCGAAGTGACTGAGCACACACACACGCATGATCATTACACAACCTTCTGAATATTCTGAAAACCAGTAAATGGTATGCTTTAAAAGAGTAATTTTATAGCTTGTGAATTATATATCAATTTTTAAAAATAAAAGAATAGGAAGAAATGTATCTATTATTTGCAGACAATATAGTTTTATATTTAGAAAATCAAAAAGATTCTACAGCTAAATGATTGTTATTCATAGGTTGATATAGACAATCTCAACCTTTTGACAATATAAAAATCAAAGCAGAAAATAAATTGGATTTCTATGTAACAGGTAAAAATTTGGAAGCAATCTTTAAATTTTATGGTTTGTAATAGTAAATGTAGAAGTCTCAGACCTAGAAATAATTTAATTAAATATGACTACTTCTAGCCTTGTTTTAAAAATAATCAATGGAAGTCATTTCCAATTGCTGCAGTCTGCTGTTGATCTGGGAATTTTTCATAGGTTACTTAGTTTTCAGATAATATCCTCTTTACTTTCTCCTAGTCAACCAGAACCCCAAGTTTTATAATCTGGGGTGTACTTTTTATCAAGTCCCTTTTTTCAGTCCTGGCTAATCTAGCAATTTCTTTCAAACACAAAGGGAAAAAAACAGGTTCTTGGAGACATGTATTACACTGCTTAATCTCATTTCTTCCAGAATATTTAAATTTAGTACAACTGTTATTAATGAAGCTGTTTCTGTTTTCATTAATATGTGATATTGGATTTTCAACAATGTCTGTGATTTAAAGCAAAGTACAGGAGGAACAATGTAGGAGTGCCATTTGTGGACGTAAGAGTTGCATCGTCAGCACAGCTGATCTCGGAATAGGCAAAATTGTTTACAAAAGTTATTACCTATGATGTTATTTTTTGTTATAACATTTCTGCATGTAGATTTTTAAAATGTATATTAAAAGAAATGCTGGTTAAAAATAGAAATTATTAAATCTCTTTGAGAATAAAAAATGTAGTATTTTTAAAAAACCTTTGTAACATTTAGGAAAAGTGTGACTATAGTCATCAACTAAATGTATTAATAAAAATATAGTAAATTGCTGCATTAGTGATGTAAACAGTATAAGCAAGATAGATAATTTTAACTTCATTTCTATAAACATATTTCTTTGAGTTTTGTTTTAGTGTAAGTAGCGTCAGTTTGGGATTTTCTTGTGTAGAAAATCACAAAAAACCCAAAGCTGTTTTCTACTGTATGGCTCTTGTCAAAAGTTGGGGCTCCTGTGGTTGGAGTGTTAATCTTGATGTGCAGACTTCTTCCTGTGACTCTCCCTGAGATGAGAAACATGGTGACCAGGCAGTCTCCCAAAGCAGAGGCATACCCTGACCTTCAAAAGCCTTCTACCCAACAGCAATTGGTGGGAGAATAGCGAGAGAGGCTGGGCATCTCACATACATGTCTCCAGGCCAGGCTTCCCTCTCTTCTGAGCACTAGTCTATACAACTTTTTATTTGCTCTTTTCTTCACGCTTACTCCTTGGAAGGAAAGTTATGACCAACCTAGATAGCATATTCAAAAGCAGAGACATTACTTTGCCAACAAAGGTCCGTCTAGTCAAAGCTATGGTTTTTCCTGTGGTCATGTATGCATGTGAGAGTTGGACTGTGAAGAAGGCTGAGTGCTGAAGAATTGATGCTTTTGAACTGTGGTGTTGGAGAAGACTCTTGAGAGTCCCTTGGACTTCAAGAAGATCCAATCAGTCCATTCTGAAGGAGATCAGCCCTGGGATTTCTTTGGAAGGAATGATGCTAAAGCTGAAACTCCAATACTTTGGCCACCTCATGCGAAGAGTTGACTCATTGGAAAAGACTCTGATGCTGGGAGGGATTGGGGGCAGGAGGAGACGGGGACGACAGAGGGTGAGATGGCTGGATGGCATCACTGACTGGATGGACGTGAGTCTAGGTGAACTCTGGGAGTTGGTGATGGACAGGGAGGCCTGGCGCGCTGCGATTCATGGGGTCGCAAAGAGTCGGACACGACTGAGTGACTGAACTGAACTGAACTGTGCATCAACAGAAAATTGGATTAAAGATTTACTGAGTGTGGCCCCACTCATTAGAACAAGACCCAGTTTCCCGCTCAGTCAGTCTCCATCAGGAAACTTCCATAAGTCTCTTATTCTCATCCATCAGAGGGCAGACAGAATGGATACCACAATCACAGAAAACTAATCAAACTGATCACATGGACAACAGCCTTGTCTAAACTCAATAAAACTGTGAGCCATGCCCTGTCGGCCACCCAAGACAGATGGGTCATGGTGGAGAGTTCTGACAAAACGTGGTCCACTGGTGAAGGGAATGGCAAACCACTTCAGTTCTTGCCTTGAGAACCCCATGAACAGTATGAAAAGGCAAAAAGATAGGACAGTGAAAGATGAACTCCCCATGTTGGTACGTGCCCAATATGCTACTGGAGAACAGTGGAGAAATAGTTCCAGAATGAATGAAGAGATGGAGTCAAAGCATTTAAAAACAACACCCAGTTGTGGATGTGACTGGTTATGGAAGCAAAGTCTGATGTAAGGAACAATATTGCATAGGAACGTGGAATGTTAGGTCCATGAATCAAGGCAGAAGTGGTCAGACAGGAGATTGCAAGAGTGAACATCAACAATTTAGGAATCAGTGAACTAAAATGGACCGGAATGTGTGAATTTAACTCAAATGACCATTATATCTACTACTGTGGGCAAGAATTCCTTAGAAAAAATGGAGTAGCCCTCACAGTTGACAAAAGAGTCTGAAATGCAGTGGTTGGATGCAGTTTCAAAAATGACAGGGTGATCTCTGTTTGTTTCCAAGGTAAACCATTCAATATCACAATAATCCAAGTCTGTGCCCCAACCAGTAATGCTGAAAAAGCTGAAGTTGAACAGTTCTATGAAGACCTACACTACCTTTTAGAACTAAAACCCAAATAAGATGTCCTTTTCATTAAAGGGGACTGGAATGCAAAAGTGTGAATTCAAGAGATAACTGGAGTAACAGGCAAATTTGGCCTTGGAGTACAGAATGAAGCAGGGCAAAGACTAAGAGTTTTGCCAAGAGAATGCACTGGTCATAGCAAACACCCTCTTCCAACAACACAAGAGACGACTTTACACATGGACATCACCAGATGGTCAACACTGAAATCAGATTGATGATATTCTTTGCAGCCAAAGATGGAAAAGCTCTATACAGTCAGCAGAAACAAGACCAGGAGCTGACTGTGGCTCAGATCATGAACTCCTTATTGCCAAATTCAGACTTAAATTGAAGAAAGTAGGGAAAACCATGAGACCATTCAGGTATGACCTAAATCAAATCCCTTATGATTATACAGTAGAAGTGACAAATAGATTCAAGGGATTAGATCTGATAGATAGCCTGAAGAACTATGGACGGAGGTTCACGACATCGTACAGGAGGCAGGGATCAAGACCATTCCCAAGAAAAAGAAGTGCAAAAAGGCCAAATGGTTGTCTGAGGAGGCCTTACAAATAGCTGTGAAAAGAAGAGCAGCGAAAGGCAAAGGAGAAAAGGAAAGATATAAGCATCTGAATGCAGAGTTCCAAAGAATAGCAAGGAGAGATAAGAAAGCCTTCCTCAGTGATCAATGCAAAGAAATAGAGGAAAACAATAGAATGAGAAACACTAGAGACTAGAAAATTAGAGATACCAAAGGAACATTTCATGCAAAGATGGGCACAATAAAGGACAGATATGGTATGGACCTAACAGAAGCAGAAGATATATAAGAAGAGGTGGCAAGAATACACAGAAGAACTGTACAAAAAAGAGCTTCATGACTTAGATAATCACGATGGTGTGATCACTGACCTAGAGCCAGACATCCTGGAATGCGAAGTCAAATGGGCCTTAGGAAGCATCACTAAGAACAAAGCTAGTGGAGGTGATGGAATTCCAGTTGAGCTATTTCAAATCCTAAAGGATGATGCTGTGAAAGTGCTACACTCCATATGCCAGCAAATTTGGAAAACTTGGCAGTGGCCACACGACTGGAAAAGGTCAGTTTTCATTCCAATCCCAAAGAAAGACAATCCTAAAGAATGCTCAAACTACTGTACAATTGCACTCATCTCACATGCTAGTAAAGTAATGCTCAAAATTCTCCAAGCCAAGCTTCAACAGGATGTGAACCGTGAACTTCCAGATGTTCAAGCTGGATTTAGAAAAGGCAGAGGAACTAGAGATCAGATAGCCAACATTTGTTGGATCATCAAAAAATCAAGAGAGTTCCAAAAAAACATCTGCTTTATTGATTATGCCAAAGCCTTTGACTGTGTGGATCACAACAAACTGTGGAAAATTCTGAAAGAGATGGGAATACCAGACCACCTGACCTGCCTCCTGAGAAATCTGTTTGCAGGTCAAGAAGCAACAGTTAGAACTGGACATGGAACAACAGACTGGTTCCAAGTCAGGAAAGGAGTATGTCAAGGCTGTATATTGTCACCCTGCTTACTTAACTTATATGCAGAGTACATCACAAGAAATGCCAGGCTGGATGAAGCACAAAATGGAATCAAGATTGCCGGGAGAAATATCAACAACCTCAGATATACAGATGACGCCACCCTTATGACAGAAAGTGAAGAAAAACTAAAGAGCCTCTTGATGAAAGTGAAAGAGAAGGGTGAAGAAGTTGGCTTAAAACTCAACATTCAGAAAACTAAGATCATGGCATCAGGTCCAATCACTTCATGGCAAATAGATGGGGAAACAAGGGAAACAGTGAGAGACTTTATGTTTTAGGGCTCCAAAATCAGAGCAGATGGTGATTGCAGCCATGAAATTAAAAGACGGTTGCTCCTTGAAAGAAAAGTTATGACCAACCTAGACAGCATATTAAAAAGCAGAGACATTACTTTGCCAACAGAGGTCTGTCTAGTCAAAGCTTTGGTTTTTCCAGTAGTCATGTATGGATATGAGAGTTGGACTGTAAAGAGAACTGAGCACCATAGAATTGATGCTTTTGAACTGTGGTGTTGGAGAAGACTCTTGAGAGTCCCTTGGACTGCAAGGAGATCAAACCAGTCAATCCTAAAGGAAATCTGTCCTGAATATTCATTGGAAGGACTGATGCTGAAGCTGAAGCTCCAGTACTTTGGCCACCTGATGCGGATAACTCACTAGAAAAGATGCTGATACTGGGAAAGATTGAAGGCAGGAGGAGAAGGGAACGACAGAGGATCGATGGTTGGATGGTATCACTGACCTGATGGACATGAGTTTGAATAAGCTCAGGGAGTTGGTGATGGACAGGGAGATCTGGTGTGCGGCAGTCCATGGGGTCGCAAAGAGTCAGACCCAACTGAGTGACTGAACTGAACTGAATGTCCATCACATTCTTAATTGTGTCTGCTAACCTGTATTTCCTATGATCATTCCTCTCTCAGTAAGTGGCACCATAATCTGCATATATTCTTAAGCCAGAAATCTGGGAGTCATCTATTCTTTGTCTTTTTTGTTGTTGTTGTTGTATCTACTCTATTGGACATTATAATTCTATTCCCAAATACATTTTGAATTAGTCCACATCTCTCTATCTCTGTTGTCTTCACCCTAGTCCAAGCCACCATGATCTGTTGCCCTTACTACATGGCTTCCATTCTTATTCTTAAAAGAAACCATCAGGAACATAATTTATATGGAGCCTGAGACTCTTGCCACTGCCATTTAGTGATTTTTTTTTCTACTCATGGGAAATGAATGGAGTTAATAAATGGAGAAACTGACTATTACTTTTAAGGAATTTGAAAGCCTATGTGTTCCTTTACAACTGCACTGATAGACAAGATGGAATGCCTACATATGTTATACTAAATACCACTTTACTGAGAAATCATGTTTGTGTGACTTATAAAATTAGACAGAAGCTTGACCTATTTCATCTTAGATATAGCTCTGTTTAACTTTTTTTGAGAAACTGCCAAGCTTTTCTGAAGCAGCTGAGTGGGTTCTTATATTCTCACCAGCAAAGTGAATGATGTTTCCAATTTCCCCATGTCCTTGTCAGCATTAGTTATTGTCTGTCTTTTTCATTATAGTCATCCTAGCATTTGTGAGTTGGTATCTCATTGTAGTTTAGATTTGCATTTCCCTGAAGATTAATGATGTTGAGCATCTCTTCATGCACTTATTGGAAAATCACCTGTATGTGCAGCTGAGTAGCTTTTTCAGCCTATTTCCTGCCTGTAGAAATTGGAGAGTTCATAGACTTCTTTTAAAAATCCTTCAAGCTGGGCTTAAGCAGTATATAAACTGAGAACTTCCAGGTGTACCAGCTGGATTTAGAAAAGGCAGAGGAACCAGAGATCAGATTGCCAACATTCCTTGGATCATAGAGAAAGCAAAGGATTTCCAGAAAAAACATCTACTTCTGCTTCATTGACTACATTAAAGCCTTTGATGGTGTAGATCACAACAAACTTTGGAAAATTCTTAAAGAGATGGGAATACCAGACCACCTTACCTGCCTCCTGAGAAACCTGTATGCGGGTCAAGAAGCAACAGTTAGAACCTGTCATGGAACAATGGACTGGTTCCACGTTGGGAAAGGAGTATGTCAAGGCTGTATATTGTCACCCTGCTTATTTAACTTCTATGCAGAGTACATCATGTGAAATGCCAGGCTGGATAAATCACAAGTTGGAATCAAGATTGCCAGCAGAAATAACAACAACCTCAGATATGCAACTCATACGACTCTAATTGCAGAAAACAAAGAGGAATGAGAAAACCTGTTGATGAGGGTAAAAGAGGAGAGTGAAAAAGCTGGTTTAAAACTCAACATTTGAAAAACTAAAATCATGGCAACCAGTCCCATCACTTCATGGTAAATAGAAGAGGGAAAAGTGGAAGCAGTGACAGATTTTATTTTCTTGGAATCCAAAATCACTGCAGATGGTGATCACAGTGATGAAATTAAAAGATGCTTACTTCTTGAAAGGAAAGCTGTGCCAAGCCTAGACAGTGTATTAAAAAGCAGAGACATCACTTTGCTGACAAAAGTCCATCTAGTCAAAGCTATGGTTTTTCCAGTAGTCATGTATGGATGTGAGAGTTGCACCATAAAGAAGACTGAGTGCTAAAGAATTGATTCTTTCAAATTGTGGTGTTGGAGAAGACTCTTGAGAGTCCCTTGGACTGCAAGGAGATCAAACCAGTCAATCTTAAAGGAAATCAGTCCTGAATATTCATTGGAAGGACTGATGCTGAAGCTGAAGCTCCAATACTTTGGCCACCTGATGTGAAGAGCTGACTCATTAGAAAAGACTCTTATGCTGGGAAAGGTTGAAGGCCAAAGAAGGGAGTGGCAGAGGATGAGATGGTTAGATAGCATCACTGACTCAATGAACATGAATTTGAGCAAACTGCAGGAGATAGTGGAGGACAGAGGAGGTTGGCATGCTGCAGTTGATGGGGTTTCAAAGAGTCGGACATGGCTTAGCAAAAGCAACAGCAACAACAGACCTCTTTTCATTTTAACTCTCTCTCTTTTTTCAGGTCCAAGTCTATAACAGCTCTATTAAAAATGTACTGGGATTTTTATATATCAAGTTATAAACCATCCCTTTAGTCAAAAGCCTTACTGCCAAATCTCTTTGAGGCAGGTCTCTGTCTGCTTTGGTTTGCTAGTTAGGGTGCTATGGGATAACACCTTTAAGATTCTATAAATTCTTTTATCTAGCTGTATTGGTACCCAAGGCTCCATATTTCTCAGGTCTTAATAAAGTGTCCTGTAGTTGTATCCTTGATTTGGCCTTGATCCTGAGGCTATAGTTTACTAGCAGCATCCTGGACTTGACTTTTGGACTGAGGCTTTCTCTTCCTTTGAGAATCTTTCGCCAGATGGAGAGAGTGGTTTTATTTTCTAACTCACACGAGTTCTGATCTGGAAATATTTCCTCTTTATGTTGCTTAAAATCTAAACAGCTAATTATTTAACTCAGCTCTTTCTTCCCATCTTTTATCATAGGAACTAAAAGAAGCCAATTAACGCTTTCAACATTCTGCCTGGAAACCTCCTTAGCTAAATCCACAAATCCATTAGGTATCCTATCTATCTTCCACCAGTTGCTACACATGCCAGTGTTGCCAGAAGTTTCACCATGATGTAAAAATAATTTTCTCACTGCTCTTCCAACCTCTGTTAACAGTGCCTTTCTAGAATCTACTGGATTCCAAAGCCCGTGTCACACATTTCAGGTTTTTCTTATGCCAGTGCCCCGCTTCCAGATAACTATTTCTGCTTGTTTTCTAATACTGTGTAATAAATTACCTCCCAAACTTAGTGGCTTCAAATAACAGGGATTTATTATCTTTGCTGATTTTGTGGGTCAGATAGTGGTTCTTCTCTTCCATGTGGAATAGGATGAGGACATGTTGCTGCACTTGGCTAGTTGCTCAGCTAGGCCTGGAAATTTTGCAATGGCCTCACTCCCGTGTCAGAGACCTAATGCTGTCTGTCAGGCATGAAGCCTTAGTTTTTTTCTGTGTGACTTCTCTCTCTCTATGTGGTTTCTGAGTCTTCAGAATTCTTACCTGAACTTCTTTATGTGGTAACTGGCTTTCCAGAGGACAGAAGCAGAAGCTGCCAGACCTTTTAAGAGCTAAGCCTAGAACTGACAGTTTTGCTTCAACTGTCTTTTGTTGGTCAAAGCAAGTCACAAAACCAACCCAGACGCAAGGGGAGGAAAAAGAGATGAGAAGATAGCAGGATTGTTGTCAGACATCTTTGAAGGTAGTCCACTAAAGCCTGCTCAGTCACGCTCAGTCACGCTCAGTCACCCTCAGTGACTAGTGAAGCTTCTTACCCATTCCGGGGATGTGCGCTTCTACATAGTAGCTAAGCTTTGGGTCAAAGAATTGAATCTATAGCATAGAGTTTCAAACATAAACAATAAACACCTATAGTTTCTAATTTCAGGAATGAGAAGATAAAAGTACTATTTGTGTTCTCAGAAGCTTCAACAAATACTTATGAACTCACTTATGAAGGTGAGTACACACCTCACTTTGCTGTGTACTGGGAAGAAATTCATTAGGACAACAGTTTGAGTGTGACCTAGGCAAAGATATTTAACTCCTAACCACCTGTTTGCTCATGACTAACAAACAAGGGCAACGTGCAAGGCCTGACATAGTACCTGGCACTTAGTTATTTCTCAGTAAATATTATTTTCTTTCCTCCTTTTTATCTTCCTCCAAAGGATACTGGACGTGCCATCTGCTGTAGTCTCTATTAACACTAACATAGATTCTTTTATGTGGACAGGTACTGCTCATATGATAGAGGCCGATGTCATTCTTCCAAGTGATGGATCAGAACATGGCCAGCCAATCATGGCCCATCCTCCAGAAATAAACAGTGATAATACTTTACAGGAATGGCTGGCTGAAGTTATTAAAACCAATAAAGGCATAAAGCTGGATTTTAAGAGGTATTTGTACAAACATGTTCAGTCTCCTGGTTGTTATAGAATAACAATAAGGGAAAAAAATCAGTAACTTCATATATCTGTACCTAAGTAACTTTATACTTTATCTAAATTGAAAATAGAATTGCAAATTTTATTTTTCAGGAATGGACCAAAGATCCACAGAGTTGTCTGCTAATATTGTTTCTTGGGAACGTTTTGAGGCTAAACTTAAGTTAATTTTTATAAAGGAATTTATCATAACTGACCATTGTAATAATAGAATGGTAAATTTTTTTTTCTATGTGAATAACTCCCAATAACTTTTAAAAATTTTAATTGGAGGATAATTCCTTTACAATGTTGTGTTAGTTTCCGCTGTACAATGAAATGAATAAGCTGTATGTGTATGTGTATATATATATAAGTTCTCTTGAACTTTCCTGTCCCCCACCGTCCCACTCTTCTAGGTCATCACAGGCCACCGAGCTGAGCTCCCTGTGTTACATAGCAGCTTCCCATTACTATCTGTTTTGCACATAGCAGTGTATATATTTCAGTGTTACTCTCTCAATTTGTCTCACCCTCTCCTTCCCCCACTATGTCCACAAATCCATTAGAAAGAAAGTGAAGTCACTCAGTCGTGTCCGACTCTTTTCGACCCCATGGACTGTAGCTCACCAGGTTCCTCCGTCCATGGGATTTTCCAGCCAAGAGTACTGGAGTGGGTTGCCATTTCCTTCTCCAGAGGAGCGTCCTGACCCAGGGATTGATCCCAGGTCTCCTGCTTTATAGGCAGACGCTTTACTGTCTGAGCCACCAGGGAAGTCATAGAGCAATACAAGTCCACAAGTCCATAGAACAATACATTTAAGATGCTACTTTCATTAAGAAGTAGTCTGAGAGAGAGTTGGCAGTAGTTGGGTTAGTTAATGCATTTCCTACTTGATTTGTGTTATTATATTTGGGAAATTATTTAGAATTCTTTAATTACTGAAGAGTTTCTTAAAAATAATGTTTTAGAAACACTGATAATGAAGAGAGCAAGATTAAGTATCATTTCCTTCTCTGTGACCATCATGGAAAGTTTTACTTTTGTGGTATTTTGGCAGTGTAAAAATTATAGGTAGAGCCAGGGATTTATTGTGACACCGTAAAAGCTCTTCATGAGACCCATGAAGGCAACTGCTATGAGAATCTAGGATGTGTGGTAAAATTACTTTATCTTTGAACAGTATTTTAAAATTGAATCATCTCAAGAAATGAATAAGGATTGGAAATCTTATTCATAGGGTTTTAAAAAACCTAATAAGTATTTAATCATTAATACTCGGTGAGCAAAACTTTAGATCTCCTTGCCTTTTCATTTGTTGTGGGGCTAAATATACTAGTAAACCTCTTTATACTGTGAGTGAAAGCTATTGTAAAATCTTAAAGCTTTTAGAATGGTGAATAGTCCAACTCCACTTTATTGACAAAGGAACTTAGTCCTGAAAAGGTTACGTAACAACAGCTAAACTTGAGAGCTGAGCTAGGACCAGATTCCAGGTTTTCTAGAGCCAGTCCAGTGTTCTCTGTGATGCTGGTTTAGTCACTCAGCTGTGTCTGACTCTTCGCAACCCCATGAACTATAGCCCACCAGGCTCCTCTGCCCATGGAATTTCCCAGGCAAGAATACTGGAGTGGGTTGCCATTTCCTTCTCTAGGGGATCTTCCCAACCCAGGGATTGAACCAGCATCTCCTGCATTGCAGGTGGTCTCCTACATTACAAGTGTATTCTTTGCCGACTGAGCCACCAGGGACCATGAAATAAAGTATTTAATCCTTAATGCTTGGCGAACAAAACTTTAGATCTCCTTGTCTTCTCACATGCTCAGTTTCCTTTTTTTTAATGTTTACCATTGCCCGTAGACTTGTTCTGTATGTAATATATACTTTGACTCCTCACCAGTCAGATCAGCTCATTCATTCCTAAATGCTAACAGTCACCAGTAAAAGGCTGTGCCACTAGAGAAAGATTTTGCATGTTTTCTGATCATACATACTTGAAGGGGAATGAATTTAACTAACAATTACGTAAACACATACTGTGTGTCAGACACAGTTCTAAGAGTAAGAGGGTGCTCAGTCGCTCAGTTCTGTCTGATTCGTTGTGACCCTAGGGACTGTCGTCTGCCAGGCTCCTCTGTCCATGGGATTTTTCCAGGTGAGAACACTGGAGTGGTTGCCATTTCCTCCTCCGTGGTCTAAGAGCATTCAGTGTTAATTCGTTTAATCTTTATAACAATCCTGAGACGTAGGTTCTTCCTATTCTCATCCTCCAGATATAGGAACAAAGGAATATATAGATTAATTGGGAGAGAATTGTTATTTTAAAATATTTACACATTGAGTCTTCCAGGCTAGGAATATAGTATATTATTCTTTGTAGTAAACATTGTATTTTGCTGTTGGGCAAAAGTTTATCCTCAGTCTTTTTTTTTTCCTACCCAAATATGGCGTTTCCTCCACATTTACGGAGAAGGCAATGGCACCCCACTCCAGTACTGTTGCCTGGAAAATCCCATGGATGGAGGAGCCTGGTGAGCTGCAGTCCATGGAGTCGCTGAGGGTCGGACATGACTGAGCGACTTCACTTTCACTTTCCACTTTCATGCATTGGAGAAGGAAATGGCAACCCACTCCAGTGTTCTTGCCTGGAGAATCCCATGGACAGAGAAGCCTGGTAGGCTGCAGTCCATGGGGTCACACAGAGTTGGACATGACTGAAGCGACTTGGCAGCAACCACATTTACTCTTCCAGAAGAATTTTGTAATTATTTTGTAAAGTTCCAGAAATTTTTTTCTTAATATAGGTTTTGTTTTTCGTATTGGAAAGGGAAAGTGGCGGTACTATAGTCTTTTGCATTAGTGATAATTAAAACATTTACTTGTAAAAGAATATTAAAATATTAAATAGTTAAATATTAATAGTTATACTATTTCATTAATAGTTAATAATTAAAATATTAAATAGTTAAATATTAAAATAAAAATATTTAAAAGTATATTAAAATCTTATCATTATGTTCTGTGTCTTAGCTCTTTATGTTTGACTGTGCAGTGCTTTGCACATGGTAGACACCTAATATATGCTGTTGCAATATCAGTTTGGGGGAGAATATGCTGAGACTATATATTATCAGATGGCGAGCCATCATTAAACAGTCTAATGTCAGTTTACTGAATTGAGAAAGGCTAAGAAGCTTCCTGTTGAATATAAACGGGAAGTTAGTGATTAACCCAACTGCACAGACACCAGATTTCTTAAGAAAGCAGAATCATTTCTAGAAAAGGAGAGGAGGTCAGCTGTAAGACATGTGTGGATTAGTTTAAGGTTTCCTTCTGCTCCACTTCTGAAGAGCAGAACCCCACCGGCACTTAGCTGCTGCTGTGGGACTTTCAGACAAGCAAGCTTTGGAGTAATAGGTATAAGTTGCTTAAGTACCTTGTAATAGGTACAGGTAATAGGTAAGCAAGCTTCGGAGTAATAGTACAAGTTGCTTAAGTACCTTGTAATAGGTACAAGGTACTAAAAATGAGGGAATTTTGTAGGTAGTACAGTTGGCCAGATCTCAGAATTGTGGTTTTTAACACAGCATTGATACCATTCAAGGCAGAAAGCATTTGAGACAGAGAAATGACAGCATCTATATTAGAATCTGTTAGGTCCTGCATTAGAGTTTTTTAACCCACTATAATCTAGGGCCTGCATTTCAGGGGTATAAGAATGAGAAAAAAAGCAGCTTATTACATGGGAGCAGAGTTCAAGAGAGGCTGATTTCCTCTGGTTTTAGTGAACAGTATCCTTGCTCATTAATAAATATGACCCTATAGAAGCAGAAGAGATCAAGAAGAGATGGAAAGAATACATAGAACTGTACAAAAAAAGAGTTTAATGACCCAGCTAATGACGATGGTGTAATCTCTCACTCAGAGCCGAACACTGTGGAGTATAAAATCAAGTGGGCCTTAGAAAGTGCTGCTACCAATAAAGTCAGTGGAGATGATGGAATCCTTGCAGAGCTATTTAAAATCCTAAAAGATGATGCTATGAAAGTGCTGCACTCAGTATGTCAGCAAATTTGGAAAACCCAGCAGTGGCTGGAAAAGGTCAGTCCTCATCCCAATTTCAAAGAAGGGTAGTACTAAAGAATGTTCAAACCACCAGACAGTTGCACTCATCTCCCATGCTAGTAAGGTTATGCTCAAAGTCCTCCAAGCTAGGCTTCAGCATTACGTGAACTGAGAGCTTCCGATGTCCAAACTGGGTTTAGAAAAGACAGAGGAACCAGAGATCAAATTGCAAACATTCGCTGGATCACAGAGAAAGCAAGGGGATTCCAGAAAAATATCCATCTCTAAAGTCTTTGACTGTGTGTATCATAACAAACTGTGAAAAACTCTTAGAGAGATGGGAATACCAGACCATCTTACTTGTCTCCTGGGAAACCCATATTTGGGTCAAGAAGCAGAAGTTAGAACCCTGTATGGAACAACTGAGTGGTTCGGGATTGAGAAAAGAGTACGAAAAGGCTGTTTATTGTCTCCCTGTTTGTTTAACTTATACACAGAGCACATCATGCAAAATGCCAGGCTGGATGAGTTACAAGCTGGAATCAAGATTGCTGGGAGAAATATCAACAACCTCAGATATGCTGATGATACCACTCTAATGGCAGAGAGTGAAGAGGAATTCTTAAAAGAGTCTCCTGATGAGGGTGAAGGAGGACAGTGAAAAAGCCAACTTAAAACTAAATATTAAAAAAACAAAGATCCTGGCATCTGGTCCTTTCACTTCATGGCAAATGGAAGGGAAAAGGTGGAAGCAGTGACAGATTTTTTCTTCTCGGGCTCTAAAATCACTGCTAATGATAACTACAGCCATGAAATTAGAAGATGATTGCTTCTTGGCAGGAAAGCTATGACAAACCTAAACAGTGTGTTAAAAAGCAAAGACCAAAAAAAAAAGCAAAGACATCACTTTGCTGACAAAGGTCCATATAGTCAAGGCTATGATCTTTCTGGTAGTCATGTACAGATCTGAGAGCTGAACTATAAAGAAGGCAGAACACCGAAGAATTGATGCTTTCGAACTGTGGTGCTGGAGAAGACTTTTAAGAATCCCTTGGAAAGCAAGGAGATCAAGCCAGTCAATTTTAAAGGAAATCAACCCTGAATACTCTTTGGAAGAACTGATGCTGAAGCTCCAATACTCTGGTCATCTGATGTGAACAGCTGGCTCATTGGAAAAGACCCTGACGCTGGGAAAGACTGAAAAGGCAGGAAAAGAGGGCAACAGAGGATGAGATGGTTGGATGACATCACTGATGCAATCGACATGAACTTGGGCAAACTCCGGGAGATGGTGAGGGATAGGGAAGCCTGCTGTGCTGCAGTCCATGGGGTTTCAAAGAGTCAGACGTGACTGGTGACTGAACACAACGAACAACAATGATGACATTATCAGTTTCTGCTCATAAAGTAGGAAGCCCAAAAGGAGTGAGGGAAGAGAGGTGGAAGCACAGGCAGAAGGACTTCAGTCCATTAAGAGGAAAAGTTGAAGACTGACAAGGGGTGGTGCATGTTCTCCCTCCCAATATCCACCTCCCAGATTCTTAGTCCCCCCAATCATTGTGTTAGGTAGATAGAATAGGGAAAAGGAGTCCAAAATGGCGGTGGCTAAAAGACAAGGAAGGGAAAAGCCCGAGAAAATAGAACAAAGGAAGGTCAAAGGAAGGTCCGAGGACCAGAGTGAAGACTTCAGGTAGAACAAACAGCACTCCTGGCTAAGCCCAATTTGCATAGGGCAGGCCCAGGTGGAGGAAAAAAACATATAAAAGGAGGAGCCAAAGCGCTTTCTCTCTCTCTTTCTCTCCTGCGTGTGTGCACTCTTTCTCCCTCTCCCTCTCTCTCCCCTGCGCGCTCCTCCACTCTCTTCTCTTCAAGTCTTTGGGTTGGCATGCTCTCACTCTTTGAGGATGGGTTCTCCTGCTATCTTCTAAATAAAATAGAGCTGTAACACTGATTTGCCTAAGAGCTATAACATGATTTGTCCAAGACCCGAGGGCTGCGACGCACCGAGGGCTTTAATGTCCGTCGCTCCAAATCTTGGTTGTGACCAGACAAAGAACCGAGGAACATACACTCACGTGACAATTGTGTTCCTTAAGAGCTAATTTTCTGAGAAATATGCATAGGCCTCAAAGATTCAGAAGGGATTCAAGATTGCAGGTAGTGTAGTTTTCCAATAAAGTTTGTATTTTTTAAAAGTAAAAATTATATTGGCTGCTCAAAGCCTTATTATTTCAAAATGTATTCGTCCAAGAAGACGTCAGGAAGTAAAAGGAGTGAAGTTGCTTTTTAGTTTAAAAGTAACTAAAATATAGTTGTCTCGAGTTTTCAGAAAAGATGTTTACAGTAGAGGAGGAAAATGAAGTTTATAAAAGCTTTAAGGAAATGTTTTAATTTTACATTTTGCAGTTGTTTTTAGAAATGTGTTTGTGCATCCAGACTCTCACAAGAATACATAAAGGGAAAGAGGCTCTTTTTCCCAAGGTCATTAGCCAGTGCTAGAGACATGGTGTCTGAGTGCACTTTGTGTATTTTCATAAACTGGAATTTGCAGGTTGTGAGTATGTTTAATTTTAAATCCTGTTTATACATTCTTTGATGAGTGAATGTTTGTGTCTTTTCTTAAATTGTTTTTATACAGAGTGATCATAATACAGGGTTTTGAAACTTCTATCTACAGGTAATGGCATTATTCATACATTTATAGAACCTTTTAAGTACTTTCTTGAATAATAAGTATAAATCAGTATTTTAAGATACGACACATGTTAACTTTCCCCTCTGGTGATATCTAAATCTTTGATTTTATTTAATTCAAGCATTATGATATTATACTCTTATTATGAATTTGAGAATGTTAAAGCCACTAGTCTAAAAGAACTTTTTACTTTTACTTTAGGAATGTATCTCATTGACAACAAATTGTTTTTAGTTTGGCAGCTGTAGAACCATCCATGATGCTCTTGGAAAATGTCAAGAGGCATCTGAAGCGTCCAGTGTGGATTAATGCTGATGTTCTTCCTGGTCCAAATGGAAACAGCAGAGTAGTGGATGCAAAA
The DNA here is from genome assembly GCF_029378745.1 of Bos indicus. NCBI lineage: Eukaryota > Metazoa > Chordata > Mammalia > Artiodactyla > Bovidae > Bos > Bos indicus. Next base: position 80,454,424 of record NC_091766.1, read on the forward strand.
CCTTTTATAGACACTGTGACATCCTTCTCTCCAGATGTGACGTTTTCCTTGGGTTGGACAACAGGATGGCATCCTGAGAAAGTCAATGAAGGTGATAATTTAAAATATGTGTTCCTTTTATACATTCAGATATAAAAATAATACCTTTAATACAAAACCAAAACCACGTTCTATAAACCCAAGAGCCTAATGGAGAGAAAGATCTGGCCCTAAAGATGTGTGTATGACTCTTCCTTCTGCTATTTCAGATAGATCTCGTTCACTGGCGACATTTTGGTCACCAGGCTCCCACAGAAAATATTTATTTGCAAGGTCTAGAATAACCAAAGCTGCCTCTTGACATTCTGCAAATTCTGAGTTGGTCTCTTTGTACTTGTAGAGCATTCTATACTCTTTTTTTCCTTTTCCTTTGAAGCAAACTCTCTCTGTTGGATGAAAGATAAAGAAGTGGTAATAAAATCTTTTTAAGTGATGTGGGCTGCCATCTATGGGGTCGCACAGAGTTGGACACGACTGAAGTGACTTAGCAGCAGTAGCAACAGCAAGGCCAGAAGTAGGGGGTGTGTGGCTGAAGAGCACGGATTCTGTTCCCTTGATCTTAGAAGGTCCTCGAAATGTAGACTGCTAGGAAAGAAGCTTGGTGCCCTCATGCCCTCAGGCTAGACAGAGCGTGTGGGAGGCCACGAGACTTTCCTCTCTGGGAAATTTCTTCTTTCTCTTCATGTACTCTTTTAGATGGACCTGATATTCGGCTTATTTTTCCTGGATGAAATTTATTACACTATTTGGATTCATCTTTTTCTTCATACATCCCTATTGAGTGATTGTCCAGTAAAATCACTAATTAGGGATCTAAGTCAGGGATCCAGTAAAATCAGATGCTCTGGGACACCTGAACACATGGTAAAAATAATTAACCAAGAAGATATTTAGAGTTTATGGAAATGTTAGCCTTTATTTTATGTTTATAGCATTTTAAAATTTACTTATTTGCTATTACTGTCTTTAGATGTAAAGTTTTAAAATCTAACATGAGATTAGAGTAACTGCTATCTGGTTGCGTAGTGACATTTAGGTTATAACCCCTGGACCAGCAATTGATATAATCGAGAGAAAAACGGTATACTTTAAATTTGTTCTATTTTAATTTTCTAATCATTGTATTAGTGTCAGTAAAGGATATAGCCTATAATTCAAAGTGTTTGAAGAAGGTAAACTAGAAATGATTTAATAGCTTCCATCCTGCTTCTGATCTCTTTTTAGTCACAGTTTAGTCTAACTCTGACTTTAATCTCAGGCTTGAACTGAATTAAACCATGTCTGGGTCTTTAAGTCATGTTGGTGTTGAATGTTTCCAGGCTACTTTTCCCCTGCTGGCAGACAGTCATTACCACCGTGTGCTTTATCTTCCCTTACTTCTTATGCTACAAATTTTAGGAAAGAGAGTTTATGTTTGTAGTAATGTAAGTAATAGCGTATGTTAGCAGCCCCTTTTTCTAATTAAAAAGGTACAATTTTCCAGATTTTAAAGGAAAGCAGACCTTTCCCTTCTTTCATGAGGAATTTAGCTACTATAGGCTTTTAGTAAATTGTTCCTTTACAGACCAATACTTTTTCAACCTACTTTTGATAGAGTTTAGGGGTTATTTTTAAAATATACATTTTTTTTTCTGAAGCTGTTTATAAATAGGCAGATATATTTTCCACAATGTCTAAACTTGATTTAAAACACAAAACACACATATAAAAGCCAATTCAAATACTATTTCTATTTTAGAAAAAAATGTGTAAGTAATTTGGACTAGTCCCCACATTTAAAAAAAAATTGAAGTTAATTATTACTTAAATAGCTCGTAAGTACCTAGCAACCATCTTTTTCCTGGAAAAGAAAGCTTAACACAAGTGGAAAATCTAAGTTTATAGAGTATATTAATGATGCAGAGCCTTAGAATTTTAAATTATATATATATATATAGTGCCAACATTTCCTTTTTTGTACTTGATAGATTAATCAATTCTTTTCTAAGGTTTCAATTTTTTTGCTTGATTTGCTCTCGTTCACTTGTGACATGACTTTAGATGTAATTTTTTTATCTGCATCCCACTCAAAATATTTTCCTGCATTAAGTGTTATACTACTTTCTCTGAATCCGAATGGAAATTTTAGTGAATTACCTATGAATTTACATATTCATATATAATTTAATTTTTATCCTTCCCTGGTGGCTCAGATGGTAAAGTGTCTGCCTGCAATGCAGGAGACCTGGGTTTGATCCCTGGGTCGGGAAGATCCCCTGGAGAAGGAAATGGCAACCCACTCCAGTATTCTTGCATGGAAAATCCCATGGTCGGAGGAGCCTTATAGGTTACAGTCCATGGACTTTCTCTGAATCCAAATGGAAATTTTAGTGAATTACCTATGAAGTTACATATTCATATATAATTTAATTTTTACTTAATTGACTTTTTAGGATTCTGGTGAGAAAAGTTACATTTCTTTCTTTTCACTTCAGGTTACAGTTGGACAATGGTGAAAGAGATGGAATATATATGTAACGAACTAAATCAGCCTGTAACATTTCCTGTCAGAGCAGCATTAGTCAGGCAGTCTTGTTCTCAGTTACTCTGGCTGTTGAAGCAATCAAACAGGTATGTGTAAATCTGACAGTGTAGTGTGTACATGTGAGTGTGTGTGAAAGATGAGAGTGTGTGTGAAAGATGAAAACTGGTCATACAGACAGTGTGTGAGAGAAAGAGACAGAAGGTGGACGCTGATCTGGCAGTGCTCCGACCTCCTCACTAGAATGAAGCTCCTTGATGAATCTTAATATCAGGTCTTTCACCTCCGTTCCGCACGAAACCTTTTGCATGTAATAGGTACCCAGTAAATGTTTGTCATTTTTTTCAATATGCTATACATTCACAAAAAGTTATAAGTGGATACAATAATTTCCCTTTGAATTCTGTCGTAATTCTAAGTCTTTTCCATTAAAAATTTTGTTATTTTAAAAATTAATTTTTTTTTGGCTGTGCAGCTTGTGAGATCTTAGCTCCCTAGCCAGAGATTGAATCTGTACCCTTGGCAGTGAAAGTACCAAGTCCTGGACTGCCAAGGAATTCCCCAAATTTTGTTTTTTTATCATGTCAAAAAAATATGTTGGACCATGTATTAAATATTATAAAGCTACAGATAGTAAAACAGTTTTGATACTATGTTTTTTAATAGGCTAGTCAATAGGACAGCAGGGAAAGCCCAGAAATAAACTCAGCTCTATCATGGAACTTAGGATAGGAAAAGGCTGGTATTTCAGATCATTGGTGTAAAAGTTCAATAACTTGTATTGGGACAGGCAACATTGTAGGAAAAACAAAGTAAATGACCTTCCTTAATCTTCCTCCAAAATAAATTCCAGATGAATTAAAGACTTGAACACCAAACAATAAATGCATAAAGAAAACACAATTGATGATTTTTTTTTTTGTATATATAGTTTCAGAATGGAGAAGACCCTTCTTGGTAAGGCACAAAACCCAGAAGCAATAAAAGAAAAGTTTGATACATTTGAATACATAGAAATGAAAAGATTCTGGTAAAACTGTCCTCAACACATATGTTACATCGTTGTAAACAATTCTAACAAACAAGTACTTATCACAAATCATCCAGAAAAAGACCCAGTTTGATAATTCACTATATTTTAGAGAATAAGGGAAGCATATACCCAAATATTAGAGAAATATCCATATTCCTGTGGGTAGAGTTTTACCTAAATGCTTTTTTCAGTTTTTATGAAAATAACCCTATTTTCTCACATTATATATTAATAAAATAAATTATATTAGCATTTTATATATTGAATCTTCCACACATTTACAGAATAAACTCTCTTGATTGAGATTTATCATTCTTTTAAAGTCTGCTGAATTTTATTGCTAATATTTTAGTTAGAATTTCAGCATTTTAAAGTGAGATTGGTCTGTAGTTTTTTCTTTGTCAGTTTTGGGTATCAATATCATGGACATTTCATTAGGAAAAAACTAAGGACCTTTCTTTTTACATTTCCTAGGATGTTAAAAATAACATTCAAATAGCCTGTACATGAGTTTGAATAAACTCAACGTTGAAACCAACCTGATGCTGAGTGTTAGAGGCTCAGTCGTGTCTGACTCTTTGTGACCCCATGGATAGTAGCCCACCCGGCTCCTCTGTCCATGAAATTCTCCAGGCAAGAATACTGGAGAGGGTTGCCATTCCCTTCTCCAGGGCATCGTCCCAACCCAGGGATCGAACCTGGGTTTCCGGCATTGCAGGCAGATTCTTCACCGTCTGAGCTACCAAGGAATATAAATATAATTTTTATTTTATTTTTCATCGACTGTTTTAAGGGTGACTTACTGTCATAAAAATAATTTTAAACCTGCAGAAAAGTTGCAACATCTCCTTTACCCATGTTCCCAAATTGTTTATCCATTCTTTCTTCCTCTATCCTTCTCTCTCCCCCATCTCCTTTTCTTTTTTTCTGTTTCTTTTTTCTGTTATGATGTCTCATATCCTGAAGTCCTCCAGTGTAGACTTACCCACACAAGAATGCACTTCTGTATTTCTACTATGTAGCCTCCCAACCAGGAAATCAGCATTCAGGCAAAACTGCCCCTATAGTCTCCAGATCCCATTCAAATTTATCAGTCATTCCAACAATCCTTATTTCCTTGTGGTCTATGAAACTCTCTAAGAACATGCATTGCATTTAGTTTGCATCAGTCTCTTTCAAAATCCTTCCTCAATTTTTCCTTTCCTCTCATACACGTAACAGTCTTAAAGACTATAGGCCTTTTATTATGAAAAATATCCTCAGTCTCAATCAGTTCAATATTTCCTCATACTAGATCTCAGGTCTTGCATTCTTGGCAAGCTAATCATGTACTTGTCCCAATTCCCAAATCAGTCACTTCTTCAAGGATCCCTTCTTGATTATAGTAGCAGGTGGTATTTAGAAAGCAAAATCTGGGATTTTAGTATAATCATTGCTCCTAGAGTGTCAGTGCTTCCAGGACTGTTAAGGATAGGAAAGAATTCTTAAGCAAGACACAAAAATCATTAGCCATAAAGGATATGTTTAAGTAATTTGAACACATTAAAACTTGGAAATTCTTTCCATCAAAAAACACCATGAAGAATATGAACAGGTTAGGCAGAGTTGGGGAATATTTTTGTATATCAAAAGGGCTCTAATCAATTTATAATGAATTCTGTATTCTATTGTGTGCACATCAGAGTTCGTCTATTATTGAATATTTGGATTATTTCATGGTTTTGTCTATTGCAAAAATTGGTGTTGTGAACATTCATATATATATATATATGTACATATATATAAATGTGAGCACACACATACATCCTGGTGCAAATGTGCCTAAAGACTATATCAGGAAGGAACTTCTAGAAATAGAATTTCTAGGTCATAGGGTGTTCATATTTTCAATTCTAGTGGATACTGCTATTTTCCAAAGAAAATGAATAAACTGTGGCTACACGTTTCAACTTGAATACATTTCACAAAAAATATTCAGCAAAAGAAGCAGTACCAAAAATATTACATCCCATATGATTCCACTTATATAAAATTTATTAACAGGCAAAAATTAAGCTGTATTGTTTAGGATGGATATACAGGTGGTAAATAAAGCATGAAGATGGCAACTGAAAAGTCTAGGCTGTGAGAACTCCGGGGGAGAGGCGAGGCTGTGATGGGGCTCTGATATACAGGTGTCTCCTAAGGTGCTGGCAAGGTTCTTTTCTTGGTTTGTGTTGTGTTACACTGGAGTTCATTTTATAATAATTTGTCAAAATTTACATTTATGTTTTATGCATCTTTTCCTATATGTGTTATTTCACAGTGGAAAGAGCTTTAAAAATGAAACCTGAGAGGTGATTTGAATGAATGCAATTTAAAATACCCTTAGGCAATTTTATTTTTCCTGTTTTAGTTTGTATACCATAGTGGGAGGTTTAAAAGAGGCAAAACAACACTGGAAAGCTCTTCTTTTAACCTAAATTCATATCTGTCTTTTTATAAGGTTTGTCTCCATGGTGCTTGAATAAAGTAATAAAAATGCCATTTTAGCAAAAATATGTTTTTAGAGTAATTCTTATTTTTTTCCTGTGTTCCCCACTGTAGTTTAAAATTCTTCTGGGTTTGTCACATAATACTCTTATGGAGCGAAGTCCAAAGTACTTTCCTTTGTTACATTTCCAGAATGGTGTTATCATCCTTAAGGAGAGTAATGTGTCAGTATAATAACAAGAATATATATATTGGTTAGACAGTTTTCCCATCTTTAGTAGAACAGCTGCTTTGGAGATTTTCTCCTGGATTCTGACATGCTTATGAGGAAAATAAATATGAAAATACTTAAAGAGATTTGCATTTCTCTAAATTCTAATAAGAACAGTGTAATAGTAATGTCACCGGAAGAAATGAAAATATATGATTTAAGAAGCATTTGAACTTCTGAGCATATTCTTACATCCATAATCAATCTGCATATATTATTATTGTTTTTTGACTCCAGAAATAGATCTAGGTTTATTCTCTTTGGCATTCTTATATCTCTTACAGAAACCCCCAGAAGGGATAGCAGGGCCACTTAGAAGTGGACATGAATGTTGGGAATGTCAGTGACAATTGTATCTCTTCACTGTCCCTTCCAGTCATGCTTTTGACTCTGGCCTGGCTACTGAAGAAACCAGGTTAGAGCTGTGGTTTTGTGTAGGGAACGGATTCCTTGATCAACAACACAGTCTCCTCTGTTCTTTTGTCCAAAATTGGGCCTATTTACAGAGCTAACCATTCTGGGTTTCTAAAGTCATATGAGGGTTACCTAATTTAGGCAATAGTGATGTGAATTTTATTCTGTCTAGTCCCTTTGATGTTGATGAAGGAATGAAACAGGAAAATACAGTTCCACCAGTGCTAATTAATTTTTCTTCTATGTGAATTTGGGTTAGAGACAAGTGAGAGTGACTGTGTTTAGGCTTGTTGGAATTCTTCATCACTGTTTCTTATCTTTCTCTATTAACTATATAATTCTGTTTTGTTTTGATGCAGGTACAGCCTGACCATTTGGACTGGAAAAAATGATAGCTATTCCACTGAAGATTTACTTTTTATTAGAGATCATTTTGACAAAAAACGAGTTTTCTATGACATCTTGGAACCACAAAACCATGAATTTAAACAAGCCATTGGAATCAAAATTAATCTCTAAGATGAAAATTCTGCTAAATTATTTCATGTTTTGCTTTTTCAATCCTTCTTTGTCTGATCTGAATTAATTATGATGATTGATTTATGTTCCAGTTCATCCAATCAAAAAATACTTATTGAGGCTTACTCTGTTAGGCTTCTGTCCTTATAATACTGTACCTACCTACGAGATTTGGAAAGAAGAGATTTCACTGGGCCTCATATAATAATGATTTAGGAAAATGAATCTTTAAAACCATTAATAAAAATATTTTGGTGTATTGAAAATAATTGAAAAAATCCACGTGTCATACAGATACTAAATTACATGTTGGTGCTAGCATTACAGAGATTCCATAAAAATATGCCATCCTCTTTTCTTTTCCCTGGAGAACTAATTATTTCAGAGACTACAGAAGAGAAAGAGGGCTTTAAAAACGTTTTTAACTTTCACAGGGTTGAGCAGTTTTCTTATAACAAGATCAAGTCTATTTACTGAAAGCAATGAGGATTAAATTAGGATGTATCTAGAATTTCCTTATTGCTCAGAGCATCCTGACAGCCATATATTAATGTGTTGTTTTGTATTCTTTGTTTTGATCACAGTATCTTATCTAGAGTGAGCAAAATACTATTGGAGAGCAGAATTTTAATCCTGGTAATCTATTATTTGTTTTTCAAGATTTTCACCCACACCACCTTGTTCCAGGCCCTTGTTCTACTACTAGAATTTTAAAAATTATTTCCTCATGACTTCATTCCTCACATTACTCAAAGAAACGCTGGATAATTCTGCTGAAAAAAAAAAAAACTTTAAAAACACCTCTTTCTTTATGCCAAATCAAAAGTCTCTAGGGGCTTCTTAAATTCAACTTCATTGAATTTTACTCTTTCAATACCCTTCCTACTATAGTCCCACTCTGCAAGTTAATTCAGTGTCCTCAGCACAGTGCTTTGTTTCAAAAACGCTTACATCATCAGTAATCTCCAGATTTTTTTAACGATTACTTTTAACCGATAGTGTTCACTAATTGTGTCATCCATTGTAGTTGTGTCTCCTTAGCTAGACTATGGAGTCCTTCATGGTGAGAGAACATTCTCAATTGTCTTTACAGTATCTGGCATAGTCCTGAGCAAGGTATTCAGAAAAATGTGTTGCTTCTTTGATTTATTAAAAAGTACTTTACCAGTGAATGCCCTAAGATATGTAATTTGTCTTTTATCAACCATTTCCCCCAGAGAATAAAATAGTGCTGTGCAGAGAAAAGAGCTTGGGTTTTGAATTCAGATAGACTTCCCTTACAGCCCCACCTCTGTCCCTTACTAGCCATGGGTTTGAGGAAATATTTAACCTCATTGAGTCTTGACTCCTTCCTGTATAAAATGGGGGCGGGGGCCAGGGTGGAGGATGAGGATTCTCTTGTAAGGTTGTTGTGAAGATTAAGGGAGATTCTTGAAATGGAAGCATGTAGCTCAGCGCTCGTCTCATAGCAAGTGCTCAACAGATAGTCCCTGTTTATTAGACTTACGTGTGATTATACCCATTGTAGATAGACAAAAGTAAGAGATATAACGTGAAACATTGTACACGTGCAATACTTAAAGAAAATGATCATATTCTACTTTAAATTTTAGTACAACTGAATATGGTGCTATTGGTCAAATAACACCTAAAACTTCACTTTCTATGGTTGTTTGCCAAAAGCAAAAGGTGCAATTTCATAATTATAACAATTGTAGCAAAGAATAACTCTTAAAAACTATGGTAAAAAGTATTGTTTACATTATAAATGTTCTAAAATGACCATGCTTAGCTTTCACAAAAAAAGTTGAATTTATAAATGAACTACATTTAAGTTTAAAATAAAATTCATTTGCCTAGATTATTTTTACTGTTTATCTGGTCCTCAATAATATTTTTAAAGTATTAATCTTAAAGCCAAATACCTTTATATTGCGAAATTTATCAACTGAGTGTTATTTAGATTAAGATTTAAAACTGTATTTTAAAGTGTTCTTGGGAATAAAAGGGCTTCCCAGGTGACTCAATGGTAAAGAATCCACCTGCCAATTCAGAAGATGCCAGAAGTGCTGGTTTGGTCCTTGGGTGGGAAAGATAACCTGGAGGAGAAAATAGCAACCTGCTTCAGCATTCTTGCCAAGAAAATCCCACGGACAGAGAAGGCTGGCGGGCTACACTCCATGGGGCCCCAAAGAGTCGGACGCAAGAGCACCCACAGCAGCAGGAATAAAAATTTTATATAAGAGAATTATAAAATTTACTCTGCTGAAAGTAAAATTTAAATGGATTATGGTCCATATGGAAAAAAGGATAACGATCCCTCCTTCACACCCTACACAGATAATAATTTGAGTTGGATCTTAGGCCTAAAAGTGAAAGCTAAATCTATAAAGCATTTAGAAGAGAATAAAGGAGAATGTTTTCATGATTTTAGGCAATTATTTCTTTCCATTTTTAAATTTCAGCTTTACTGAGATAAATTGACACATAAAATTGTAAGGTATTATTATTAAATATTTGGGAAGAAGTTCGCAGGTACAAGTAAATGATTTAATAACACCTGTTTTTTTCTCTCCAGATTCTCTGATTTAATGTATTAAGATCCCATAGCATCCAAATGCTGTTTCTCAAGCCTGCAGAGCAATCCTCTCCCTAGAAAATGCTTTTGTACAAGATCCAATTGTTTAAAAAATCAGAGCTTTTAAAAGGAGAGTGGCTGATGGCCCTGTAACACTGATTTGATTGCTGAGCGACCAGATGCGTATTCGTTTATCCAGTGGGAAACTGTTGCGAGTTATTCAGAACAGGTTGTTCGTTTGCTTCTTTGTTGCAGCTAGGATTTTAGATTTTTCCTTGTAACTGAAAACCACAACAACAACAACCTAAATACCTAGTGAATATATAGAAAAATGAAATATTTCTCATTTTGAAATTTAAGGTGGGAGTCTACCTAGTATGAGCTTACTGTCTTATAAGTTCATGAATCAGTGCAAGGAATATTGTGTGTTAGAAAGATGAGAATAGTAGTGCTGAAGTGCTTTTTAATCTAGAAAATGAGAGTATAATGAATTAGTGGAACCAAGAAGAACTGATCACAGGTCTTGAAAGAAATGGGCAGGATCCAGGATGCTTGGCGGCCTCAGCAGCAGGAGTTCAGGGGCCTTGTTCCAGCGCCCCACCTCAGAGCCACTCTTCTAGTCTTCATTATGATTACATCTCTGTTCCTTGTACATCTGGACTGCCATGCTTTGGTCCAGAGACCTTAATTTTTCCAGTCACTTGTGTCTTTCATGAGGGAGACATGTACTTCAGGGCTCAGTAGGAACTCTGGGGTGGGGGAGCAGTGGGAGGAAAAGGGACACCTAATTGATGTTTGATTTGCTGAAGCAGGGCAAATAATTCAGAAATGATTTCTATCCCAAGGCTCTTATCGTCTAGTACGGGGAGCAAAAGTGAAAGCGAAGTCATGTCCAATTCTTTGTGACCCCATGGACTGTAGCCTATGAGGTTCCTCCATCCATGGAATTTTCCAGGCAAGAGTACTGGACTGAGTTGCCCTTTCCTTCTCCAGGGGATCTCACCAACCCAGGGCTTGAAGCCGGGTCTCCAGCATTGCAAGCAGACGATTTTACTGTCTGAGCCACCAGGGAAGCTCGAGCTACAAAGGAAGCCCAGTAGGGGGAGAGAGACTTGTAAATAGAATGTTGGATATTTGCTGTAACTCCTGTAATGGAACTATACTCCAGGTTGTGGCAAGAGACAGCAGTCTGTTCTAATTTGGCGAGAATACTTAAGTTGTGTTAAGTAAGATTCACTATGTAGACAGAAGGAATGGCCTTTCTGACAGAAGCACACGAGCAGAGGAACTCTTAAGGAGGAAAAACTTGTTCAGAAAAGTTTTTGTGCAGGCACTGTATCTCAAAGCTGAACATTTAGGCAGGGGCCAGATTAACTATTCAAGCTAAGGAGTTTGCTCCTTTTCTCTCAAGCTTAGGAGGCATCATGCCATTTTAAGCAGGGCTGCGTTCTCAGTTTTGAGTGTTACAAAGATGACTCCAATGGCATGAGAAGGGGCCTTAGAATTCTTGAAAGGAGATGATGCCTTGAATTAAGGCGGTAGCAAAAGGGGATGGGAAGGCTCAAGACAGAGAAAGGTTAAGGAAGAACTTTTAAGACTCTGTAAACTAGTTGAATAAGAAGTATGGGGGAGAAGGAAGAATCTAATAATACATATGCTGGGCTCGTGTAACAGAGGGTCAGGAGGAGCCACTGACCCAAACAGGACAAGACAGAGGCTAGATATTGCTATATTTCTCAGTGATTTGTTGACATTGCTACTTGATACCAATTTGGAAAGAAAAATAAAAACCCCATCTTCCTGCCTCTGAACTCACCTCTCATCTACGGTCATACCACACTCAACACAACCAATCTCATCTGAACTCATCTCCCATTCTGACTTTAGGAAGAATGCTCTTTAATTCAGGTTTCCAGGTAGTGCTGGTGGTAAGGAATCCATCTGCCAGTGCAGGGGATGCAAGAGTGGAGGGTTCAGTCCTCAGGTCAGGAAGATCCCCTGGAGTAGGAAACGGCAACCCACTCCAGTATTCTTTCCTGGAAAATTCCATGGACAGAGGAGCTGGTAGGCTATAGTCCATGGGGCTGTAAAGAGTTGGACGTGACTGAGCTCTTTAATTCTATCAGTTTCTTAAACAACTACACCCACTCCCCAGTAACTGCTACTTTACTACATATTTTTTAATTATGTCGTAATTTTAACCAACAAAAGCTACCCCATGGTCTAACCATCAGAGTAGAGAGAAAACAGGCAAACCTTGAAAGGTGCTCACCCAACCTCCTGTCCTCTAAGGGAGGCTCTTCTGTTTCTATGCTTCTGCTCACAAAAGGAACCAGTCTGACTAAATCAGGCAGTTGCGTTGTTCTGGGTTTGATTGCTGCTATAGAATCTTCATAAAGGCTGGTCATTGCCCCTTTCTTCTTTATCCCTTTCTTGGGGTCACATAATGTAGTAAGAATTTAGGAAATTTAATTGAAGTATTTACTGCGAGAGTCTGTTGCCACTTTGTGAATTCAAGAGCTAATCAAAAAATTCTGAATTAAAGTTGAAGGGTGTGATCTCTTCACAGAGCCTGTTGAGCTCTGTCCCTAAGCCAAGGTTTCTATAAGGTCTTTCATGACTTCCCTGGGGCTTTCTCCTGGTGCACGTCCTCTGCTAGACTATGATTATTTTATGGGTTTGTGTTTTGCCCTCAACTGTGCTGTTGGGGGAGAGGTCATTCATCATTTTTGTATGATACTTGGTCAGAACAGGCCCTTAACAAATGATGGATGAATGGTTGATGGATGACATGAAACCTCAGCAATTCTCTTAGATCAATGGTTCCTAAAGTGTGGCCCACAAACCCCTCAGTGTCCCTGAGATGCTTTTAGAAGGGAGATGAGATCAAAACCGTTTGTGAAATTGCCCATCTCACCGTGTTGACATTTGCACTGATGGCAGAAAAAAGAACATTAGGTTCAGCTGTTGATACCTGGTGTGCTGTGTGCTATGCTTAGTCACTCAGTCGTGTCTGACTCTTTGTGACCCTGTGGACTGTAGCCCACCAGGCTCTTCTTGTCCATGGGGATTCTCCAGGCAAGAATACTGGAGTGAGTTGCCATGCCATCCTCCAGGGGATCTTCCCAACCCAGGAATCAAACCCAGGTCCCCCGCATTGCAGGTGGATTCTTTACTGTGTGAGCCACCAGGGAAGCCCTTAGTATGAATCAAATTCATGGCATCAACTATCAATCATAATCTCCACTGCCCTACATGTTAAAAAGAACACAGGAATATCATCAGTGACTCAGCAATAATTAGTAATGTCAGTAAATCTTGATCCTGAGTACATATCTTTTTAAGATTCCATGTGATGGAATTGAGGTAGGGTACAGCTCTGTTGTACTGAAGTTCAGGACTTGTTTTATTTATTTATTTATTTATTTATTTTTTTTAGGGTTTGTTTTAAAGAAAAGCCCTTGATGCAAACTGAACCAGCCATTTTTTTCATGGAAAAAATATTTACTTGAAAGAACTGACAGCCCAGTTACTTAGTCTTGGGTAACTGGCAGATATTTTCTCAAAAATGAACAAAGCAAGCTTGTCACTTAAAGGAAAACAACTGACGGTATCTGCTGCCAATGATAAAACCCGAGCTTTTACATGAAAAAATGGAATTTAACTCAACTTGAACCATCATGCTGAGCTTGATAATTCCCAATACTTAAGGACTTTGATACCAGTGGTGATATTAATAAATGTTATTTTTTAATGTTGCATAGTGCAGTGTGTCAACACTTAGAATATCTGCATAACTCAAGGAATCATTGTTTTACAAATTACTAGTGCATGATATTATAAGGTCTTGCTTGAATAAGGAATCCATTCAAAGTGCAAGACAAAGCAGGGAAATTTAATGTAACAGAAAATGATAATTCCTTGGTGTGGCTTCAGATTCTATACCACAACTAATCGTTTAAGAAACTACCACCTACTTAACAAGTATGAGTACAGTATCAAGAAAGATGATCTAGAATTACCTGAAAAGTGTATTAAACTATTTCTTCCTTTTATATATATCTGCGTGATGCCATATTTTCTTCATGTTTCCACTAAACTTTTTACAACAGATTGAAGCAGAAACAGGGATGAGAATACAGCTGTTTTCTATTAAGTCAAACATTTAAGAGACTGCAAAAACATGAAACACTGCCACTCTTCTCACTAAATATATTTTGGAAAATGTAGCTATTTTTCATAAAATATTTATGCTAATGTGTAATGGGTTTGGCATTTTAAAACAGTATTTTTAAAATGTCCCATTTTTAAATTTTAATGTAGTAAATATTGATACACATAACCCAGATATACAAAAAACAAAATAACAAAAAAAAATTTGAGGTTCTAATTTTTAATACTATGGAGTTCTAGGACCAAAATGTGTGAATGTCTCAAGGTGTTTCAGGTGTTCAGCATTTATGGATAAAAGGTTCATGCCATTTCTACTTTGATCATTCTAGCATTGTTTCTTTAAGCTATAAAATATATGTAAGTCAGTCAGTCAGTTTAGTCACTCAGTCATGTCCGACTCTTTGCAACCCCATGGACTGCAGCATGCCAGGCCTACCTGTCCATCACCAACTCCCAGAGTTTAAACAAACTCATGTCCATTGAGTCAGTGATGCCATCCAACCATCTCATCCTCTGTTGTCCCCTTCTCCTTTCGCCTTCAATCTTTCCCAGCATCAGGGTCTTTTTAAATGAGTCAGCTCTTCACATGAGGTGGCCAAAGTATTGGAGTTTCAGCTTCAACATCAGTCCTTCCAATGAACATTCAGGACTGATTTCCTTTAGGATGGACTAATTGGATCTCCTTGCAATCCAAGGGACTCTCAAGAATATTCTCCAACACCACAGTTCAAAAGCATCAATTCTTCAGCACTCAGCTTTCTTTACAGTCCAACTCTCACGTCCATACATGACCACTGGAAAAACCATAGCCTTGACTAGATGGACCTTCGTTGACAAAGTAATGTCTCTGCTTTTTAATATGCTGTCTAGGTTGGTCATAACTTTCCTTCCAAGGAGAAAGTGTCTTTTAATTTTATGGCTGCAATCACCATCTGCAGTGATTTTGGAGCCCAAAAACAGTCTCTCACGGTCCACTGTTTCTCCATCTATTTGCCATGAAGTGATGGGACCGGATGCCATGATCTTTAGCCAACTTTTTGACTCTCCTCTTTCACTTTCATCAAGAGGCTCTTTAGTTCTTCTTCACTTTCTGTCATAAGGATGGTGTCGTCTGTATATCTGAGGTTTTGATATTTCTCCCAGCAATCTTGATTCCAGTTTGTGCTTCATCCAGCCCAGTGTTTCTCATGATGTACTCTGCATGTAAGTTAAATAAGCAGGGTGACAATATACAGCGTTGACGTACTCCTTTCACAATTTGGAACCAGTCTGTTGTTCCATGTCCAGTTCTAACTGTTGCTTCCTGACTTCCATGCAGATTTCTCAAGAGGCAGGTCAGGTGGTCTTGTATTCCCATCTCTTGAAGAATTTTCCACAGTTTATTGTGATCCACACAGTCAAAGTCTTTGGCACAGTCAATAAAGCAGATGTTTTTCTGGAACTCTCTTGCTTTTTTGATGATCCAGTGGATGTTGACAATTTGATCTCTGATTCCTCTGCCTTTTCTAAATCCAGCTTGACCATCTGGAAGTTCACGGTTCATGTATTGTTGAAGCCTGGCTTGGAGAATTTTGAGCATTACTTTACTAGTGTGTGGGATGAGTACAATTGTGCGGTAGTTTGAGCATTCTTTGGCATTGCCTTTCTTTGGGATTGGATTGAAAACTGACCTTTTCCAGTGCTATGGCCACTGCTGAGTTTTCCAAATTTGCTGGCATATTGAGTGCAGCACTTTCACAGCATCATCTTTTAGGATTTGAAATAGCTCAACTAGAATTCCATCATCTCTTCTAGCTTTGTTCGTAGTGATGCTTCCTAAGGCACACTTGACTTCACTTTCCAGGATATCTGGCTCTAGGTGAGTGATCACACCATTGTGGTTATCTGGGTCATGAGGATCTTTTTTGTATAGTTCTTCTGTGTATTCTTGCCACCTCTTCTTAATATCTTCTGCTTCTGTTAGGTCCATACCATTTCTGTCCTTTATTGAGCCCATCTTTGCATGAAATGTTCCCTTGGTATCTCTAATTTAAATGTATTTTGTGTCTAAACATATTCAATCCTTGAAAAATAGTTTTATTAGTCTTTTTTATTTCTTGGCTGCACCTCAGTTTGTGGAATCTTAGTTCCCCAACCAGGGATTGAACTGGGCCGTTGGCAGTGAAAGCTCAAAAGTCCTAATCACCAGACAATCAGGGAATTTCCTATTAGCCTTTAAATTGAAAAATATATACACAAGCAATTTTAAGATTCAAACAGTACAGAAGTATGTTGAAGTTGTTTTTTAGTTAAAAGGCTGTATAAAATAATGACCCATTTGTAACTTTGTAGGGGAAAGAGATGGAGAAGGCAATGGCAACCCACTCCAGTACTCTTGCCTGGAAAGTCCCATGGACAGAGGAGCCTGGTGGGCTGCAGTCCATGGGGTTGCGAACAGTCGGACACGACTGAGTGACTTTACTTTCACTTTTCACTTTCATGCATTGGAGAAGGAAATGGCAACCCACTCCAGTGTTCTTGCCTGGAGAATCCCAGGGACAGGGGAGCCTGGTGGGCTGCCATCTATGGGGTTGCACAGAGTTGGACACGACTGAAGCGACTTAGAGAATAATTATAACCATTGTCTTACCAACTTATCAAATGTTTTCTAGTTTTTAAAAACTATCCTTATCCTTTTATCCTTACAAAAACTACCCTTATCCTTATATTTATCATAAGAAGCAGTAAAAATCTGAAGTGTGTACTATACACTAGGCATTGTACTAAAGAACCTCTGTGACATGCTATGATCACTGATAAAGATACTGTCTCCTGATACACTCTTCAAAGCTGAAGCCTTAGGTGTCAAAGCTGCCTTATAACTCTCTTGGCATGAGCCATGAAGTCCTTGTTTTGATAATGATTATCTTCTTTCTGGATCGTATTTTCCATTTTGATCCAACTGATACTGCTTTAGGTACTGTCTTGTTCTGAAACACTTTGGATGTATTAATAGGATCCTACTCAAATTAACTCAAATAACTGAGGCTAGGGAAGAACTTACCATAAGAGAAATATCCAGAAAATTCAGAGAAATGTTGAACACCTAGGCGGCAGGAAGGGCAAAAACTAAGACCACTGTCCTAAGCAACTAAGACGAGGTCCTCGGCAGTGGGAGGTCACAAACTCCAGTGCACCACAAGACAAATTCAGATTACTGAGAGAGAGCTCCCATTGGCTCATCCCAGTTTGTGCCTTTGTTCCTTTGGGTCACTTGTCCGTCCTTCATCCAGCTTACTGTCGGGGAGTAAGGGAACCATGGGACGATATGACACCTTAGACTGCCCCTTCTAACAGCTGCGGGCAGGAACAGCCTAGAATGTACCTGGTGGTGTACCCCCATCTCTTCATTCTTGAGAATTCTGATACCTCGATGCTCCATTTGTGTGGAACTGGGATAACCTACATTTACCACTGGCTATGATAATGCAAGGGGGTCTCCAGTGAATTCCTCAAATTCTACCCGTATTTATTCCAACCAGTGTCACGAAAACTTTTTCTCCTGTGAAGGAACCTGGAATGATCAGATGGTTATCACGGTTTCCATTTCGGTGGACTGTGATTGAATCCCTTGGTGGAATTGTTCTTCCCTTGGATGTCAGATTCCTCATATTTATAGGACCCAAAGCTGTAGGGATAATATAGAATTTTTTTTTTTTAAGAAATTGAGAAGAGCCTTTTTGAAATGTGTTGCCTGACAATCAAAATTTATATTTATGCCACTAAAGCTAACACTGAATAAACATGAAAATAAAGCTAAGAAGTTGCATGGATGACTGAAATTCAAAAACGTAATTTCAATCATTAGTTTTCAACTTGTCCCAATGAATCTAGAATTGTCAATAAGTAAAGCCTTTCTCAAAAACTCTTCAAAGTTGATAAGACTTTGGTGGTCAGTCAATCAAAGGAATCTCTTTTGTTAAATCTTTGATTAACATCTATCCTCAGCCTATTTCCAAAAGTTATTGTTATCTTCCTAGGATAGGTAAAATATTTGAAATATTTTTGTAACTTCAATTTTCTGGCTTTAGTTGTTTTTCTTAATCTGGAGGATTTGGACCAAGTCAGTCATCAGTCCTTTCAGTATTTAAGGTCAACTGTCTAATCTCAAGGAGAAGGCAATGGCACCCCACTCCAGTACCGTTGCCTGGAAAATCCCATGGATGGAGGAGCCTGGTTCCATGGGGTCGCTAAGAGTTGGACACGACTGAGCGACTTCACTTTCACTTTTCACTTCCATGCATTGGAGAAGGAAATGGCAACGCACTCCAGTGTTCTTGCCTGGAGAATCCCAGGGACAGGGGGAGCCTGGTGGGCTGCCGTCTCTGGGGTCACACAGAGTTGGACACGACTGAAGCGACTTAGCAGCAGCAGCATGTGTACTAAATACTGAAAAGTAAAAAATAGCACTGATACTCAAAATGACATTTAAATCTTTATTGATATCATTGTTTATGAACTAATCGAACTACATATTCTTTCAAACTGTATCCTTACAACTTAAAGCCAAGAACTTTTCTCAGTATTAAAACTTCCAAAAAGGGTTGAGTTACCTATAAACATCAGGCACGATTCTAAGTTCTGAATCAAAAAATTCTTTTAATGCAATTAATATTAATGTTTTTCAAAACATTAAATGGAAAACTTCCAGTTTCCATCTATTTTTCAAATAAAAGCCACAAGAAATTAATTACTATGTTATACAACTTGCTTATATCAAGTTATGAAGAAAAGCATCGTGTCAATTGCTAGGACCTCAAATTAATACATTTAGGTTCTGTATAGTTTGATTTACTCTTTGTTGTAAAACTGCTAACTTGAAATAAGGACTCTGTATAGACACCATATTTTGAAATCATATAGCTAATATATCCATAATATTTTATGATAGTAGTATCACATTCATTTGTTAGAAATTATTCACAGGTCCTAAATACTAGATGATTGGAATGTCACACTAAGGAAATTACCCTTATTATTCTAATTATATAAATATCTAATAATTATATCTCAGAAATAAAAAGATATTCTTTAATATTGACCGAATACTTACTACATTTTGTAATTAAATTTCTACTGGCTTTCTTTATTTTAGCTAACCTAATATAATCTAATAATCAGTTTTTCTTTTTTACAACAAAGCAAGCATTTAGTTTCTCTTGTGATAAATCCCAAACTTTTTTTTTTAGTTGTCTTTAGAAAGAGAAGAATAGTTTGATACAAGAACACAAGAAATGCTTTTAACAGTTGTATTATCTTGTCATTGGGAATCGATGACTAAGCTTCAAAAAACAATAACAGGGATGAAAAGATACAGAGAGAGAATTCCATAAAATAACATTAAAAAAAAAAAAAGGCAAAAACCCACTCTAGTAGTCTTGCCTGGAAAATTCCATGGACAGAGGAGTCTGGTAGGCTACAGTCCCTGGGATGGCAAAAGCTGGACGTGACTCAGCATGCACACACTGAACTGCACTGCACTGCACTAAGGTATGGTAATAGGTAACTGAACTGCAAGCAGATATTGTAGTGGATTAACACACTTGAAAAACAGGGCAACCATATATCAAAAACATTCAACAGACTCACAAAAACCAAAAAGAAGAGAACATAAGCACACAGAAATGAAACTCATCAAACTACAAAAGGAAAAACAAAAATTAAAAAAAAAGGAACAAAGAAGAAACAAAAAGTTACTGGAAAACAAGGTTTACAAAGGCAATAAATACATACCTATCAGTAATTCCCTTAAATGTCAATGGATTAAATGCTCCAATTGAAAGATGCAGAGTGGTTGATAGGATAAGAAAACAAGAGCCTACAATATGCTGCCTGCAAATGACCAGCCTGGGGCGAAGGACACACATAAATTTAAAGTAAGGGGATGGAAAAAGATATTTCTTGCAAACGGAGATGACAAGAAATTGGAGGTAGCAATACTCGTTTCAGACAAAATACACTTTAAAAGAAATGTCATAAAGATAGATAAAGAAGGACATCATATGAGGATTAAAAAAAAAATCTGGATCCACATTGAGTTTACAGACTAAAGAGTTAATATTATTCCAAAATGCCTTCATGTTTTAAAAAATCAATACTCTATTACACTGTATATATGAAGGCTCATTGAACTATTCTCTCTACTTTTGTGTGACTGAAAATGCCCATAATATAAAATAAGAAAAAAGGTTCTGTCAACAGCAAATGAACAGAAATGTTCCTTGGACTAATAATCCTATAAATTCAATACTGCAGAAGCTTAGTATCTGGAAGAAATTTCAGTAAACTGTCACAACGTCAAGCAACAAACTAACATTTTTGTTGTTATAATTTCTTTTCACTGCCTCTAATATTTTATGTATTTTAAAAGTATTCTATTCTTGCTTTAGTCTTACTGCGTTTGCTCTTGGGAAATAGAATAAAAAGCAGAAAAGATCCTATTAAAAAAAAAAAGGCAAAGCAAAAAATAGCACACAAACATTTGGCATAGATTATAACCAGCTTATAAAACTCAGCAGATCTGAGTTTTATAAGCTATAAACCATTTTGACACTGATTAAGCTGACAACACATATTAGCTGCCTTGTCTACTATATTGGTTGACCATTAAAAATATTAATTAGATTGTCACCTACCTGGAGTCAAGATTTTTCAAGAATTAGTTCATTCTTTCTTTGTAGCTTAGGCTTATTGATCATAGAACACTTTATAACTGTTAATGTTTTCTTTTACGATGTTGGCATCATGGCAAATTACAATCTTGAAATGCTTTTTTAAAAATTACTGATTTGAACACAATGCTTCCTAATAAAATTTTGGCAAAATTGAAAACTTTAAAGTTATCTCCAACATATGTAACCTTGTTTGCTTATTTTTGTTTAAATTAAAAACTTGGACCACATAAAGTTTGTTAAATATGGAAGGTTTAAAAAAAATCGGTTTAATTTTATTTGAGAGAATCTCTTTTCAAAAATTATCTATTATTTGTATATCTACAATGCATAGTATGATGGTACACAGTACTTTTGATAACCCCTAACTATTATGAACTATCCAATTAGAAGTTTTAAAAGGATGAACATTTGAATCTTCTAGTTCCGTATTTCTCTGATAAAACGTGAAAAAAAATGTACTTTCTAGCCATGTCTTAAAAATTAACTAACTGCTTAATTTGTTCTGTTTGCAATGATTGTCTCCTTAACAACATCTTTTTACTTTTGAATTCTTTGGGGAAAATAGGAACTGTTGGCATAAGCACTTTTTGACCACAAGAAAGAAGGCTGGAAATCTTGTTGCTGACATTGATATCTGATATGGGAGGGTGAGGGTTCACATTTAAGGGTGGAAGGAATCCTGGTCTGGTTTGTGTACTGTTGTGATCTAAAGGGAAAGCTCCTGAACCACGCCTTTCTAAACGGGCATGAGTTCTCCTGCTCAGGGGACCTGGGGGGATATTCTCCAACAATTCTTTGGACCCTGATAACAAGGAAGAAGATGGCGAGAGAATCTTTTTTTTTCCTATAAATGCTTTGCCATCGTCTGAAGCTGCAGGGGTAAGACCAGCTGAGAGCTGGGAATCAGAGCTGTAGTGATTTGCTCCTGAGTTTCTTTTTTGAACTATACTTCTTAGGGTGGAAGCAAATATTGTCTGGTTAGAGTCTGGCTCCTGATCCACTGGGATGTCAATGCATTGCTGATTTCCTTCTGAAAAAAATGATTGATGATTTACTTCGTCAAATGACATCTTTCTTGAGCTGGCCTGATCGAAGGCTCTTAGCAAATGCGCAGTGTCTTTTACATCAATACTTTGGTGCCTAGTAATGAATCGCTTGGAAAGTGCCAGCCGGTTGGCTTTGTAAGATAATTCTTCCTCTGGAGTAATATCCTGAAGCTCCTCTTGTAAGGAGGCCACTCTGTGCATTAATAAGGGAGGACTCCTGATCCAGTGAGGAGCCTGAGGGAGCTTGGGCCCATTAGGGGTCAGACCAGGCTTCCTCACAGGGGAGCCTCGATCCCCAGTATCATCACTGCTTCCTGCAGGCTCCAGATCTTTAAAGCCAAAAAGTGTCGTTTCAGTTTCAGAAGAATGTGAAAGTGGTGGTGAGGCTGTTTTTAAGTCTATTTCTGAAGGAGTGGCACAGGTGGCTGGAGTATGACACCCATCCATACCCCCAGGAGGCATATTTAAGTACTGTTTGGTGGTGTGCCTGCCAGAGGGCGATTTTGCTGTTGTTATGATAATGACCTCTTTCCCCTTTGCCTTGCAAGCACTAAGGAGAACTTTCAGGGTCTCTCTATCTTCTGAATTTATAGCATAAACCAGGGCCGAGGAACTAGAATGATCTTGCAAGCTGAGGTCAGCCCCGCTCTTTAGGAGCAACGAAACAACTTCAGGACCAGCTTTTTCTAAGCAAGCATGCATTAAGGCAGTTTTCCCAGATTTGTCCTGTATGTTGGGATCAGCATTGTTTTCTAACAGGTATTTAACCATTTTGGCTTTACTGACACTCTGGTGATCAACATGTTTGGTCTTACAAGCAATCATTAAAGGTGTTTCCCCACGGTCATTGCTCTCATTGATGTAAGCGCCGCCTTCCAACAAGAGTCTTGTAAGGCGAAGCCGGCTCTGATGGACCGCTTTAATTAGGGAATTTCCATCACTGGAAATTTCTACACATTCATCCATCTTCAAAAGTCAGAATCAATACCTGGTTATCAAAGAAGATGAAGAACAAAAGATTAGTTGGAATCAATGTCCCAATTTATATTCATGTTGTTAGTCACAATTTCTGAAATATGTCTAGAGAAAGAAGACATAAATAAGATTGTTCTTTAATAAATACAGAGCAAAATAGTGAACTGCAAAATTAAAAATAATTTTAGAATAGTAACAACCTTTAGGGCATTCAAACTAAAATTTACTTTTAAAATCTTCCTTGAATATTTATGACATAACACTAGCCTGATATTTCTCTAAATCCCACATTAACTAAATAATCATCATCTTATTTTCTACTTGGAAAAAATATTTTAAAAATAATATTAGAATGCAAATTTAAGCAAAAAAGCCAAATTTCTGTGTAACTGCAACTGAATCAACTAAAATAGAGCATGTTTATGATAGCTTAATATAAAATACTTCTTAGTATTAAATTACTTAAACATGCTTTTCAATTAAATAATATAATTAAGATCTAGATTTCCAATTTCAGGGGCATTTTGATGTTTCTTTTAAAGGATGAAAAATATCTGGACTACAAGATGTTAAAAGAACTGATGTGTCTGACACTGAGATAGGAATGATGAGCATGTGATTATGCATTTTTCTTGATTCCATTATTTAAATCATATACTAACTAGGTTACAGGGTTGCTGCTGCTGCTGCTGCTGCGTCGCTTTAGTCGTGTCCGACTCTGTGTGACCCCAGAGACGGCAGCCCACCAGGCTCTCCTGTCCCTGGGATTCTCCAGGCAAGAACACTGGAGTGGGTTGCCATTTCCTTCTCCAATGCATGAAAGTGAAAAGTGAAAGTGAAGCCGCTGAGTCGTGTCCGACTCTCCGTGACCCCATGGACTGCAGCCTACCAGGCTCCTCCGTCCATGGGATTTGCCAGGCAAGAGTACTGGAGTGGGGTGCCATTGCATTCTCCGAGGTTACAGGGTTAGCAATGTGCTATTGGGTTGAATTTTGACAGCTGCTCCAAAGGCGTTTTCTAAGCTAAAAACAAATGAAGACATGTAGACTTCATAAACATTTTATTGTTATCATTAAAATGGAAAATGATTTATGTTTAATTTATTTAAATCATTTAGATTCAAACTCACTCAACAGATAATTTCATTAGGTGGTAAGAATTATATCTTTATCGAGAGCCAAGGAAATGTTAGTTTTATAACAGTCCTTGGAGCTAGGGATAAAAAGCAAATAAAAGTTTATGTAATATTTAAGTCTATTT
Organism: Bos indicus; assembly: GCF_029378745.1. Lineage (NCBI taxonomy): Eukaryota > Metazoa > Chordata > Mammalia > Artiodactyla > Bovidae > Bos > Bos indicus. Next base: position 80,478,438 of record NC_091766.1, read on the forward strand.
CATTTAACTTGGTAGCTTTGATAAATTGAGAAGGGTTATTTATTTTAGTCATTTACTTTTAAGATTAAGAATATTGGACATGAATTTCTATTGGATAGTAGAATAGATAATAAATATGACTTCTTAAAAGAAAGAAGAGATGAAGAGAGCAGAAAGAAAGTGAAGAAAAAAGGGATCGACATGTATACAGAAATTAATTCAGTGATAAACAGCTATAAACTCTTAATACTGTGATGGGCTCTGAGCTATAATGGTACAGGCCCCAGCCCTGAGGAGCTTATATAGCTGTTTGGAATAAGCAGCTGGTTATGGGTTAAAATCATGAGCACACACAGACTTTAATAGTGTGAGGATGGAATGGGGGCTTCACAGAGACCAGTCATTTGAGCTAAGCCTTGATGACTGTGAAAGAGTTTGGCAGGCAGAAAAAGGGGGAACAGAGAAGTAGAGACCACTCCTGTGCAAAGACATGAAGACTTTATTTAGCACAGTTATTTAATCACAGATCAGGCTTTATACCAATACCATAATCAACTTTAGGAAAATACTTTAGCAGATGATTATGTTTAGGGTGATACGGGAGAACAAACACAGCTAATTTTTAACCCTGCCTGAAACCCCCTGAAAGTAAAGATTTTTTTTTCCAGAAAGACATAAACTCACAACGATAGCGGGCAAAGGACAGAAGATGACAGCAGCATTTTGGAAGCCAGAAAGCAAACGAGCCAGTGGTAACTGACTCAGCCAACCTGAAAAGGCTGTGCCTCGAGTCATCGTAGCAGAGTTGAGACTACCCCACGTACACCACAGAATCCTCGAAAGAGGCAGCAGTTGGAGGCTCTAGAACTAGCTAGTGAGCAAGTGGAGAGTACAGCCCTCCTAGAGGGTTAGGAGAAGGACGTGAGAGAGGCAGTTAGATCCCTGGGACTTGCTCCGAGAAGTGTGGTGGGCCTACGTTGGGCCACCAGCAGCAGCACCACCTGAAACTTGTTAAATGTGCAAAATCTCAGGCTCCGACCCCAGACCTACTGAATCAGAGCCTATGGTTCAGCTAGATCCCCAGGTGACTTGCATGCACAGTAAAGTTTGAGAAACACTTCGCCACTCCAAGCCAGGGAGACAGAAGACTGTCATCTCCCACCTCAAAAGATGTCCAGTTTATTCTCCACAAATGGTGGAACAGAGAATCTCTGGACTGAGAGACACTGGGTATATCTGAGGACAAGAAAACAGGAGAATAAGTGACTGTATGCTTCTTGTTTAGTCACTAAGTCATGTCCAACTCTTCTATGACCTCATGGAGTGTGGCCTGCCAGGCTTCTCTGTCCATGGGATTTCTCAGGCAAGAATACTGGAACAGGTTGCCATTTCCTTCTCCAAGCTGCTACTGCTGCTGCTGCTAAGTCGCTTCAGTCGTGTCCGACTCTGTGTGACCCCATAGACGGCAGCCCACCAGGCTCTGCCATCCCTAGGATTCTCCAGGCAAGAATACTGGAGTGGGTTGCCATTTCCTTCTCCAATGCATGAAAGTGAAAAGTGAAAGTTAAGTTGCTCCATCTTCCCAATTCAGGTACAGAACCCTTGCAAACCCACATCTCCTGCACTGCAAGCAGATTCTTTACCACTGCGCCACAACAATGATGGTATGCTTACTGACCATCAGTATGAAAGGACTCACAGCATCGCCCCCTACTCAGCTTCAAGAAGGACGGCAGCCATATCTTTATTCTTCAGAAGAAAACAGAATAGGCTTCTCTCAAGAATGGGACCTACTAAGGAGAAAATACCTACAGTACTGATCACAGGGATTCCTCAACATGCCACTCAAATCATCCCACAGAGGGGTATAAACGTCCCACGTGTGCTCAAAGCTTCACATTAGCTTTTTAACCCAAGCCCTTTAATCATGAGCATGCAAACAAAAAAGCCTCTTATATTCAAGGTAGAGCCCAGAACAAATAGAAAATGTAACCTGGAGAAGTCCAGATAATGAAAGCTTCCAAAACTCATTATCCTCTAATGGATAAGAAGATACTGTAACCAAGAAACAAGGATATGAGTCTATTAAAAAGAATTTTCAGAGACCATAAAAAGCTCTCAAAAGATAAAAACATGATACAAACTGCAAAAGTCAATAGAAGGGTTGAATAATAATGCTGATAAAATCTCTAACACAGTCAAGCAAAAAGAATAGAAAGAAAAAAAAACGAGAAAATTAGAGGACTAGATCAGGAAATCTGTGATCCAACAGAAGTTCCTGCTAGAGAAAATAGTGGGGGTGGAGGAATGGGTGAGCAGGAGAGGAAATGATGAATAAGATCAAGAAAATTTTCTAGATGTGAGGGACTCAAGTTCTTGAATTGAAAGGGCTCAATTAGAACACAGCACAGTGGATGAAGACAGATGCTGACCATGGCACATGGTTATAAATTTCCAGAACACTGAGAAAAGGGAAGATGCCACAAGTTTGGAGGCAAGTAAGGGGAGTGGAATGGATAAGTCACCTAGTAGAGGATCAAGAATTACAATGGATTCAGATATATCAACAACAATAATGAGAGACAAAAGAGGGATATCTTTTTTTTTTTAATCTGAAGGATAAATGATTCCCAGGTTAGAATTCTCTACTAGCTAAACCATTAGTCAATAATTGGAAATCACTTTCAATTGAATCCCAATTCACTTTCAAGAATCTACTGAAGAATACCATCTATCAAGATGAAATGGTGGAACAAGAAAGAAGAAACGAGATCTGGAGATCATCAGAGAAGCAACAATAATCCCCAGGAAGATGGTGAGATGCCAGGATAATGAATGTGCACAGGCATCCTCTTTGAGACTATGCTGCCATTTTACCATCTTGTTAACTGAGGACCAAATGCCCAGGTGAGCCTGACCTCAGTTCTTTAACCGGCTTGCTTTTTCCTCACCGTATCTCTGCTCTCCCCTCCATCCTCTGCTTTCTGGGGCAACCAATGACACTCATTTCAGCCCTGCTCAAATGTTCTGCTTTGACCTGCTCTGAGATCTGGGGATAAGTCATGGTGTGTGTGTGTGTGTGTGTGTGTGTGTGTGTGTGTGTTAGTTGCTCAGTCATGTCCGACTCTTTGAGACCCTATGGACTATAGCCTGCCAGGCTCCCCTGTCCATGGAATTCTCCAAGCAACAATACTGGAGTGGGTAGCCATTCCCTTCTCTAGGGGATCTTCCTGACCCAGGGATCAAACCTGGGTCTCCTGCACCACAGGCAGATTCTTTACTGTGTGAGCCACCAGAAAGCCCTGAGCTTAGGAGGAGACTCAAAACCCACTGCCTTTGGATATCCAGTATCTGGTCGACACTGTAGCCTGCCAGAGGCCCTGTCATGGTAAATCCATGTTTCCCAGGATTCACTCAAGACCTTGCCCAGAAGGGCTCTCGTAAACACTCAGGGATGCTGAGCTGAACTGAGATCCAGAGATTGTTCAACTTATCTTCTCCTGAGAACTTTTGCCATATTTTGGCAATACTGATCTTCCTTTATTCAACTAATTTGTGCTTGCTACCCAGTTTACCAAAAAATTAATGGTCTACTTAAGGATTATATACAAGTGGGAAACTGGGGAAAAAAGAAGCAAAGGGAATGATCTACACAAAAGTCAAGACCACGTGACCTCTTGGTGGGGATCAGGAGAATAACACACTTTGGGAGGGACACAGAGAGGTTTTTAAGATTCACGTGATGTTCTGTCTCTCAACCTGGATGGTGTGTATATAGGTATCCGTTTTATTTTTATTCTTCAAATAGTATATACTTCATATACTCCTCTATACAACACTACTATTCTCTATTGTAAAATGGGACATATATACAAAAAAGAACATAATATTTATGTAAGAATGTCTTATAATTAAAATTTATAAAGAGCCATATTAGGTCTCAGTTTTCACAACATAAATCACTTTTTGTGGTGTTTTCAATAGTATTTACGCCTAGACTTTCAACTAGTCAGCTTCTATAAGCAGTATTCAAAAGGATATACTTATTCATTTCCACTTCAGTTTCATTAATGATGTTAAGCAAAGAACAACTACTCAATATATATAGAACAACTATAAATACAATGAAAGTAATACATAAAATATATTATTTTAGTCCTCTGTGCAACCTTCTAAAAGAGCTATTCCACAGCCAGACGTACCTGCAACCTAGGAATTTATGGTTGGCTGACAGATTGAGGCCCAAATCAGAGGTCTATTCAGAATGTGAAACATCTGAAAAGAGCTCACATGAGACAGTGATCACAAAAAAACCCTTCTTTTAGCGTTTTTCATATACAAATGGGTTTAATAAAGCAAAGAGACTTATAGAAATGAGCTGGAACATAATCTAAAATATAAAAACTACTCTGTAACTGTCATTCAAGAAGAGGTAATAGTATCAATCATGTAAAAACACCTCTGACCAAAAGTAGCATTTGAGAGAGATATTCAAATGAGAACCAGTTGCCAGATACCAGATTTCAGTATTAAATATAGTTTCTACTATTGGAGCCAAAGCACTTTTTTTTTTTTTTTAAGTTTTAAAAGAAATCTTTTGGAACAACATTCAAATTTTTTCACCTATCCTCATGTACAGACCTTTCTTCACAGTGCTAAACCTGGCCACTTCCTGCCATAACTTTCCCTCCCACAGGGAAAGTTTCCCTCTCACTGGGAGAAGAAGGGGAGCTGGCTGGGATGGCTAAGCCGGGCAGTGGTTCCGCAGTGGTCCCGTGGAAAGAGAAGATGCTGTGAGCTCCAGTGCTTCAGAGAAGCTGGGAAGTGGCACCACTAGCTGGCTGCAGCTAGCAAGGATGTCCACCATGCGGCTGTAGGCAGACCCCGCCCCTGAGTACTGCCGGCTGTCAGAACAACAAGGCTTAACTTGCTCATTATAAAGACTTCTAAGCTACTGGATCATCGAAAAAGCAAGAGAGTTCCAGAAAAACATCTATTTCTGCTTTATTGACTATGCCAAAGCCCTTGACTGTGTGGATCACAATAAACTGTGGAAAATTCTTCAAGAGATGGGAATACCAGACCACCTGACATGCCTCTTGAGAAACCTATATGCAGGTCAGGAAGCAACAGTTAGAACTGGACATGGAACAACAGACTGGTTCCAGATAGGAAAAGGAGTACATCAAGGCTGTATATTGTCACCCTGCTTAACTTATATGCAGAGTACATCATAAGAAACGCTGGGCTGGAAGAAGCACAAGCTGGAATCAAGGTTGCTGGGAGAAATATCAATAACCTCAGATATGCAGATGACACCACCCTTATTAGGCAGAAAGTGAAGAGGAACTAAAAAGTCTCTTGATGAAAGTGAAAGAGGAGAGTGAAAACGTTGGCTTACAGCTCAACATTCAGAAAATGAAGATCATGGCATCTGGTCCCATCACTTCATAGGAAATAGATGGGGAAACAGTGGAAACAGTGTTAGACTTTATTTTTTTGGGCTCCAAAATCACTGCAGATGGTGACTTCAGCCATGAAACTAAAAGATGCTTACTCCTTGGAAGGAAGGTTATGACCAACCTGCTGCTGCTGCTAAGTCGCTTCAGTTGTGTCCGACTCTGTGTGACCCCATAGACGGCAGCCCACCAGGCCCCGCCGTCCCTGGGATTCTCCAGGCAAGAACACTGGAGTGGGTTGCCATTTCCTTCTCCAATGCATGAAAGTGAAAAGTGAAAGTGAAGTCACTCAGCCATGTCCAACTCTTCGAGACCCCATGGACTGCAGCTTACCAGGCTCCTCCATCCATGGGATTTTCCAGGCAAGAGTACTGCAGTGGGTTGCCATTAAAGCAGAGACATTACTTTGCCAACAAAGGTCCATCTAGTCAAGGCTATGATTTTTCCAGTAGTCATGTATGGATGTGAGAGTTGGACTGTGAAGAAAGCTGAGCGCCGAAGAATTGATGCTTTTGAACTGTGGTGTTGGAGAAGACTCTTGAGAGTCCCTTGGACTGCAAGGAGATCCAACCAGTCCATTCTAAAGGAGACCAGTCCTGGGTGTTCTTTGGAAGGAATGATGCTAAAGCTGAAACTCCAGTACTTTGGCCACCTCATGCAAAGAGTTGACTCATTGGAAAAGACTCTGATGCTGGGAGGGATTGGGGGCAGGAGGAGAAGGAGACGACAGAGGATGAGATGGCTGGATGGCATCACTGACTCGATGGACCTGAGTCTGAGTGAACTCCCGGAGTTGGTGATGGACAGGGAGGCCTGGCGTGCTGTGATTCACGGGGTCTCGAAGAGTGGGACACGACTGAGTGACTGAGCTGAACTGAACTGAAGCTACTGGACTGATCACTTTAAAAAAAAATTCTTAATTTTGTATTGGGGTATTTTGTATTGCCGACTAATAATGTTGTGATAGTTCCAGGTGAACAATGAGAAAGGACTCGGCCATACATATACACGTATCCATTCTCCCCCAAACCCCTCTCCCATCCAGGCTACCACATAACACTGAGCAGAGTTCCTTGTGCTGCACAGTAGGTCCTTTTGGTTATCCATTTTAAATGTCAGATGCTCACTTTTTAAACTGCTTACACTTGATAGAGAAATTTTGAAATTGTTTAAACATTAAATTTTTCAGAAAAAAATGTCACCACATACTTTATTCTCCATGTGTATATATATATTTTGTTTCCTAGTTTCTCATCTTGTAATCAGCACTTTATTGGAATAATCCCCTTGTCTTCATGCCTTCACCTTCTTTCAGTCTGTTCTCTTCTCTCACCTCATCCATTTGCACATCAAAAATGCTGATATTAAAGTTTGACTAATTTACTTTTCGCAGAGGTGAAGCCCCACCTGGGATGAAGACCACTTCTCTAGCCTACAGTGATCCTAGTTCAGAAATGTTCCTGCCTCACGTCTCTTCCTTTGAAACATCCTCACCGAGGGCAGCTAGTTCGAGTACAGTATTCACATTGAGTCAGGCTCTGTTATAATCTAGCTTATAAATGATCCCCCAGTTCAGTTACACCTTCCAAATAGATTGTTCAACTGGAGAAAATCTGAAGGTCAGGTAGACCCAGACTTCCACCCTGACTCTCCTAGTTTCTAGCTGTGTGCCCTGGTCAAATATCTCAGCCTCTCAGAGTCTTAGGTTCCCCGTTGGTGGAAGACAATCATAAAACATTCATCCCCTGGGGGCTGGTGATGAAATCAGACAACATCTGGAAAGAGACTTTCCTGTGTGCCTTCCTACTCACTGTGTTCTTCTTTTTAAAGTTTTTATCTCAGAATTTAGCCATCTTTTATTTTTATCATGTCTCTAAAGCAAAAAGTGAAAATGTCACTCAGTTGTGTCTGACTCTTTGCAATCCCATGGACTGTAGCCCACCAGGATCCTCTGTCCACAGGGACTCTCCAGGCAAGAATACTGGAGTGGGTTGCCATTTCCTTCTCCAGGGGATCTTCCCGACCCAAGGATCTAACCCAGGTCTCCTGTATTGCAGGCAGATTCTTTACCAACTAAGCCACTGGGGAAGCCCACCATGTCTCTAACTCACAGGCTATTTAAATAACATAAAAAATTTAAAATGTTGTTTTTCTAGAATCTGTAAATAATGTTTGTAAACATAAATGGAACCTAATAAGTGAACTATGGAATAAGATACCCCTTTAAGGGCATTTTCCTTATAATTTCCAAATACAATAATTTCAGCATTAAAGATATGAGTAATATAAGATATTAATTATTAAACAGCTGGATAAATTGCTTTTATTTTAAAATTAAATTGTCTTTAACAAGGCTCATGATTCATCATGGCATATTTACTCTAGTCTTTTACCGCCTCTCTCAATCTTCTCCAGGGGATCTTCCCAACCCAGTGATCGAACCCAGGTTTCCTGCATTGCAGGCATATTCTCCACCACCTGAGTCACCAGGATGGTCTCCATCTCCCAAGGCCCTTCTAAAATTACAGTTTATTTTTTTTTAAGATATCTATTCTGAAGAACAAAGAAAACTGAAAGAGGGTAATATCAGATGATCAATTTCAAACATGCTGAGGAGGCAGAGGTGGGGGTGGCATGGTTAACTGCGTTAACATAGAAGAAGCTACATCGTGAAGCCCCCTAGGGAGATGGCCCCAGAGAGAAGGGAGCCAGTTTACTGGCAGGACCCCGGAAGCTTAGGACATGGAGGTTCCAAATGACACAGAAATTGGCAATGAGGCACAGGGTTGAACATGACAGGATGGCTGGATAGAACAACTGGACCCCCAGAACTTTACGCCACCCCAAGTAGACGACCACTCTCCTAGGCAAGAAATGAAGATTTGTTCTTTAAACAGACTGATCATGGAGGCTCCAGCCTTGGAAGCCACATGCTGAAAACGGAAGAAACTGAGAGTCTATAGGCTACATGGTGCAATTCCCAGCTCGCTGCCCTGACACCAGGGTACTGGGAGGTAGGAAAAATAAGTAAAAGGCATTGGATCTCAGAATTATGAGCCCTATTAAAAAATCTCTATAGATAAATGAAGCAATTCAAATCATAACCACATTCGCCCCTCCAGACACCCACTCTAAATGGAAATAGAAAGTTACCTGAAAATGTTATTCAAAATTTCATACTTCACTTATGTCTTTTCTCTCCTTGGATGAGTTTTCTGTCAGCCAGCTGTCAGTTCCTACTAAAGGAAATCAAAGCTATTCAGAGCTACATAAATACCAATAATTTGTTCCACACATCTCTCCCATTTGGAGTCTAGTTTTTTAATTCCCTGTTAAGGAAGACATCCCCACAGTGTTTGTGCAGTTAATCATGTTTCACTGATTATAATCTGTAAAGTGTTAGGAGTGGATTCTACGCAGGGCAATCCTGTGTGTGTGCATTTTCGCACACACACACGCACTCACGCACACAGGACGCAGCCTGCCCTGCAAAGACTGTTGAGCTGTGGCATTTACCTGGTCTGCCCCATTCTGTGCTGAGGTCTGTCCCATTGATGTGGCTGAGGGGGGAAAGGTCAGAGAACTCCCAGAGTCACTTCTCTTACCCTCCTGCTCGCCAGGACTTGATAGATGTTCCCATGTTCCTTCTCCTATGTCTCCTTGTTTCTTAGATACCAGCTTCCCCCACTTTATCCCCACGTTAGGAATGGGGAAACAGAGGAAAGTAGAGTTCTGTTTTGAGTACCTGATTTGTGTGATATCTATGGACTTCTCCAGTGGCTCAGTGGTACAGAATCTGCTTGTAAGGCAGGAGACGCGGGGTGGGGGTTCGATCCCTGGGTCAGGAAGATCCCCTGGAGGAGGGAATGGCAGCTCACTCCAAGGGTTCTTGCCTGGAGAATCCTCACGGACAGAGGAACCTGGCGGGTTATGGACCATAGGGTCACAAAGAGTCGGGCACAACCAAAGTGACTGAGCGCGCACAACTTGACACCACCAGAGGGGCCAAGGTGCCTTAGAAGCCATTGTGGAGATAATAGGCTGGGTCTTTCCTGTGGCGTTTTTCTCCCCAAGCCACTCCTAGTTTTCCTGTCATTCAGGAAGAAATTTTACTTTCCTTTGAGCCTCTTAGTCCACCTCCAAACAGGATCTATGCTTCCTCTCTAAAAGTTATTAATATTTATCTGGCCATGGTGAGGAAGAGCAGCAAGGGGCGGGGGGGGGGGGGGGGGGGGGGGGGGGGAAGGGGGGGGGAATGGGGGGGGGCGGTGGTGGTGGAAATTAACAAATGAGTTTCAAGCTGGAAACCCAGTCCCTCACCTTTGCCCCAGGTTACTCTGTCTTTGTGCTGCCTGCAGGAGACCAGAGCATGCTCAGAGGGGGCAGCAGGCAGTGTGTCAAAGCCTGGGGCTCTGTCTCCTGCCAGGTTACCAGCCCTGGAGAAGCTGTTCCTCTGAGCCTCTGTTTCCGCATTCCTAAAGTGGGGATAATTTTTACTGACGATGACTGTGAGGATTTTATAAGATCCTTATATATTTGCCACTTAGGAATTCAATCATGACAGTTTCTAAACATGCATCACTAAATGTGAGTGCTCTGGGCTAAGGGGTCTGAGAATGGGGGCTAAGGTGCCTATAACCAACAGGTCTTCCACCTACTATGGGCCTAACATGGAGAGCTTGCTAATTAGATCCCAGGCTCCACTCCCCATAAGGGGTGCTTCTTGTGCACACTTGGAAAAAATCTGCGACAAACTCGTCCCCCAGTCCCACTTCCTATTAGCTATCAGTCCCTGCCCGAGGCTCCCCCATCAGACTGTCTCCAATCATTTCACCTCCAGGGCATCTGAGGCTTAGCTCTGCTGCAGGAGCCAAGGGCAGAGACAACTGCCCTGCCTCAGAGTGGGCAAAGAGAGCCCACAGGTCTAGAGAAGAGTACAGCCTTGAGTTACAGCAGCCAACGTATTGGAGATCTCCTGCCCTACCCTTCCCAGACAGGTCTGAGAAAGTCCAGACTTGCAGTGGGAGGCCCAGGCCAGGATGTGGAGGCCAGCTGCACCTGGAACGAAGCAAGCCTGCTTGCCACCAGCAAAAGACCTGTCTCCTTCCCTATGTAAAGGAAGGGACAAAGCCAGCACAAAAGATGCCACTGAGATTGTCCCAGGGAACGTCATGACTTCCCAGGTAAAGTGTTCTCTGGCACCGGGCTCAAAAGAAATATTTAGAAACGACCCAAGCTGGTAAGGTTTGCTGTCTTTCCCAAGCGTACCCCCAAAGGGCTGGTTACTTCTACTTACTGCAGGCGACCCCAGGTTTGTGGTGCTGGGCCCTGGGGAAGCTGCACCCCCACAGTCCTCTGCAGAACCCGCACCCCTCCAACCCCGCCTTGCCAGCACACACACATAAAGACATGCAAACCTATACCTCCAAGTCTCAGGGAACCAAGGTGATGGGATTTCCAGGCTGCCGAGGATTCTGGAGGCGTCTTCACAGTCCTCGCGGCCTCCGGAACGGAGTTGTTGCCTCAGTTTTTCCCGAGAGCGGGGAGGGAGCGAGCCCGAGGAGCTGTCGGAGAAGGGCACAGGAAGGTGACTGGGGCGACAGCGTCGGGACACCGATGGGGGCGGGGTGCGCGTTTCGTCGCCTCTGCTCCGAGCCAGGGCACAGCTGGCAGGCTGAGGCGATGGCCATCCACGAGAAGGGGTTCTGACCAGAGTCGCTGCAGAGCGGTCCCCGCACCGCCCGCCCGGGGGACACGGCCCTCCTTTTGGGAAATAGCACGCCCGAGAGGAGAAGCCATTGACCCTCTGCTGGGGGCAGGCGCACCTCTGGACCCCGGTTCTCCGACAAGGGGCCTGGGGTCCTGGTGCCAAAGCTGTATGGCCCCAGTAGGCTCCGGGGGCCCGGCTGCCGGCCCCTGTGTGACTCGCATTTGTGAAGACAGTGACTGCAAACGGCTCCGCAGCCCCAGCTAACCCGCGCCCCGCGCCCGGCCCGCACCTCCCACAGCCAGGCGGCCGCAGGCACCTGCGGAGACGCGCCCAAGTCCGCCCCTCCGACCCGCGCGCTCTGGCAGTCGAGCGCGCGCCGTTCCCGCTGCGGCGCCGACCCGCGCCCGCGAGGCCCCTGCCCGAATCCTCTCAGATATCCTGTGGCCGCCGGCTGCCCTCATCACCTCCCCATCGCTGCAAGGCCGAGAAGGACGCGAAACTCGCTCGCCCGCGGGGTCCGAGCCCGCGCCGCCGCAGAGCCCCAGCCAAGAACGGGCGGGGACTGCGGGAGGCGCGAGTGTTGGTTCCGCGGAGCGCGCCCGGCTCGGCGGGGCAGTCTCTGGAAAGGACCCGACACTCCGGCGGCCCTCGGTGGGCTCCAGGGCTCCGCAGTGTCAGGGCGCAGGAGATGCCGTCTCCCAGGGCCCAAGTATACCCGGTGGGGCGCACGGAGGCCCTGGGCCGGGGCTGCGCACTCCGCGCCCTCCTCCCGGCAGCCGACACGCAAACCAAAGTTTTCCTAACTGCAGCCCGCACAGCCGGCGCCGCACACTGACCTGCGACGCGCTGTCTAGTCGGCGGGGCGCCTCCCGCCTTCCCGGTTCCGCTCCGACCCTTCGCGCCGGTGGACCCAGGGCGCCGTCCGAGCTGGGATGTTGACTCCGCTGGCTGCACCGCCGCTCGAGTCGCAGATCCTGGTAGGTGCAGCTCTGTCCCCGCCCCCGCTCGGCGGAGAGATGCGGGCAGCGGACCGGGAGCTGCGAAGCGGAGCGGGGGCCGGGAGGCGCGCACCTCGCCAGAAGCCCGGGCTGCGCCTCGTTTCCGCTGGGAGTGACGCGCGGGTTCGGGGCTGTGCTGCAGGTGGGGGCGGCGGGGCCAAAGTCTGTTTCGGCCCCGGGGACCGAAGTGTGGCCTCTGAAGCCCCGCCTTTTGTCCCCTCGAGTATCCGCCACCCGCTATCCTCACACCCCAACCCGGCCACAGCGCTTTGGCTACAGCGATCTGGCCCAGAACAGGGGCGGCAGGGTTTTTTCCAGTGCAGGGCGTCGGTCACCCCTACATAACTGCTCTTGGTTCCCCCTGTCCATGTCTGCGTCCCTCCTTCTAGTTCTTATCCACACGGCTGGTCCACGCGTCCGTCCCCCACGGGTCTCTCGTCCCCTTTCCCGTCCCTGTCCTCTGTTTTGGTAAAGCCAGAATCTCACTTCAGGTTGAGGCATTCGTGGGAGCAGCTGTTCTTTCGTTTTTGTGAGTTTATAACTTGATTCTAGTATTATCAAAACATTAATACATATTAATTGACTTATATTTTACATGTGAAACTCCTCTATGGAATTAAAAAGAGACGAATTTTAAGCAATGATTTGAATTCATTTATCAGGAATCATCTGGTGGAGAAAGGACCGTGACTGTCTTTTATGGTTGTTCAGATGACGTCAGTTAAAAATAATTTGTAGTTTAGAGTCCTTAAAGGGGGAAAGTAGATTTAACTCTGAGAGGATTATTTAGAAAAATAATCTGCTAAAATTGGCCCCTTAGTAAGTATATGTTAAGTTCATAGGTTATTTTAACCTAGAGTTGAGCTCTATGGAGCTGGAGCCCTAGGTTTGGATTGTCCGTTGCCGCATCCATTTGTTTGTGGAAATCAGAGGTCACAGGAAGCGATTGGGTAAATTTGCATGAAGGCACAGGTCTCCTTTCCCCCATTAAAAAAGTTTTTATTAGTGTATAGTAGATACTTGGAAAAGACCCTGATGCTGGGAAAGATTAAAGGCAGGAGGAGAAGGGGACAACAGAGGATGAGATGGTTGGATGGCATCACCAAGTCCATGGACATGAGTTTGAGCAAGCTCCTGGGGCTGGTGATGGACAAGGGAAGCCTGGTCTGCTGCTTCCATGGGGTCAGGAAGAGTCAGGCACCACTGAGGGACTGACCTGAACTAAACTGATAGTAAATATTTAATAGATATGCTTTTCACAGTTTCAATGATTTTACTTATACTAACACATCATTAACACCCAGAGACAGACGATTACCAGTTCTCCAGAAGACTGTCTCTTTTTTCTCTCTTCTAGGGGGCAGGGTAGTGGCTTCAACCAGCATAGATTGCTTTGGCTTATATTTACACTTTGTAGCAATTGAATCATGAAGAATATACTGTTCTGGCTTCTCTCTCTTAAAACTATGTTGAGGAGGTGCATACATCTATAGATTTAGCTTGTTCATACTTTTATTTATTTATTCATTTTTGACAAGCAGTGCAAGTGAAGAGTCTTAACCACTGGACTGCCAGGGACGTCCCTAGCTTGTTCCTTCCTTTTGCTGTATAGTATTCCACTGTGTGAATGTCCCTCAGTTCACTCATCTTATTACTGATACACATTGGGGTAATTATTCAGATAATGTTGCTAGGAATGTTATAGCAGATGTCTTTGGTGAACATATATACACATTTCTGGTTGGGTATGTACCTAGGAGTGGAATTATGAGTCATAAATAGGCATATGTTCAGCTTCTGTAAATATTGCCAAATAGCTTTTCAAAGTAAATGATCTAATTTTCACTCCTGTCTTATTAGTTTCTTATTGCTGCAGGGGTTCCCAACCTCCAGGATCTAATGCCTGATGATCTGAGGTGGAGCTGATGAAATAGAAATAAAGTGCACAGGAAATTTAATGTGCTTGAATCGTCCCAAAACTATTTCCCTCAACCCAGTGCTTGGAAAGATTGTCTTCCAGAAAACCGGTCCCTGGTGCCAAAAAGATTGGGGAGCACTGCTGTAAGAGCTAATCCACTTCCTTGCCTTTTCCTCTTTCTAGAGGCCGCCTGCATTCCTTGGCTGGTGGTCACTTACTCCCTTCATATCTCAGTTTCTCCCTCAACTCTGCTTCCATTGTCACACAGCTTTGTCTTCCTCTGCTTCCTTCTGTCCTCTTGCTTCACTTTCAGAAAGACTTTTGTGACACTACTGGGCCCACTCAGATAATTCAGAATAATCCCTCATGTCAAGATCCTTAGTTTAATCACATCTTGCAAAGTTCCTTTTGTAACATATTCATATATTTCAGGGACTAGGATGTGCACCTCTTTGGGAAAGGTATTTTTCAGCCTACTCTACCTGTCATCAGGGTATTGGGACAGATGGAGAGAGGCTGGACTAGGGGAAAGAAGGACAGTGAAGCCTTGAAAGAAGGACACTTCACACCTCCCTTCACCTTGGGAGGATTGGTGCTGTTGACTTGGGTACTGTGCCAGGGCTTGTAAGCAGGAGAGGGAGGCTGATGCTAGAACATCACAATCCTGGACCACCAACATGTCTGAGACAAGAGGCTTTCATACAAGGAATGAGAGTGCAGGTCAATAGGCCCAATAGTCTGGGCCTGGGTACCTCGCTGAGTGAAAGGTTGGGGAAGGCTGACTCTCCTCTGTGGGATCTGGGAACAAGAAGATAACAATGGAGAATTGATTATATTTTGCACTGTGGTCACGATCTTGTCAGTGGACAGTGCCCCCAGCCCATGCCATATCCCTGTCCATCCTCCAAGCCATGCAGACTGACCTGTTTTGGGGCTGATGGTGGAACTGTAGGGACTGACTTCCCATAGTAGGTCAGGTGAGGTGAGGATGAGATGGGGTGAAGAAGAGTCTGTTCATCTAGGCAAGCATGCCCTGCCTTCACTGTAACTTGAATATTAAAAGGTGAAGACTTTAACAGTCAAGGCTTGAGGATGAGAACATATAGTTTCTATCTACTCCTGGTCTCATTTTAGTTCAGCAAGTGCAACTTGAAGGAAATAGGACAGACGTTATAATCTCCACTTTACTGATGAGACCAGCAGGGCTCTGAGAGGCCCTCTAATTTACTCAAGGAGCCTCAGGAATGGAACCAAGAACAGAATGAGTCTTGCAGTTCTTCTGTTGTCCTTGGTGCTCCTCCACGTCCCTGCCGTGTGAGATTCACTGAGATCCCGAGGTGATGAGAGCCGAGAGGCAGAACTGACCCAAGGTGTGCAAACCAAATTAAACACATCGTATTTTGTGGGTGATAAAATGGGATGATCTGGAATATGAAACGTGTTATCTTCATGGTTTTATACCCTTAATAATATGTTTTGATGGGGTTTTAGGAACAAGTAAAAGTAAATGCCTGTGTTTGATAAGCATCTTGATCCAAAATCCTTCCAACTATTTTCTGCCTCCCAGAAATAAGCTGAACACCTTGGTCTACTGATGGAACCCCTCCAGTTCTCCTCAAAATAGTGGTTTATAATTCACTTACTATCTATTTAATTCAGATCTCAAGACAGAGGGAGATGTGTGGTTATTCTTCCATTTTGAGTTAAAAATCCCATGGTCATCATCATCCTACTCATCATCATTATTCATAACTATTTCCTTTCTTGAACAGTGTTTTTCCCCTGGACTTCTTGTCTTCCTTTCCACCACGCTCCTCTCCCCTTAAGCTTTTCTGTCTTGGCTGCTTACTTAAGTTGTTCCAAGCGCTCAAGGATAGTGTCAAGTCTTTGATATCTCCTTTTACTTCACTCTTTTCAAATTTTAATTGACTGCTTTCTGCTTGCTGTCCCCCTAGGATTCTGTGATTCTCCTGGATGGTCCTATATCTTTCTTTTTCTTAACTTACTTCCTCTATTTGTTGGTACATATCTCCAATAAGTTCCTAGAAATTATATATGGAAGGTAAATTTTTGAGTCCTTGCATATCTGAAAATGTCTTTATTCTACCTGAACACTTGTTTGATAATTTTTCTTGGTATAAAAATTCCAAGTTGAAAATGATTGTTCTTCAAAAGTCTGAAAGCATTCTGTCTTCTAGTTCCCAGAGTTATTGAGAGAAAATTTGAAGCCATTCTGATTTGTGATCTTTCAGTGGCGATGTTTTCTTCCCTCTCTCTTTACAAACATGCAGCATTTACCCCCCTTTTTTTCTTACAGTGGTTTAAATTTCACTATTGTTTGCCTAATCTGTGTCTGTTAATATTTTTATGTAATATTTTAGGCACTTAGTAAGCCCTTTACCTGGGCTTCCTAGGTGGTGCTAGTGGTAAAGAACCCACCCGCCAATGTAGGTAGATGTAAGAGAAGTGGGTTCCATCCTTGGTTTGGGAAGATTCCTTTGGAGGAGGGCATGGCAACCCACTCCAGTATTATTTCCTGGAGAAACCCATGGATAGAGGAGCCTGGCAGTCTGCAGTCCATAGGGTCCCACAGAGTTGGACACGACTGAAGCGACTTTGCACATGTGCACGCATGAGCCCTTTACATCTGGAAACCCATGTTGTTCAGTTCTGGGACATTTTCTTAGAAAGCAGTTATTAAACTGTGCAGTAAACATTATATGGGCAATTAGGGTGGTATGAACACTTACTTGATTTTCAACTGTGAAGGCAAAGCACAGAAGACTTCATATAATGGCAGGGAGTCCTTGGCAGCCTAGGGATTAGGACTCTGCACTTTCACTGTCACGGCTACCAGTTAAACCCCTGGTGGAGGAATGAAGATCCCACAAGCCATGTGGTGTGGCAAAAAAAAAAAAGGAAAAAAAATAATTATAATTTCAGAATAGAATAACTTCTGTCAACTTTAATGGTACAAAAATTAAAATACAGATGACAGCATGGAGTTAGGAGAAAGTGAGTGAGAAGAAAGTGGGTGGGGGGCCTCCCTTTACAAAGCAGGGTGTGGCTGGTGAAAATACTATGTTTGATTGAACAAGAAATGATAGAGGTACCCACTGGAGACACTTGAAATAGTGATACCTATTAGGGTATCACTAATAGGTATATTAGTGATATACCTGTATCCCTTATATCCCTAAATAGGCTATTCCCCTGTTAGGGGAAGCAGTGGTAGAATGAGGCTTTAGCACCACGGGGCCAAACCAGGACTGGTGGGAGAGGGGGTAACCTGTTTTGGGGATGGATGAGGGAGCTAGGATTTAAAGAGGTAACCTTCATTGACCGTGTTTTCTGCTCATCATTTCACATGATTTAAAAAAAAAAAAAAACTTTTTAAAGGAAAAAAATGTTGGAGATAAAATTCACATAACATAAAATTAACCATCTTAAAGCCAACAATTCATAGTTTTTGAAAGCCTTAAGTGGGGTGTCTCAGAGCAGTTGTGGGAGACAAGGGACGACAGGCGACACTGTGTGATTGGCTGTGGAGATGGAGGATTGGAGGGGGGCTCCTGTGGAGATGGAGGAATTGGAGGGGGCTCCAGAAGCCCTCCCCCCACCTCCACCCCCAGGTTCCTGGGCCCAGGGGACCGCTGGACCCACCAGGAGGGTTGTGGGGGCGTTCTGAATCCAGTTCAGGCAGCATGGAGCTCTCTTCCTCCGGCCTTGACAGCCCGTGGCCCCTGACCTTCTCACCAATACAGGAAAAATATTTAGTTTCAGCTCTTGAGATGCAAATACATTTTTCAAGGCTGTTTTCACTTAAGATTCAAACACACTGAATATAATCTTTGGGGGAGGGTTCTTTTTGGGACAGGAAAGGCTGTAGGAAGACATTAAGCTAAGCTTCTTGTCAGACTGAGCAAAACAGAGTGTGTTTTGCTTCCTCTGTTTATCATTTTCTCCCCCCTGGTTCCTTTCCACTCCTGTCTTCAAGTTTCCCTCTTTGCCCACACTGTCCTAGCACACAGGGAGGCCCCTGGCTGAGCATTCCCTAACATTTTCTAAACCTTAACAGCTTAAAGTGGAGAAAGGCTGCTGTTTCCAAGCTGCCAGCAGTGTTCTGATTCATTATTGGAGAAAATTGCTTTCCTGTTCTGGGGGGAAAAAATGCTTCTGATGTGCTAAAAAGATAAGAAGTTAGGGCTAACAGCTCCATTTCAGAGTTCAGGCTTGAAATCCATGAGCCTTAGACCTGGATGTATTTAGTCTTCCAAAGTCCTGGCTATCCACAGACAGGTGCCACGCACCGTGCCCTACCTGATGGGAGGAAAGAAAAGAGGTCACAAAAGGAGAGCTTCACCATAGTCTTTGAAGGTTACCAGTGAAATAGCACAACTCAGCTAGGACTTGAACCCACTGTCTGTTAATTGAAATCACACACCTGGTCTCAGGACTTACTGAAGCTCAGGTTCTTTATGTCTCAGCACAGAAAGAATTTGGTGAGAGGCAAAATAATAGTTAAGAAGTAGATTTATTGAGAGAGAAACACTCCATAGAATGTGGGTCCTCCTGGAAGGTGAGAGGCCTGGACATATGAGGTGGTTAGTTTTTATGGGCTTGGTAATTTCATTGGCTAATGAGTGGGAGGAGAAGTCCAACTATTTTGGAGAACTGATGGGGATTTCCAGGATTGGGGCCACCGCCCATTTTTTGGCCTCTTTCCTGGAACTGTCATGGCACCTGTGTGTGTGTCATTTAGCACATGCTAGTGTGTTACAATGAGTGTATAATGAGGCTCAAGGTTTACTGGAATCCAAATCTTTTAATCAGTTATGTTGCATCCTCAAGGGCTAGGTTATTCTTTTTAAAGGTTGTGCCCTGCCCCCTTCCCTTCTGTTTTACCAGGTACCAGTTAAATATGATTTCTGTCCAATCCTTGGTCCTTAAGCCAGGCTTTCTCTTCTCTGGGGGAAGGAACTGGGCCTCTGTATCTGCTCCATAAGGAGCAGATGAATGTGCCCTGGGGGTCAAAGCTGGGCCTCCGTATTTGCTCCATAAGGAGCAGATGAATGTTTAATATGGCACTTCTGGATTGAAGATTGAGCCTTTCAGAGTTGAGAGGTCCTTCTGCATATTGGCTTCTATGACATAAAAAGGCTGGAATTTTCCAAATTTTAGAAGATGTCTGTGATTCTTTTCTTGGACTTTGTAAATGACTTAGCAAATACAACTGCAGGAGCAGCAGTGCAAAGGGGTAACCCAGTTTCAGGACTACTTGCCCAGAACCTAAGTGGGTAGGTCCAAAACCCTATTATGCAAGTCAGAAGTTCAGGACCATGAGGAGAGGCTGTGCATTATGACGGGAAAGGTTGACTGCATTGGAGGTAGGGTTGGTATCGGAGCCTGACACAGAGACAGTGAGCACTGGACTCTGAGAAGAGGATCCAGGGCAGGCATGATAAAGGAGAGGCTAACTGGAGAACCCTTAAAAAAGGGATAATTGACCTAGGGACTTTGGGGCAATCAAACCATGATCTAGATTTAAATACCAGTGAAGACAACAAAGGTCCATCTAGTCAAGGCTATGGTTTTTCCAGTGGTCAGGTATGGATGTGAGAGTTGGACTGTGAAGAAAGCTGAGCACCGAAGAATTGATGCTTTGGAACTGTGGTGTTGGAGAAGACTCTTGAGAGTCCCTTGGACTGCAAGGAGATCCAACCAGTCCATCCTAAAGGAAATCAGTCCTGGGTGTTCATTGGAAGGACTGATGCTAAAGCTGAAACTCCAATACTTTGGCCACCTCATGCGAAGAGTTGACTTATTGGAAAAGACTCTGATGCTGGGAGGGATTGGGGGCAGGAGGAGAAGGGGACGACAGAGGATGAGATGGCTGGATGGCATCACCAACTCAATGGACATGAGTTTGAGTGAACTCCTGGAGCTGGTGATGGACAGGGAGGCCTGGCATGCTGCAATTCACGGGGTCGCAAAGAGTCGGACACGACTGAGTGATTGAACTGAACTGAACTGAACTGAAAGATAGCTTTGGAACGAATTCTTATCTCATACAAATTAGGCTATATATATATATTTTTTTTTTCTCACATAAAAAAAAAGGTCTAAGACTGTTTCCTTCTTTCTTCTTATTTCAGCTTCAGTTTTCGTTTCATGACCACAAAATGGCTGCATAACTTCCAAGCATCATGTCCAAATTCTAGACCAGAAGAAGGGTAAGGGTCAAAGAACCAAAGATGTATGCCACCTGTATCTCTCCCTTTTGTTTATTTTCTCAATACAGCAGTAGTTTTCCTGGGTGTCTGCCCCAATGATTTCCCCTTACATTTATTAGCTTGAATTAGGTCATACCTCTACTATAAGGAAAGCAAAAAAAAAAAAATTTTTTTTTTTTTTTTACCAAGTTCAGCAAACTAGCATAGGTTTTTAGTTGTGGCCTGGACAATTACTTAACCTCTTTGTGTTCTAGTTTCCTCATCTGTAAACTGGGCACTGGACTGTAACCGTGCCTATTTCAGAGGGTTATTATGAAGATTAAATGATTTAATTTTTTTATAAAGCACACAGAACAGAGCACCATTAAAGTGTCTTTTACAAATAATTTTATGTATTTAGTTATTTTTGGCTATGCTGGGTCTCCATTGCTGTGTGCCAGCTTTCTCTAGGTTCAGCGAGGAGGGGCTACTCTCTAGCTGTAGTGCCTGGGCTTCTCACTGTAGTGGTTTCTCTTCTCATGGAGCTTGGGCTCTAGGGTTCGTGGGCTTCAGCATTTGTGGCTCAAGGGCTTTAGAGCACAGGCTCAGTAGTTGTGATACATGGGCTTAGTTGACCCATGGCATGGGGAATTTTCCTGGACCAGGGATCAAACTGCTGCCCCTGCATTGCAAGGTGGATCCTTAATCACTGGATCACCAGGAAAGCCCTAAAGTGTTTTTAAAGTATATTAAAAGGGAAAAGTATTCACTGGATGGACAGTTAGTAGGGCCCACCATTAAGCGTGGCTCTCCTGCACGGTGATTCTCTTTTGTAGTAACAGTCTATTGAACATTATAACCTAACATTAGCTGTACTTCGGAGGATTAAGGGAATGGTTGCTGTCCTCACTGGGCATAGGTGCTTGGCAACAGCTTGGAAAAGCACTGTAAGGTGATGTGTAGAGAGTGGGGTAAGGGCTAGAGTCCTTAGAGACATAACTGCAAGAGTTATGGCAGAGGTGAAGCTTGGCTATAGCTCCATTTCCTGGCTTCCCTTGCGGCTAATGTGGCCACGTGACTAAGTTTTTGCCAGTAGAGAATGAGCAGAAGTGAAGTGTGCATGAGGGAAAACCCTGGCCTCTGGCCTTTGTGCCTTCTCCCATCTGATGGCAGGAAGGGCAGTGACTAGAGCTACTTCACGAAGACAGCAGAGCTGCTAGGAAGCCTGGATTCCTGAATGACTTCATGGTACAGAGCCACCCACTGACCCTGGACTGTTACATGAGAGAGAAAGAAATTCCTGTTTTGTTTGAACTATTGCATTTTGGATATTGCATATTCATTCCAGCATTTTACCTCAACTAGTAAATTGTTTCCATAATTTAAAATATTCCATGAAAATATATTTGCTAATGATATGCATAAAATATTTCTAGAAAGGTATTTAGGCTAACTATAGAGGGGGAACTGAGAGGTTGGGTGTTAGTAGTGGGAGGGAATTTTGTCTTGTTTAGTTTCATTCTGACTCCATGTTGTTCTTCAGTCATTCAGTCATGTCCAACTCTTTGTGATTCCGTCGACCACAGCATGTCAGGCTTCCCTGTTCTCCACTATCTGTAGGAGTTTTCTCAGACTCCTATCGATTGAGTCAGTGATGCCATCCAACCATCTCATCCTCTCTCGTCCTCTTCTCCTGTCCTCAATCTTTCCCAGCATCAGAGTCTTTTCCAGTGAGTCAGCTCTTCACGTCAGGTGGCCAAAGTATTGAAGCCTCAGCTTCAGCATCAGTCCTTCCAATGAATATTCAGGGTTGATTTCCTTTAGGATTGACTGGTTTGTTGATCTCCTTGCTGTCCAAGGGACTCTCAAAGTCTTCTCCAGCACCACAGTTTGAAAGCATCAGTTCTTTGGCACTCAGATTATGAGCTCCTTGTTGCAAAATTCAGACTTAAATTGTAGAAAGTAGGGAAAACCACTACCATTCAGGTATGACCTAAATCAAATGTGATTCCTTATCTATTTATAGTTGTTGAACTTTGACCCATATAAATGTAATACTTATTGAAAAAATTAATTCATTAATTAGAAATGTTGATATTGCATCACTATACTTTGTGCCAATTCATCACTGATTGGCACTCAACCAGCATGTGACTCCCTTATTCACTAATCCTATGCCCAGAGAAAGGAGAAAGGTGATGAATAAAGCTGGCAGAAAGGAGCAGCTAGGTGAATTCCTTTAAAAAAATGTTATTATTTCTTTGGCTGTGCCAGGTCTTAGCTGTGGCATCCAGGATCTTTAGTTGTGGCATGTGGGATCTAGTTTCCTGACCAGGGTCAAACCTGGGCCCCCTTGGGAGCATGGAGTCTCAGGCACTGGGCCACCAGGGAAGTCCCCTGGGTGAATTCTTGAATGGAAGGCAGAGCTGTGGCATTTTGCCTGAGGCTCTGGCCAAGACACTGCATCTGGGCGCCAGCAATTGGACTCATCTCTCATCAGATTGTACATTGGCGTGAAGGAGATGGTCACTGCCTGCAGATTAATGTCACTTTCATTTCCCGAGCATCCTATGTCCTGAGATGGTATCTTTTAATAGAGGGCACTCCAGGAGACTCGCTCTGAATTTTTGGCTGCATGAGGAAGGTGACTTTTTATACAATTGAAGCAGAATTCAGTTTCCATCTTTGTAACTTGAGTTGATTTTTCCTGCTTTCTGTATTTTATGTTGGTATGAAAAGATGATTTATTATTTTCCTATTCATGGTTTCCAACAAGACTCCCATTTCAAAGCTAAAAAGAAAAAGACAGTATAATATTGAGTAATTTTCTTCTTGGGGACAAAATGGGGGTTTCTTCATTAGTATGGAGCAAGGGAGGGGCTTGTATAATAGCTCAGAGTTTTCCCCACATCTAATGAATATTTGAAATTATCATTTTATCCTCATTTTATATTGTATTTTATTGTACAATGACTCCTCTTATAAACTCTGGCTCCTGGGAAAACACCAACCCTCTTTCCTGGTGGACACTGATGGCACTTTTGCCTCCTAGGCATCCTTGAACTCCATGTGTTTTTCCCAGGAGGGTATGTCAGGTGAAATATTTGGTAAGTTAGTAACAGAAAAGGGGGTCAAATAGCTTCAGAGATCACTTTTGCATTATTTGTAAGTTAGAACATCAAAAAATGAATAACCTGATTACTACCAGTTTAATCTTCCCCGTTGGTTCTCACTTGCCCACTAGACTAATCTTTATGCTGGACCCTGAGGGTTCCTCACACAACCTGACACAGCTCCTCCCGGGCTGCCTGCCCAAGATTCCCTGAGGGACTCATCTGAAGCCACAGCCAGACAGAGCTGCTGGTTCCTGGGTGCCAGGCCCATGACTCACCTCTCAGATGCCACCTGGTCATGAAATACTTTCCTCCAATCAGAGGCCACAGCTGCTTCTCCAGGGGACCAGTCTTATGTCACATCTTGCATGCCCTTGGATGCAGAAAGCAGATCTTAACCATCTCTGCCTCTCTTGAGCCCCTGGCCCAGAGCTGGGCATATGGTAGGTGCTTATCAGTGTGAATTGCACTGAACGGGTAGAATGCAGCTAAAGAAATGAACAGAAGTGTACTCTCTAAGGTTGGCAAACCAGACCAGCCAAGTTTGGCAAGCTGAGTCTTAACCTAGGGCAAGCCTTAACCCTAACCCTAACCCTAAGTGTACTCTCTGAGGTTGGCAAACCAGACAAGCTGAGTTAGCAAGCCAGTCCTCTGCTTTCTCATTTTTTGATAGTTGGAGACAATCAAAAGATGACTATTTCATGACATATGAGATGACATGAAATTCACATTTCAGTGTTCATAAACAAAGTCCTGTTGGAACCCAGGAATCACACCCAAGTTTACATTTGGGTTGTGGCTGCTTTCCTCCTCTCAGGGCAGAGCTGGGTAGTTGCAGCAGTGATCATATGGCCAGCAAAGCCAAAAACATTTACTATCACTTTATAGATAAAGTTTGTCAGCCCCTGATGTATAAGCTGAGGTCTTTCAATTGGAAATACACATTTTTGGTCTTTTCCAAATCTGCTGTTGTGCTGGGGACATAAATGGTTCCTATTTCCCTGTTGTTGTTTTTGTTAATACTATTTACTATGTATCATATACTATGATACTATGTATCATACATAGGACAATAGTCCTATGTATGATAAAGGAGAAGTATTCAATTCCTGCTAACCTCAAGAACATTCAAGAAAGGTATATTTGGTACATCAAATAAGTACCTGTGATATGCAGGTAGGAGGTGGCTCTTTGGAGATAAGATGATGAGTGAGATAAACACAGCCCCTACCTTTGTGTTGCTAATTTTTATGTGGGAAAAAACTGAAACAAATCCATAACACATTTTTGGGTTTTGTTTTTGTTTTTGTTTTGGCCATGCTGCCTGTAGGATCTTAGTTCCTTGACCAGGGGTTGAACCAGGCAGGCCCTTGACAGTGACAGCATGGAGTCCCAACCACTGGACCGCCAGGGAATTCCCTTATAACACATTGTTTTAATAGAGTTTGAAGGTGCTCAGGAAACAGAGAGCGGAATACTATAATAGGTGGCATCAGGGAAGGTTTCTCAGAGGGGGCGACATTTCCACTGATACCTGAAGGACAAGTAGGTAGCATGTCAGTGGAGAACAGAGGGACTTTTTTTATGGAGAGAAGTGTACTTCTCGTCTATTTCAGCCTTGGTCATTTGAGGATGTCTGTTACATACATCCATTCCTATTTCATAATGACTACATTCTTTGTACAAAGAACAAAGGATGGACTGGTGTAGGGAGGTACTTTGTGTTCCAAGATAAAGGACTCTGGATTGCTGGCTGCTTATTTCTCTTTAAGGAGGTTTTCTTTGCTTGGCCCCTGAATATCTTAAAAACATAACAAAAACCAAAGGCCTCATACAGGCTGATCCCCTGCAGTTCCTCAGACAAGTTCTCTGAGCTTACCACATATTCTCAGTCCTTGAGCTTGTGGACAAATCTCTCCTCTATTATGTTGGCCTTGGGAGGGGTGCCACTTAATGATAGCAGTCCAGTGCGAGCCTTCCTGCCTTCTTGTTCTTAGGGTGGAAGAACTGTTTTGGAGTCTGAGTGGATTTGTTCTGGAAAGAGACTAGCTCTAGTGTCTCTTCCAATACGTGTCATCTATTATAGATTCCGGGTACCTCAGACATTCCAACTGATCTATAAAACCAGGACAGTGCCACATCTTAGGTAAACTACCATCAGCTCTGTGAAGAACTCTGGGAGAGAACTAAATATCAGACAGTATCATTTTTACTTGAAAACTCAACGGACAGCCTCTATTCAGAATGAAGATGTGTTTTATTTTTTTTTCCTTCTGGTGACTCATTCTTCATTCCAAATACTCTTTTTGTCATGTAGAGGACCCATGTAAATATGAATAGCCAGCCCAATAAATTAGTCAGCATACTGATGAATATGTTTTCATTTACAGGACCAACTACTCATTCACGTAAATCAATAAAGAGACGAACTAATGCTGGTATAATTGATCAGATGTAAACCTCTCCAAAACATGATTAACCTCTTACTTATGCCTTCAAGATGTGTTATGTTTATAATCATAAGTGAGAAAGCTATGTGTCATTTTGCGTTGTTTAGCATCCAAACACCTTTTCTATTTAGGCAGATCCAAGATGAGTGGAGGCCAGGATCTGGCTTCCCACTCTGGAACCTGAAGCGAAGCAGGTGATCCCTCTTTGGACCCCTTAGACCTGTGTGTGGACATCTGGCCAAGGCTCAGCCAATCAGAGGCTCTTTGGTGAGACTTTGGGTCTTCAGGGAGTGATGATAAGGCTAGAGACAGCCATAGGTCATTCATAGTGGCTGGATGGACTTGAGTCTTGGGTGTGTTCAGTTCAGTTGCTCAGTCGTGTCCGACTCTTTGCAACCCCATGAATCTCAGCACGCCAGGCCTCCCTGTCCATCACCATCTCCCGGAGTTCACTCAGACTCTCATCCATCGAGTCAGTGATGCCATCCAGCCATCTCATCCTCTGTTGTTCCCTTCTCCTCCTGCCCCCAATCCCTCCCAGCATCAGAGTCTTTTCCAATGAATCAACTCTTCGCATGAGGTGGCCAAAGTACTGGAGTTTCAGCTTTAGCATCATTCCTTTCAAAGAAATCCCAGGGCCGATCTCCTTCAGAATGGACTGGTTGGATCTCCTTGCAGTCCAAGGGACTCTCAAGAGTATTCCCCAACACGACAGTTCCAAAGCATCAATTCTTCGGCGCTCAGCCCTCTTCACAGTCCAACTCTCACATCCATACATGACCACAGGAAAAACCATAGCCCTGACTAGACGGACCTTTGTTGGCAAAGCAATGTCTCTGCTTTTCAATATGCTACCTAGGTTGGTCATAACTTTCCTTCCAAGGAGTAAGCGTCTTTTAATTTCATGGCTGCAGTCACCATCTGCAGTGATTTTGGAATCCCCCAAAATAAAGTCTGACACTGTTTCCACTGTTTCCCCATCTATTTCCCATGAAGTGATGGGGCCGGATGCCATGATGTTCGTTTTCTGAATGTTGGGTGTGTTAGGTAGTTAAAATAGGAAACAGGAGTCCAGAATGGCAGTGGCTAAAAGACAAGGAAGGGAAAAGCCCTCGAAAATAGAACAAAGGAAGGTCTGAGGACCGGAGTGAGGACCTCAGGTAGAACAACAGCATTCCTGGCTAGCCCAATTTACATAGGGCAGGCCCAGGGGGAGGAAACAACATATAAAAAGAGGCGCCAAAGGACCGGGGGTCTCTCTCTCTCTCCCTCGCACACTTGTTCTCTCTCTCTCTCTCTTTTCTCTTCACATCTTTTGGGTCGGCATGCCCTCATGCCTCGAGATGTATTTTCCTTTTATTTTCTAAATAAAATCGATCTGTCCAAGAACTATAACACAGACTGTCGAGAGCTGTGATGCGCTTTAACGTCTGTCGCTTCAAATCTTTGTTGTGACGAGACAGAACCGAGATTACGCTCCCCTGACAGGGGGATGGTGACAAGTGTTTGGGGAAGAGATGCTGGGGCCCAGCACCCTACACTTACTGACCCTCTGGTGGAATCTTGATTGTGCAACACAGCCCCTAGTTCCTATTTCCAAGGCTGATTCTTCAGTTTCCCTCAAGTTCTTTGAGGTATCAGGTATCTTTCAGGTAAATTTCTTTTCTGTATAAATTAGCCTGTGTTGGTTTTATTATTTGCAGTAACACTGGTTGTATATACTCTGTGTGAGAGTACGATACAAGGTTTTATTCTGTACCTTTGGACCAGGAAGGATTAATTAAAAAAAAAGTTACAGTTGCTTTTAGGGTCCAACTGACAGGAAAGCATGTATTTTACAAAGGATGTTGTGTTCTAACATGTTTTTTCAGTGCATTTAATTGCTACTCACCCTTTTAACAGACAAAGGACTGATCAGGGACAGGCCACAGTCTTCAAGAGACTGACAGAAAGGTAGTGGTATTTTAGAATTCGAAAGCATCTTTGAAACAATCTCATCCAAACCCCTCATTTTGCAAATAAGAAAATTGAGGTTCAAGCTGGCTAAATGATTCACCCCACATTGCATGGCCAGTTAGTGGACGCGCAGTGGTTATAATCTGACACCATTCCTGGAGGAAAGATGGGCAGGGTGGGGAAGGGAGTGGCAAAGACAAGTATCCAGGTATCCAGTTTGCAGAACTGAGATCAAAAAGTGTATGTTTGTGAAAGGTCTCTATAAGCCGTGATGACGTTGGGATTCTTGGCCTCCAGAGGAGAGGAATTTGATCTTGGGGCCAGTGATGAGGCCTGATGGCTTAGAGCTCTTGTGTAATATAATTTTATTAAAGTATAAAAGAGATAGACAAAGCTTCTTCTAGTTTTAGCAAGGAATTATATACCTATTAGCAAGCTATTAATTAGAGAAAGGAAATATCTCAAAACTGAGAGAGTGGCACCAGGCCCCTCACCCACAACATGCATTTTGAGATAGCACTGGCACAAGATGAGTCATCCCGGGCCATAAAACAATTGACATGAATCTTGAAGAAAGACAAATTTCCAAGCAAATACATAGTTTCATTAACATAGCTTAAGAGAACATTTCCATAAGAAAAACGCATTGGTTAGCTCAAGGTTTGAGAAAAGTTAAGTTGGGTGGAACCAGGTATCCTTGTGGCAACACGGAATTTGAAAGGAAACCTCCTTTTAATTTTGTATAGGGAAGAGAAAAAAAAAAGCCTGACACTTGCAGTCTGTTTCCTTCCCTTGGGGATCCTGAGCCTTCCTGACTGTTACCCTTTCATTTGGTTACAAGGCCAGTTCAGTTCAGTTCAGTCGCTCAATCGTGTCCGACTCTTTGCGACCCCATGAATCGCAGCATGCCAGGCCTCCCTGTCCATCACCAACTCCCGGAGTTTACTCAAAAACAAATGTCCATTGAGCCAGAGCAGTCACAAAACCAGGTTACAAAATCAGAGAAAAGTTGAATAAGTGTTGAGTTGCTGCTGGAATGCAGGGAACAGGACAGACTCAGAGACAGGGCCATACCTGAATTTCCTCTCTTGTCCCAAGGATGTGTGGACAAGGAGCCTAAGCAGTTAAGCACTTTTTCTTTTCCAACCCTATAGAAACTTGTCACCTTGCTGAAACTCTTGTGATTCCAGCTGCAACTTCTGGAACTTTGGTCCCTTCTTCTTTTGGTCATGATATTGAGAAGCATAATAGAACTTCACTGCAATTGGACTCGTCACAAGTTGGTGACGCTACCTGGCTATTAGGGAGAATTACTCCTTCAGTTTGAGGTGTTTGCTTTACATGTTGGGCAGATATTACTTGTATGCTCCCCGCTGCCAAAAAAATTAATACATCATTTCAAAGGACAGAATTTATCTCATTTAGGCTTGAAAATCAGTAATTAAAACTGCTTTCTCAGACGTTACTACCATGCAGCATGCTCTAATGTTACATTTTTGACAGATGGGATATATTGAAATCTTGATGTGCTTCAGAAAAACTCATGTCTTTTGCATGCTATTGGCATTTAGAGTTGCTTTTTGTTTATTATTTGATTTATGCCCAATATAGGTCTTCTTACTATTTTTTTTTTAAAGTTGTATTGCTGGATGAGCAAAAGTTGTGCAATGGGGAAACAAAACAAAACCTGTCTCCAAACCAAGATGGTGACTATGTAGGCGATGGAGGTGTCCGGGCACAGAGAAGATTGGAAAACACAAGCAAAACTAGAATAAACTTTTGCGTGGGAAAAGTCCACTCCAGGAAAAAAAGAGAGTTCAAAGAAGAACCATTTCTACAAGGCTAAGGCTGTAGCTCCTACCTAACAAATACGTAGAAGGAAGAAAACTAAGAAAGGATCACCCGATTAAGATACAATATTATTGGGATGGCCAAAAAGTTTGTTTGGATTTTTCCAAAATTTCATATAGAAAAACCTGAATGAACTTCTTGGCCAACCCAATACAAATTTTTTTCTTTTTAACTTTGAAAATATTCTGTGAGGGTTTTTATATAGCAGTGTGATGAAACTAACTGCTATATTAAGTATTAAAGTAATGTTTAGGTGGTGATAACTAATCATTGAGTAATGTAATAATTTTATAGGTTATGGATTTAAGTCAAGGATGTGCTATTTCCTAAGGAATGGGGAGGTTAAAAACTAGATAAATTAAGAATTAGTGTCCCTTTCAGTTTTGCTTCTAACTCAAAGGAAATCATTTTAAGCATGAAATGTAAAAATAGATTATGAGGTTTCATACTAATATAGTCCATGTCTCTAAGTTCTATGGAAAAATACCTACCTGTCAAGATTTCTTGGAAAAGAAAATCATTTTTTTTGTGTATGATTTTCTGGTGACTGAATTTTAAGTGTTCCTTGATCCCAGTAAAATTGATTATGCTTGTGATTAGGTAAGAGAGTTCACCCAGGATATTACCAAAGTCATAATCTGTGAGAGCAGTTTTCAAGATCTTGTGCAATTGTAATTTGAAAAGAATTGGAAGATGTTTTCATAGTCCCAGTAGCTTCTGGTTGACCACCCTGACCAGCATTTAGTGAGGAGTTAGTTAATCAGTATGGATAGAGTCACCCTTGCCACTCGTCAAGTCATTTCTTGGAAATGGTCTGGATGCATGCTTTCTTCTGGTCCTTTCCTTGCTCATTTTTGTCCTTTCAGTCCCCTCTTCTCCGCTCTACTTTTCTGAATTTCATATCTCTTTGGAAACCCCCCTCACATCCTCCATGGAGCCTTGGCCAACCATCCCAACCACCATGGTGTAGCCTTTTTTACGTTTCCTGTGATACTTA
Organism: Bos indicus; assembly: GCF_029378745.1. NCBI lineage: Eukaryota > Metazoa > Chordata > Mammalia > Artiodactyla > Bovidae > Bos > Bos indicus. The sequence goes on from NC_091766.1 coordinate 80,509,081, forward strand.
CATAGTAGCCATCATTTAGTCTTTAGTTTGTGTGTAGATTATTCTTTATATACCTTGACTTCTTAGCAAAATTCTAAGCTTTTTAAGGTCCAGGGTCATGTCTCCAATCTCTGAATCACTGACAGTACCACCTCAACACAGGCAATGAGCGCTGGATGACTGATCCACAGATCCACTCAACATGATGGTTCTTTTTTTTTTTTAATAAGAGCAATTAAAATTTCTTTTTATTTTTAAATATTTTTAATTGGAAGATAATTGTTTTACAATGTTGTGTTGGTTTCTGCCATACAACAACATGAATAAGCCATAATTATAAATATATATATATATATATATTTATCTCCCTATCCCACCTCTGGGCTTCCCAGGTGGCACTACTGGTAAAGAATCTACCTGCCAATGCAGGAGATGCTAGAGATGTGGGTCTGATCCCTAGGTCAGAAAGATCCCCTAGAGTAGTAAATGAGACCCCACTCCAGTATTCTTGCCTGGAAAATCCCACAGGCAGAGGAGTCTGGCGGACTACAGTCCATGGGGCTGCACAGAGTCGGACATGACCGAGCAGACACACACATCCCACTACTGGGCATATACCCTGAGAAAACCACAATTTAAAAAGACATATGTACCCCAATGTTGTTTGCAGCACTATTTGCAGTAGGCAGGACATGGAAGCAATCTAGATATCCATCAACAGATGAATGGATAAAGAATATATGGTACATATATACAATAGAATTTTACTCAGCCATCAAAAAAGAATGAATTTCAGTCAGTTGTAGTGAGGTGGATGAACCCAGAGCCTATTATACGGTGAAGTAAGTCAGAAAGAGAAAAACAAATATTGTATATTAATCCATATATATGGAATCTAGAAAAATAGTGCTGATGACCTATTTGCAGGGAAGGAATGGAGATGCAGACGCAGAGATGGTTCATTTTAAACTCTGCAGAGAGATGAGACTAGCATGCAGAGAAGAGGGCTGCCTTCAGATTTCCAGCCTAAATGTCATGTTGGAGTTCATGAGATATGCGCATAGCCTCATAATAAATACCCGCTTAGCTTAAGTGCTCTTGAAAAAGCTTCATTTGTTTGCTACGGAGACACATGGAACTTACAAAATGAAATTAGGTCCTGGAATGTAGTCGTAAAAGGCAATGTACAAGTTCTCAGATGATCTTTGACGACATCACTCTTGGGAGCAGGAAGCTTTGAGGGTCACTGCAAGAGATTCAGTGACTTGGCAACTTTTACTGAGAGTCTTTGGAGTGTGGGGCACGATTCTAGGTATGAGTATGGCAGATGCTTTCAGTGCCCCACGTCACATCCCCTTGGACCACCTCTAGTTTCAGCCAGGTCCCCATTACCTAATAGTGACTTTGAGATATGTGCCCTTTAAATACTTTTCCTCCTTTCTTGCTTTATTCTCTCATTTCTGCTCCCAAGGATCGCATCCCAAATAAATGATCTGTTCCCAGACCTTGTCGAGGGGAAACTTACACAGAGAGATATATAGGATACAGCATTTATGTATTGGGGTCTTATAAGTTTAGATGGAGTATTTGGACACACATTCTTGGAAAATCACACAATGAAAATAGGTTTCAATTAAATAACACACATGTAGTACAGGTTCTAATTCTTTATGGTTAATATAGACTTTATTAATTTTATCAGTAATTCTTATAGGTCTGATAAATCTAACTAGGGAGATTTGGTTCTTCCAGAATTATTATTTCTTTTGTTATTTTATTAATCTCACATACCGCTGAAGCACTGTTCTTAGCTAAGTATGAAGAGGTGGGATCGGGTACATTTTGTACCGTATTCTTAGTGATCTGTAATTATATCCTGCCATTCAAATGCTATTCTGTTCAACTTTACAGAGCTTAAGCATCCCTTAACATTTTACTTCTCCTAATACTAAATGGAACACTTAGGCCTTCACAAAATTATCTCGGAACATGTCTCGAGAGTAATCCAAATGAATCAAAGTTGTCATTTTGTACTTGGGACCAATTGTTTTAAAGGAAAAAGAAAAGGAATTTAATTTTTTGTTGCCAAACTAACAATATTAAGAAAAATCTGATGAATAAAAACATCATCAATAGAAACATACTACCAAACCTTGTTAGTTTGATTTTATAGATTTTTGTGCTCAGCCATACTACAGATATTCTTTCACACAATTGTAGCAGTCATAAAAATTCATATTCAGTCTTTTATTAGATAATTTTAGAGCATTAAGAAGTCATCTTGAGAGATTTATTAGTTACCTGTAGTTTTTTGTGATTATATACAGTCAGGCAGGCCCTCACTATCAAGGCTATTTTCCTGGTAAGCTTTATGAATCAGCTACTCTATCTTCTAGTCTCATTTAGATCAGGGAATCTTGCTTTCCATATTTATGAGAGTGGTCTCTATAGAATTCCTCAAAATATCTTTTAAAATGATTTTTTAAAAAGCTTTTACAATGTTTAAATCTTTTTAGCTTTGTTGAAGAGAGATATATATATCATGAAAGCAGGGCATTGTTTGGCTTTGCACTTCAGAGTCTGGGCAAGACCCTTCCTTACTGCTGCACTTTGATTTTTACTTTCTTCCAAGCCCTGTGGTTATAAGAACTTAGCATCAGAGACAATGAAAACGTGCCTGACTGTGGGTCTTTAAAATTTATTTTTGCTGTGCTCTCAGTGGTAGTACCTTTTACTACAGACACTCCTGTCCTTCAGTTCCAAGAATTTTTCTTTTATTATTTCTTTGACAGCTTGTTTCTGTCTTCTCTATTTATCAGTTTTCGGTTTTTATCATGTTAATATTGGATTAATCATGCATATATAATTTCTCTTGTAGCACTCATCCCTTTGTCCTTTTTTACTTTTGGTAGCATTTATTCGTATTTGTCTTTCAACTTCATAAGAGATTTTTTTCAATAAAAGTATCATATTTCAAATTTTTATTACTTTGTTTTTAACAACTGGGAAGAATGTATTTTGTGTCCACAGTTGTCAGTAGAATCTAGGCAGCTGGTTGGTATAATGAAAGGTGGTTTATCTAGCAGTCTGTTGAAGGGAGATGGTGCTAAGGATGTCTGAGCATAGCCTTGGTACATTGATCATTGATTTGTGCCTGTGTTGTATCAGAAAACTATCATCATGTATTTTAATTTCTAAGGACTCTTTTTCTGAATGTTCTTTTTCTATAGCATCATCCTCTTGTTTCTCAGATACATTATCTTATTTAATCTCTAAGGCTATTAAATGATCCTTTTGAAATTTTCTTCTCTTCATTATTTCCAGTTCATATTTTCCACACCACATGCTCACATTTTGAATCTAATGGAAGAGAGTCTTCAAAACTGTAAGGAATATCCCCACAGTTTAGTTGCATTACCCCTGATTGGCTCAACTGGATTATTTTCTTTTTCTTGAACCAGTCACTATGAAGGGTGACTACAGTTTTCCAGTTGATTGGTAGTGGGTCAGTGTTTGGCTCAGTCAGAACTGAGAGTAAGATAAGAGTGAGCCTTCCAAGAAAACTATGGGGCTGTTATAGGAAAAGAGCAAAGGAATATTAGATGGCCCCCAAAATAGCAAATATGCTTAACATAGCACCTGGCATAGGATTTCCTCTGTTACAATTTGGCCTGGAGCTCAAAAGGTAGTGTCAGAATTCTTGCAATGACCAGCTATTCACAATTTCAAGGCAACCCAGTCTATTCCCAGATAATATTGCTTTTTAAAATATTGAGGTTTAGTTGATGTACAGTATTATATAGGTTTCAGATGTACAACATAGTGATTCATATTTTTTAAAGGTTATATTCCACTTATAGTTACTATAAAATATTGTCTATATTCCCTGTGCTGTACAATATATCTTTGTAGCTTATTCACTTTATACATAATAGTTCAGATCAGATCAGATCAGTCACTCAGTCGTGTCCGACTCTTTGTGACCCTATGAATCGCAGCACGCCAGGCCTCCCTGTCCATCACCATCTCCCGGAGTTCACTCAAACTCACGTCCATTGAGTCATTGATGCCATCCAGCCATCTCATCCTCTGTCGTCCCCTTTTCCTCCTGCCCCCAATCCCTCCCAGCATCAGAGTCTTTTCCAATGAGTCAACTCTTCGAATGAGGTGGCCAAAGTACTGGAGTTTCAGCTTTAGCATCATTCCTTCCAAAGAAATCCCAGGGCTGATCTCCTTTAGAATGGACTGGTTGGATCTCCTTGCAATCCAAGGGACTCTCAAGAGTCTTCTCCAACACTACAGTTCAAAAGCATCAATTCTTCGGTGCTCAGCTTTCTTCACAGTCCAACTCTCACATCCATACATGACCACTGAAAAAACCGTAGCCTTGACTAGATGGACCTTTGTTGGCAAAGTAATGTCTCTGCTTTTCAATATACTATCTAGGTTGGTCATAACCCGCCTTCCAAGGAGTAAGCGTCTTTTAATTTCATGGCTGCAATCACCATCTGCAGTGATTTTGGAGCCCAAAAAAATAAAGTCTGACACTGTTTCCACTGTTTCCCCATCTATTTCCCATGAAGTGATGGGACCAGATGCCATGATCTTCGTTCTCTGAATGTTGAGCTTGCAAAGAGGGTTGCAAAGAGTTGAACACAACTGAGTGACTAACACATTCACTTTCATGTATGTATATATCCATTTCTCTGTAGATGGACACTTATGTTGCTTCCGTATGTTGTCAATAGTCAATAATGGTGCCATGAACATTGGAGTGCATGTATCTTTTTGAATTAGTGTTTTCATTTTCTTTCAGTATGTACCCAGGGTCATATGGTATTTCTATTTTTAGTTTTTTGAGATAACTCCATACTGTTTTCCACAGTGACTGCCCCAATTGACATTCCTGCCAGCAGTGCATGAGGGTTCATTTTTTTCACATATTTGCCAACATTTGTTATTTCTGTTCTTCTTGATGATAGCCATTCTGACAGGTAAAAGGTGATATCTCATTGTGGCTTTAAATTGTATTTCTGTAATAATTAATGATGTTGAGCATCTTTTTATGTGCCTGTTGGCCATCTGTATATCTTTTTTGGAAAAATATCTATTCAGGTCGTCTGTTCATTTTTAAATCAGGTTGTTTGCTTTTTTGATATTGAGTTGTATGGGCTATTCGTATATTTTGGAGAGCAAACGCTTACTGATCACATCATTTGCAAATATCTTCTCTCATTTAGTAGGTTGTCTTTTCATTTTGTCAATGGTTTTCTTTGTAGTGCAAAAGCTTTTAAGTTAAATTAGGCCCCATTGTTTAGTTTTGCTTTTATTTCCTCTGCTTTAGGAGACAGATCAAAAATATTGCTATGACTTGTGTCAAAGAATGTTCCACAGATAACACTGCTTTTTAAGAAAGAATGTTATACTGCACACAATCTAGCTTCCTTTAGCTGTAATCCATGACTCTAGCTCTGCCCTTTGGTGTACCCTTCAATTATATGAAGACAGCTCTCAGGTTCCAGGTCTGTCTTCAGAATCAACACCTGTTGCTATAGCAATTCCTAATCTGGACAGCCTTTCAAATCCTTTCTCCATTTTCAACCCTTTCTTTTTTCCTTTAGGTTTGTGCATTTTGGAACAGCATGAGTGGCCTAGATTATAGGAGTATCATCATTTAGTACATTCGATTCAAATTAGTTTCCGCATGTAATTTAAGACTCTGTAAAGAGTTTATTTATTCATTCAACATATTCTGTGCTTCTACTGCAATAATTCCAAAACCTTTGTTGCACAAAGGAAACTTAAAAATCCTGATACTGAGGCTACACCCCAGACCAAAATTGCGCTTTTTGGGGTTGGGGGGTGGAAACTCGCACCAGCGTTTTTTTTTTAAATCCTCAGGTGTTTCTCATGTGTGGCCCAAGCCAGAACCACTACTCTACTATGTGATGGACCGCCTTAAACATGCTCTCAGGGGTTATAGGTTTCTTTTTTTAGTAGCTATTTTTAAAAGCTATTTATTTATTTGGCTGCACCAGGTCTTAGCTGCCGCATGCAGCATCTTTTAGTCGTGGCATGTGGGATCTAGTTCCCTGACCAGGGATCGAACCCAGGTCCCCTGCATTGGGAGCATGTAGTCTTAGCTACAAGAGTTGGACACGACTGAGAGACTTCACTTTCACTTTTCACTTTCATGCACTGGAGAAGGAAATGCCAACCCACTCCAGTGTTCTTGCCTGGAGAATCCCAGGGATGGGGGAGCCTGGCGGGCTGCCGTCTGGTGGGTCGCACAGAGTCGGACATGACTGAAGCAACTTAGCAGCAGCAGCAGTCTTAGCTACTGGATCACAAGGAAAGTCCTGGTTTTAGATTTCTTTAAGGAATGCTTTTAAGAACATGCATTTGAGATATATCTCCATTGTTTGCCTCTGGCTAACCTTGTTCACTTTCTGTGGAGGATTATTCATCAAGTCACACATCAGAGGCAGCAACTTGGGTGAAAGCAGTGATTTGGCCATGTGTAATTATTGAAGTTTCTGGGAAAAGTGGTTATATTACTCCTAGGTAAAACCATGATTTTTATGTAGTTTTCTCAGTTTGGTTGGTAACTCCTGAAGAACAGTGTCTGAGTTTATTTAACTGACCTCATGCAGCATCCAAAGTAGCATTATGTTCTGGTGGGAACTTAAGAAGAGCTTTTGAAATTATTTTCAACCAAAAAAATGTAGTCTTGTCTTTTATGAGTATGGATTAGAGGCCATCTGTGTAGCTGCTGTTTTACAGAAAAGCCTTCATTTAGACTGATATTTATTTTGTAATGTGGCAGTAGAAAAAAATTCTGAAACATTTGCAGAACAAAGGTTAAGGTCAGACTTTCTCAGTGTCATGTTTATAGAGCATAAATCTGCACAGAAAGGGGTGGATTTATTATTTATGTTTAAATACAGTGTCTATTTGTTTAAAATTTCCTATTATGTGGAATCTAAAATATGACACAAATGAACTTATCTGTGAAAAAGAGATTCACAGACACAAAGAACAGACTTATGGTTGCCAAGGGAGCGGGGAGTGGGGAGAGACTGACTCGGGGTTTGCATTTAGATAGATTAACAGATTAACAGATGCAAACTATTATGTATAAAATGGATATACAAGGTCCTACTGTAGCATAGGGAACTATATGCATAATCCTGTGATAAACCATAATGGAAAAGAATATGAAAAAGAATGAATATATGTGTATGACTAAATCACTTAGCTATACAGTAGAAATTAACACAATATTGCTATGCTATGCTAAGTCACTTCAGTCGTGTCCGACTCTGTGCGACCCCATAGACGGCAGCCCACCGGGCTCCCCCGTCCCTGGGATTCTCCAGGCAAGAACACTGGAGTGGGTTGCCATTTCCTTCTCCAATGCATGAAAGTGAATGGAGAAAGTGAAGTCGCATTAATATATCAATAAAACAAAAAAGTTTAAATCTCATATTAAACAAAGTAGATTCACTGAGGAAAAAAGGGAAAGAAGGGAGGTTGAGAAAAAGGGAGGTAAAATAATCTAGTGGATCTTCATAGGAGCCTTCTTTGAACTGTTTCCTGATACTTCCTGACTTCAGAACATTTTCCCCAATTTTTATTTTGAATATTTTCAAACATGTAGAAAAGGTAAAAGAATATTGCAGTGAATATCAGTATATCCTACCATATCCTGGAAGCCTAGAATCAAGAGAGCTCATGGCATAGTTCTTGTTCAAAGGTCAGCAGCTTTGAGACCGGAAGAATGGATGTATCAGTTTGAGTCTGAAGACAGGAAAAAAAGGTGATGTTGCAGTTCAAAGGCAGTCAGGCAGATAGAATTCTCTTATTTGGGGAAAGGTCAGCTTTTTTGTTCTATTCTGGCCTTCAACTGATTGGATGAGGCCCACTCACATTAGGGAGAGCAATCTGCATTACTCTGTTAACCTATTTAAATATTAATCTGCAACACTGTAAATCAACTATACTCCAAATAAAAATGAATTAAAAACAAATAAATAAATGTTAATCTCAACCAAAAATACCCTCACAGAAACATCCAGCATAAGTTTGACCAAATAACTGGGGACCCTGTGGCTAAGTTGACAAAATTAACTGTCACACCTTGTATTAATTTTCTATTACTGCATAAAAATGTCCTCACAAGTTTAGTACTTTATAACAACATATATCTGTTATTTCACAGTTTTTGCGAGTCAGGATCTTGGTGTGGCTTAGCTGAGTCCTGTTTTTACATCTCACAAGGCTGCACAATGTGGTGACCAGAGCTCTAGTCTCATCTTAGGCTCCATTGGGGAAGGATCTGCTTCTAAGCTCACTCAGGTTGTTGACAGATTTCAATTCTTTGGAGGGCTCAGTTTCTTTCTGCTGTTGGCTGGAAACCATCCTCAGATCCTGGAGGCTACCACAATTCCTTGCCACCTGGGGCTTCCACCATGGCCACTTGCTTCCTCAAAGCTAGCAAGGGAGAGAGAGACTCCACTAAGACAGAAACTGCAGTCTTATGTAACTTAATCACATTATTATGAACACATAAACATGGGCATCGTGCACTTTTGCAGTATTTTACTGTCTAGAAGCAAGTCACAGGTCCTGCTCATAGTCAAGGACAGGGAGTCTCACAAGAGGATGAACTCCAGGAGATGGGGATCAGGGGAGCCACTCCAATTGTGCAGCACAACTCTATGTTTAGATTCAAGACTTATTAATATTTTGCACATCTGCTTTCTGTCCGTCTCTCTCTCCATACATAAATAGATACAAATTTTACACATGCATACATTTTTGTTGAACTATTTAAAAATACTTGTCATGATTAACAGTATTCTGTAAATACTCAAACATTTATCTCCTCAGAGTAGTACATTTTTAAATTACTAGCAAGGCTCAGGGGGTAGAGAATCCATCTGCAATGCAGGATACACAGGAGACGTGGGCTTGATCCTTGGGTCAGGAAGATCCCTTGGAGGAGGAAATGGCAACCCACTCCAGAATTCTTGCCTGAAAAGTCCCATGGACAGAGGAACCTGGTGTACTACAGTCATGGGGTCACAAAGAGTCAGACATGACTGAGCATGCCATGACCACGTCATTATCAAACTGTTTTCAAGAAAATTAACAATAATTTCATTTAATCATTTAATATTCAGATCATGTTCCAATTTGCCAATTGTAAAACACATCTTTTGTAAATATTTTAAAACCAAGACTTAATAAGTTTTCATATATTACATTTGGTTATGTCATTATAGACTCTGTTAGCCTAGCTCAGTTATGCCACTAAATTTAAGAATTTTGAATTATACTGTACATATAGTAGGGCTTCCCAGGTGGTGCTAGTGGTAAAGAACCCATGTGCCAGTGCAGGAGACATAAGAGGTGCCAGTTCGATCCCTGGGTCTGGAAGATCCCCTGGAAGAGGGCATGGCAACTCACTTTGTATTGCTGCCTGGAGAATCCCATGGACAGAGGAACCTGGCGGGCTATAGTCCATGGGGTCACAAAGAGTCAGACATGACTGAAGCAACTTAGCATGTATGCATATAGAAAAATACAAAAATCTTTGATGTACCCTGCTTTATAAGAAAAAGAAATACATAGGTATAAAGTTTGGAAAGGAAGAAAGAAAACTGTCTTTACTTACAGGTGGTATGATTGTATACAAAGCAAAACAAAATAATCTATAAACTATTAGAATAAACAAAATCAGCAACCAAAATCAGCAAATAAACAAAATCATCAACACCAGAAGATCCCCATCTTCCTGGTGTTCAAATTTAGCACCTCTTATGTCTCCTGCATGGCAGATGGGTTCTTTACCACTAGCACCACTTGGGAAGCCCTACTATATGTAAAATATAATTCAAAATTATAAAGTCCTGACCCAGGGATCAAACTCAGGTCTCCTGCATTGCAGGCAGACTCTTTACCGTCTGAGCTACCAGTGTATATACAGAAACCATGGTTTGCTTTCAGGGACTAGCATTTGGGTAATAATGCTAAAGCTTTCCAAACATACTAAGAAGTATAAAATAGTTGATGAGAGAAATTAAAGAAGACCTAAATAAATGGAAAGACAGTAAGTCTACATAGTTAATCTTTAATAATAATTCCAAATAAAATGGAAATTGACAAGGTGATTCTAAATTTGCATGGAACTGCAAAGCACCTAGAATAGACAAGGCAGTGCTGAATAAGAAACAAATTTGGAGAATGTGTAATATAAGATTTCCAGACTTTCTATAAAAGAATAATCAAGATGCTAGAATATTAGCCCAAGCAAAGACAAATAAATCAATGCAATAAAACAGAGAGTCCAGAAATAATATATGCAAACACATACTGCTACTGCTACTGCTAAGTTGCTTCAGTCGTGCCCGACTCTGTGCGACCCCATAGACGGCAGCCCACCAGGCTCCCCTGTCCCTGGGATTCTCCAGGCAAGAACACTGGAGTGGGTTACCATTTCCTTCTCCAATGCATGAAAGTGAAAAGTGAAAGTGAAATCGGTCAGTCATGTCCGACTCTAGACACCATGGACTGCAGCTTACCCTTAAGGAAACAAATGTATCTAAAATAGTATAGTAAACAAAAGCAATAACATTAAAAGAAACAAAAAATCCCGATAGATTTAGCATCATTAAGATAAAGACCATCTGTTCATCAGAAGACACAACTAAGAAAGCATAAAGAAAAGAAAGCCACAGATTGAGAAGACAGCTTCAGTGCTTATATTTGACAGCTTTCTCGGAGTTCCAGAATCTACAGAACTACTACAAATCACTAAACTAACAAAATAAAACCCAAGCTTTGAAAAATTGGGCAAAAAAGCATTGACAAGCACCTTACAAAAAAGATAGCCAAATGACTAATAACCATATGAAAAGGTGTTAGACATCATTAGTCATAAGAGAAATGCAAATTAAACCCCAGGGAGATACCATTATTCACTCATCAAAATAGCTCAAATTAAAAAGATGACAAATCCGAGTTGAAGAGGTTATGGAAGTATTAGAATATCTCAAATATCTCATAGATTGCTAGTAAGCAGGAGGTTGGCACAACCACTTTGGCAAATTGTCTGCCAGTGTCTACTAACACTAAACATAGGCTCACTCGATGACTAGGCAAGTCCACTCTTAGATTTATAACCAAAAAGAAATGAGTGCCTGTGTCCACCAAAGATAGGTAGAGAAACTGTTCATAATTCACGACTTTAGAAATAATCCAAATATTCACCAAAAGGAGAAGAGATAAACATAATGTACTATATATTTAGACAATGGATTATTTCCCAATTTTTAAGAAAACTATTGACACATGCAACAGTCAGGATGAACCTCACAGGTATTTTGCTGCAAAAAAGGTCTGACACAGAAGCTGGATGAAATCCAGTGTGTGAAAAACTAATCCAGCGTGAAGGGGGTCAGAATAGTGGTTGTGTGTGTGTGTGTGTGTGATTTTTAGATGGGGAATGGTCATCATGGAACTTTCTGGGGTGTTGAAAATATTCTATATCTTGATCTGGATGGTGGTTACAGGGTGCATATAATTATAAAAAAAATCCACTTTACAGTATGTATTAAGATTATTACAGTTTATGCATTTCATTGAATATAGTGAAAGTGAAAATCGCTCAGTCGTGTCCGACTCTGCAACTCCATGGACCATGGAATTCTCCAGGCCAGAATAGTGGAGTGGGTAGCCTTTCCTTTCTCCAGGGGATCATCCCAACCGAGGGATCAAACTCAGATCTCCCGCATTGCAGGTGGATTGTTTACCAGCTGAGCCACAAGGGAAGCCCAAGAATACTGGAGTGGGTAGCCTATCCCTTCTCCAGCGGATCTTCCCAGCCTGGGAATCAAACCGGGGTCTCCTGCCTTGCAGGCAGATTCTTTACCAACTGAGCTATCAGGGAAGCCCTCACTGAATATATTACACCACAATTTTAAAAAAATTTAAAAGAAAGAAAAGAGGAACAGATTTTAAGTTTATGACTGAATTTTCGCAAGGTGAGCTGCCCTGATGTCTTCTCATCACTATCCCCCAAGAGTAACCAGAGTGCTGACTTCTTACACCATAAATTAGTTTTGTGTGTTTTTGAACTTTATATAAATTGAGCTCTGGTATATTGATTCTTCTTTTTCTGTTTCTTTTACTGAACATTATATTTGTGACATTAATTCTGTTGTGTGTAGCTGAAGTTCATTCATTCTTGCTGTATTAGCATTCTAGTGTAGGATTGTACCAAAATTTATTCATGCCACTGTTGATAGACATTTGGGTCATTTCTAATTTATAGCATTGATGTTTTTCGGAGTCTAGTCTGGTTTTGCTTTTAAATGTTCAACACTCTGCTTTTATGATGGGGCTATTTGACTTGTTCCTTTATCTTCTATATTTCTAATAAATTAGAATTTGGGTCTGGCGCTTGATTCAATTCAGATTAAATTTTTTGGCAAAAGACTATATAGGTAGTGCTGTGTACTTTGTCGAGTTTTGCTCCACAGGGGTTGTACCAGAGCATGCTGTCAAGCTTTTCAGGTGCAATTTTAATTGGCATTTTTCTTATTTTTGGTGATGTCAGCAGCTTTTCATATATGTAGGAGCCATTTGTATTTCTTCCTGTGCCCTTTTTGTTCTTATGAGATTTTCCTATCGTTCCTTTGCTTTTTTCTTCTCTAGCTTCAGGACTTTTTATATATTGTAGAGACTGAAACTTTCACAAAAAGTGCTTGATTTCCCAAAGCTCAATAAATCCCTGTGTTTTCTCTTAGTAAGGTCTATGAATTGTTCTGGGTTTATTCAAGGAGAAATGATGACTTCCCTGGGTCCTTTTCTATTTAAAACTGCAAAGTATGAGATACCCACTTTCATCCCCAGTTATACATGACCTTGACAGATACTGTATACACTTTACTGCAAATATGTGCTGGCTTGTTCTTTATGTGGGCTTCCCTGGTGGCTCAGCTGGTAAAGAATCTGCCTGCAATGCGGGAGACCTGGGTTCAATTCCTGAGTTGGGAAGATCCCCTGGAGAAGGGAAAGGCTACCGAAGGGCTACTGACTCCAGTATTCTGGCCTGGAGATTCCATGGGGAATAGTCCATTCCCTGGTATAGTCCATGGGGTCGTAAAGAGTTGGACATGACTGAGCGACTTTCACCGATTGACTGGCTGTTCTTTATGTATCTGACCCCTTGCCAGCTCTCTGCCACACAGCTGTCTCTTCTGCAGCCCACAGTGCATAAGCACGTGGTCCCTCTCCTCAGAAAAGTCTTGCTCTGTTTCTCTGTATTCACTGGGATTTCAGCCTGGCATGTGAACTATCTTCACTTATGTGTCGAGTTCCTTTCCCTTCACTTAGCTGTGAGCTGGGTTGCTCTTCTGACTCCTTCCTTCTTGCTGCCTCCTCTCCAGGCCCAGCCCCTTGCTTCTGCTTTTGAACCCCAGGGGGAAACTCCCTCGTCATCATTTTTCTCTTGTGCTTTTGTCTATCTTCAGTCTTGGCTTCATTGACATCTTTCCTTTCAGCTAACCTATAAGTACATGTTTCTCCGCATCATGAATCTTTCCCTAGAATATGTTTGCCAGTACAGTTTCTCATGTCTGTTACTGTGATGGGAATAGCCAAGTATATTACTATCAGAGCAGTAGGAGTTCTAGACTGGGTCATGGCCTTAGGGAGAATAACAAAGTTTATCACTGTGCCTTTCGGAACCCTAATACTACATAAACCACACACACACACACACACACATGCACGCACACGGTTGAAACTTTGAAACTACAGCTTATCCTTATCCTGGTCCAGATCAAATTCCTGTTTAAGGTAAATGCCACTAATCTTTGTCAGGGAATAATGGTTTGTTCTGTCTCTGTCTAGAACATACTCCTGAGTGGTGGGATGGGAGTGAGCTGCTTGTCTTAGGGACGGTGGGGTGGGGTTTTCTTTTGATTACAGTGAGTCTCCCTCACCCCAGCAGACACGGGTCCATCCGTGGTCCCCACATGGACCCCCACTCTCACACTACACCTTCTCTTGACCCATCATCTCAGATGCTTTCATCTTTTGATGCCTCTACATCTGGATCTCCATCGCAGTCTCCTCTATTGAGCAACAGGCCGAAAATCCAGCTGCAGAGCCTCTCAACATCTCTGCGTGTTCAGAGGCACCTCAAACTCCACCTACCCCAGTGGAGGAAACATCTCTCTTCTTGGTTCCTTTCTGAACTCCTTCTCTGGGGTTCAATGCTCCTCTCCTCCCTAGATGCTTGGGCTAAAACCCTGTCCCGCCCCACTATGAGAGGTGGTTTCATTGAGGGTTTGTTCCTTGCAACTAAGGTTTTCAATGGACATTCACATCAAAACCCAGGCCTCTCTCTCTGCCCAGTGCTCCTTCCACAATTTCAGGGCTAGGGCCACTGCCTTTGTGCAGATTTTAGGAGAGGGCCATGCAAAGATGGTACATATTCAATGTATTTAATGACAATGAAAAGAGCTGTGATTGTGAGTATGAGTGGGAGGAAACAGCCAGTGAGGTGCACCAAATCCCCTCTCAATTTAAGCTAGACTAGTAGGAGGGTCCCGAAACCAGAAACAAGCCTTTAACAGAGTGCTTATTTGTATAACGCGCCCGCCTTCTCTCTTTTTGGACCTAAATCCCTGTGTTTCCAGCCAACCCTCCCACCACGCCCACTTGCCACCCACCTTGCCAGGCAGGTGGGTAGACTGGTGGTCACCTGGGCACGTGGGCTTCTGCCCTTGAAGTTTCAAGGCTGCAGAGTACAAAGAATGCCGAGATCATGGTTTGTATCCACGTGTGGCCTTTTGACACACACGCTAATGAATATATTCCAGGTGCAAATTGTTCTTTCCCACGAGCTGTTTCTGCAGGTCTCCAGCGAGACAATTGCCGGTTCCACTTAACAGGTGACTCAAGGATGGAGCTGAGAGCTGCCTCGTGTTGAAGCCTGGCTGTTTTCTTGCCCTCTTCCCCGGCTTTAGAATTTGTGTTGACAAGTTAAAATACAAAACGCGGAAGCACCCCCACACACCTGCCTGTGGGGGCAGCAGGCTCCACTCTCCTGGCGGGCGCTCAGTGGTGCTTTTCAAGGGCTGAACGGGCAGGTTGCTGAAGTTGGGCAGTGACAACACAGGCCCAGAGGGGTTCACTCACCCCTGCGTTTTTCTTAAAAGATGTCTCTACTTGACGATTACCTGCCTGAGGGTCATCTTTTGAAACCGGCTGAAAAGAGCTTATTTTATAATCAACATTTCCCAGAAATCACTCACAAGCCACAGGCTATGGAAAGAAACAGAGTTTTGACAAACTGCATTCAGTGTACATATTGTCAAAAGTTTGCAGAGCTGAAGGCCAGCCCTTCGAAAATTTTCAGATTTGCTTTTCCAAAGGAATGTTTTTTGAAGCTGCAAATATCTGGAGGCATGGATAAAAAGCAAGAGTGAGATGTGTTGGAGCTGGATTTTCAGGGGCAAGGGGCAACTTTCAGGGGCAACTTTTCATAACTATGAAAAGTTATAGTTCACTTTTTATTTTTCATCTAAGCTTGAAACATCACTGAACTATGGAGGAGGTAATAATTAAGACCCAATCATAAATCAAAACTCTCCAATGTGGTTGATATTCCATTTAGACTAACCCCAAACTCTTTAAGAAGCATCCTGATAGACCAAGTGTGACATTAGTGCTTAAGAAACTGTTGCCTCTATTTCGAAAAGCTTTCTGATGTGTAAAGGAAATAACTGCAAGGGGCATACAGCACAGTCACATTTTCCATTACTCTGATTACTGTGATGCTGTGTTCTGCATTAACTTGGCCAGGCTGTAGTACTTGGTAATTTAATTAAACATGAATCCAGGTGTTGCTGTAAAGGTATTTTGTAGATACAGTTAACACCCACAATCAGTAGACCTTAAGTAAAGGAAACAACCCCTAACAACATGGGTGGATCGAATCTAAGCAGTTGAAGATCTTAGCAGCCAAAGCAGGTTTCTCTTTTTCCTGCCTGATAATTTAAAACAATTGAAATATAGTTGATTTACAATGTTTTTTCAGGTGTACAGCAAAGTGATTCAGTTACATACATATATAATATTGTATACATATTATATCTCTATATGTATATATACACATATACATACATATAGAGATGTGGGTTTGATCCCTGGGTTGGGAAGATCCCCTGGAGGAGGAAATGGCAGGCTGCTCACGTATTATTTTTTATTGAAGGATAATTGCTTTGAGAATTTTGCTGTTTTCTGTCAAACCTCAACATGAATCAGCCATAGGTATACATATATCCCCTCCCTTTTGAACCTCCCTCCCACCTCCCTCCCCATCCCACCCCTCTAGGTTGATACAGAACCCCTGTTTGAGTTTCCTGAGCAGTACAGCAAATTCTCATTGGCTATTTTACATATGGTGCACCTGTATTCTTGCCTGAAAATTTCATGAACCAAGGAGCCTGGCGGGCCACAGTGGGCTTGCAAAGAGTTGGACGTGACTGAGCAACTAAGCACAGTGCAGCATATGTATATATACCTATACACACACACACACACAGAGGTAATTACAAGTTACTGAATACAATTTCATGTGCTATACAGTAGGTCCTTGATGCTTACCTGTTTTATGTACAGTAGTGTGTATCTGTTAATCCTACTTTATCCCCACTGCTCCTTTCCCCTTTGGAAACCATGTTTGTTTTCTATGTCTGTGAGTTTGTTCTGTTTTTATAAATAAGTTCATTTATATTTTTAAGATCCCACAAAAGTGATATCATATATTTGTCTTTGTCTGTCTGATTTCACTTAGTATGATCATCTCTAGGTCCATTCATGTTTCTGCAAATGGCATTATCTCATTCCTTTTTATGGCTAGTATTGCATTGTGTATATATGCCACATCTTTATCCATTCATCTGTCAATGGACACTTAGGTTGCTCCTATGTCTTGACTATTATACAAAGTGCTGCTATGAACAACAAAAGCAGGTTTTTCAGAGAAGAAATTTTGCCTCAAGACTGCAGTGTCAACTGCTGGTTGAATTTCAGCCTGCTGGCCTCCTTTGCAGACTTCAGACTTGTCAGCCTTCACAATTAACTGAGTCAATTCCTTAAATCTCCTTATATATATATACATACATACATATATATACATATATATATGTATGCTAAGTCGTTTCAGTAGTGTTCAACTCTGTGCAACCCTATGGACTACAGCCTGCCAGGCTGTAGTATATATATATACATACATATATATACATACAAACATATACACGTACATATGTATATGTATGTGTATATGTGTGTGCTAAGTAATTTCAGTAGTGTCCGACTCTGTGCAACCCTATGGACTACAGCCTGCCAGGCTCCTCTGTTCATGGGGATTCTCCAGGCAAGAATACTGAGTGGGTTGCCATGTCCTCCTCCAGGGTTTCTTCCTGACCCAGAGATTGAACCTGTGTCTCTTACATCTCCTGCAATGGCAGGCAAGTTCTTTACCACTAGCGCCACCTGGAATTGACATATATATTTCTGATTCTATGGAAAATCCAGACCAATTCAATCACATTTGTGTGCTTAAGTACTAGCAGTAGTTTTTAAGATGGAAATTCAGAACCATTCAATCTGGATGAACCTTCTTCCTGCTCCTCTGAGTTTGTACTAAGTGAATTGACAGCACTCTTAATTTCAATTCAAATGTGACAAAATGCTGTCTAGGGAAGTCAGACAGATGTTTGGGCTGTCAGGCTGCCTGGAGATACACACAGGGGAACTCTAGTGGGTAAGAGCCAGCAGGGAGCACTCACCAAATGAGACCCATAGGGTTCAGACAGGCTTTCCACTCATGACTTGAAACAAAGACCTATAAAGGAGTAAGCTTTGAGGACAGAATGTGAAGAAATCTATGGTGTTAAGAGCATGTTGGGGAAGGATAGGTTTCCTAATCAGATGGAAAAGTCAAACAAGAATATATCCCACAATAGAAGAACACTTTTTACCAAATATAATGACATAGGCAATGAGAATACAGGTAATATGCAACTAAAATCCAAGCCCAACATGTAATGTTAAACAAAGGCTCTAAATGACAAAATTACTGCCATGTGCAAAGAATGGTATTACTCTTTCCATTCTTTGCAAGAATGATCTAGTCTTTGCCCATGAATGAGTCAGTTTCCTAAAATAGAGTTCCTTTCTAAGAAGACCTGCACTCTGCTTACATTTCTCACGACCACTAAAGAACAATTAGCATTAACTCTTTCCAGTCTTCTAGTTTCAAAAAACTCAACGGCCCGTACTAGAAGTGGTAGGGATAAAGAGACCAAGTAGGTGAATAAACAGTTAATCCCACTTGGGGATTGTAAGTAAGAAAAATATGGGAGACCCTTGTAAGTTAATGATTACTCAAGAAAGCAGGTGTTCTTAACCACAAAACCAAGCAGGCTTGCTTGGCAACAAAACCATGCAACAGAAGCAGAAGACATGCCCCCAAACAACAAAACAACAGGGGCTTGAGACCCACATCCTGCCAGTGAGTTCAATAAGTTAATGATCCCTAGGACATGCTCTCTGCACACATAAAAAACAATAACTTGTGGACCTAGCTTGACCACACAGGGAAAAGAAAACCCCCCTGCCCAACCTGGAGGAGGAGCTGATGATGGAAGCATGTCTACTCAAGAAAGACAAAGTTCTTCTTCTCCATCTCCTCACTTTTCCTTTGATTATAAAACTGTAGCCCAGGAAGTTCTCTGTGCATGGCACCACCTCACCCATCCTCTTATAAGCCTCACGAGGATCCTATTCTTATCTCTTTTCCTCTCGCTGAATTCTTTCTGCACTGAGACATAAAGGACTGTGGTACCAGAGCTTTTTGGAGCCCACTGAAACAACACAAAATGATTTTTGAAGCAAGATGCATTTCCAAACTATTCAAAGATTCAAAAATAGAAAAACGGGGGGCGTAAGTCAAGTTATAATCCGTGTCTTTCTCTGTCCCTTTCTGGCTAACTGCTCACCCAATCTTTTTTTTTTTTTTTTCTGTCCTCCACAGTTAGACTACATTTCCCAGGCTTCTTGCAGTTGGATGCGGTTATCTGACAAAGTTTTGGTCAGTGGATTGTGGAAGAAAGTCACGTGTAACCAGTTCCCGGACTGCCCTCGCGGCCAGACCTCCCACAAGTGATCCTCCGTGCTTTTTCCTTTTTGGCAACAGTCCTGGAAATGCCTAGTCGAAGACAGACACCGCAAGGTGGAATGAACCTGGCTCCCTTTATCACCACCTGGAGAGCTACCTGCTGACCGGAAACACCTGTGTTGGACTTCATCTGCGCAATAAACTTCCATGTGTTAAGTCATTGTGATTAGGGTTTCATCTGCTAAAGCAGTGAATTCTCAATCAACATGGTGAGTGAACAGCATTACTTCACTTTTAATGTACTGGAGGGGAAGGGCACACGTTTGCTTTAATCTATTGATTGGGAATGTCATTTATAGCAATGTGGTTAATATAATGAAATGCCAAATCAGCCTCAAATGTGGATGCCACATAGAATTTATTGTAAGATTGAATATACGATAGAAGTGACTTAGCACAGATTTATCAGTTAAAAATAATTTAGAATTTTAACAGCATGGTTCTATTATTTCAGTTTTTCTTTCATTCCCTTTTGCCTTCCTTACAGGTATTTCAAATTCAGTAGGTCCACAGCCAAAATCCAATGCCACCAGAAAATCCTGTTACCTCCAACTTTTTAATCTACCCTGAATCAAATTTTTAACTGCACCTGATTCTCTAGTCTGAATTACCATCATTCCTCTCCTGAACCTGTAATTGGTCTTTATGCTTCTATGTATTTTAAAATTGTAAAATACTTTAAACTATCTGTGTCTTTATACTTTTTACTATATAAAGAAGTATGAAATTGTACATAATCATAAACATGGAATTGTTTTAAGTGTTTACATTTGCTGGTCCTGAGCATGTCATATTTTGGCCACCTGATGTGAAGAACTGACTCACTGGAAAAGACCCTGATGCTGGGAAAGATTGAAGGCGGGAGAAGGGGACAACAGAGGATGAGATGGTTGGATGGCATCACTGACGCAATGGACATGAGTTTAAGTAAACTCTGGGAGTTGGTGATGGACAGGGAGGCCTGGAGTGCTGCAGTCCATGGGGTCACAAAGAATTGGACACGAATGAGCGACTGAACTGAGTGTGTCAGCAGCCTCTTACTGCAAACACCTGGGGCTCTGTCTAGTCATTGGTGTGTTCAGTCACACATAGGTTGGGGGGTGACAACCCTGGGAGTAGCCCCCATCAATGGGTGGGGGATAAATACTCCAGCTTTCCTCCCCTCCATTTCCCAGATATTTCAGCAGTACTGAGTTTGTAACCCAATGGGAACTTGCTCACTGACCTTGAACTGGCCTTCTTACCTTCCCAGTTTGACTTTTCCACGTACCAACTGATGCTTTCTGGTATCATCTATCAAATAAATTGGTATTACTGAGAACGCCACATCTGATGTGTGTGGATGGTACCCTGCTGTAGCTTTAATTTGCATTTCTCCAATTAGGCAGGGACATTTTGGTCATTTGAGTTTCCTCTTCTCTAATTGGCTTCCTTCTTTTTCGTGTCAGTATCTAAGACCTATAAACTCTGGACACTAATAGTTTTCTGGTTATGTTCCTTGCAGAGAGTACCACTGTTTTCGTGTGGTTTGTAAGTCTTCCTCAGTATTGGTTCCTACTTTTCTGTGTGATCTGTCTTTTCCCTCTAGGAAGATTTTAGGACATTTCTTTTTACTTCTGATGGCCTGTATCCTAATTTTACTGCTAAACATAAAGGGCTCTATTTATTAAGTCATTTTTGTAATAAAAATAAGCACATAATACTTCAGAAAGTCTAATCACAACAGACATACCTAATGCAGAAAATAACACTCCAAACTGGTACTGTCAATAGCTTGCTGCATGCTTTCCCCCACACATTAACATTTATTAAACACTTTTGAGTTGATACATAAGTTGCTTCTTAGCAGTTTTTCGTATTTTTCAGTCATCCTTTTTTTACTGGTGCAGATGTTACATTTTATAGACATATTAAATAGTTCTTTATTAATCAACATTTGGGTTCTTTCCAAGTTTAAAACAAAATTTTGCAACAAATATTCTTGGACCCATCTCTTTGTTCAGGAATAAATTTTAGAAGTGGAAGTTCTGGGTCCAAACCCAGAATATTTTGAATTTTAATTGATACTGCTAACTTACATGCTAAAAAGTTTGTACCAATTTATAAGGCAGAAAATGCTATTTTTTTATATTAGTAATCTAAATCTTTGCTAATAAGATGGGTAAAACATGGTTTATTTTTTAATTCTGTGATGTTTAGTTTCTAACTTACCAATTTTGGTTTCTAGCAATATTCATTCTCAATTTATTACCTTTTAAAATTCTAGCCATTATGTGTGATTTTAGATTATCCTTTCTTGTAAAGAGCAGCCAATTCTTGTTCTATCATTGTAACATCCTGTGAAATCTCACTGAAGGTCAGAAACAAAGTTTTTAAAGGTCTCAGACGTTTTCTTAACCATCAAAAGGTAGTCTTGTACCTGTTCATCACTATCCCTGTGGAATGGTCTGTGTGAACAGAATTTTTTTCAGTAGTGTGATCTATATGGAGTAATTCTTAGTCCCTCTTTTGATCTAATTTAATAACGGAATGCTAGTTTTTCTGTTTATTGTCCATTTCTGACCTTTGAACTTACCCCCTAGCTCTACAGGCTCTGGTTTCTTGCCACCAGGGGACTCTCCCACTTTGGGTTATCTTGATAGATATATTCTACCCTAGGTGGTGCTGGTAACCTATTCCTGCCCCTTAATGGGAATTCAGACAGTTATAGCAAGACATGTTTTACAAATGGTATCTGATATAGTCTAGCTAAGATTAATGGGGAATATACAACTATATAAAAACAGATAACTCATGAGAACCTACTGTATAGCACAGGGAACTCTACTCAATGGTCTGTGGTGATCTAAGGTAAGGAAAACCAAAAAACAGGGGATATATGTATATGTATAGCTTATTCACTTTGTTCTACAGCAGAAACTAATACAACATTGTAAAATCGGAAAACATTTTCACATTAATTGTTCTTTTCATATACTTCAAATTTGTACTTAATGCCTTTTTCCTCTTGGACATCCAAAGGAACACCTGGATATCTGTAAAAAAAAAAAGATGTATAATTAAATATTATGCAAATACATCACACATGCAAATAGTAAGCAAAACTTCAAACTCTGTAGAACGCTAGAAAATGAAACGTTTAATTCTTCCTTTCCTTCTTACTCCGAATTCTTCTCCCCCAAACTAACCACTGTTAGCAGTTTGTCTTTATCTTTCCACTGTATTATCCAGCTAATATGAAATTTCTTAAGGACGTTTTCTAAGTCTTAAACTTGGTATCAAATTTCTTGTGTGAGCAAAGGGAAAATAAAATTCAACCTTTAACTGTCAGAGTGGAACTGAAGTTATATGTGATGTATGGTAATTCTTGATTTCTGTTTAATTAGTAGACACAACACCGCTCTAATTCCCCACTGTGTGGCTTATTGCAAATCCTTTACTAGAATCACTGTTTATTTTTTCTGTGCCCTAACACTCACTTAGGTTGGTGTTCCCACCAGCTTCTAAGTCAAAACCCAGGCCCTCCTTTGGGTATATACTTAGAAGTGGGATTGCTGGATCATATGGTAGTTCTACTTTTAGTATTCTGAGGAGCCATATACTGTTTTTCACAGTGGCTGCACCATTTTACATTTCTATCAGTAGTGTGCAAGAGTCCTAATTTCTCCACATCCTTGCCAACACTCTCTCTCATTTTTCTGGTAAGTGAAGTCACTTAGCAAGTGAAGTCCAGTAAGGCTCTTGAAGAGATAATTGCACTTCCATGTTCACTACAGCCGAGATATGGAAACTATAGCGACAAATGAATATATAAAGAAAATATGTATACATAAAATAGACTATCATTCAACGTTCAAAAGAAAAGGATATCCTGCCATCTGTAACAACATGGATGAACTTGGAGGACAATATGCTAAGTGGAATAAGTCAGTCGCGGAAGGACAGTATTGCATGATTCTTCTCACATGAGAAGTCTACAATGGTCAAATTCATGGAAGCAAGAGAGTACAAGGGTGGTTCACAGGGGTTGGGGGAAGGAGGAAACAGGGAGTAGCTGTTCAAAGGGTATATACAATTTCAGCAGGATCAGTCAGTCCTGGAGATGTTCTGTGTGACACTGTGCCTATAGTTTACAATACTGTATTGTATTGATGAGGGTAAAGAAGGAGAGTGAAAAAGCCAGCTAAAAACTCAATATTAAAAAACTAAGATCATGGCATCTGGTCCTATTACATCATGGAAAACAGAAGGGGAAGAGGTGGAAGCTGTAATAGATTTCCCCTTTCTGGGCTCTAAAATCATTGTGGATGGTGACTGCAACAATGAAATTAAAGACGATTGCTTCTTGGCAGGAAAGCTATGACAAACCTAGACAGTGTGTTAAAAAGCAAAGACATCACTTTGCCAACAAAGGTCTGTATAGTCAAGGCTATGGTCTCTCCCGGAGAAGGCAATGGCACCCCACTCCAGTACTCTTGCCTGGAAAATCCCATGGAAGGAGGAGCCTGGTGGGCTGTAGTCCATGGGGTCGCTAGGAATCAGACATGACTGAGCGACTTCACTTTCACTTTTCCCTTTCATGCATTGGAGAAGGAAATGGCAACCCACTCCAGTGTTCTTGCCTGGAGAATCCCAGGGACAGCGGAGCCTGGTGGGCTGCTGTCTGTGGGGTCGCACAGAGTCGGACACGACTGAAGTGACTTAGCAGCAGCAGCAGCAGCAGCAGCAGCAGCAGCAGCAGCATGGTCTCTCCAGTAAACACGAATGGTTGTGAGAACTGGATCATAAAGAAGGCAGAGTGCTGAAGAATTGAGGCTTTCAAACTGTGGTCCTGGAGAAGACTTGGACAGCAAGGTGATCAAACCAGTCACAACATGGATGACCTTACAAACAGAATACTAAGTGAAAGACTTCATTTTATATGATTCTGTTAATATGAAATATCCAGAATAGGCATATCTATAGAGGTAGAAAATAGATTAGTGTTCCCTAGAGCCAAGATGGGAGGGGAATAAAGAGCAGCTGCTAATGTGTACAGGGATTTTTTAGGGGGGTGGTGAAAATGTTCTGAACTTGAGATTGTGGTGATAGCCACAAAACTCTGAATATACTAAAACCCATTGAATTTTATATTTCGAATGGATGAATGTTGAGATGTGTGAATCATTTCTCAGTAAAGATGTTCATATTTTTTTTCCTAAGAGTCAAAAAGCCAGTCCTGTATTTAAATTATAAAGGATTCTAAAGGGTCACAGCTTTGTAAGATGTCTGATTCAGAGCAATAGGGTTTAGAAAGGTATTTTAAAGGTATTTAATATGACGCTGATTCACACAGTAATTTATTCTTCTTGTTAGTAGCAAAAAAAGAAAGGTAAAAAAGAGGGACAGCAGAGATGAGTATCCACAGAAGGTGAGAATCAGATCTAAGCAGCACAGGAGAAAATAAGCTGGGACAACAAAACACAGACAATTTTTAAAAACTGTATATACGGTGGTGGTTTAGTCATTAGTTGTATCCAACTCTTTGTGACTCCACGAACTGTAGCCTGCTAGGCTCCTCTACCCTGGGATTTCTCAGGCAAGAATACTGGAGTGGATAGCCATTTCCTTCTCCAGGGAATCTTGCCAACCCAGGGATCAAACCTGATCTCCTGTGCTGCAGGCAGATTCTTTACTGACTGAGCCACCAGGGAAGCCCCACGTGTATATATATGATTGAAATCAATAATGTGATTTTTCTAAGCAGTCACCTTTGAAGACCACATAAGCAAAAGGCTGTACTTTGGTTGTTTAGGAAATTTTTAGAGTTCTTAGAGTTTCCAGATTTTTTTAGAGCTAGTTAAGAGCCCAAGAAAATCAGTTACACCCTTCATTTGATTCAAGACCATTACCTATATTACTCTAAAAGAAAATGCAAGTGGCTCAGTCATGTCCAACAATGCAACCCCATGGACTGTAGCCTGCCAGGTTCCTCTGTCCATGGAATTCTCCAGGCAAGAATACTGGAGTAGGTAGGCCTATCCCTTCTCCAGCGGATTTTCCCAACCCAGGAATTACACTGTGTCTCCTGCATTGCAGGCAGATTCTTCACCAGCTAAGTTACCAGGGAAGCCCCAACTCTAGAAAGTAATATACTTTACTCTAAAGCTTTATAGTAAATATATATAATATATTTTACCCTGCAAAAGTATGACTTAATTGAGACTGGCCCTCATCATCCATTTATACAGACTTTGCTCTGAATGTTGCTTTTAGGAGGAATTTCCAAAATCAAACTTGGACTCAAAGAAAGACTGTTTTCAACTGAGAATGTCTGAAAGAATGTGTTAAGAGCTAGTCTAAAAGTGTTGGTATAATTAATCTTCTACTCTCCATAGCCAACAGCTGAAAAGTGCCTTTAAACTAAAATGTTTCACAATCAGTTTCATGCTAAAAGCGCAAGTACAGAGTAAACCAAATGTAACCTCTTCTTCCACCTCCACCACTGCTAACTAAGTTCCTTCATCTTTCACCTGGACTACTGTAACCGGCTTCCCTCCTTCACTCCTGTCCCTCTTGCCCACTTCCCGTAACAGAACAGTTAAATCAAAGTGAAAGCTGCGCAGTGTCTGACTCTTTGCCACCCCATGGACTATACAGTCCATGGAATTCTGCAGGCCAGAATACTGGAGTGAGTACCATTCCCTTCTCGAGGGGATCTTCCCAACCCAGGGATCAAACCCAGGTCTCCCCCATTGCAGGCGGACTCTTTACGAGCTGAGCCACAAGAGAAGCCCAAGAATACTGGAGTGGGTAGCCTACCCCTTCTCCAGAAGAACAGTATCATTCTCTATTCAGAACCCTCTAACCTCGCCCTTGGTCTGATCCCTTTCGGTCCCCTCCTCACTCACAATGTCCACAGTGGCTTTCAGGTTCAGGGAACATGCCAGGCTTGTTTCTGCCCTCAGGTCTCTTGCACTAGCTACTTCTGGTTTCTGGAATGATCTTCTCAGGTCTTTGTGTGGCTGGCTTCTTGCTGTTCAGCTCTCAGTGTAGGCGTCATCGTTCAGAAAGGACTTCTCAGAATACACAGAATCTACCACATTGCAGTATTTCAATTCACCACACAGCAACTCTTTGGATGCTTATCTGTTACTCACCCTCCTCCTCCTCTGTTATGAAAAATGTGATCTGGAGCATAGTGATAGTAACATCACCTGTCTAGGTTAGCACTGTATCCCCTAAGGCAGAGGTTTGATCCTGAATAAGTAGAGATCTCACCGAACGAACTAAGGCCGACTCTCTAGATTTCAGCAAAATCATTAAAACCTGAATCTTCCCAAGTGTGTTAAAGCAGATACCCCAAATTCCTATAGTTTATGTCTATAAAACACATTACTACCTTGAATTCTATCTGAAGACACATTCTCTTTTTTATAGTTCTTAAGCAGGAAAGCCAAAGGTGCTTCAGACTAATTGATAACATTTTACTTACTCTGGAAGAAGTTTATATTTTTCAAAATCAATTTCTGGGAAAAACGCATCACTTTCAAATTCTTGCATGATCCTTGTCACAAATAGTCTAACATGGCCTGGCTTGTTCATGGCTTCCTTTGAAATAGAACAAAAGGCATTAATTTCCTTATTTATCTGTGTCTAAAGCTATAGAAACTCTAATATTTTTAATTACCTCCAAAGTATGCTATAATTATCCTATTCTTCACTTTGGGTCCCTGCAAAAGTATGACTTAGCTGAGAATGGTCCTAATCATTTATCAATAGTTACAAAGGTGAATTCAAATATACTCTGGGCTCTAGTTTGCTTGCATCAACTCTTTTTGCATCTAAGCATTCAATTTGTCTTTTATCTTAGGTTGTTGTTTAAGAATTAAAACCCCCAAATTATTTACTTTCCCTCCATGGAAAAAACTTACATATATATATATATATGTATGTGTGTATGTATGTATATATGAATAAGATAGTAATTTCATGAAACTTTGACTAATGAAAATCCCAAGGGCATACTTAGTACCTTTACATAAAATTTAATAATGCTTCAATTTCTCAGCAGATAGTCACAATGCTAGTAGGTAACACATTCTGTCTGTTGTTGCCAATGATTGCATTTGGTCTTATAGAGACAGTGCCACTGCCTATAACACTGTTGCTAGTTTCTACAGAAAAAACTTCCCTAGAACAAATATCTTAAAATTCGAATACAAAGTCAGGAGTCAGTCCCAATCGCAGCTCTAATAAAGCAATAACTCTTGATTGTGAAATAGCTTACAGAGGTAAAAAAAAAAAACAACCCACAAAACCATATACATATAAATTCAAGTGTCTGTGCTCCTTAAGATTCCACATAAAGGTCATAGAACAAATTTACTTTTTATTTTCAATACCATGGCTTCCATTAAATCAGTTTTTTTCTTGCCCCAACCAAATCAATTCTTACTGTACCAAAAATTAGAAAAATTGAAGGGACTAATCACGGTAGCATTTGAAGATCTATATCAAAGTTAATGATATTTGTACAAGTGTATGTATGACTGAGTCCCTTCACTGCTTACCTGAAACTACCACAACGTTGTTAATTGGCTATACCCAATACAAAATAAAAAGCTTAAATTTTGGAAAACAAGTAATAGTTAATGAAATTTGGTCCACTGTTTCTGTACAGAGTCAGATGGTAAATATTTTAGGCTTTGTGGGCCATACAGTTTCATACCTTTGTAGCAAAAGCAGTCATAAACATTAATAAACCAATAGGCATGGCTATGTTCTAATAAAACTCTGTTTACAAAAACAGGCTGGTAGATTTGAATGTTCTACAAGTCATTATGATGTGAAGTAATCCCTAGTGAATTATCTACCTAGGGATTCTACTTCTTTATTTATATGCGTTTAGATATATCAAATTGTATAAATGTATTTAAGTACTTATATCGTTTAGAATCGGAGAAGGCAATGGCATCCCACTCCAGTACTTTTGCCTAGAAAATCCCATGGGCAGAGGAGCCTAGTGGGCTGCAGTCCATGGGGTCGCTAGAGTCGGATATGACTGAGCGACTTCATTTTCACTTTCATGCATTGGAGAAGGAAGTGGCAACCCACTCCAGTGTTCTTGCCTGGAGAATCCCAGGGACGGGGGAGCCTGGTGGGCTGCCGTCTCTGGGGTCGCACAGAGTCGGACACGACTGAAGCGACTTAGCAGCAGCAGCAGCAGCATCATTTACAATACATTTTCAAGTGACTGCAGTATTGAATCATTCAAAATATGATAGACACTGAGGAAAAGACAGGATTTATTTTCTTAAAAAATTCATACTTGGCCAAAAAGACCAACGAAAAATGTCCATTTTCCGCCTATTACAAATGGAAGAAATAAAGGTTGTAGAAAGAGGAACACAAAAACCAAGAATTTTTATAATATATATATATTATATATACCTCTTCTTTCTAAAATAATTTCAGTGTTCGTGTATTACCACAAGCCACCAAAGAAGAGGGGCTGACTTTTTTTCCTCCCCATAAATGTTCATCTTTCATCAATGTTATAAAATTCTATGTATTAACCTCAGCATTTTCTAAAGCTGGAGGTCTTCTGGTATCAAGCAAAAGGAATTATTTTCTATTTTACATACTGTCTTCCTTTATGATATGAAATCATGTAACACTTTCTCCTTATCCTCATTTTAAACGAAAACTGCTGAGGGAGTCTTCTGTTTTTAATTAGCTCATATCCATCTAGTCACTGTATATCAATGGACAGCCATAGCCTTTCCTCGGTAAGGAACATATTTATCCTGAAAAACAGATGATAACTCAGTGTATGCAGGGCACATACGGAAAAGTAAACAATGCAGTGCAAATACAATTCTCAGGAAGGGTTTAGAATGTTTTTAAAATTGGAAACATCAACTATTTTGAATTGAAAATAAATTGGTATAGACCTAAAAACTTATTTTAAAAGTTTCATTTAGTTTGTCTGATAGTGTTGAAAAATGAGTAATTCAAACTGACAGTATGTCTAACTTATAGAAATAACACGCTTTGCTCATGGCTTATTTTTTCAAAGTTCAGATGGCAGGGAAGCTGAAAGAGGGTAGACTATTTCTTTATATTCACAGATAATTTTTCTTACCTTATAAACAGAACTGCCTCCCACTATCCAAACCACGTCTACTTTATTTGTTAATTCTGGATCTTCAATAAGTTCTAAGGCATCATCCAGACTTTTGGCAAGAAAATGAGCTCCCTTTGGAGGTTCCCTGAGGTTAACAGAAAGAATTACACATAATATTTACAAACACCATTCATATTAGTAAAATAATCTGACTAGGAAGCAGTAATAATAAAGTAAAAATCATCATAAACATAAGACCTTTCAATAAAAAGCATTTAGCATCAGTATGGCCCATGGCCAATAATTCAACCCTTATTTATGTACAGTCCACAATGAATCAAAACCAAAACCACCTGTGATATCGCATGGTATGTGTGTTAGAAAGATCAGAACGGTAGTTGTTTCTGGAGGGAAGGGGTAAAGATTCACCAGTAAGGGACTCGAGGCAGCTTTCTGGGAGTGACAGGAACGTTCTCTATCTTTGATATGGGTTACACAGGTGAATGTTGTTGCTGAGTTGCTAAGTCATGTCTGACTCTGCGACCTCATGGACTGCAGCACACGGTGCTTCCCTGTCTTCCACCATCTCCTGGCGTTGGCTCAAACTCATGTCCATTGAGTCAGTAATGCTATCTAACCATCTTATCCTCTGCTGCCCTCTTCTTTGGCCTTCAATCTTTCCCAGCATCAGAGGCATAGGTGCATACATTTGTTAAAATGTAGGAAATGTACACTTAAGACAAAAATGTACATTTTGTTGTACATAGTATTTATTTCAAAAGAAAAACAGTAAAGTAATATTAAACTCTAGTTTTCCAAATTTATTTATGTTGTAGCGTGTATCAGTAATTCATTCCTTTTATTGTGGAATAATATTCCATAGCATGGATATAGCACATTTTGTTGATCCATTCATCAGTTGATGGACATTTGGGATGTTTCCATTTTTTGGCTACTATGAATGATGCTGCTTTGAATATCTGTGTACAGGTTCTTATGTAATTATGCCTTCATTTCTCTTGGGTATATACCAAGGGGTGGGATTGCTGGGGCATATGATGATTCTGTGTTTAATGTTTTGAGAAAATGCCTGTTTTCCAAATGTGGCTGTGTAATATTTCTTTTAAAGCCACAATTGGATTGTCTAAAAAGCTTTGGAAAGGCATTTTTTTCCTATACCTTATTAAGGAAACACTTACCCAAAATGACTAATATCTGGCAGCAAATTTTGGGGCTACTTTGAGGATTCAGTTTCTTTTTACCCTGGGGGTGGTAGTGGTAAGAAACTGAACCTATCTTAAAAGCTTACATGAATTAGATATTTACCTGTGTGAATCTCCCCACTGTTATTTAGGACCTAGCAGTGCCTGGCACACAGCAGGTGCTCAGGATATATGTGGAACTGACCACAAGTAGGGAAGCAGAAGGAAGGATAAAAAATAAAATGTTTCCCTAACTGGAATCCTTATTTCCCTGGTGTGCTTGGTAATAAAGATTTTAAATTTTCTCTTGGTTATAAAGATTTAAAATTTTCTCTCTGCCTTATAAAAAAAAACTGAAATACACCAACAAATGTTATTTATAAATACATAAGAAAAAACCAAATCCAAGTATATACACCACAGGGGGTCATAAGGAAGAAATTGGAGATATTCTTCCCCAACTGAAAATCTCCCCCACTGAGATTTCTTTATGTTCGTTTTAGCTCAAGCTGGCCATAAATAAACTTAAATAGTATTCAAGAATATGTTATTAAAGAGTCTCTGGGAATGGCAATACAATCAGTGAACCTACCAAGTAAAGAGATCATCAGAATATCCTAGCAATCAGGAGAGACCAGCATGAAGACTGGGGCAGATGGCAAGACATATTCCCCTACCCAAAGGCAATCAGTGCAAATATTCTGGTATACTTTCTTTCATGTTTTTAACCTATACCATACTAGGAGGGATTTGGGAGAAAATCTACACAAGCCTGAATCCCCTTAGGCTATAGTTGTGCAGTGTTTTTTTCCTTCCCATGGTCTTTGATATATTCACTTGGCTAGGCTACAGTACTCAGTTATTTAGACAGCAATCTAGGTGTTGCCATGAAGGTATTTTGTAGATGTGATTAAAGCTGATAATTAGATGACTTTAATCTGGGTGGACCTAATTCAAGGGGTTGAAAGGTCTTAAGAACAGATCTGAGGCTTCCCTGAAGAAATTTCCCCAGTGGGCAGCAGCTTCAGCCCCTTCTAGAGTTCCTGCCTATCCTTCCTGATGGTCTGCCGTCTATGGGGTCGCACAGAGTCGGACACGACTGAAGCGACTTAGCAGCAGCAGCCAGCCCCCACAATGGTATAATTCCTTGCAATAAAAGTCTTTTACCTATCTATCTGCTACTGGTCTGATGCTCTGGTTGAACGCTAATAATACACATGGGAAAGGAATATTATGACCCT
Organism: Bos indicus; assembly: GCF_029378745.1. Lineage (NCBI taxonomy): Eukaryota > Metazoa > Chordata > Mammalia > Artiodactyla > Bovidae > Bos > Bos indicus. The sequence continues at coordinate 80,540,872 of NC_091766.1, forward strand.
TGTTCTTAAGCAAGCAGTACCCTAGGATACTGCATTCTTTTTCTGCTTAGATTATTAGTTTAAGAGAGAATAATTACCATGCCAATTCCAAACTTCCTCTTAAGGTATAATTCAGGTGCTCCCCCACCCCCCAAATCCCTTGGGGTTCAGGAAGTTATCTTAGTGAGCTAGGACCAATGTAAACAGTAACAAAAAGAAACAAAATGGAAAGCCCCTGTAGAGTAAATGCCATGGAAGCCTTGATGCCGGACAAAGCACTGGAGCTGACTTGATGAACAGCCTTAATGCTATTACTTGAACCACCTCTCCCTCCTCACCCTGCTGAGTCCCCAGGGCATTTCCAGGCATCCAGATCTATGTCACCTAATGTTAGACTGGTGAACAGAAAAATTCCTTGCACAGGTCAACAAAAGACACTCCTGAGAATCCCTGGGAAATGCTTCCATTTCAAAACTTTGAAATTTTTAACCTTCAGACTTTGGGTAAAGAGCCTAAGTACAAAATATTATTTGGGTGTTGTGGTAAACTAGAAATAACAGAGCACAAGATGAAATAACACAGCACAGTTTTTAGCTTATTTGAAAACTTACAGTATTTAGGGATAGGTACAGAGAAAGGATAACCACTTAATTTTGGTAAGTTCCAAAACATATGTATTTTGATTTTATGTGAAACTAGAGTTTCTTAAGTTACATTATATAACATATTTAAGTTTACTGAATAATGGTTCAAGGAAACTCGCAAATCTATTACCATAGTTAGATTTAATGTAACTTGTCAAGTGATGAAATCAATCCCTTGAGTAACAGAATAAGTTACTGTCATGAGGCATACATAACTTCTACTTCATTTTCTGTAATCACCTTTATGATATTAAGTAGTTTCATCCATAGTAATATTCATACTATTTCAGTCATATACTAACCCTCTACCATAAGAAATGGAACACGATTTTCTTGCCGTGAATTTGTTATAATACTTACTTGAGTTCTCTACTGAGAACTATGTTAATTCTGTCCTTTAAAGGTCGATTCTTCTCTGGAATGGAGAACCAGGTCTTCCTACCCATAATCACCAAATTCTGTTTACCTTTAAAATCACATGGAAAGAATAAATATATTTTGAGAGCATACATATATATTTTTATATACTTATACATACATGCATAGATATGACGGTCATAGTGACACCTAGTGGATCTGCTTTAAAAATTAAAATTTAAAACAGCTTTACCAAAATTTATCATGTCATCCATTATCTAAGTCTAATAACTATTATTCCCTTTGCCTTTAGCCAATTTATAACCAATATATAGCTTTAACCAACTGTAACCATGTATATTATAGTAGTTAAAAGCAAAGATACTGGGATGAAGTGCTAAAATTGAATGTATTGTCATCTACTAAGCAAGTCATATTTATTTCCTGTGCTTTATTTTCCTTACCTATAAAATGGAGATAACAATGGTTCCTACTTGTAGAGTTGTTATGGGTATTTAAGACTTATTTATTGTTATGGGTAATTAAGTTGTTAAGGGTATTTAAGGGCTTCCCTGGTGGCTCAGATGGTGAAGCGTCTGCCTACAATGCGGGAGACCTGGGTTTGATCCCTGGGTTGGGAAGATCCCCTGGAGAAGGAAATGGCAACCCACTCCAGTACTCTTGCCTGGAAAATCCTATGGATGGAGGAGCCTGGGAGGCTACAGTCCATGGTGTTGCAAAGAGTCGGACATGACTGAGTGACTTCACTTCACTTCACTTCTGGTGGCTCAGCTAGTAAAGAATCCACATGCAATGTGGCAGACCTGGGTTCGATCCCTGGGTTGGGAAGATCCCCTGGAGAAGGGAATGGTACCCACTCCGGTATTCTGGCCTGGAGAATTCCATGGACTGTATAGTCCATGGGGTCACAAAGAATTGGACATGATTGAGCAACTTTCACATATATACATTATTTATATTTGCATACTTTATATATTTAAATTACAGTAATTTTTCTTAAAGATAGCTGCTTAATATTCCAAGCAATGAGCTTAAAAAACATTATCAATTGTGCCTCTAAGCTTCTCTTTCAACTATACTGCTTCTATAAAAACGTTACATATGTAGCTTCCAATTTGTTTAATTACTTAGGAGGGAAAAACCTTGGGAGTTGGCTATCTGGATCAAAGGAACATATACATTTCTATGATTCTTGACATGTTCTGAGAGACTATCAAAGGAGCGCATGTATCTGTTTTCTTAAAGAATCATCATTAGTTTGATTTTTTCAAAACAAAAACATAAAATTTACAAACTGCAAAAAATTTTATTTTCCTTCAAGAATAAACAATCCCCCTCCCCCCCCCATAATTCAGAGAATCCTTATACAATATTCACTATATTTGCAAGGACAGAACTTTATGTGTTCAATAAGGAGATTATCAACTATTAATGAAGCTAACAGGTGAGGAATTCTGATGAGGAAAATGGCACAGATCTGACCTAACAACTAAGGTAGAAATGATGAATGAAGGACGTAGGGAGACAGCCAAGACATCTTTGGTACCCTTTCATCCAAGAAATACTATATTTACTGAAAACAAGCAAACAGGCAGAGGATGCTCTTCTTATTAGCAGGCCATACTTAGGATTTTGAGAGCGTTAATGTCAATCCTTTGCCTTAGAGCTCTTGCCATCTTGTCTCGACCAGTGATTCAAGGGCCAAATCCAAGGACCTTTTATCCCTGCCATTACAGTTATGCTGCATCTGCTCCTTTCCGATTTATGGTTCCCCTGTTTACTCTGCTTCTGCTCCTCCAAGGAACAAAGATACACTCTTCTTAGGCTTTAAATGGTCCTATCCCTCATGCCCATATTCTTTTCCCTGGTTATCCTCTTCTTGCCAGTGGTTCAATTCACCTCGTTCCCTGACCTTAAGTTGTCTGGAATATCCTACAAGCACTTCAAAATTGTCATCATTAGAGCTGCTCACTATTTCCCATGTCACTCAGACTATCAAACTGGAAATGAGAGTTCATCCTTGCCTTACCGCACCACCTTCAACTTTCGGATCTCCAAATTGAGCATCTTGTAACGGTTTTTTGCCCTTTGTCCTCTCCATTGCCATTCAGACATTATCATCTTACAGCAGCAGCGATTTCAAAAGCCGCTTTCGTTCTCCTTTGCGGGCTCTGACCTCCAAAGAAGCCTTTACCTAGCTTCCAATTTTGCCCAATACCTGAATTGTACGGAGCCTGGTGGGCTGCAGTCCATGGGGTCTCGAAGAGTCGGACACGACTGAGCGACTTCACTTTCACTTTTCACTTTCATGCACTGGAGAAGGAAATGGCAACCCATTCCAGTGTTCTTGCCTGGAGAATCCCAGGGACGGGGGAGCCTGGTGGGCTGCCGTCTATGGGGTCGCACAGAGTCGGACACGACTGAAGCGACTTAGCAGCAGCAGCAGCAACGCGCCCACATAAAATTTCAAATAAACTTTTTTTTTAAGGAATGTTTAATGAGTCTTGGGAACTGTATACACATTGATGTTAAGACAAAAGGTCCAAGACTAACATGAGCAACTTTTCACTTAAGTAAAATTTGCACTGGTAAGCTTTGGCACCCCACTCCAGTACTGCTGCCTGGAAAATCCCATGGATGGAGGAGCCTGGTGGGCTGCAGTCCATGGGGTCGCTAAGAGTCGGACACGACTGAGCGACTTCGATTTCACTTTTTCACTTTCATGCATTGAAGAAGGAAATGGCAACCCACTCCAGTGTTCTTGCCTGGAGAATCCCAGGGGCAGGAGAGCCTGGTGGGCTAACGTCTATGGGGTCACACAGAGTCGGACACGACTGAAGTGACTTAGCAGCAAGCTTCCTCAGGCAAGACCTTTCGCAAACTTGAAGCACTTAAAAATGCCACATTACCTTCTACTGAAGAGACTGTAGTCATTCTCTGGAAATACTGGAATTCATTCCTACAAGTTAAGAGAAACACGCAGTTCCTCAGAATGTGATCCCGTGGGCTTAAGCTCTAAAGCCCCGCGACAAACGGGGCGCTGGTTGCGGGGGGGGGAGGGTACTTCCAGGGCAGGGTAGGAGCCGGGCAGCTAGAGCAGGACGTAAATCAATAACCTGCCGCCAGGCTCCGGACGCAGAATGAAGCCCAAGCCTAGCTCTTGCCAGCTCAGGTCACGAGACCGACCCCTCCTTCTCCCAGCGTCGGCCGACGCGGCCCAGGTATCCCAATCAAGGGCGGTTGGCGCCAGCTTCCATTCTCGACACCCCACCCCCCACCCCCCGCCCCGGACTCAGCAGATACCTGAGCGGTGGCCAGGGCAGGTTTCCGTTCTTGCCGATACCCATGTTCTGGGACACAGCAACGATGCAGTTTAGTGGACGAACCATGACAGCGGCAGGAAAACACTTTCTAGCTAGCTGTGGACCCCGACCCCGGCACGGTCCGGCAGCTTGGCGCGAAATCTTGGGCGCCCCGCCCCTCCAGCCCTATTTGTGTAGGCGAGACCGCGCCCCCGCCCCGCCTCCCGCCCCGGCGCACCGCCGGGTCACGACGTGCTCGCGCCCGCAGACACCCCGGGAACTGCGGCCGCGGGCCCGCGCTCCCGGCTCGGCCCGGCTCTCGGGTTGTTGACTCCCGGCCTTGCGATGCCGCGCCGGAAGCCGGCCTCCGGCGGCGCCGCTCCCGCCAACCCAGCGTCTGCAAGGCAGGCTGTTTTGAGCAGATTCTTCCAGTCTACGGGAAGCCTGAAATCCACCGCATCCCCAGCGGGTGCAGCCGAGAAGGCGGACCCTGACTCTGACTCCGAGGCGCCCCTAGCGTCCACGCTCCCGCCGCAGTTGCAGCCACACGTGGTGGGTTCGGTCCAGATCGGGACGGGGCCATTGGGGAGAGGGGGCGGGGCCAGATGGGCGGAGGCAGAGCTTGTGGGTGGGGCGGGATGAGGCGGGGACTGTGCGCGAGAATCGGCGAGGTGACTGGGCCAGACGGGAAAGGGACAGGACTCCGGAAGGAGGCGGTAGGAAGAGGTAGGCCCGCCTCCATCCTAGGTGCCATTCTAACAAGGGGTTCCCTTGTGGCTCAGCTGGTAAAGAATCTTCCTGCAATGCTGCCTGGGTTCGATTCCTGGGTTGGGAAGATCCCCTGGAGAAGGGAAAGGGTACCCACTCCAGTGTTGTGGCCTGGAGAATTCCATGGAGCAGTCCATGGGGTCGCAAAGAGTCGGACACGACTGAGCGACTTTCACTTCACCCTTACATTTGAGGTATTAATTTTGAGGTTAGGGTCACACCAACTCTTAATGGCAGCCCTGAGACAGAAACTCAGGTCTCCTGACTCCCATTCTGATGAATAGGGTCAGAGGATACCTCTTTTAATCTCCATTCTACCCGCCCGCCCCGCCCTGCCTTTTTTTCCCCCCTGAATTGAGGGTTGAAGAAGAGCCTTGTTCATTTTTATTTGTTTAGTTAGGTGACTGGATGAAAACTGGCGTTAAATCTCCAGTTTTTAGGGTTGCAACAGCCTTGCTCAATGTTTCGGGCGATTACCAGTAAAAGTCATGACTTATGTGCGGTTCCCTGGTGACTGTACCTACCCCTTGTGGTTCAGATTATAAAGTCTGATACACGATATGAGTGGATAAAGTTTCTTGAGACAATACAGATGTGCTAGTCGTAGGGTCCTTCCTGTTGCTTGCTATCCTTTGAGTAAAATAGTTTTGTTTTTGACCAGGAACACTGCCACAAAGGAAAACCTAAGGGTGAGCCCTCATTGGGGCTCCCTGGTACAGCATTTCTCAAACTGAAAATGTGGAAGGGAGTTGTAGATTGGCTTTTAAGTAACCGTCCAGGTTTTAAAGCAGGTGACAGCTTGGCTGCTTCAAAATTTTGTTCCCTTCATTTATATTTCTTCTGTAGAGGATTGTATCTCTCCTGTCTTTGTTTTTTGACCATAGTGTGCATTTCCATGAATTCACCAAGATTTTATTTTACATCTACTGTTTAGAGGTCATTTGGTGAAGGACCTAAGTTTTTGACAGTTTTTCTGCCAGCATACAGTCCATAATCTTGTGGCATCTTCAGTGGTAAAACATAAGCCAAGCTTGAACATGAAACAGTTAAATTGCAATTAACATTTCAAAAATGATACCATTCTTTAATTATCTAAATATTAGTTTTTTTCTTGAAGGTACTCTATTTAACATAGGTAAGTAGTGTGATTCATAATCTGAGCTAGGGCAAGGCTGATTAAGTGAAGAAAAGTAGCAGCCTTGGTTCTAATTCTAGGACTGCTTGAGATGCCGAGGCTCATGACCTGACCTCCAGCTTATCTTTGATGATGGTAGAACAGTTCACCCATAGCTCTAAGTAGACAATTCTATGAAGGGTGGATGGCAAGAACCTACTGTCATTCAGGAGTAAAGTTTAAATTATTTTGTGTACATCAAATTTTGAGATTAGAGGATGACACATCCTTTTCTAACAAAGGTTACAGAAATTGACAGAAGTAAAAAGAAAGCACTGGAGAGTGATGGGCCTGTTAAAAAGAAAGCCAGGAAAGTCCAAGAAAAGGAAGAAGAAAGTGATTCTTTAATGTCTGGAAACTCTGGTGAGTTCTGGGGCAGTTTTTCTTCGTTCTCACAAGTCATGGCTCTGATATTCTTGTGTTCTCCTGAGGGTGGAGGAGGCTATAGGAGAATTGGGCCATTTGTTTCCTTTGTGGAGAAAGGCTTCCATTGTGCTTGAGTAGACTGGCACCTTCTTAAGTGGTGGTGTGTGGGTAGAAGGTTGGAGAAGTAGGGGTAAAAGCTGGAGTTCTGCAATTTGGCTGTAGTTCTTTGAATTTTCTCTTTTATTCCCTTTAGCAAATTTTGGTCTTGATTATAAAAGTAAAACATTCTTGTTATAAAATTTTCAAACAATTCAGAAACGTAGAAGGTAGACAAAGACCTCATAGTCTTTCTTTCAGTAAGGCCTACTGCTGATTTTTGGAGATCCTGTATATTCTTCCAGATTTTTCTACTTATGCACATCTATATGTATAAACGTATACACAAATTAGTTAACGAATAATATTTCGTAAATTGTAATATACTATATATACTAATTTGCAACTTTTTTCCCCCTCTTAGAGCATTTTGAACAATATTCAGTGTTAGGACATGTAGATCTATCCTGTCCTTTTTAATCATGGAGCTGTTTCTTCTGTATATGAAAAGATTTTGGGTAAAACCACCATTCCTGAGCTCCTGGACTTCTAGTGGAGGTATTGGATACAGATAGTTGAGCAAATTTTTCTTTAGTTAATTGGCCTCAGACAGTTTATGATAGGAGAGATCAGAGAATCCTTTCTTCATTATTCTCACGAAATTAGGTAAAGAAAATGAAGTGAAGTGAAGTGAAAGTCACTCAGTTGTGTCCGACTCTTTATGACCCCATGGGCTGTAGCCTGCCAGGCCCCTCTGACCATGGAATTCTCCAGGCAAGAATACTAGAGTAGGTAGCCATTCCCTTCTCCAGGGAATCTTTCCAGAGATTGAACCCAGGTCTCCCGCATTGCCGGCAGATTCTAAACCATCTGAGCCACCGGGGAAGCCCAAAGAAAATGAGTCAAAAGCAAAAAAGAAAAGTTTCAGTTTGGTGGATTAAGAAGTAAAATTTGAATTTATGTATGAAATAACTGTAGAAATGGAGATGCATGATTAAAGTGAAGGATAGGTCTGATGATACCCTTTTCCTCCTCCTGCCTGAATGGGCGTGACAGGAGGCATGACTTGACAGAATTTGCCTTTTCCAGAGCTCTCTACTTTTCTTTGCTTCATTACTCTGCATAGAACTGATCTATTTAGTTTTTCAGTAAAATCTTCAAGCTGTTAATGAGCAACGTCTGTTTGCCTGCCTTTGTTCTGGAGGTTTTTTGTAGTTATTTTTCTCTTCCTAACAACCCTTGTTTTTCTCCTTTTATAGAAGAAGAGATGGGTGATATGTGAGTTATGAGGGTTACCACACTTCACTGACTTACCCTGGCACCCAGGAGAGATGAGATAGAAATGGGGCATCAGACTTGGAATATTATGATATAAAACCTTTGTTACTTGGTAAACATTGCTCTCAGGAAGAAGAAAGAGTTTTCACCAGGGTGATTACTCCACCTCATTTTTTTTTTTAATATCAGAATTATTAAGATATAATTGCAGGTTATACAATTTACCCATTTAGCGTGTACACTTCAATAACTTTTAGTATATTCACGGAATTGTGCAGCCCTCATTAAAGTCAATTTTAGAACATTTTCATCACCCTCAAAGGAAACTCGGTACCTGTTAGCAATCACTTCCCATTTTCCCCCAACAGCACCCCTTCAGACCTAAGTAAGCACAGATCTATTTTTGTCTATAGATTTGCCTATTCTGAACATTTCATATAAATAGAATCATACAGTATGTGACCTTTTTGTCTGTTGTACCGCTTTCAAAAGTTTTTTGATTTAATTTCTTGTTGTTCATCTTCTTGTGATTTAATTTTATGTTATTTCGTAACAGAATTTAGTTAAATTTTAACCAAAACTTTTATTTTATATGGTTAAATTTATATCTTAGCCATTTTAAAGTGTACAGTTCAGTGGTATATGTATGTCTGGCTACTTTGATAAATAAAATCTCCCCAAATTCAGACTTGCTTTTTGTTATTAATATTAATTACAGATAAACATAGTGTAGAACTCTGTCTCAAAAGCATTTTGAGAAATACAGATATCCATTATCTTAATACTATATAAATTTGGACTTTACAAAATCAGTTAAGGATACAAGAAAATATAGCTAGAGTATATAAAAATAATATACAATTAAAAAAAGGACCTGGAAAATGTATCAGATATTATGCCTTTAAACTGTACCCAGAAAGTTCAAATTGAAATTTGCCTTAAATTCATATAATTGCCAGGTTATCCTTGAACCATTTTATAAAAGATATCAACCAGTATTTATAATTATTACACACTAATATCCTAAAGTTAAAGCTACTTAATCAAAATTTTTAAGTAAAATGTTTTAAATCAAAGGGTAGTTGATTTAGATTGCTAGATTTTGGTGTACAGCAAAATGATTCAGCTATATATATATATATATATGTATATACCTATATATATTTCAGATTTCTTTCCCTTATAGGTTATTATATAATGTTGAGTATAGTTGCGTTGCTATACAGTAGGTCCTTGTTATTTATCTATTTTATATATATAATATTATATTTTTAGTATATACTATTTATATATATAGTAGTTTATATCTGCTACTCCGAAACTCCTAATTTATCCAACCCACCTCTCCTTTGGTAACCATAAGTTTGTATCTATGTCTGTGAGTCTTGTTTCTTTTTTTGTAAATAAATTCATTTGTACCATATTTTAGATTCCACATATAAGTGATATCATATGATATTTGTCTTTTTCTGACTTTCTTCATCAGTATGATAATGTAACCACCCATGTTGCTGCTAATGGCATTCTTTCTTTTTTTTTTTTAATGGCTGAGGATAAAGCTACTTAGCTTTAATGAAAAAAATCAAATTTTTCCATGGAATTAAATATACCATTCCCCAAATTCCCATTTTTGTATTGTCTAATGACTATACTTATTATAGAAGGTAAAAAATTTTGTCAAATGAACTTTCCATTTTTATTTTATACTATTAAAAAAAAATCACCTTTAGAAGTTTAAAACAACATGCCTCAGTTGGGAATGAATATTTAAAACAAAGGCACTGAGATTAAAAAATAAGTTTTTTAAATTAAGAGAAAGTTCTATTGCTTACCTGGGTTTCTACTGTTAGACAAGATTTGAAACTGGCTCTTAAATTTGTTTATTTTTCTTTTTAAGACCTCATCCTGCTTGACTTGTATATTATTTTTTATCTGTGTAAGTTTAAATATTGTATTTCCAGCTTAAACACTCTAAAACATTGGCTGTAGGTTGTTTTTCCAGACAGTTCTTGACACCCTGAGATCTATGAACATGGATTTGTTGTTGTTTTTAATTCTTTATAGATGTTTAAGATATGTAGAGAATTATAAGCTTGATAAATTTCACAAACTGAAGTCACCTCTGTAACTGTCTCTTAGATCAACAAGCTATATTACTAGGACTCCCAGAAATCTCTCTGTGCTCCCTCCCACTGCAACCCCTTCCCCCGACCCAGGATAACTGTTATCCTGACTTAGTGTAGATTGGTTTTACCTGAACATTGTGTTTAATTTAACCAACTTAAAATATGTTTGTAATATTACAAAGATTTTTCTTTTTTTCCTTTTTTTTAAGATGATGAATTATTTTATCTGTAAAACAGGTTCTTGTACAGATTTTTTAAAATATGTTTATAATGGCATATTTATATTTTAGCATCTAGTCTGTGATTCCTTCTAGATTAAAATTCTTCATTTAAAATATGATAATTCTTCTTCCTCCTGATCATTCATAACCTAAAGCTAGAAGAATAGTCTTAAGGAAAGTAACTATTATGTATTTCCATTTTACGGCACACAGAATTTAAAGCTCAAACAGTGAAAGTGTTAGTTTCAGTGAAAGATTTTTAGCAAGAAAGTTTTGGTCTATTTAACGTCTTGGGACAGCAACCAGTGGCCTTATTTCTAGGGTATATCCTCTTAAGGGCTCAGAGACTAGTGATAATGCTGCGAAGTTTTAATCTCATATTGTGCCAGTTTGATGGCTCATTTCATGGCATCTTCAGAAAACAAGATAGTATAAGTGAAGTTTTAAATATAGGAGCAGAATATAGAGGTTGCTAAGGTTTGTTTGGGTACTGTTAAAACAGTAAAAACAACTCAATTATTTTACCAGCAAAATGGCTTTATCTGGGGGCAGCAGAGATTACAGGACATGCAGCTATAGCAAATAGCATGCAAGTTTGGCAAAGCTAAGGAGAGAAAACTTTTTATAAAGGAGAAGGGGAAGTTAGGAGGGTTTGTTACAAACAGAAAGTTGATTAGAGGAAATTGGGAGTTCAGAATATAGAGGGTTTTCTTTGTCTGAGTTGTGATAGTCTCTCATTGGTTGAACTGTTGTTAGGCTAGGAGAAAATCTTCCTCCTTCTGGTAGTAGTAAGGTAGTATCACTTCTGTAGGAGATACAAGGTAAGTCTCTTCCTTTTGGGATCTGTATTGACACTGGGTGTGCAGGAGAGCTCCCCCTGCTGGCCTCCCAATTCCATTTTCCTTTTAATTTTCATCATACACTGTACTTACCTGCAGTGCACGAGACCTGAGTTTGATCCCTGGGTTGGGAAGATCCCCTGGAGAAGGGAACGGCTACCCACTCCAGTGTTCTGGCCTGGAGAATCCCATGGACTATACAGTCGCAAAGAGTCGGACACGACTGAGTGACTTTCACACACACACTGTACTCAGGGGCTTCCTTGGTGGCTCAGATGGTATAGAATCCACTTGTCAGTGCAGGAGACACACAAGATGTGGGTTTGATCGCTGGGTCCAGAAGAGCCTCTGGGGAAGGGAATGGCAACCCACTCCCATATTCTTGCCTGGAGAATTCCATGGACAGAGGAGTACAGCAGGCTGCAGTCCATGGGGTTACAAGGAGTCAGACACGACTGAGCACGCGCACACACACACACACACTGTACTCAGTTTTTGACCAGTCAGGTTTTTCAGTGGTTACAGTCTTCCTCAAGGCCTAATGAAGGAACTGGGGCCTGTATCTGTGTCTCCTCTGAGGCATAAGGGTTTTATAGCTCTTGGGGGCTTTTTATTTGAGAGGGCTTCCATTTAGTTTTTTCCCTTGAGGGCCTCATAAGGTGTAAAGATCTCTCTTAGATATCTGGGAGAAAGGCAATGAAAGATTGTGGCTTTCCTCTGTAAGCTTCATTCTTCCCACAGATAAACATGTTCATATTTCCTCCTGGTTTTCTTTTAGATGGCTCAAGATATGATGGCCCTGGGAGCAGTAGGAAAAAATTATAACTTTGTGTCATTTCTTATGTACCAGTTCTTCCCCTTATTTTATGGTTCAGGAATCATAATGTCTTGATATAAATGAATAAGGGTGGGATATCTTCTTTGCTGTCTCTTGAGCTGAGGTGCACCCATAAAAGACATTATAGCCTAAGGATGAAAGATAACTACATAGAAAAAGGAAAGAACAAATTTTAAGAGATGTGGAAGGGTGGCAGAGAGGTTATACAGAAAAACCAGTTCAATCCAGGATCATATCTGAACCAATATAAGCCTTTTTGAGTTGTGCATAACTCAGGGATGGAGCTTCATGAGGGAATCTTCTTGGCATAGTGAGAGTGGGGTAGGAGGCTGGGGAAGGATGGAAGGAAGAGAAATGGGAAAGTCAGCCATCAAGGAGTCTAACCACATGCATGCTAAGGCCTTGCTGTAGATCCAGCCAAACAGACCCTGAAGTTTGTGGAAATAACATGGAATTTTTGAAATATGAACTTTACTTAAAACATAAGTAATGTAAAGAAAAGAACAGAATATTCAGTAGTCAGAAGAGTCCCTGGCTCCTTCACCTCAGTTTTTAACACTTCAGTTTCAGATACTTTTTTTTTTTTTTACAAAAGTACAACTCTAAGACTTATACCCCACCCCCGCCCTGGGAAAGTGTTTTTGTATAGATAGGAGAAAAGTTCTTATGTAATATAAAAACTTACAGTATACCTTTGAAGAGTGATTCAAGTATACATCCTGGAAAGGGGAGAGTAATCGTAAATAAGATGAATATATACACTTGAAAAGAGATTTCAAATATATATTTTTCTAGCTATAAGGTTAACAGACAGGATAAAGTATATACCTAAAAAGAGGTTTGGATATGAATATGAGACAATTTAAACTTTTAGAAATAAGTGAAGCATAACTCTTGTCCTCAGAGTATTTTGCTTAATGGGAAAGGTAAGAGATGATAAATGCAGTCCCATTTCTTTATATTTAAAAGTAACTGCTGAATTTTATTGCTCTTAGGGGCAAAAAAATGTACTCTGGCATGTATTATTATAAATACCCAATATGTGAATAGTATTCCTTATTTTATGGATTGCTTGCTTCTTAATAACAACTAATTGGCAGCGTGTGATATGGGCTGTAGAAAGATGTGGTTTTGTTACTGGAACACAGAGGAAAGAGAATATGACTATTAACTGGGAGAATTAGCAGAGTTTCTTGGAAAAAGTAGTTTTGAGATCGGTCTTGATAAAGTCAGTACAATTTGACATGTGGAAATTGGGGTCCAGGGCATTTCAGGGAGAATTGCATGAGCAAGCTATGGAGGCAGGAAGGTAAGTGTCCTGGGGCTTGGTTTTCGGGTTCCCCTGGTGAATTCCTGGTTTCAGTATCTTTAGGAGTTCCCTATGGAGCTCTTCAGTTTCCCTAGTCAAGAGTCTTCTGTGCTCCTTTATCACATTATAGTTAGATTCTTGCCTTAAATGAGAAGCTCCTTCTGTAAAAATCCTATGCTGATTATGAATTGACATAATGACACAAAATACTATTGTTATATTTTCATCTGATCTGCTAAGAGCCCAAGAAACATCTGAGGACCAGGACTGTTTTAAAGTCTCTGGAAAAACTGAAAGAATTCTGCTGCGATTCTGCCCTTCCTCAAAATAGAGTCCAGACAGAACCTCTTCAGAAGTTTGCAGTTCTGCCAAAATGTACTGATTTTGAGGATATTGATCTTCTACGTGCAAAGAATGCTGTTTCTTCTGAAGATTCCAAATCCCAAACTAGCCAAAAGGTATGTGACTCTTATATGGATGGATATCCAGTTACTTAAAATGGTGGGTTCTCAAGTGCCATTAAGTTCTGTGGGTTTACCCGGGGCAGGGGTTCCCAAACCTGGCTGATCATCTAAATCAGCTGAGGGAGCTTCTGCTTCTTAGATTTTTTTTTAATTCCTGGAGATTCTGATTTACTATTAAGGCAGGATAGATTGGTTTTATTAAAACAACACAAAATAAAACCTCCCAGCTGATTCTGATATACAGCCTAGGTTAGGAGTCACTAATTTGGGGGGAATTCTTTATTAATAATTAATAGAAGTACTTTTCTTATAGTCCTCCTTATAGTTTCCATGATTAGTCTAGAAAATCATGGTAAATAATTTATAGAAATAGATGTTTTGAGGTTTTTAGTTGAAAGCTTGGCTGATACAGTAAATAGAAAAGTTAACTAAATACATGGGTTCCTTACTTCTTCTACTGTTTTGTGACTATCAGTGTTTTTCACCATTGCAAAATCAGGGAATTTAACTCTTGATCCATCATTGAAATCTATAATTCAGAATTAGTGGTGAAGCCCAGCTTTAAATGAGATCACCTTACTGTAATAATTTTGTATGGTGACAATTGGTTACTGGAGTTCTGATCATTTCATAATGTATTTGATTGTCAGATCACCATGTTGCACACCTGGAACTAACATGATGTTGTGTGTCAACTATATGTCAGTTAAAACAAAAGAATCACCTGGAGAACAGAACTTCCCCCCCCCAAAAAATCAATAATCAGAACCCTTTATCAGAATCATGTTTATTTGGTGTTCATGAAAAACTGGACTTGGTCATTTAAAAGCTCTCATTTTAATGTGTAGCCATGGTTGAGAGCTACTGAATTAAAGAAATAGTTCTTTACTTTTTTTTTTTGAGTCATTTAAATCTAATGAAACTGTGAATTCTTTACTCAGAAGAATACTCAGACCAACACAATTTTGTATTTGATTTTAGAAGTTTACACCCCTTTCTGCAAATTCCAGATTCATGAACTGGCCAAAAAAAAAAAAAAGAAATTGTTTTATTTTAGGCTTTCACAATTTGTTTAAGACATTAAGTAATAGTTTAGTTTGGCTCAATTTTTTAAAGTCATTTACTTTCAAAGAATTCCAAACGTGCAAGAAAATTTGCCTAAATGTACAATATACTCCTGTAAACCTTTCACCTGGATTCACCAATTATTAGCTTTGTGCCAAATTTACATTCTCTCTTTCTCTCTCGAACTATTATTATGGTTAATACTTTTTAAACTATAAAAATCTTTCGGTTGCCAGGACAAGACATTCAGCCATTTGGGACCATCACAAAAGAGTTATGAAAACCTACAGAAAACTTCTGATTCTAAACCATCTAACAAACGGACTAAAAGCATCTACACACCCTTAGAATTACAATACTTAGAAATGAAGCAGCAGCAGAAAGATGCGATTTTGTGTGTGGAATGTGGATATAAGTATAGATTCTTTGGGGAAGATGCAGAGGTAAGTTATTTTCATAGGCATTATTTCATGATTTTCTTGTCCAGCCTTTAATATTTTCCAGTGTTTTTTTTTTTTTTTTTTTCGCTTTCTGACCTTATGAAAAAGCTAATATAATCAGTTGCCTTTTAAAAATGCTTTCATTTAAGTAAAATGAAAGTTGCTCAATCGTGTCCGACTTTTTGCGACCCTATGGACTATAGAGTCAATGGAATTCTCCAGGCCAGAATACTGGAGTGGGTAGCTGTGCCCTTCTCCAGGGGATCTTCCCAACCCAGGGATCGGATCCAGGTCTCCTGCATTGCAGGCAGATTCTTTACCAATTGAGCCTCCAGGGAAGCCCAAGAATACTGGAGTGGGTAGCCTATCCCTTCTCCAGCGGATCTTCCCAACCCAGAAATTGAAAAGGGGTCTCCTGAATTGCAGATGGATTCTTTACCCCTGAGCCACCAGGGAAGCCCTATTTAAAGCTTTCATTTGAAGTAAATACTATATATAAACAGAAGCAAGCTTGGTGGATGCTAAATTTGTGGAGAAGGAAGTGAGTGGTTCTGATGGGAATGTTCATACTTATTCTCCGTGGTGCTTACCTAGTGTCTTTCATCCATCAAAAGTTGATTGTGGATGAACCAAATAGTGAATGAATCATAGTCATGTGAGTATTCCTAATGAAGACTCACACCAAAAAAAAAACTGAGACGTATGAAATTCTCCTTACCTTTACTTTATGAATTTTCTTAGTCAGGAACATAGTTAAATCTCAAAGGATGAGCACATTAACTCTGCTAGCCTACCAACAGGTGTGTGAAGTCTTACAGGTCTCTGAATATGAGTCATTTTGCTGTCTTAGTCTAAGTTGTGTTGCTCTTCGTTGAGATGCAAAAGCTTCTTCTTGCAGTGGAGCATGGGCTCTTGGCAAGCAGGCTTCAGTGGCTGCAGCACGCGGACTCAGTAGTTGTGACCTCTGGGCCCTAGAGCGCAGGCTCAGTAGTTGTGGTGCACGGGCATAGCTGCCCCATGGCATGTGGAATCTTCCCAGACCAGGGATCAACCCAGGTCCCCTGCGTTGGCAGGAGGACCTCACCCACTGGACCACCAGCAAAGTCTGCCATGATGCTTCTTAGAAAAAAGTAGGGAATCAGGTGGTGCTACATGTTTCCACATTCCTAACACTCGTGTGTCATTGATTAGCTAACCAGACCATGGGGTTTTCTTTTCACTTTCTCAAAGATGCCCTCTGTCCAGGGAGGTTTATCATTTGTGTGTACTGTGTCAGTTCAGTTCAGTTCAGTCGCTCAGTCGTGTCCGACTCTGCGACCCCATGAATCACAGCACGCCAGGCCTCCCTGTCCATCGCCAACTCCCGGAGTTCACCCAGACTCACATCCATCGAGTCAGTGATGCCATCCAGCCATCTCATCCTCTGTTGTCCCCTTCTCCTCCTGCTCCCAATCCCTCCCAGCATCAGAGTCTTTTCCAATAAGTCAACTCTTGGCATGAGGTGGCCAAAGTACTGGAGTTTCAGCTTTAGCATCATTCCTTCCAAAGAAATCCCAGGGCTGATCTCCTTCAGAATGGACTGGTTGGATCTCCTTGCAGTCCAAGGGACTCTCAAGAGTCTTCTCCAACACCACAGTTCAAAACCATCAATTCTTCAGCGTTCAGCCTTCTTCACAGTCCAACTCTCACATCCATACATGACCACAGGAAAAACCATAGCCTTGACTAGACGGACCTTTGTTGGCAAAGTAATGTCTCTGCTTTTCAATATGCTATCTAGGTTGGTCATAACTTTCCTTCCAAGGAGTAAGCGTCTTTTAATTTCATGGTTGAAGTCACCATCTGCAGTGATTTTGGAGCCCCAAAAAATAAAGTCTGACACTGTTTCCACTGTTTCCCCATCTATTTGCCATGAAGTGATGGGACCGGATGCCATGATCTTCATTTTCTGAATGTTGAGCTTTAAGCCAACTTTTTCACTCTCCTCTTTCACTTTCATCAAGAGGCTTTTTAGTTCCTCTTCACTTTCTGCCATAAGGGTGGTGTCATCTGCATATCTGAGGTTATTGATATTTCTCCCGGCAATCTTGATTCCAGCTTGTGCTTCTTTCATATCTCCTAATTTTCAATTATTTGCATGTGCTAAGTAATAGATTCTTATTCCATTACACTCTCATGCTCTCTGTTTTGCACAGGGAAAAGTTTAGCACTTTAAGGTTTTGACTGAGGAGCCTGGTAGGCTATAGTCCATGGGGTCGCAAAGAATCAGACACGACTAAGCCACTTCGCTAATCCCTGATAATCACTGCTGCTGCTGCTGCTAAGTCACTTCAGTCTGTCCAACTCTGTGCGACCCCATAGACAGCAGCCCACCAGGCTCCCCTGTCCCTGGGATTCTCCAGGCAAGAACACTGGAGTGGGTTGCTATTTCCTTCTCCAATGCATGAAAGTGAAAAGTGAAAGTGAAGTCTCTCAGTCGTGTCCGACCCTCAGCTACCCCATGGACTGCAGCCTTCCAGGCTCCTCCGTCCATGGGATTTTCCAGGCAGGAGTACTGGAGTGGGATGCCATTGCGTTCTCCGTGATAATCGCTAATAAGGACATAAAAGAAAACGTATCATATTTTTCTAAGTTTTTCATAGATATAGATGTTGGCCTTTAGTTTAGGCCATGGACACTGTTAAAAAAAAAAGGTGAAACCATAGGCTTCTGCGCAGGGAATGTCTTTTAAACATTGTATTGACGTACCACATAGATAGCTGCTGCTGCTGTGCTGCTAAGTCGCTTCAGTCCTGTGCACAAATCCTAAATATATACCTTGATGGATTTTTAACAAAGTGTACAAACACCACACAGGGAATCTTTAAATAGAAACTTACTGATATATTTTTTTATTTTTTATTTTTTTAGATTGCAGCGCGCGAGCTCAATATCTATTGCCATTTAGATCACAACTTTATGACAGCAAGCATACCTACTCACCGACTGTTTGTTCATGTACGCCGCCTTGTGGCCAAAGGATATAAGGTCAGCTCTGGCTTCAATTTGTGCGAAAAGGGGGTTGAAGTCTCTTCTGGAGAGGGAGGCGTTTCTAATGTGGGAGGCTGAAATTGGTTTTGGAATTGGGCATTTTTGAGAAATTAAAGTTTGTCATAATTACTAGCACTTAATTTTCATGAGTTTTTAACATATTAGATATTTAGGGTAAAAAATTTTTTCAACTGTGTGTTGGAGTGTTTCTTAGTGATTTATCCACACTTGTAAGGTCCTTATGTTAACTTATTACTTAAACTTAAGTCCTACATCTGGACATTGTGGACTAGTTTGTTATTTTAAATGTTTCAGAATTAGACTTCTAAACTCTAGAAATAATGTCGTCTTAACAAATTTTCCATCGTATTTAACATGCAGTGTTTATTACTTTTGTTGAAGGTGGGAGTTGTGAAGCAAACTGAAACAGCTGCTTTAAAGGCCATTGGGGACAACAAAAGCTCACTCTTTTCCCGGAAACTGACTGCTCTTTATACAAAATCTACACTTATTGGAGAAGATATCCTTTTTGAGTAGGAATTTTTTTCTTAAATGTTACAAGGCCTTTGTTTTAAATAACATTTTTTAAAACTGTTCTTCGATTGGGTACTTTTTAAAAAATAAACTTTGTATTTTGTATGGGGATAAAGCTGATTAACAGTGTTGTGGTAGTTTCAGGTGAACAGCCAAGGACTTAGCCACATACATACACGTGTTCATTCTCCCCCAAACCTGGCTGCTACAGAACACTGAGCTGAGTTCCAGGGGTACTATACAATAGGTCCTCGTTGGTTATCCATTTTAGATAGAGCAGTCTGTACATGTCCATTGCAAACTGGGTACGTTTTTGATGAGATGAGGCAGTATGGTTACTTGGACCTTTGATTAGTATGATAACTGAAGAGAGAAGGGTTGGTTTTTGGCTAGAAAGAGGCATTTTTCAAATGCCACAGTTAAAGAAGAGGTCATCATATTTTAAGAGAAAAAAAGAGAGCCTGGTAAATGATGACAGCAAGTCAGCAACTGATGTGAAATTACATCTTCCCCAGGCCTGTGTCCTTAGTGGCTAGTTGCTTGGGCTTACAAACTCCTGTACATCTTCCTCAGTGAGACCTACAAAATAACTTACTAACTTCACAATGTGAAAACTACAAAGTTAACGCACAGTTAACTGCTTATAAAAGATTATAGTAGGTCATTTTCATTAATTGTCAGTGTCACAAGAATTTTACTACTTTTGAAAATGGATTGTAAGTTTCTCACTTTGTAAGAATCTTCAGTATATACAGTGACTGTCCCCAGTTTTTGGTCATTTATCAGTTCAATGAGTTACTTGAAGCCACATGATTTTAACAGCAGAGTCATAAAATTTTGTCAACTTAAAAAACTGAATAATTACATATAAAATATGATAAGGAAGCGCTTTGTTTACTGTGGGATGGGATCAGGTCTCTCAGAATGTAGGGATAAAGTCTTAAATGACACTCTGTGACAGTAGTATTTCTGTTATTTTTATTACAGATATGCTTATTTAGATCTGCTTATTTAGAGTCCTACGTAGCTTCTACCCACATTCTGAAAGCTGTTTTGTTCTGTTAATACCATGAATAGGGAACAGTTATCACTCAGAATGGACCCCAAACTGTTAACAACTCTGTATCGTTCTAAGCTGATCAGGCTGTAAGAACTTGGTAATTCTGTTGTTTCTTTTGCCCAAACTTGAGTCTCTTTCTTAAAGCCTGCTTCTAAAACAGCACCCCTTCCCGCTTCTCTTTTACTCTCTTATCAGCTGATGCCCAAAGTGGATGTTCCCAGACTGACTATGTCCAAAAACAGCTTTCATTCCTGAGAATTCATTTAATGGACTCATTACACACACACACACACACACAAGTATGTTTCTGTTTTCTTTTTTGGTTTTCTCACGTTTTTAAAAAAATTCTCTTGTTATGTCTTAGAGCTGTTAGGCACTTTAGTAGGGGAAGTAATTTACACTATTTTAGTGTATTCATGCTTTGATTTGTGGAATTAAACTTTATGGGATTGTTAAGGATTCAAGGATTATGTTTGGGCTTCCATAGGATCTGAGGTATATTCCAGGCCTTTTGGAAGTGAGAGGATAATAGTTGTCTGTTCTCATGAATCTTATATCTTAGGGAAGATACAGCATTGTAACTATAATCAGAGTAAATCAGAAGAATGAATGCTGTATGGAAGATTTTGTATAGAGCAAAAATATCCAGGAAAATAAACTACTGTTTTAAGGAGGAAAAGCTCATGGGAATGTAGCATTTGTTTTTCCTTAATAATTATTACATGTGAATCCTCTAGTCAAGCTGGATGATGCTGTAAATGTCGATGAGGTAATGACTGATACTTCTACCAGCTATCTTCTGTGCATTTGTGAAAACAAAGAAAACGTTAAAGACAAAAAAAGGGGGAGCGTTTCCATTGGAATTGTGGTAAGTACTTTGTAGGTGAAGAGCGAATGATACGTTCATGGTATCTTTAAATATGAGTAATAATGTATGGTTTATAATGAGGCTATCTGATGAGTTGTGTCTTCAAGTACTTGTACTAGAAAAACATTTCCCTCCTAATTTTATATGTTGAAATGTAAATTTTCTTGCATGACTGTTTGGCACTCTGTGCTTTGGAGGGATCCAGGTCGTCTTCTGTCCATGTGCTCTAGTAGTTTAGGGCTGAAGATAGACACTGTGATAGGCATGTATGCAAACAGTGTTCAGATAGCAGAATAAAACATTTACGTCAACACATACGTGGATAACAAAGGGTTTTACAAATTTCCTCTAGATTTGGAGTTAAAGGCAAACAATTATGAGTTTGTCATGTCTAGTTTTAGAGAAAAGGGTAGTTAAGGGTTATAACTGGCCAATTCAAAACTCCATTTTTAATAAACATGAGGAATATTTATAACCAGTCTTCCAGGTGAGTATAGTTTGTGAATCATAGTTTTATTGATCTTGCCTTCTGGCAGTTTATGAGCAGATTTGCCCATTTAGAGACCTATTTGGACTCTGCTTAAAATCTTAGACTTAAGGGCCTCTTGGAACTATTGTTAGACTCCACTGTTCTGTTAAGCAGAAGCAGGACTCCTTGCCTAAGTAATAACCCATTCTCTTTATATTTTTGAACTTTTGCAACCAGCTACAACATCAGTAAAAATTCTTAGAGCCCAAATGTCTCCAAAATACCTTTTGATACCTCATTTTGGCTGCATAACTTGGTACTAACTTTCATGTTTGCTTAACAATAAGCCATTCTCTCTGGGAATTAGCGTTACTATTGGGGACTCTCAATAATTTTTTTTTTTTAATCCTTGAGAAGCACTTTTTATCTAGCTGCAGGCAATTGAACCCATCTACAAATAGTAAAGTTATTTGCTTTTAAGTTTTAACAGATGTAATGTGCTATTTTATACTTACCTGGAACTTAGTCTAAGGAGCAGAGCTGATTGTGTATACAACTCCTATTTTGTGCTTTAGAAATACTGTTTGGCATCTTGCCAAAGTGAACACAGTGTGTGAACTGGCATGTGAAAGAAAGGAGAATTGATAGTTTCCATCTCAGTCATTTTCTTGGGACTTTTTTTTTTTAACTTTGTATTCTGCATCGGGGTATAGCTATGTTGTGATCATTTCCAGTGGACAGTAGAGAGCCTCAGCCATGTCCATTGTCTCTCAAACTCCCCTCCCACCTAGGCTGCCAGAAACACTGAGCAGAATTCCATGTGCATGTCCAGCTCTTCACTGGATGAGGCCCTCAAATTCAGTGTGGCTGAAATGGAGCTCATCTTCCTGAACGCTGCTCCTGCTGGGTGTTTCCCTGTTGTGATGAGTGTCACATGTTCCCCAGTCTACCTAGGAGTCATCCTTTGGATACTGGTAGTTAGTCTGAAATCAAAGGCTTTACTGTTGTAGCGCCAATACAATCAGACGCTCTATCTATAGGCTGCCTGTGGGCTTATCAGTGTCTCATATCACATGGAGTAGCAGACGTTGCAGGTTTTATAATATAGACCATTTCTCTGCTTAAAAAAGCAAAGAGGAATTTGGCCAATACCTTTATTACTTGAACTTCTGGAAGTAGCTTTTGTACAAGTTTGGTTGTAGATTGGGAGATAAACCCAACTGTAGATTGGGTTGTAGATTGGGAGTAGTATGTATGCTCATGTACTTACAGTTCAGTTATCTGGCCACTAGAGAAGCCCTATGGGCTAGAATTAAGGAACTTCCTTGAGCCAAGAATGAGTGATTAAAAAAAAAAAGAAAAATGCATAAATCAAAAATTACCAATGTAATGTGAGACAGCCCCCCAGCTTAAAAAATATAACGCCATTCACAGAAGGGCCCCTTGCCTCCAGAGGTAACCATAATCCAGATTTTAAGATAATAATTCCCTCGCTTTTTGATCGAATTTTGCCACCTTAAGCAGTATATTAATATAAATATGTTGTGTTTACTCCTTTGGGGTCGTGCTTGTTTACCATTTTGTACAAGAGATTTATTTGCATGTGTTACCTTAGTAGTTCTTTTGTTGCCACGCTGTATTTCATTTTACAGTTTATTCATTCTTCCACTAAGGGACAAGTGGATTCCTCCCAGTTTCTGCTTATACAAAGTATACACTATAGACATTTTTGTATTAATGCGTGGCTTCTGATACGCATGTGCCTGAGTTTCTTAACTCAGGGGAGGAATTGCTGAGTTACAGGATACTTTTACAGGATGCTTTCAACTTTCCTAGAAAATGCCAGGCTGTTTTTCGAAGACGTTGTGTCAGTTGACTTTCCACCAGCCGTGTTTGAGTGTAGCGAGGTTATTTTTCCTCCTGTTCGCTCATGCAGTCTGTAACTGACCCCGTGCCTTTCTTAATTATCAGTAATGAATAGGTGTGTGACTTTTGGAGTCAGACCATGTGAATCTTGCCTCCACCACTATATCGCCTCTCGACCTATGAGTAAATGACTTAATTTTTTTCTTCTTTTCCAAACTGTAATCTTTTCCAGGTTTTCTTTGCTGTTATTGGCTTGGGGTGATGCAAGTGGCTTTCAGTTCTCATAGTTATTTCCCTGGATAGACAGTACACATGGGGTTTAGTCAGAGTTTGTTATATTCGATTTTGTCTTTTGCAAAAAATGCATTTTTTATTTATTCACTTTATATAACAAAATAGTAACTTACTTCTCCTCTGGTGGCCAGGGTACTAGGAGCATATCACTGATTACTTTTAGCAATAACAGCTACTATATGTACAGCGCTTTACAGCTTACAAAGTGTTCATTTGTTTTCTGATTTGACCCTCACAATAGCTTTGTGAGGGAAGTAACCTGGTTGATTCCCACTTACAGAGGAGGGCCCTGAGGCCCAGGAGGGTTTGGTGACTTGTCATTGTCGCTTCATCCTGTGTTTTATATCCAGGATTTGGCTGGACTCAGGATGTCTATAGTCCCATCTAGCGTAGTTTAAATATTGGTGAATCTGACTTCTTATGTAAGAGTCTTGGAAAGCAGACAGGTTTTCAAACACTTTAGAAATTCAAGTACACACTCATGAGTATCGTCTTTACTATTTCCATGTGTATTAATACTGTGCCGTAGTTACAATGGGGAAAAATATATTTTCTGTGCCTGCTTTTTTTTGTCTTTAGGGAGTACAGCCCGCCACAGGTGAGGTTGTGTTCGACAGTTTCCAGGACTCCGCTTCCCGTTCAGAGCTCGAAACTCGGATCCTGTGCCTGCAGCCAGTGGAGCTGCTGCTTCCGTCAGACTTGTCGGAGCAAACAGAGACGCTCATCCACAGGGTCACGGCTATGAGGTGAGTTGGCACATCGCTGGAAAATAATGTGGATTCTGAAACCTAGATCTGATTCCCAAGTGAATACCTATCAAAGTCGTTAAAAATTGGTATTATGTATAAAAATATTTCATCGTAGTAGTGGAAATTTCAAAAAACAGAATTACCCATAATGTCACCTTAATGTAGGCCTTTAGAAGTTTCTCTTTTTAAAGGGGTTTGTGATATTTAACGGAGAAGGCAATGGCACCCCACTCCAGTACTTTTGCCTGGAAAATCCCGTGGACAGAGGAGCCTGGTGGGCTGCCGTCTCTGGGGTCGCACAGAGTCGGACACGACTGAAGCGACTTAGCAGCAGCAGCAGCAGTGATATTTAATGGTATTATTTGATAAGGAAGGGGTTATGGTATTGTTTAATGAGATTATCTGGTAGTTGGTCTTCAGTTTCTGGAGATAATCATTTCTTAGAAAGTTTATGTAATTTTGGAAATGCCATATTTTTGCTGCAAGTTTTATTTGTGGCCGAGTCCAGTAGTCAAATTTACTAGATCTGTGGTCACTCCTCTTATTGATGAGGCCGTGTGCTAGGCACCATGGCCTACGGAGGAAGATGTGCTTGCCATGTGTCTGCAGCGTCTATAATCCACCGGGGGAGGAAGATGGTACAGACCTAACTGGATTCACAAAGCGTGAATGTGACAGACATGAAGGTGCCTGGGTGGGACGATTCTGGGCTGTTCCCCAAGGAGTTTGGTGGGAAGAGACTGGAAAGTTGGGCTGAGGCTCCAGTGAAGAGGACATTATGTACTGAGGAATTTGGACTTTAGCCAGGTGAACCCACGAAGATTTATGTTTAATAGGTTGACAAATCAGTTGGAAAATCAAACTGAATGATTCGGTGAAGTTCTGCATGTTTCTTTGTTCTTTGAGTTGAATGTTCCTTTTTCCTTTGACTTAAAATTCTTTCAGAGTAGCTTTCATAATGTGTTTTTCTGATTATAACACTAATCCATATTCATTCAGGAAAAGTTGAGAGTTATAAAAAAAGTCCCATACACATAATAGTAAGCTATAACTCAGAGATAACTACTGTTAAACATTTTGGTATATTATTTCTGTGTATATTTATCCTTTTTCTTGTTGTTTATAAATTTAGATTCATATTGCAAAGTCAGTTTTATATTTTTTTAATTTTTAACTTAAAATTTCCTATATATTTTTTTCCTTGGTAGCATGGGAAGTGATCACTGAAATAATTTCTGCCAATTGGATAGATGAAAATTTTGCATGAATTTCCTGTATTTTGTTCTGAATCCTTTTCTCAGTGTTTAAACTTGAATAATCAAAAGTCAGACAAGTAGACTGATAAGGGATGCTGCATTTGGAGAGCTAAAAAAATTAATAAAATCTCAGAAGTTTTTTAAGATAGTCTTCTAAAACTGTGTTTCCCATATTTTATGTTTTTAATTTTAATTTTCCTTCGTAACTGAGTATATATTTGATTAATTTAGATGTAAGCCTAAAGTTGATCAGTT
This sequence comes from Bos indicus, assembly GCF_029378745.1. Lineage (NCBI taxonomy): Eukaryota > Metazoa > Chordata > Mammalia > Artiodactyla > Bovidae > Bos > Bos indicus. The sequence goes on from NC_091766.1 coordinate 80,566,540, forward strand.
GAATCAACAGTTTCATTTTTCTGATTTTCATTTAAAGGCAGAATTCAATAAAACATCAAACATTCCACAAAGACATTACCAAAACGGAATTTTTTGGCTGGTAGGCAGCATTGCCTGAGGATGTTCATAAATGTTTACTCATCAGATAAGATTCAAAAGTGATTTGGCATACCAAAGATAGTATGGGTGTCATATGTAGGTTTTACCAAATTTGATAACTGCCTTTGTCTTGTTTTAATTTGTATTTCTCCAGTAGCATAGGGGGCATGTAATTTTCCCTGTGTTACTAACCATATGTAATTTTTATTTTACTCAAATAATGGACTAAACATAGTCAATGATTAATCCACATTTTTGTTCAGTCTAAAGCTGACCTATATCTACGGACAGAATGGAGTAATAGACGTTCAAAAGTCAAACAGTGAAACAGTGTGATTCTTGTGACATAGGGTTTGGGTTGAAAAACTTGACTTTCCCCTTAGTGACTTTGGGTGAATCACTCAATTGTGTTGTTCTTTGGTTTCCTTTTCTTTAAAATAGAAAAAGTAAGAGCATTTACCTCTTAGGATTGTTGTGAAGAGTAAATATAAAAAGTTAATATAAAGCGCTTGAACAGTGCCAGCATAGAAGGCTCTGTGTAGATGGAAGCTGTTCTTTTTGTTATTCCTGTCGGCCATTGTCTTTTGTGATACTGCTTCTCGTCTGCGCTCCATTGGAACTGCTATTGGAAGTGTGTTGGAACTTCATGCTCTACTGTCTGTGCATGGTCCTTTATGGCGTCATCTCCATTTGCAGCTGTTTCCATATTGGTTTTGCTCCTTGGGTATTTCCTTTTTTTTTTTTTGACTCTTGAAAAAACATTTTTGTTTATATTTTAATCACTATTTCTTTCTATTTTTAGTATACTGCCTAGACCAATTAAGTTCTTCATACTTACTGGAACAGTCCATTACTTTTATATGTAGAAATATCTCCTTATTCTGACAGTGCTTACATAGTTGTTTATATTTTGTTTTAATCAATTTATTATTAAATTTTTTTTTTTTACATTTGACTTCTAACTCATTTTTCCTTTATTTTCCTTTACTGTGTAGGTGTGGTTCTACTTTAATTTCTTTCTGAATGCTAGTGGGTCCACTTTAACATTCATAAAATTTAGCCTTCCTGGCCTTGTTTTTTAAAAAAAGTTAGCAATGGGGATAGAGAATGCTTTTAATTAGGGTAAGAAGAACATAGCTTGCCAAAAGTCTGTTTCATATTTACTATAGTAAATAATATAACATTGAACTGATGTCAAGGAGAAAAGTTTGTGGGTTTTTTTTTTTTTTTGGTATCATCTTTGTTTTAAGTTCCCTGGTGGCTCAGACGGTAAAGCGTCTTGCTTACAATGTGGGAGACCTGGGTTCGATCCCTGGGTTGGGAAGATCCTCTGGAGAAGGAAATGGCAACCCACTCCAGTACTCTTGCCTGGAAAATCCCATGGATGGAGGAGCGTGGTGGGCTACAGTCCATGGGGTCGGTAAGAGTCGGACACGACTGAACGATTTCACTTTAAGCAGTGAGGAGTAGTTTCTTGTGTCTCAGATTCATTCTTTTTTTTTTCGCTTTAAACCAGAAAATAAAACTAGCAGTTTCTGCCCGTTAATGGTTGATATTTTATTAATACAGAATAAATAATAAAGCTTTGTGAGAAAAACCAGAATGGCTTGAAATTACAGAATATCCATTTTAAGTATGTATTGGGGGGTTTTTGTTTTATATTTTTATACTTTGACCACAAGAGGGCGCCAAAAGCATTTCATTTTTATTGTCTATTAACGATGTAAACGGAGAAGGCAATGGCACCCCACTCCAGTACTCTTCCCTGGAAAATCCCATGGACGGAGGAGCCTGGTAGGCTGCAGTCCATGGGGTCCGAAGAGTCGCACACGACTGAGCGACCTCACTTTCACTTTTCACTTTCATGCATTGGAGAAGGAAATGGCAACCCACTCCAGTGTTCTTGCCTGGAGAATCCCAGGGACAGAGGAGCCTGGTAGGAGGCCGTCTATGGGGTCGCACAGAGTCGGACATGACTGAAGTGACTTAGCAGCAGCAGCAGCAGCAGCAGCAACGATGTAAAGACACGGAAAGCTTCACTTTTTGTGTGTCTAGATAAAGACTTAATTACTTTGTATTGTATGATAATTTGGAATGAATTCTTGTCAAAGGTAGTACAAAAATAAAATTATTTCTAAATAATATTAAACTATTGACTTTTCTTCAGTGAGTTATCTTTTATATATAATTTATATAAAAATTTATAGATCATTTCTGTAAAATGTGTTTTTAAGATTTCAGTTTGGTTCTTAGGAAATCAGTCTTACTATCTTGTTATCTTTTCCATTTGTTGTAAGAATGTACACATTCTTACATTTTCTCTTTAGAAAGAAGCAAAGGAAAAACAATGATTTTTAAGCAGTGTGTTAACTGCAGTTAAGATCACTTTAGCTTAGGGATATTATATGGTTATAAAAGAAAACCATAAACAAATATTAATTAATATTTACTAGTTCTCAAAGAAACTGATTTTCAAGGCAAGTCAGATGAACAGAGCAGATGATGGTCAATTTTGAGTACGGTGAGGGAGAGCTTCCTGCGTCCTGGCACAGCCAAGGAAGGCCTTGTGGAGGAGGTTGGCTGGGTTGGGGACCTTTGCAGGATTGTGGGGCTTCGAATTGGTAGTGGGAAGGATGGTATGTTGTGTATGTGTGGAAATGACACGAACTCTGAGCCACACAGGCTGGAAATATTAGAAGAGGTGTGAAGACAGAGGGGAGACTTCTGATTGGAGGAGAACTTTCATGTTGAGAGTTGGTGAAAAAGAGAGTCAAGGACCATAAAGTCCAGCCAAGGGATGTGAACTCTAGAGGAAGACAGTTGGGTCTCTGGGCAAAGGAATGGCATGACAGAAAAGAGGCCTCCACGGGAGAGTTAGTGAAAAACAACAACAGTTCCCATAAAGGAAGAAAGTGTGCAGAGAAAAGGAGGAGACCGAGGAGTTGGGAGCCTGTCAGTAGCTGGAAGTGGGGGGAAGAATCGAAAGCTGCAGAAAGGGCGGGGATAAAGAGCCAGTCAGAGAACCAGGATGAGGCAGGGAGACACAGTTGTAGTCCATCTGCTGCAAAGGATGGGGTCTGTGCTGTGTGTTGATTTTTTACAATATTGACGCTGTTAAAATTTTCTGGAATTGCATGGCATTTAGAAAGATACATTTGGCAAAAAACTAACCCTAATCCGTTGATCCCATTTATCAGTCTGGTGAGAAAGGCAGTCTAGGTTCCCCCTTGGCCTTTGCTAGTATGGATGGGGTCAGATTGTATTTTTTTCTGTGGTGTTTGACTGGAGTAGGGTGGTTATTGTCTAAGAATTTTCTATCTTGTTTGGCTATCGAAAATTCTTTCCTGCGTGTTTGTCTGGGGAGAGCAGGCTTGTTAGAGCCTTTTTGTGTGCTCCTGTTGGAGACTGTCAGCTTTTTCACCTCCAAAGCTGGGCTGTATGTGGCAAAAGTAAGCCCAGCGGACTCCCCTCCACGTCACTCCTCAGGTCTCAGGTTCCCTGCTGGTCTGCTCTCTGTCCGTCTTCCAGAGTTGGCTTCTATTTGTTTTATGTGTAATGTGCAGGGAATTGTACTTAGCAGAAGAGAGGGGAAAGAGTGTGTCTGCACTTTCTTCCCAGAGCAGAAGTGCTTCTAGTCAGGATCTTATTCTAGAGATTCTTCTGAGTATGAATGAACGTTGCTTCCTGGATATTTTCTCTAATTTAAAATAGTTTTTATTACTCTTTGGTATCGCCTAAAGTTTATGCATGTTAGAATAATTTTAAAAGCGCAGCCAATGGGGAAAGTCCACCTTCCATTCCTGGGTGAATTAACAATCTGTGTCTGGAGATCTGCTGCTTGATGAAGGGTAACTGGCAACTGGGTCAGAGGTAAAAAACAAAATAACATATTGGTTGACATCCATTCCGTAACCTCAAAATAGTCAACCATAAGACTTCCAACTACCAGGACAAGACTCTGTTCCCATGGGCAGGGGAGCCTTGTGGGCTACCGTCCATGGGGTGACAAAGAGTTGGACAGGACTAAGTGGCAACAGCAACACTAATTTGATTTAATATACATAATACTGAGCTTGATGGCATTTCTACAAGCTTGTTTGGGAGCCCCGCACACGATAGGAGCTCAGAAAACTCTTGATGAGTTCTTAGGACTCTTTTCCTCAGCACCGTCGTGAGCGCTTTCTCTTACTTTGTACCTTCAGCTCTGATGAGCTCTTCTTGGCCAGGCTGAGCTGGGCTCTCCACCTCTTGGGAGTGGACATGGGCGCTGAACATGCTGTACTAGATTGCGTTCTGGATTGCCCCAGCCCTAACAGGAAGGCTGTTGGGGAGAAGAATGCGTGATCAGTGGATCTGCGTGTTGAACCGTGGCCATACCACAGGGTTAGTCCTTACCTGGTGGGGCCATTGAGACCAGGGGAGGGCTGAGTATCACCTGACACCTTTAAGATGGTTTGTGTCCCTGGGGAGGCCTGCACCTGCCACATCAAGGAGGTGCTTTTTGAACTGTGGTCACAAGTCATTGGTGGACTGTGAAAACAATTTTGTGGGTTACAGTTACCACTTAGAAAGAAAATGAAGTACAGTAGTGTAGAGTCAAAGATAGATGGGTGTGTTGTATGTGATAAGCTAAGAATTGTTTTATGAAACTTCTTTTTTTTTAATTTATTTATTTTAGTTGGAGGCTAATTACTTTACAATATTGTAGTGGTTTTTGCCATACATTGACGTGAATCAGCCATGGGTATACATGTGTTCCCCATCCTGTTCCCCATCCTGAACACCTCCCTCCCCATCCCATCCCTCAGGGTCCTCCCAGTGCACCAGCCCCGAGCACCCTGTCTCATGCATTGAATCTGGACTGGCAATCTGTTTCACATATGATAATATACATGTTTCAGTGCTATTCTCTCAAATCATCCCACCCTCGCCTTCTCCCACAGAGTCCAAAAGACTGTTCTATACATCTATGTCTCTTTTGCTGTCTTGCAATAGGGTTATCATTACCATCTTTCTAAATTCCATATATATGTGTTAGTATACTTTATTGGTGTTTTTCTTTCTGTCTTACTTCACTCTGTATAATAGGCTCCAGTATGAAACTTTTTCTATTTGCTTATATCCTAATCAATCCTTTAACCCAAGAAAAAGTTGCATCAAAGACAGATTGACTTCTGGTCATTCCAGTTAACAATAAATTAAATAATGTAGACAAAACGCATTAGCTAAATAATGCTTCCTTTTCCATTCAGCTTCACAAACGTTTATTGTGCATTTACCATGGATCGTCTTGAGATTAGAAGATCCATGACCTTTGTCCCTTGTGTGTGTGTGTTAGTAGCTCAGTCATGACCGACTCTTTGCGACCCATGGACTGTAGCTTGCCAGGCTCCTCTGTCCATGAAATTCTTCAGGCAAGAATACTGGTGTGGGTCGCCATTCCCTTCTCCAGGGGATCTTCCCAATCCAGAGATCGAGCCTGGGTCTCCCACGTTGTTTACCATTCTAAGCCACCAGGGAAGCCCTTGCCCGTTAAAGGCTACCAGTCTGTTTGAAAAGCCAGCATATATGCAAATCAGTGCAGTACAAAGCAGATTATACAGTGTGTGTGTGATAGGAAAGCAAACTAAATACTAAGAGAGTACATGAGAGGGCGAGGGTAATTCTTTGTGAACCAGCGCTCCTTGGAAGGACAGTTATGACCAACCTAGACAGCATATTAAAAAGCAGAGACATTACTTTGCCAACAAAGGTTCGTCTAGTCAAGGCTATGGTTTTTCCAGTGGTCATGTATGGATGTGAGAGTTGGACTGTGAAGAAAGCTGAGCACAGAAGAATTGATGCTTTTGAACTGGGGTGTTGGAGAAGACTCTTGAGAGTCCCTTGGACTGCAAGGAGATCGAACCAGACCATCCTAAAGGAAATCAGTCCTGGGTGTTCTTTGGAAGGACTGCTGCTGAAGCTGAAACTCCAATACTTTGGCCACCTGATGCAAAGAGCTGACTCATTGGAAAAGACCCTGATGCTGGGAAAGTTTGAGGGCAGGAGGAGAAGGGGATGACAGAGGATGAGATGGTTGGATGGCATCATTGACTCGATGAACATGGGTTTGGGTGGACTCCAGGAGTTGGTGATGGACAGGGAGGCCTGGCGTGCTGCAGTTTGTGGGGTCGCAAAGAGTCAGACACGACTGAGCGATTGAACTGAACTGCTTGGTAGAAATACAATTTAAGTCACATATGTAATTAAAAATTTTCCAGCAGCCACATTGAAAAGCTAAAAGAAATAGATGCAATTAATTTTTAATAATTCACTTTTTAAATTCAGTATATCCAAAATGTCATTTCAACATACAGCTCTGTTATATTCTGCTTTCTGTATTAAATCTTTACATTACTTTTTACAAAATTTTCAAAGTACAGTATGTATTATACACTTCCAGCACATCTTAGTTCCAACCAGCCACATTGCAAGTGCTCAGTGGCTACATATGAGTAGTAACTGCTATATTAGACAAATGCAGTTTTTTGCAGTGTAGGGGGAGCTTCATGCAAGAGAGTGCCTAGAAGGATAAACAACACTTAACTAGACAGGTGTTGGGGAAATATATTCCACAGTGAGAGAAAAGTTTAAACAAAGATGAAATATGAGTTCGTTAAAAATACTGGGTAAAGCTCTTAGTATATACCAAGTATATTTGGTGACCATTGCTTATATTAACTCATATAATCTTCACAACAGCCCTTTGTGGTAATTACTATTATTATATAGTAATCACTATATAATTTATAAATTACAAATTTGTATATGAGGAAACAGGTGCCGGTGGTCTAGTAGCTACCAAGTAGCATGGTATGCTTACATGTATCTATTTGTCTATCTCCAAAGATACGGTGTCCCAAATCCAGGATCTGGATCTGTGAGTATGTGAGGTTAAATGACAAAGGGAGGTTAAAATTGCTCCTCAGCTGACTTTAAGGTAGGGAGAGGACCCTAGATTCGGCAGGTGGGCCCAGTGAATCACCAGAGTCCTTTAAATGTGGACAAGGAGGCAGAAAAGTCAGAGTGATACGATGTGAGTGTTTGACCCACTCAGATTTCTTAGAGGATGGAGGAAGAGGCCAGGAGCCATGAAACGTAGACTGCCTCTAGCAACCGGAAAGGGCAAGGAACCAGATTCTCTCCTCGAGCCTTCAGAAAGGAGCTCAGCCCTGTTGATACCTTGATTTCAGCCCAGTGAGGTCAGTGTTGGAATTCTGACCTACAGAACTGAGGTAAGAAATGTATGTTGTTTTAAGCCGCTAAGTTTTTAGCAATTTGTTACATATTAATAGAAGAGTTATACGCTACCATTATGTGTGGGTACTGGGTAGTCATGCAAACTATTTTACTTCCTGTGGCTTGTAGCTTTAAAGAATTTTTTGTTAATTGGTAGATGGTTACAGAATGAAGTCAAACCATTGCCTCCCTTCCTTGAATGCCCAGTTTCTTTTGCTTCCTTTTTCAAACTAGCTGACAGTTGTTTAATACTCTTGACATCGATGTAACTTTTACAAGTGGGAATGTAAAAACTAGCTGGCTTCTGACTGAAATATTAGTAGTTTGGAAGCACTTGATAAAATGATTACTGTCCTTTTAAGGCTGAGCAATTCCTACTTGCTAAGTCAGGCAGTCATTGATGTATAAGTTACCTTGTAGGTAAGGATACTTGGCAGTCTTTTATGTAACTTTTAACTATCAACCCCCAGAGACCACAGAATTTACCTGTGGGTGATTAAATTGAGTAAGACAATTGATTGCTCACCCATACAGAATAAAATCCTATTTCTTCTACCTACTGGAAAACCGTGGGAACAGCCTGGTCTACAGGTTGATTGTCATATTCTGCCTCCTTTCCGCCTACTTATTGCTACCGAGACACAGAACTTAGCCTCTCAACGCGTTCTGTCATTTTCCCACAGCTGCTGAGGAAAGGGCGTCCTTAGGTTACTTCCAGGGCCCTGTGTACAGTAAATTATATGCCCCTGAAAGGAGAGACGCTTCCCTCAGGCTTCTTGTTTGCTTGTTTCCTTCACTCTGTCTTCCCCTCTGTACTGACAAAGGGGACATGTGTTTTTTTCAGTCCCGCCGTTGTCCCATACACTGCCTTTGTCAAAGTGCTGGTATTTCACAATGCTCTGCAGATACATAGATGAAAAGGATTTTTTTAAAAAAGAACAATTCCAGAGTTAATTACTGGCTAAAGTTGGAAATAGTCATGGGATTCATTCATCCCCGGGGGCCGTGATGATGTGAAGTGTTTGTGGATGTCTTCCCTCTAACTTTAAAAGTAGAAAACTTTGACTTTTCCTACTTGGTGCTGCCTTTGTTTCAGAAGCTTAGTGAGTGCCAGCCTCATCTTCCAGAATTCTCTTTGTGGCTTAGGGAATGTGTGTGATTCTCCGGCATTCCTTCTCAGAGGCTCTGGGCTGTGCTGATTGCTTCTGAGAGGGGACAGGTGCTTTTTGCCTGCTCGGCAATCCTTATCTTGTGTCTAAACCTTATTTTTTATACATAAGTAAGGAGATAGTGATGTTGTTTTATAGAGAGTTTTAGTTTTCACTTGCATACTCGTCTACTGATTCGACATTTTTAAGCAACAAGTTATGCAAAAAGGTTAAATTAATTGATTTTACCAGAGTTTGAGTTGCAGTGGGCTTCCCTGATAGCTCAGTTGGTAAAGAATCTGCCTGCAATGCAGGAGACCCTGGTTCAGTTCCTGGGTCAGGGAGATCCATTAGACAAGGGATAGGCTACCCACTCCAGTATTCTTGGGCTTTCCTTGTGGCTCAGCTGGTAAAGGATCTGCCTGCAACGTGGGAGACCTGGGTTCGATCCCTGGGTTGGGAAGATCCCCTGGAGAAGGGAAAGGCTACCCACTCCAGTATTCTGGCCTGGAGAATTCCATGTATAGTCCATGAATTGCAAAGACCCCATTTGAGTTGCAAACCCATTGCTTGTGTAAGGTAACATGAGGCCAGGAATATGGCACACTTTCTCCTGTCTGGTCCCTTGTCCCTCTCTCTGGTTGCTCTATGCTGATGGTCATGTTCTAAACATGTCATATACAGTGAGAGATGGCATAGGACCATGGTCTGAGTGTGGAGTCTGGAGCCAAACAGCCTGTGTGTGAATCTTAGCATCTTAGCTTCCCGTTTTTTGTTTTTTTTTTAAAGCTATGGATCTTGTTAACCTCTATTTGGCTCTGTTTCCTTATTCAAAACAGGTATATTATAATAGAACTTTTTCATAAAGTAGTAGTGGTGATGAAGTTAGTTAATACAAGTAATGGTTTAAAACAGTACATAGAACATAGGAAGTGTTCAGTAAGTGCTAGCTCTTTTTTTCATTCACTGCTTGTTTTCTTTTTCTTTTTTTTTTTTTTTTACCATTATTAAGTTATTATTATGTGGTACGCTGGGTTTTGTCCACATCTGTCTTCTAAAATAGCCCATATTTTCACAGTCTTAGGCCTTTATGAAGCTCTCCTACAGTTTTCAGTTGAGGTTCTGACCTTGGCTATACATTGACGTAATCTGTAGATATTAAGGGCTTCCTTGGTAGCTCAGAGGGTAAAGAACCTGCCTGCAGTGCAGGAGGCCTGGTTTGTTCGATCCCTGGTTCAGAAAGCTCACTTGGGAAAAGGGATTGTAGCTCTTAGATGCTGAAGCCTGTGTCGTTGGTCTATGTTAGATCTAGCTTGTAGAGGCTTGGGAGACTGGCTAATTAATTATGTTCTCATGGAACTTGCTTTCTGGTTGTTAAAGCCTTGGTAGCTTAAAATCAGCCGTGGTGAGCATATTTACACTTTTTAAATTGGTTGCCACAGCATGCCTCTCAATGTACTAGGTATCTCAGTGATGCATTTATAAGCGTCTCTGAATAGATGTTGAGCCTTTCCGTGGGGTTATGTTAGTTTGCTGGGACTGATGTAACAAAATACCACAAACTGGGTGGCTTAAAAAACAGAAATCTGTTTTACTTCTGGAGGCTAGAAATCTAACATCAGGGTTCCAGCAGGGTTGGTTTCTTCTAAGGGCTGTGAGGGAAGGCTTTCCCAGGCCTCTCCCCTTGGCTTGTAGATGGCCATCTTCTTCCTATGTTTCTTTATATTGTCTTTCTTTTGTGTGTTTCTGTGTCCAGGGGCTTCCGTGGTGTCTCAGCAGTAAAGAATCCACCTGTCAATGCAGGAGATGTGGGTTTGATTCTTGGGTTGTGAAGATCCCCTGGAGAAGGAAATGACAACCTGCTCCAGTATTCTTGCCTCTGTCATGGGATTCTCCAGGCAAGAATACTGGAGTGGCTTGCCATGCCCTCCTCCAGAGGATCTTCTTTCCCCAAGCCAGGAGAACTCACATCTCTTGTGTCTCCTGCATTGGCAGGTGGGTTCTTTATCACTTGTCTTGGGCTTCCCTGTGGCTCAACTGGTAAAAAATCCACCTGCAATGTGGGAGACCTGGGTTTGATCCTTGGGTTGGGAAGCTCCCCTGGAGAAGGGAATGGCTACCCACTCCAGTATTCTGGTCTGGAGAATTCCAGGGACTGTATATAGTCCATGGGGTCGCAAAGAGTCAGACACGACTGAGCAACTTTCACTAACTTATTTCTACCACTGGTGCCACCTGGGAAGCCCTGCAGAGTCAGACACGATTTACCAACTGAGCATGAACACGATCTGTGTCCAGATTTCCCCCTTTTATAAGGACACAGGTCATACTGAACGGGGGCCCACCTAATGACATCACTTCAACTTGATGACCTCTGTAAGCACTCTGTCTCCAAATAAGCTGACATTCTGAAGTACTGGGGTTAGGACTTCCACATCGGGCTTCTAGGAGGACACAGTTCAACCCATAACACACAGCTACTGCTGCTAAGACGCTTCAGTCGTGTCCGACTCTGTGTGACCCCATAGACGGCGGCCCACCAGGCTCCCCGTCCCTGGGATTCTCCAGGCAAGAACACTGGAGTGGGTTGCCATTTCCTTCTCCAATGCATGAAAGGGAAAAGTGAAAGTCAAGTTGCTCAGTTGTGTCCAACTCTTCGCGACCCCATGGTCTGCAGCCTACCAGGCTCCTCCGTCCATGGGATTTTCCAGGCAAGAGTACTAGAGTGGGGTGCCATTGCCTTCTCCAATAACACACAGCAGGGACCTCCTTTTCTCTTTTTTCCCCATTTATTCCTGTAGTGAAGATTTGTTGCATTGAAAAGGAAACATCAGTTAGTTATTCATTGTACTATGAATTGCAGATTGTCAGTTTGTTGATTTTTTTTTTTTTGTTTAGGTTTTTTTCTTAATTTATTTTTAATTGAAGGATAATTGCTTTACAATATTGTGTTGGTTTCTGCCATACATCACCATGAATTAGCCATAAGTGTACATATGTTCCCTCCCTCTTGAACCTCCCTCCAAATATTTTTTTGAAGCAGCCTTTTCTGGTGATAATATCCGAGTTTGGTATTTGATGAGGAAAATGTTAGTTTAGGAAGATTGCTTGTTTTAGGTTTTCTCATGCAGCCTTGAGCTTGTTAATGACCTCAAAAGGCTTATGATCCAAGTGAAATTGTCTTTTGTGTCTGTCACTGAGAGAATGTTTTTAATCATGCATGAAAAAAATTTGAGATGACTTTCCACTAATCTGAGAATGTAATGCTGATGATTCTCTTCAGAATTCTATAAAATGATTGAGTTCTCAGAAAGTAGGGTTTTGTTTGCTTTTCTTAAAGGCGTATAATATCAGATAATGATTTTGTGATTTTTGTGACTGCAAAAAAATGTCTTTCAGTCACAGGAAATGTAAATTAATTTGTAAAAATTTGCTTGGTATTAGGATGATTGTATGTATGTAAAACAGTGGTTGACATTTAAACTGTGATTATCTCAAAGCATGTAAATATGGAATGTACTTTTTAGAGTTAAATGTTTTTCTTCAAAAAGAAGTTGCACCATAGTTTTTGCTGAATAAATGCTAGAATTAGGATCTTATTCCAAAAATGTATTTGAAATACACATTTGCATAGGAATTTGTTGGTCTAAATGTTGAGTATAGTTGCTCAGTCATGTCCTACTCTTTGCAACCCCATGGACTGCAGCACGCCAGGCCTCCCTGTCTATCACCAGTTCCCACAGCTTGCTCAAACTCATGTCCATCACTTCAGTGATGCCATCCAACCATCTCATCCTCTGTTGTCCCCTTCTGTCTTCAGTCTTCCCCAGCATCAGGGTCTTTTCCAATGAGTCAATTCTTCGCATCAGGTGGCCACAGTGTTGGAGTTTCAGCTTCAGCATCAGTCCTTCCAATGAATATTTGGGACTGATTTCCCTTAGGATTGACTGGTTGGATCGCCTTACAGCCCAAGGGACTCTCAAGAGTCTCCTCCAAAACCACAGTTCAAAAGCATCAATTCTTCAGTGCTCAGCTTTCCTTATAGTCCAACTCTCACATCCATACATGACCCCTGGAAAAACAATAGCTTTAACTAGATTGACCTTTGTTGGCAAAGTAATGTCTCTGCTTTTTAATATACTGTCTAGGTTGATCATAGTTTTTCTTCCAAGGAGCAAGCCTCTTTTACTTTCATGGCTGCAGTTACCATCTGCAGTGATTTTGGAGCCTAAGAAAATGAAGTCTCTCACTGTTTCTGTTGTTTCCCCATCTATTTGCCATGAAGTGATCAAACTGGATGCCATGATCTTAGTTTTCTGAATGTTGAGTTTTAAGCCAACTTTTTCACTCTCCTCTTTCACTTTCATCAAGAGGCTCTTTAGTTCTTCACTTTCTGTCAGAAGGGTGGTGTCATCTGCATATCTGAGGTTATTGATATTTCTCCCGGCAATCTTGATTCCAGCTTGTGCTTCATCCAGTCCGACATTTCGCGTGATGTACTCTGCATAGAAGTTAAATAAGCAGGGTGACAATATACAGTCTTGATGTCCTCCTTTCCCAATTTGGAACCAGTCCGTTGTTTCATGTCCGGTTCTAACTGTTGCATCCTGACCTGCATACAGATTTCTCAAGAGGCGGGTCAGGTGGTCTGGTATTCCCATCTCTTGAAGAATTTTCCACAGTTTATTGTGATCCACACAGTCAAAGGCTTTGGTGTAATCAATAAAGTAGATTTTTTTTGGAACTCTCTTGCTTTTTCCATGATCCAGTGGATGTTGGCAATTTGATCTCTGGTTCCTCTGCCTTTTCTAGATCCAGCCTGAACATCTGGAAGTTCACAGTTCACGTACTTTTGAAGCCTGGCTTGGAGAATTTTGAGCATTACTTTGCTAGCATGTGAGATGAGTGCAATTGTGCGATAGTTTGAACATTCTTTGGCATTGCCTTTCTTTGGGACTGGAATGAAAACTGACCTTTTCCAGTCCTGTGGCCACTGCTGAGTTTTCCAAATTTGCTGGCATATTGAGTGCAGGTCTTTCACAGCATCATCTTTTAGGATTTGAAATAGTTCAACTGGAATTCCATCACCTCTTCTAGCTTTGTTCATAGTGATGCTTCCTAAGGCCAATGTTCAGATTTCTTAATAGAATATTTTCAGCTATAAATTATAATGGCAAATGTCAAAAGCTTTAATTTTTAATCAGCTTTAATTGAGTATAATTTACATGCAATACAATTTACACAATTTAAGCGTATAAGTCAAATCAGTTTTGAAAAAATATATACATCAATGTAACCACCACCCCAATTAAGATATAGAACATTTCCCTCTTTTCAGAAATTTCCCTGTGCCTCTTTGGATTCTTCTCCCTACCTCCACCTCCTACTCCAAACGAATACTGATCTGGTTAGACTGTTACAGAGTTTCACATAGATGGGCTCATTACAGTATGCGTTGTTTGTGTACAGCCCCTTACAGCATAAAACCTATGAGTGTGTGAGTAGTTTGTTCCTTTTTATTGTTTGTAGTATTTCCACAGAATTTGTTTATCCATTCACTTGCTGAACGTTTGAGTGTTTGCCCATTTGCAGTAAAGCTGCTGAGCGTGTTGGTATTCTAGTCTTCTTGTGGACATGTATTTCTATTTTGGGCAAATACCCAGGAGTGGAATCGCTGGGCTGTGTTGGTAAGTATATATTTACCTGTATAAGAAACAGCCAAACTTTTAATTTTATTTATTTTTGGCTGCACTGGGTCTTTGTTGGTGTGCATGAGTTTTCTCCAGCTGCCGAGAGCAGGGGCTACTCGCTGGTTATGGCACACAGGCTTCTCGTTGCCATGGCTTCTCCAGAGTGTAGGCTCTGGAGCCTGGGCTTAGTAGCCTTGCATCATGTGGAATCTTCCTGGACCAGGGATCAAATCTGTGTCCCCTGTGTTGGCAGGTGGATTCCTAACCACCGGACCACTAGGGAAGCCCAACCAAACTCTTAGTTACCCAATTATGTGCTGTCGTCAGCAGGATATGAGGATTACAGTTGTCCTATATCTTTCCCAGTCCTTGGTGTTAACATTGTTTTTAATTTTAGCCATTATAGTGAGTGTGAAGTCGTGTCTCATTTTTGGTTTTAACTTACTTTTTCTTTTTTGATCACCAATGATGTTTTCATATGCTTCTTTTGCTTGTTAAAGAAAAAAATGGGTTGCCCTCCTACAGTATTGGTGGGAATGTAAATTGGTGCAGCTACTATGGAAAACAGTATGGAGGTTCCTTAAAAAGCTAGGAATAGAATTGCCATAAGATCTAGCAGTCCCATTCCTGGGTATATATCTAGAGAAAACTCTAATTTGAAAAGATACATGCTTTTGTGTTTAGCATCACTATTTACAGTATCCAAGACATGGAAACAACCCTAAATGTCTATCAACAGATGAATGAATAAAGAAGATTTGGTACATATATAGAATATTACTCAGCCATAAAAAAGAATGAAATGACGTTATTTATAGCAACATGGATGGACCTAGATTATCAGAGATTATCACACTACGTAAAGTCAGTCAGACAGAGGACGACAGATACCACACGATACCACTTGTCTTGTAGTTCAGTTGCTAAGTTGTGTCCAGTTCTGCAGCTCCATGGACTGCAGCATGCCAGCCTCCCTTGTCCTTCACTGTCTCCTGGTGTGTGTGTGCTCGATCACTCAGTCATGTCTTGACTCATGTGACCCCCATGGACTGTAGCCCGCCAGGCTTCTAGGTCCATGGGATTTCCAAGGTAAGAATACTGGAGTGTGTTGACATTTCCTTCTCCAAGGGATCTTCTTGATTAAGGGATCGAACCCACATCTCTTGTATCTCCTGCATTGGCAGGTGGATTCTTTACCACGAGTGCCACCTGGGAAGCCCTACTATCTCCTGGAGTCTGCTCAAATTCATGTCCATTGAGTTGTTGATGCTGTCTTAACTATCTTATCCTCTGCTCATTATATGCAGAATCTAAAATGTCGTACAAATAAACTTATTAACAAAACAGAGAAAGACTCACAGACGCAGAAAACAAATTTGTGTTTATCAAAGGTGGGAGTGGAAGAGGGATAAATTAGAAGTTCGGGATTAATGGATGCAAACTGCTATATACAAAATAGATAAACAAGATCCTACTGTATAGCACAGGGAACTACATTCAGTATCCTGTAATACACCGTGATGGAGAAGAGTATGGGAAAAGATATGCGCATATGTGTGTGGATTTGGGTGCTCAGTCATGTCTGACTCTGCAGCCCCATGGACTGCAGCCTGCCAGGCTCCTCTGTCCATGAGATTTCCCAGGCAAGAATTCTGGAATAGGTTGCCATTTCTGACTCTAGGGGATCTTCCCCACCCAGCTTGGACCCATGTCCCTTGTGTCTCCTACATTGGCAGGTGGTTGCCTTACCACTGTGCCACTGGGAAGCCTGAAATCATTTAAACATACACATACATTCCACTCTTTTTCAGATTCTTTTTCCATATAGGTCATTCCAGAGTGTTGAGTAGAGTTCTCTGTGCTGTACAGTAGGTCCTTATTAGTTATCTATTTTATATGTAGTAGTGTGTATATATCGAGGTTATCAGTTTTAGAGTTTAGCAGCTTTTGTTAATTTTTCTAACGCTTAACTTTAAAATTAATCCATATCTTTTGTTTTCTCATTTTTAAAAATTAAAAAAATTTTGATTTATTGGAATTCAGTTGCTTTACAATGTTGTTCGTTTCTGCTGTACGGCGAAGTGAGTCAGCTACATGTATATCCATATATCCATATATCCTCCTCCTTGGTTCTCCTTGCCACTCCCACTTCTCATCCCACCCATCTAGGTCACCATAGAGCACCCAGCTAAGCTCCCTGTGCTGCACAGCAGATTCCCACTGGCTGTCTATTTTACACATGGTGGTGTGTACATGTCAATCCCAGTCTCCCAATTCATCCCATCCCCTGCCTGTCCTGTGTCTGTTCGCTATGTCTGCATCTCTATTCCTGCCTTGCAAATAGGTTCATCTGTACCATTGTTCTAGCCTCCACATATATGTGTTAAAATACAATATTTATTTTTCTCTTTCTGGCTTACTTTACTCTGAAGACTGCTATTTGAATGACCCTTCGAGTGACTTCTTTTGTTTCTCCCTGTTTAATGAAAACGGTTTGTGTCTATTTTGGGGAGGGGCAGTAGTTTCTGAAATCCCTCTTTAGCTTTTCCTCAGCTTCATCCCTGGAGTGAAAAAGGTGCCGTTAGAAACATCGTGGGAGCTACTGAGAATATTTCTCATTGCTGGCGTGGTCTTTCCTTTGTGCCTGTCCTGCCCAGTTCCATCTGTTTTTAAAGCTCTCTCTTTTGTCCTTGAGCACCTGACTACTGCTATCTCTCATTCTTAAGTAGCAGTGAGAATATTAATAATAATAGCAACAGCTAACAGTAGGTATTAGATACCTATTCTAAGGGCTTTATATTTATTGACTGACTTAATCGTCACAAACCCTATGAGGGAGCAGCTGTTCCTTTAATACAGATTTCCAGGAAACTGAGGCCTAAGGCTGTTAAGTCTAGGGTATTCCACCAGTAAGGGGCAGAACTGGGATTTCACCCAGACTTCCTGGTTCTGAAGCACAGGCTCGGAACCACTCTATTATACGGCTTCTCAGGAAAAACACACAGAGAAGCAGCCATTCCCTTCCTTCCCCTCTGCTGCTTCTGGATTTCAAAAGGAGTAATGGTACAAGCTGGAATCAAGATTGCCGGGAGAATATCAATAACCTCAGATATGCAGATGACACCACCCTTATGACAGAAAGTGAAGAGGGACTAAAAAGCCTCTTGATGAAAGTGAAAGAGGAGAGTGAAAAAGTTGGCTTAAAGCCCAACATTCAGAAAACGAAGATCATGGCATCTGGCCCCATCACTTCATGGGAAATAGATGGGGAAACAGTGGAAACAATGTCAGACTTTATTTTTCTGGGCTCCAAAATCACTGCAGATGGTGACTGCAGCCATGAAATTAAAAGATGCTTACTCCTTGGAAGGAAAGTTATGACCAACCTACATAGCATATTCAAAAGCAGAGACATTACTTTGCCAACAAAGGTTCGTCTAGTCAAGCTGTGGTTTTTCCTGTGATCATGTATGGATGTGAGAGTTGGACTGTGAAGAAGGCTGAGCGCCGAAGAATTGATGCTTTTGAAGTGTGGTGTTGGAGAAGACTCTTGAGAGTCCCTTGGACTGCAAGGAGATCCAACCAGTCCATTCTGAAGGATATCAGCCCTGGGATTTCTTTGGAAGGAATGATGCTAAAGCTGAAACTCCAGTACTTTGGCCACCGCATGCAAAGAGTTGACTCATTGGAAAAGACCCTGATGCTGGGAGGGATTGGGGACAGTAGGAGAAGGGGACGACAGAGGATGAGATGGCTGGATGGCATCACCGACTTGATGGACGTGAGTTTGAGTGAACTCCGGGAGTTGGTGATGGACAGGGAGGCCTGGCGTGCTGCGATTCATGGGGTCGCAAAGAGTCAGACACGACTGAGCGACTGAACTGAACTGAATGTTTTATAGCACAGTTGACATTATTTTGGTTAATATTCCATGAAACTTTCATTCCTTTGTAATGCATATTACGGTTTGTATTTCTCTCTCTGGCAGTAAAGTTCTTGACAAAAAGTATGTGGGCTTCAAACAAAGTAACTTTATTTCTGAAGGTATTACTTTACAAACCTATTTCTGAAGGTATTACTTTACAAACCACAGTCCCGCGGGTCCAGTAGAAAGCACAGGTCATCCTGGCCTGTGGTTATTCTTCTGGGAAAGCTTCTTAGAGGAGGTGAGTCCTGGCTGGCTTGTTAAGTTAGAATGTGTGCACAGGCCTGTGGCTGTGGTATGTGGAGATGGGTGGTAAAAAGATTCATGATTGGGATAGACTGAAAGATTAAGAAGAGATGGAGGTTTTAAAATACTGTTCCATGGGAGTTCATCCTTGGGAAAGATTTCTAGGGTCAGGGAAGAAGAGCTGATTATGACTGTAGACAGAAATGATGCCTTCTCTAGGCCCCTGGACTTTCTGCCCCCTTTTCCTCTCCCTTCATCTTCCCCTTCCACCGGCTCCCCAACTTTGAGCACTCTAATTCTCTTTATTTTCCTAACCTCATTGCAGATAGAAGTGCTTTCCTTCAGGTTAGCAATTTCCAGACAGATTAGCAATTTTTTGATGGCGTGTTACCTGTTTTTTTGTTTTTCCCTCTTAAAGTAAATACTACTGTAAAAGAAAAAATAAAAACCAGAAAATTTTCTTGGAAAGACATGACTTTAGCTAGTATAGACGTCTTCCCTTAAGATAAGATCTCCTATCTTAGTCTTTAGAACAGCAAGCACAGCCGCCAGCCTTGGTTACTCGCTGGACCTTAGGCCTTCTCTCTTGCTCAGGCCCCATGGGGTTTACACAGTGCGCGAGGAAATTCTCAGTCCTTCCCCTCGCTCCCCAGCTGGGCTGTCCTCTGGGGCCACGTCCTAGTGTTTCTTTACCTCAGCTCTTTCTAATCCTGCAGGGGCTTGGCCCTAAACCTGCTTTACTTTCTAGCCCCCAGCAGTAACTTGGCAAGGGTCCTTCTCGCTCTGCATGGTGGGGAAGGGGGGTCATTGTGGTCTCTAGATAATCTCTGATTTATTCTCTGTCTCCCTCTTGGTTGGGGCTGAAGTAGCCTCACCAGCTGAAATCAGACTGGGTTTTTCTCACTTCCATTTGTTGCCATCTTTAAGATGCTGTCTGTGAGATGGTGTCTACCTCCTTCTCTGGACAGTAAAAGATTCCTTTTTGACTTTTCTAAAACCCTATACTTTCTACTGAGTTGTTACTGAATTTTTAAAAAGTAGAAAATGAGCATCTTGGTTCACATCAGTGAAAAGCTTGAAGGTGGGCTGGAATTAGGCATGGCTGGGTTTACAAGCTCTTCTCCTTTGTCTCCCACTCCGGTGTTGGCCGACGGCTTATGTTCTGCAAGGTGGCAGGACGGAGGCAGCCACTCCGTCTCCTGAGCTCCTAGCCTTTCAGATTCAAGTTGGGGGAAATGGACAGATGTCTTCCGGGAGCGCCTGTGTAAATCCGGTTTCCTTTTTTTCTCTCTCTTCTTAATAAACAGTTTTTAATAAGTAGTATATTCTAATGGTTCAGAAATTTAAAATTCTTAAAAGAATATGGGATGAAAAGCTTTTCTTCTATCCTGTCCTTTTTATCTTTAAGTAGCTCTCTTTGTCTTGTTATAATGCTTTTTGTCCTGAATTTTACCTTGTCTAATAGCAAAATTTTGTCCCATGCTTTTTTTAAAAAATTTGTGTTAGCCTAATATATTCATCTGGGCAGTTTTTTCCATCTATCCATTTCTACCCTTTCTGAATGATTTAAAATTTTGTTCCTATTGGTAGTGTAGAAAGTTTTTCTATCTTGTAATCCAGTCTGAGGTTAATTTTCTTTAAATAGGTGAGTTTAACTCACATTTGTTGTCATGGCAGATATATGTGATATTAGCTTGCTGGCATTTAATTTTCTTTTTTAAATATCTTTCAAAGAATCTTTCACTGTGGTATGTTTTCCTTGCTGTTCTGCTGGGGTTATTCTGATATTTTTGTTCTAGTGGTTGTCTTTATAATTTGACATTATGCCCTCTGTCTTTTAAGAAAGTGGTGGCAGTTCCCAATTATGAGCAGTGATAAAATTAATGAATTTCATCCTAATATGGAGACATCATGACTCTGTTACATGGTCTGTTTTATTTAATCTCAACCTCTATTGCATTCTGTTTTCAGAGGACAGAATTTAATCACTCAGCAAGCTTGGAACTCAGTCTGTATTGTTATTATCAGTAAATACACTGTCAGAAGAGGCCTTGAGTTTTCCTAGAGTAGATTATCAGCCTTTAACAAGGCTTTTTTTTTATATATAAAAATGATAGTTTCCAAAGTCAGCATAGATCATAAAATTGGTAAGCTGACATTTGGTCACAATTACATTATCAAAACCTTTGTAGGTAGTCTGTTACTCAACACCTGAAAATTACCAGTTTTATGTCCAAGGTGACTTTAAAAGTTCCTCGGTCTAAAGCTCCCCCTCTTTTTTAGCATGGACTCCGCTCTTGTTGAGAGTCTTACCACTACTTAACTTTTCAAATACAGTATATCTGGCAACTGGCAGGCATGTAATACACAAAAAGGAATTTTTAATTGGAAATCTTAAGACAGTCCAGCTTTGCCTACCCCACGTGATGACTGAGACTCCTCGCATGTTGACAGTGGTCCTCCCATCCGGCCCAGAAGGGTGGTTGCCTCCCCAGGTCCCTGGAGGAGCATAGCTTCTGCGGCCTCTTTTCCATTCAGAAGGCTTCAACCCCTGGTCACAAACAGCCTCTTAAGAGGGTGGGAAGATGTTTTTTTGTTTCTGTTTCTTTAAAATCGTTTTTAAAGTCCTGTGTCAATTACTTGACCTTAGTTGACTTCCTTACTGGTTTTTTTGGTGCGAAGATACTGACGGCCCACCTCTAATAGAGCAGCTAAAACATGGACTGCCTTTGGAGAAGATTTACATTTCCACTTCGTACTCTAGTCCTGTGATGGTCACCAGTATTTTTCATATAGATGAGTGTTTGTGGTTTGCACTTTGCCTGTGGATCACCCCCAAAATGCTGCTGAAAATACCCTCTCTCCCCCAGCTTCCTGCTGAATTCAGATTGAATTCCGTTCCGATTGAATTCAATTCAATCTGAATTCAGATTGAACACATTTGGGGTGTGGCACCTGTGCTTTTAATGTTTGTTGCTGGTGTTTTCCACCCGGGTATTTCCGCAGGCTGCAGTTTGAAGAAACCAAGATCGACAGTTCTCTGTTGAATATAGAAATTTTACTAATATCCAGTTTGACAAAATTCTCTGGCTGGATATTACTCTTTATGAATACAGTGTTTCAGGAAGGCTTTTGTTTAGAAGATACAGTGATTTGATTTTACCATAAAAAGAAAAAAATCTAGGAAACCACAGATTAGAGATTTCACATATAACTCCAACCAGTTTGTGGGGGAAAAAAAAATGTAGGAGGGTATTTAACATACAGATTGCAAAATGTTGAATTTAACACTCTTGTAATGCTTCCATGGAAAGCCTCAAAGATAACTGACAAGTCATTTTTTATCAGATTTAATGGGTTTCTAAATTCTTATCTGCTTCTCGAACAAAATGTTAATTAGAACAGTAATTGAGTTACCAGCTGCCTCGTGTGTTCACTCTAGGAACTTGTACAGAAACATTGTGGGACTCAGGTAAGGTCACTCATTGCTCTTTGAGTGGCTAAATAACTTTGCAACAAGCTTCTAAAAATTCAGGTATTAAGGGTGTCTATAGGAAGATAAAAATTGACAAGAGATTTGCAATAGTTAGTCTGATACTCTCTGCATTGGATTAAGGTGGAAAAATCCTCTTCAGCACCACAGATGGGGGAAAATTCTCCCTTTAAGATTTCTTTCTGAAGCAGCTGATGCCTGTCTAGTTTTATAGTAGAACAGAAAAAGCCTTTGGAGCTAGGTATGCTGGCACAGACATTCTGGGGGAAAAAAACTAAGAAATCAAGTTTATAACTTTATTTAAGCAGTACAGAGCATCATTACAAGTATAATATATTCCAGGAATGCAGGGTTCATTCAGCATTAGAAAATACGAATAATATGAGGTTAAGTGAGAGGAAACCATATGATCATTTTGACACCTGTAAAAAGAATATTAGGTAAGATTCAGTAATCGTTTATGACTAATTTTTTTCTTTTCGCAAAAACTGGGTAACTTACCAAACCTTTGGCTAACAAGTCATTTACTCCAAAACCCACAGCAAATATCATACTTAAGAGCTGAAACTTTGGAAGCATTCCCATTAGCTTCAGTAAGAAACTAAGGATGCCAGTTGGCATTACCTTTGTTCAATGTAGCCCTGGAGGTCTTAGCTTGTAGTGTTATGAGATAGGAAAAAGAAATGAAAAATGGAAATTTTCCTCTTGCGGGTGATATTAATATATACACAGACAATATAAGAAAAAAGTGTTTAGTATAATTGCTACATATAAGAATTTGGGTTGATGTACACCAATGATAAGCTTTTAATAAATATAATAGAAGAAAAGATTCCCTTCATAGTATTATTAATCTAAGAGTGAGTGCAACCAAAGATACATATAATATGGAGAAAATAATGGAACAATATTGTTAGATATAAAAGACATGAATAAGTAGAGATCTTATGCCATCTTTAACAGTGGGATCTCTTAATTTGTTAAGATATCATTTCTCTCTAAATTAGTTCATTGCAATCCAGTCAACAGCCCAATAAGATTTTTGTAAAACTTGACAAAATGAAACTAAAATTTTAAAGAAAATCAGAAGCCCAGGAGTAATGAAGACAATCTTGAAAGACAAGGTGGGGGCCTTGCCACAGATATTGATACCAAGCCATGGAAATTACAGTACTATGGCCCTGATACAGAGGTAGACAAAAGATAGTAGAATAGGATAGAAGCTAGAAACAGTGTCACACATATACAGAAATGTGGGGGCAGCATCATAAATCAGTAGTAAAAGATGGAATGTTTTATAAATGGTGCTTGGTCATTAATTGATAATCATATGGAAAATAAAAGTGTATTTTCAACGTCACACCACCCCCTCAAATAAATTCGGATTAATTAAATTTGAATGACAAATCTTAAAAGTCTACTCAAATATAAGAAATAATTGAAAATATAAAAAGAAGCATGTCTAGCTTTATGTACAAATCTTGGAAATATAGTACTGAGTGCAAAAGCAAGTTGTAGAAGTGTATGTATAATAAAGTATTGCTTATATGAGATTTAAAACATGAAACAATACAATGTATTGTGTAAAGATGATAAAATATGTTGTAAAATATAAAAACATACATGGTGGTGATATACACCAAGTTGATGGTAGCATTTACTTCTAAAGATGGTAGATGAATATGACTGAAGAGGGACGTGTGCCGGATACATCTGTATCTATAACTTTTTTAGATAAAAATATTCTAAAGTAACATGTGGCAAAATATTAACATCAAGTGAATGTCCAATAGTAAAGAAATGGTTGTATAAATTATGGCTTTTACATACTATAAGATATTTTTTTAGCCATTAGAAAGAATGAGTTGTATCTAGGTCACTTTATATGGAGGGAATTCCAAGAGTTATTACTTAGTAGAGAAAATAAGATACAGGAAAGTTTGTATAAAGTCGCTCCATTTTTATGAAATGGAGTATGTGTGAGTATATATGTATATGTATGTGTGTATGTGTGAGTATATATGTATGTGACCATATGAACATGAGAAAAATGAGAAAGGATTCCTCCTAGGCTGTTACCATGGCTTGGGAGTGAGGTGATTAGGAAAGGAGAAGAGGGAGGGGAAGGGGGAGTCAAGCAAAATAGGAAATGGATGAGAGTGTACTAGCAGCATGGATGATGATTTGATGATTTTGTTTATGTACTCAGATGAGCATATACACATACACGCATAGTTTTAAATAAGTCTTCAGTTAAGTTCAGTCACTCAGTCGTGTCCGACTCCTTGCGACCCCATGAATTGCAGCACGCCAGGCCTCCCTGTCCATCACCAACTCCCGGAGTTCACCCAAACCCACGTCCATCGAGTTGGTGATGCCATCCAGCCATCTCATTCTCTGTCATCCTGCCCCCAATCCCTCCCAGCATCAGAGTCTTTTCCGATGAGTCAACTCTTCACATCAGGTGGCCAAAGTACTGGAGTTTCAGCTTTAGCATCATTCCTTCCAAAGAACACCCAGGACTGATCTCCTTTAGAACGGACTGGTTGGATCTCCTTGCAGTCCAAGGGACTCTCAAGAGTCTTCTCCAACACCACAATTCAAAAGCATCAATTCTTCACTGCTCAGCTTTCTTCATAGTTCAACTCTCACATCCATACATGACCACTGGAAAAACCATAGCCTTGACTAGACAGACCTTTGTTGGCAAAGTAATGTCTCTGCTTTTCAATATGCCATCTAGGTTGGTCATAACTTTCCTTCCCAGGAGTAAGCGTCTTTTAATTTCATGGCTGCAGTCACCATCTGCAGTGATTTTGGAGCCCAAAAAAATAAAGTCTGACACTGTTTCCACTGTTTCCCCATCTATTTCCCATGAAGTGATGGGACCAGATGCCATGATCTTAGTTTTCTGATGTTGAGCTTTAAGCCAACTTTTTCACTCTCCACTTTCACTTTCATCAAGAGGCTTTTTAGTTCCTCTTTTAAGTAAAGAGTGGGAGTGGACCTAAGAGGAATTTACTATATTTGACTAGGGAGGCTCTGGTAGAAGAAATGGACTTAGCACAGAGCCAACCAGACAAAGATGCCTTTTCGAGGAAAGAAATACTCAGTGATGTGTTCTCTTGTTAGTGGGTTTACACAAATGATGCAATTAAATTGATTGCTTTTCCGTTTTTCTCTCTTTGGTGTTTATTAAAGTAACTGTACTTTTAATAAGTTCTTGATAATAGTATGTTTAGAGTGCTCACTATGTGAAGGTGATATAAAATACCAGTAGTTAAAGTAATAGTATTTTATGAAATGTAGACTTTTGACAGGGAAACCTTAGATCTTATTTTTTTTTTTTCATCTTGGGAAAAAATAATGAATGAGTATTTATTTTGGTCAGGTCAGGGCCTGAATACAGATCTTTCAAGATTATGTATAATTATTTTTAAAATTTTTTTTTTTCTTTCAGTGTGCGGGATGACAGAATTCGAGTAGAAAGGATGAAGAATGTGTATTTTGAATACAGCCATGCTTTCCAAGAGGTTACAGAATTTTATGCAAAAGATGTAGTCGACATTAAAGGTAAATATTTTATACATGTTAGCCATATGTCTGCAAATGTAACTGAGTTGAGATCTGGATAAAGGTGCAAATTTGACTTAAAGGCTAGTGAAAGCTAGGTAGTTATTGATAAACAACTGGAAGAAGCAGAGGAAAGCATTCACTGTTCTTACACTTATCAGATGGATTACTGCAGTTGCTTTTTGTAGTTGTGACCATTTTAGTAATGTGGTGTTTTTGACATATTCATGGAATGTGACAAGTTAATTACTGAGTCATCTTCCTTCTTCCTTCCCTCAAAAGGTGGCCATGATTTTCCTTGCAGTTTTATAAAATGTGTGGAGAAATGTCCTAAGGAAGGCTAGCATTTCTAAAAATTAATGCCCAGAATTAAAATACCAGAACATTGTTGACAGGGTCTTAATAGGTTGAATCCATTATTTGTCTGATTCACGTTTCCTCAGCTGAGTGTCTGTTTGATCTGGCCTGCACCCCTCATTCTTGCCAGTCCAGCTTATGTTAAGATCCGTTTTTATCCTGTTGCAAAGCTTTCACCCTTGGACCAACCTCCCCCAGCTCCCTCTTAGGCATCAGTGTCTTATGGCATTTTCCCCCCATTCTTTTTAATCTCATGGTGTCTTGGCCAACGCCAAGGAATCATCAAATTATGCTCAGCTAAAGACAGGACTAAGTCATGAAAATACATAAGCCACTCTTGGCATCCAGTTCACCTAGAATCACATAGGACAGAAAATCCAGTTTGCTGGCGCAGCACCATTTCTTTAGCGGGAGGAGTCTTCTCCATCTTTGCAGCAGTCCATAGAGCCACTGGGCGCTGAACTTCCCGGCATCCTCTAGTGACAACTCAGCTGCAAAGAAAGCAGGTGGATGCAGGGTCTGCCCTACAGGAAACCTTAGCTCTTGCTGGAATTTCTCCAAAGGACATACCAAGTTCAAAGAGTCAGTGTACTGAAGGAAGGCCAAAATTCTAGAATCAGGTAATTCCTCTCCTAGTCTGGATGCAATTTCCTGATTTCAGGCCATTTCCTCCATATGCAGTGCTGTCTCATAACACATTGGCATTCCATCTTTATCAGGTTTCCTGGGGAACAGAGCTGGGCAGTCAAAAGATGAAACTCTCAGTAGAAGAGAAAAGAATTAATTCTTCATTTATACCTTGTTTTTACAAAAAGTTATGTTGAAAGTAATATACTTTATATTACAGATTTATAGACAGTGTCTTATAATTTTTTCTAAAGGTAGTAAATACCTACTGCAAAAAAAAAAATCAAAACATAGTTGTGTATAAGGAAAAAGGTAAAAGTCCCTCCTGTCAAATTCTTAAGAATTTTTTCATGTACAGGTCTACACATGAACATGCGTAATTCTTTATTTTTATTAAATATGACTTGGATTTATTATTTCAACTAATTTTTATTGAATGCCTATTAAAAGTATTGTTTATACTTTAAGAAATCAGACAAAAATTCCTGCCCTTCTGGAGTTTTTTAGTCTAGCGGGAGGAGGTGTACAATAAAATAGTGTTTGAAGGTGATGAGTTCTTTAGAGAAAGGCAGGGAAGGTCTTCCCTGGTAGCTCAGTGGTAAAGAACCCAGCTGCCAGTGCAGGTCCTACGGGTTTGATCCCTAGTCTGGGAAGATCCCACATGCCGCAGAGCACCTAAGCCCCTGCACCACAACCACTGAGCCTGTGCTCTAGACCCTGGGAGCCGCAACTACTAAGCCCACGTGCCTCAGCTACTGCAGCCTACGCACCCTGGGCTCGTACTCAGCAACAAGAGAAGCCATCGTGGTTGAGAAGCCTGTGCGTCACAACTGGAGAGTAGCCCCTGCTTGCAGCAACTAGAGAAAAAGCCCGCGCAGCGGCGAAGACCCCGCACAGCCAAAAATAAATAAATGCACAGAGTTTAAAAAGAAGACAGACAGGGAAGAGGTGAATTTTTAAATGCAGTGGTGAAGGAAGACCGCACTGAGAAAATGGCAATTGAACAAAGATGGAACAAAGATTAGAGGGGTTAAGGGGGAAAACCACATGGATGAGCGAAGAAACAGTTTTTCAGGCAGAAACAACACTAAGTATAGTGTATTTAAGTGCCTGGTGTGTTTAAAGAATGTCAGGGAGCCTGGGTGCTGGTACAGAGTAACTAAGGAAGAGACTATTAGGAGGTAAGCTCAGAGATAAAAGGAGATGGAGAGCAGGTTTTTTAGGGACTTTTAGATCCTTATGAACTTGAGCCACATCTCTCAGTGAGTTGAGAGATGTTGCAGGATTTGAAAGCAAAGTAATCTAATGATATGATGTACGTTTTCAAAAGGATTCCTCTGCCTGTTCTGTTAAGAATACCCTATTTCTGCTTTATTGACTATGCCAAAGCCTTTGACTGTGTGGATCACAATAAACTGTGGGAAATTCTGAAAGAGATGGGAATACCAGACCACCTAACCTGCCTCTTGAGAAATCTGTATGCAGGTCAGGAAGCAACAGTTAGAACTGGACATGGAACAACAGACTGGTTCCAGATCGGGAAAGGAGTACGTCAAGGCTGTATATTGTCACCCTGCTTATTTAACTTATATGCAGAGTACATCATGAGAAACTCTGGGCTGGAAGAAACACAAACTGGAATCAAGATTGCCGGGAAAAATATCAATAACCTCAGTTATGCAGATGACACCACCTTATGGCAGAAAGTGAAGAGGAACTAAAAAGCCTCTTGATGAAAGTGAAAGTGGAGAGTGAAAAAGTTGGCTTAAAGCTCAACATTCAGAAAGTGAAGATCATGGCATCCGGTCCCATCAAACAGTGGAAACTGTCAGACTTTATTTTTGGGGGCTCCAAAATCACTGCAGATGGTGACTGCAGCCATGAAATTAAAAGACGCTTACTCCTTGGAAGGAAAGTTATGTCCAACCTAGACATCATATTCAAAAGCAGAGACATTACTTTGCCAACAAAGGTCCATCTAGTCAAGGCTATGGTTTTTCCAGTGGTCATGTATGGATGTGAGAGTTGGACTGTGAAGAAGGCTGAGTGCCGAAGAATTGATGCTTTGGAACTGTGGTGTTGGAGAACACTCTTGAAAGTCCCTTGGACTGCAAGGAGATCCAACCAGTCCACTCTGAAGGAGATCAGCCCTGGGATTTCTTTGGAAGGAATGATGCTAAAGCTGAAACTCCAGTACTTTGGCCACCTCATGCAAAGAGTTGTCTCATTGGAAAAGACTCTGATGCTGGGAGGGATAAGGGGCAGGAGGAGAAGGGGACGACAAAGGATGAGATGCCTGGATGGCATCACTGACTTGATGGACGTGAATCTGAGTGAACTCCGGGAGTTGGTGATGGACAGGGAGGCCTGGCGTGCTGCAATGCATGGGGTCGCAAAGAGTCGGACACGACTGAGCGACTGAACTGAACTAAACTGAACTGATAGGGCACAGGGAGTGGGAGACCAGATGGAAAGCTAATGGGAAAGTCCTTCCCAGTAGTAGGTGCATACCAATCTAGAGGTACTGAAATTTATCTATTAATTGATATTCAATTAGGTTTTCTGTAATTTTTTACTACTATGAAAGATTTTCAACTCATTTCCTTGTATACACATCTTTAACAAGCAGTTTGGAGTACTTCTGGGTCAAAGCAGATGAGCATTTTACACTTTGAAAATACTTGATCCCTTGCTTTTGAAAGAAGGTTCAATTCAGAAAATTGCCCTTTTTCATACTCTAGGTATTTCTAATCTGTATTTTTCCAAAGGGTAATTTTAGGAGTTAAGTGTCTAAATGATTATTTCAATAATTATAAACAAAATTTTATTTCACTTAATGTTTGTTTTTAAATATGATGAATAATAATTTTAATGAAGGTATATATTCTGTTTTTTAGGTTCTCAAAGTTTTTCTGACATCATTAACTTGGAGAAGCCTGTGATTTGTTCTTTGGCTGCCATAATAAGATACCTCAAAGAGTTTAACTTGGAAAAGGTGCTTTCCAAACCCAAGTAAGTGGTTTCTGAAAAATTTTAAGAAGGGTAGGGTTATATTAAAAAACATTTCTTAAATTGAATTTGGTAAGTACTGTACTCAGTTACCTGCTCTTGATGGAATACTGTATTCTGGGGCAAGAGTGACTTGTGTGGTATTGTTACTGAGGAGTATTAAAAATGTTAGTTGACATAAAAAATTAATAGAAGGCTTAAGAATTGGGTCAGTTTGTATTTATGATTGCTATTGAATGTATTTTAGTGTTGAGTAAAGAACTGTGCTTTATATTAAAGCACAGTTAATTGACAAGTAGTATTAAGAAGGCGTATTTAAAAGCGTTCATAAAACTTCATCACCTTTCTTATTCTTGATTTCAGTCATAATTTCACAGACCATAAAGATGAAGATAAAGAGGACAGCCACTAACATAGACAGCTTTTTAAAAGAGTGATTAACTTTGTAGAGTTGAGAGATTTAAAAGCTGGCAATTGACCTTCGAAG
Organism: Bos indicus; assembly: GCF_029378745.1. Lineage (NCBI taxonomy): Eukaryota > Metazoa > Chordata > Mammalia > Artiodactyla > Bovidae > Bos > Bos indicus. Next base: position 80,596,472 of record NC_091766.1, read on the forward strand.
AAAGTGCTAGCTTAAAAGCTAGTGGGAAAAAAAGGGTAACAGAATAATTTTCTTGCCTTTCCATATTCTATCTTTACTGGCCCCTTACCTTTGGCTCTGTGAAGAATTGTCCTGTATCATATTGATCCTGTAAGTAAGCTGCTTCCTCTTCTGCAGAGATGGAGTGGACAGATAGGAGCTGTCTCAGTAAAATATCATTTGGTACCAAGATTGGGAAGTCCTTGTCTTTGTGTATTTTAACCCCACCCAATGCACTTCTGAGATTCTACCCAGTGTCCCAAGTATTTTGAGGTATTTCTATTTTCATTTGGAGAAGGCAAGGGCACCCTACTCCAGTACTCTTGCCTGGAGAATCCCATGGACGGAGGAGCCTGGGGTAGGCTGCAGTCCATGGGGTTGCGAAGAGTAGGACACGACTGAGTGACTTCACTTTCACTTTCCTGTATTGGAGAAGGAAATGGCAACCCACTCCAGTGTTCTTGCCTGGAGAATCCTAGGGACGGTGGAGCCTGGTGGGCTGTGTCCGTGGGGTCGCACAGAGTCGGACACGACTGAAGTGACTTGGCAGCAGCAGCAGCCATTCTCATTAGAGAACAAACTATACTAAGCCATGTGTGAACCCTGGTCCTTGTTCATCCTGCTGTTTCTTATGATCTCATGTGACGTCCTCCACAATTTAAGGATCAGGGCTTGGCCAAAGACTTGAGCGCACCCTTCTGCATCTCTCTGTGTGCGTCTCTGTCATCTCTGGCATTCGGTCTAACAGTTTCAACTTTCCTTGGTCTCTCCGAGACGTTAGTCCTAGTGTTTATCTCTTTTTGTTTTTCTTCTCTCAGGCACCACAGTTCTATGCTGCCTGATGTTCAACTGCCTGAAAAACAATTTAAAATACACACACAAACACACAATTATATACATATGTATATGTGTATATATGTGTGTGTGTGTGTGCATATGTAATACAATGTGTCCAGTTTTCTAATTGTGGCTAAAGAGCAATGTTCATGCATTTAATCTTTTTATGAATGAAAGCAGGTGAGGTTCCATGATTAAATACCACACAAAAGCAACAGAAGAGGGAGATGTATAAAGTAACAGCAGCTTTCCTAAACAGTGTCTTTGTCTTGAAACTTATGGAAAACAAATTTTCACTTAAAAATTAGCAGTGGGAAAAGAACAAAATTGAAAATCCCATATAAAATTATAATAGAAAAGAATGGGGAATAGGATAATATCCTTATAGAAAATAAACGCACACCAGAAAGACATGCTCACAGATGAAATAAAAACTATAACCTACTACTTCAAAATGAGCTAAACGACGTTGAGGAAATGATGCTAAATGTGAAAGAACAAAGGAGAATAGATGAGAAATAGGAAGGCTTTGAAATGAGATGATAAGACTTAAGAATGAACTATATGTCCAGAAAAGATCAATTTAGGAATAAAGAGTAAACTAGAAGGAACACAAAAGAATATAAATGTAACACTGATACTAAAAACAGATTAACATGGCAAGCCAGATGAGACATCTATCCTTAGAAAACCCTACTTCAAGCTTGACTCTTGACTGGCATCCGGGACTTGCATTTGGGGCCAATCTCCAGCATTTTCTGGTAAGAATGACTCCCTGTGCCTAAACCATTTCTGAAGGCAGTATGGTTTATATTGGACAACTACTTACTTTCTGAGAGCTGTAATTTTGGCACCTGCTCAGGAGAAGGTACCTTTGTAAAAATAGCCCCCCAGTGAAAAATCCGGAGAAGGCAATGGCACCCCACTCCAGTACTCTTGCCTGGAGAATCCCGTGGATGGAGGAGCCTGGTAGGCTGAAGTCCATGGGGTCGCTAGAGTCGGACACAACTGAGCGACTTCACTTTCACTTTCATGCATTGGAGAAGGAAATGGCAACCCACTCCAATGTTCTTGCGTGGAGAATCCCAGGGATGGCGGAGCCTGGTGGGCTGCCATCTCTGGGGTCGCACAGAGTCAGACACAACTGAAGCGACTTAGCAGCAGCAGCAGCAGCAGCAGTGAAAAATCCTGGGTGCTGAGTCTCTAATGAGCTTCTCTGGTAAATATTTCACATACATTGCCACAACTCACTCTGGGGTAGGTAAGTGCATCCTGTGTATTTCTGCCAAGGAGGACTCTTGGAAGCTTGCCCTTGGTTTCCTCCAGGCTTTGCCTTGTGTACCTTTTCGCTTTTCTGATTTTGCTTTATATCCTTTCACTGCAATAAATCATAGCTATATGAACTGTATGCTGAGTACTGTGTATTCTCCTAGTGAATCTTTGGAGATATGTAGGTCATCTTTCTTACTATTTTCTTCTCTAATATGCTTACTGGCAGTAGTTAGGAATGCAAAGATATTTATTTTAATTGCAAATAAATTAGAAGTGAATTTACAATAAAACTGAATTTTTGTAATATGATATAATTTCTAAGTTAACAATCAAAAGTTAGACTAATAGTGAATGTATGAACTCTGAAAACTATATAGAGAATTATTTTATACTATGGATTTCATATGTAAGATGGTGCATATGGTAGGTTTTTTTTTTTTTCTGTTTTCATTTTCAAATAATGTTAACAGTATTTAAATAGAATCGTTGTAAGGGATTGATCTTTCACATAAGGTCTGCACCTTTGCTGCCTTTGTCTGAATCAGAAGGATTGGTTTTCATTTTTCTAAAAGTTGAAATAGGAGTGATGTGGAATCCTAAACTTCTTTGGCAATTTTTAGCAGGAATGTTTTTCTCCCATTATAAAACTTGATGTACATATACATCCTATGTATTATTGTTGTCTGAAATATTAATGAAGTATTTTCCCATGTTACTTGGAAGATTTCTGTCGAAGTTCACACAGTGTGAATGCTAGCCAGGCCTTGTTTATAAGGTTTATTTCAAAGCATATCAAATTTGGTTTCTTCCAAAAGGATAAATAATTTAGAGTTGCTTAATCAGTGATCATTCCTGTCAAATTCCTAGGGAATGCTGGCAGATACAACCCTGAGTTCAAAAATATATATATAATTCCTATTGAAAATAGGCACCAACAGAGGAAATTTCTTTTGTATTTGCAAGGAAGAGTCACAACTCCAGAGTACTTTATCATCCAAACATGGGAAACCTGAAAGCAGAGTTAGTTCTTTTAGTTGTTTGGTAATTATTGTGCCATAGGAATCGGTTTAACTTAATATTCCTAGTGGTCGATCTCTTTTATTAAGATCAGTGCAGATGTCAGTGCTGCTGGATTGTGGGTTCTTGATGCCAGCTAAGCATTCCCAGTGTCTGAGAATGATTAACACTTTATTGACAGGGGCATTTTTGTCGAAACTCATGCCCGTGGCATTAATACATCTCTGGTCAATAATATGTTAAGGTACTCAAGTGTTCATTAATCACCCCTAGGATGTAGTTTAAACCTGTTGGGAGAGGGGAAAGTAAATGACTTTATTTAAAGCTATGAGACCTGGTTGGATACCAACTCAGAGGCCAGGCTAGCAGTACTTCCAACTGTTTTTCACCATGAAGGAGTATGAACATCTGTCAGTTGTACAGCAAATCACTGCCCAATTGTTTCTTCCTAAAAATAATGTTTTACATTTTATTATTGTCTCTGGATGTTTCACATATATTTCTGGGCTTTATGACTCAGAGGAAAACAAAGAGACCCAAACTGGCCTCCCCATCGAAAGATGACAGACCTTTGCTGAGCATCTGCTTTCTGCTAGGCTCTGCAGGTGCTGCAAAATGTGTAAGGCGTGAGATAACCCATGCCTCCACAGAGCTTAGATCTATTAATAAGGATCACCGAAGAACATAAATTTCCATAATGCAAGGCAGATTAACAGTTACAAGAAGAAGAGATTGGCCACACACACCTGCTATCAGTGTTGGAGTTGCTTCCCTCTGAAAATCTTTAACAAGTCATCTTTTGGAAGCTAGGTAAACCTGTCACAGGTATATTACACTGCCACAGGACAATGTTCAGTCACTAGGTAGTGTTCCTAATATGCAGCAAGTTATTTCTTTTTCAGGTCTCTGGGTCTTTGTTGTGGGAGTCATCTAGAAGTTAAGGCATCTCTCAATGAACACTGGCTCCTTGGCCTTGATTCTAGGCTCTAGATTCCTAGATGAAGGCTTTCTTCCATCACTGGCTTGGGAAACTGGATTTTATTTCTCTTATTAGGGCCATGATGAGTGGGATTGGTTTTATGATGCAAACATTCATGCTTTCCCTCCAAATAGCTTAGTGACCTGCTGTTATTTTCCTGGCTTTGAAAAATGATCCATCAAGTCTGTAAGTGCTGTGGATAGAAATGTCAAAGGACTGATTTATAAAGGAAATTAATTATTGAATTAGTAATGCATTGATTAATATGTTTTTTAACATGAAAGACTAACAAGGATGCAGTTTGAATCATGCATGCATTTAGTAATCACATTGAACTCAATACCCAAGCTTATTTGAAATTTACTGAGCTTTTAATCTAGTTTGGGGTACTTGGAGGGGCATAAGGAAAATGTGAATTCTTTGAACTTAAATAATTTCTACTTTTTCAGTTTAGACTCTACTAAAACATTAGCCACATGAATGTGTGGTCTTGATTATAGAATAAATAACATTTGCACGTATCAGAATGTTGATTAAAAGTTTTTAAAGTGTTTATCAAGATGATCTCATGCCAAAGAAGAGGGAGGACATTTTAAAGCACCTTGACATATTTTTCTAGCAAATTGCATAGCTTTTCCTGAAGAGACCCCCCACTTGCTTTCCTGATACTAAAAGACTATGCTTGATTCTGTTACTGGAAATTAAAAAACTAAAAAGCTGTTAATACCATTACTTCCCTTGTTTTAGTTTTTGGTGTGAGAACGGCTGTCCTTTCACATTAGTTTACCTAAAAGCACCAACACTGGTGGAAGACAATCTTTTAATGAATATTCTTCTGGCTTTTTTTGGTTTGATTTCCTATCAGAGGGCTAAAACTTTTGTTGTAATGTTACTGGAATATTTGTAACCACTGAATTTGTTTTTCTGTTTGTTTATGCACTTGCCTCATGGCTTTTATTTCATTCCTTTACAGGAATTTTAAACAGTTGTCAGGTGAAATGGAATTTATGACAATTAATGGAACAACATTAAGGAACTTGGAAATCCTTCAGAATCAGGTCAGGCAAACATAAGGGCTATTTGATTCAAAATGGTTTTGAAAAGAAATTTGGGATGAAGCAGCAGTCTGTTCTTAGTGCAGGTGAAACAGTATTGTCTTCAGCCGGCTGGTCTGCCTCACATCTCTTGGTAATGGTACTGCTCACTTTTTGGAGAATCAAATACATGAAATACTTACTCGGGGATTATATTGGGAGCTTTAGAGCATGCTTTTTAATGATTGAAGCAATATGGCCGTCCTCATAATTTTTATATTAAATATTTCTTTGGAAAGGTATCATCTTTAGAAATTAATATACAGTGGATATTTTTGATCTGCTTGGTTATGTTTTTCTACATATGTTTGTTTTCTATATAACTTTTTGTTAAAATGTCTGTAGCCTTACTTCATGGTCCAGCATATAAAACAAGTTTCTCTGATACTCCGTTTAACTGTAAGATACATAATATTTCACTTCACAAACTTTCATCATTGCTTACTTGCCCTTTATTGATGAATGTGAAGGATAATGAAGATATTAAAATTGTTGCTTTCATTCATTAAATTATCACTTGAAAGTGTGAGCTACTATATTGTAAAAATAATGTTATTATAACATAAAGTCACAAAAATATAAGGTAGTTCCGAGTCATTTGAGTAAGTAGAAAGAGCTGAACCATCTGCTGTGAATCACTGCTATTGCTGTGAATTAAAGTAAATGCTGAATTAGTCAGTCTCCTGACTCTTGGATTTGTTTATTACTGTCTATTTTCTCTCATTCAGGTTTCTCCCTCTGCCAGGCTGTCCTTATGTACTGCAGTCAGCCTTCCTGTTATGCATGAGCATTTTTATCATATCATTCTGTTATTTGGAAGTTGAGCATCTTTCCCACAAGTCTTTCTCTTCAACGCTATATACATCCCCAAGACAGGAAACAAGTGGTAGGAGTAGAGCCCACAGTCAGAGCCTCCAGATGCAGCCCCAGCATTCCAAGATTTCCGTACTTCTTCCACATCCTTCCTGTTCAGGTCCTATCACAGTGGCGTCAGTTCCAAAATCAAAGTCCTAAGGCAAAAATCATCCATCCTCAAAATACCCTTTGAAAACCCCTTTCTCTATTAGGACTCGGGCGCTTGTAAAAGTGGAGGCTGAGAGTTAACATCTTCTGCTTGTCTTCGCACTTCAGCTTTCTTCTCCTTTTCCATGGATCAGTGGAAAAGGGTCATGAGGAGGGGTCTGAGTAGCAGAGAGAGCAAAGGTGTAACAGGCCTCCGTCTCCCCCACCTGTCCCTCTCCCGTCTGAGTGTGCTTCTCCAATGCTCCGCGCTCTTCCTGGGACCCTTCACTGTGGTCCCAGCAGTTGGGCTTTTGTCTCAGGATGGGATGGTGCAGTCACCTATGTGGATTCCCCTCATAGGTCAGTTCTGCGTGCCCAGCTCGTCGTCAGGGAACCTTCCATGACCACTGTTGTTCCCATGCTCTGCTTTAAACTCCTGAGGTCTGGAGAGGTTGTAGCACACCTTTTATAGTTGCCTTCTGCCAGATGACATCGTGTCCTCATTGGGAGTCTTTCCTCCCACACTTGGATATAAGAGCCCTGAGGGAGGGACTGTGTCTTAATATACCTTTGCCAGTCATTCTACTGAGCACACGGGAGGTGTCCTATAAGTACCTGTTTGTTGATATGAAGGAAAAGGAAAAGGCAAAAACAAATTCAGATGAAAATTGTAACTGTGTGTTCCAAATTAAACAAACCTATTAATAGACATTTTGTGTTACAGTGAAACCTTGGTTAAAATTAAATACAATCTCTAGTTAATTGTAAATTTTTTCAATGGTTTGAAGTAGCAAAGCATAGGTAAATTTTTGCTAAGGATTTAATAAGAGGCTAAAATCAAACCCTCCCGGGTACAGTCCTAGGGTGCAGTGCACGTTCACGTCTTTCCTTAAGAGAGAGTGTTGTCATGAGATTATCTGTCTTTAGAATGTCAACTCTTAGGTAGTGGGAGATACTGAATTGCCAAAGGAACATGAAATTATTTTCACTGTGCTTTCCTAAGCCAGGAAAGGATGCAGTTATATTTTTAAGGTGTTCAGGACAGATGTTTTAAAAGAGACTTCTCAGTAATTTATTGTTAGTTAAAAACTACACATAAAGTATATCTTTCTTATGCAAAATGTCATTACTTTGTGTGTGTTTATTTGGATGTGTGTGTGTGTGTGTGTGTGCGTGTGTGCTAAGTTGCTTCAGGTGTGTCCGACTCTTTGCAACCCTGTGGATCTTAGCCCACCAGCCTCCTCTGTCCGTGGGATTCTCCAGGCAAGAATACGGGAGTGGGTTGCCGTACCCTCCTCCAGAGGATCTTCCTGACCCAGGGATGGAACCTGTGTCTTTTACATCTCCTACATTGGCAGACAGGGTCTTTACCACTAGCGCCTCCTGGGAAACAGAATGTGTGTATATATGTGTGTGTATGTGTGTATATATATATATATATATACATTGAACACCTGTTTTGAGCATAAAAGCTAAGCATGTGTAAGATTATAATTGGGGAATATGGAATAATTAGGGCAGATGAACAACTGGCAATTTTGGTCCAAATACCATCATTGAGTTAATAAAACATGCTTTCTGGTCTTTTTTAGACTGATATGAAAACCAAAGGAAGTTTATTTTGGGTTTTAGACCATACTAAAACTTCATTTGGGAGACGCAAGTTAAAGAAGTGGGTGACCCAGCCGCTCCTTAAATTAAGGTAAAAGGAATTCTTTTTTGTGTTTTATCTGAAATTATGTAAAATTATGAAATTAAAGGTACATCAGCCTCCTTAAAACCAAGGTCACCATGGTTTATAAGAACACCATTTTCAATTGGGGAAGATTTCACTTTGTAACTAGTGATATACTGTCCAATATCATAAGGATTTTTTCCTTGTTCCCAAGAATGAGTCTTTGCAGTTGAAAGACATGGGATCTACCTGGGGAGAGTGAGGTAATCAGTTGGTTTGGGTCATCAGTAGCATAGGGTGTAGGGAGACAGGTGCTGGGAATATGGGGCACTGCCTTTGTTGAGGGCTTTGCAGGCTGGGCTGAGGAGCTAGTAGCCAGAGGCAGTTAATCCAGTGGTTCTGCACACGGGAGTGCTGGATCAGAGCTGGTGGGTGTAGGGGGATGGAGAAAGTAGTGATGGGTAGGGGACAAGTTAGCAAGTTCACGGAGAGGTTCTGAGAACCTGAGCTAGAGAAGGAGCGTAGGAATCTGAAAGAGGGCTTCGGTGTGAGATGTTTAAGAGAGAAGAATGAGTAAACTAGGAGAGCTTTCAGGAAAGGTAGGTGAGCCTAGTGCCTAAGCATAGTGGTCTCCAAGCTTGTCTGCACATCGAAGTCATCTGGGAAGCTCCAAAAACTTATACCTGTGTTCTGCCACCACATATTGTGACTTATTAGTGTGGCCTGGGAGTTGGAATTTTTAAAAGCTCCCTAGATAATTCTGACACGCAAATAGATTTGGGAGCTGTGACCTGTGCCTCTCACTTAGTAGGAGTCCCAGTAATGTTGACTGAATGACTGAATGCTGTTATCTACTGTGCTTTTGCTCTGACCCAGTATTTAATATTCAAATCATCTTCTGAGGTAGATCCTTGAGATGAGTAAATAGATTCAGAGAGTTTCAATAACTTGCTCAACATTTCACAACTGGGTAGACCGTAAAGGTAAGATCAGCATTGACTCCATCCTGAACAGCTTCCCATATGGACTGAGCAGAGAGGGGGTGGTGCTGGTGTTATATGAGTGTGAGTCAGTCTCACTAAGGCCATAGCCCGTCAGCCCCGGCACACTGCGTTCTCACCTTTGCAGTGGTACAATACCTTCTCACAGGCTGCTGTAAGGAACAGAATAAGACAGTAATCCTAACTGCCATGTTTGAGCTCCTTATCTTACAGCAAGCACTGTGCCAGGGGCTTTATGTGCATCGTCTCTTTTAAACTGCACAGCAGCCTCACTCATGGCTGCATTTTATGCTGGCTTGGTAAATAGCCATCTTTGGCAAAGGATAGCAGATGTCACTGTTGGTCATAGGCTTTAAAATACTGTTTTGATGATGATAATTACTAAATCATTTCAGGTTTTAGTGGGTTATTATGATTTCTTTTCTTGACCATAAAGACCTTCAGGTAGTGAAAACTGACTTAGGTAAAGATGAAACTCTGAAAATGGAAGTCTCTGCTTTGGGCCAGCATTTGTATGAGATAAAGATGCCTCATGGAACAAGAGCAGGCAGTCTGTGGACAGCCGTGTAAGAAGCATTGCCTGCTGGCTAATGGAAAGGCATCTGTCTAAGCAGCCACACCGTTCTTACTATTTTTTTTTTTTTTTTGATTGGTTGAAATATTCAGCAGAAACAGACTTACTAGCAGACTTTTTCATGTAAATGAAAATTTTTATTTCTGTTGTTAAACTTGTTTTGTATAAAGAGGATTAATTTGAGATGAATTCAGTAGACCATGTTGTATGTTCCTTGTGGGTTGATCATATTCTTCCTGGGATCCTCCCTGCCCAGAAAGGCTGAGAGAAAGCACTCCATGCATTGAGCTCCAGTGCTTTCAAGTGTGAACATTAGACCATTCTAAAGCGTATATAGCTGAAATTTTAGGTCATAGTTTTAAAACTTTAAGCTCTCTAATCAGTTAAAACTGACTTCAGAAGAACTCCAGTTAAATCTTACTTGCACTTGCAACCTGTTCCAAATACCTAGAGAAAATCTTGAGCTGATTAGTCAGTTGTTCAGCTGTATAGTCGTTGTTGTTTTAATGCTGACATTAGGTGCCATGCTGATCATGTCAGTTGTTTATCCAGGCTAATATTCTGTCTCTGACATTGGCGACCAAAGGTTAGTTTAGGGCTTAGTTTTCTTCTATCGTGAGATCATAGAAAAATTATTGGTGACAAGGGAATTCAGCACGATGTAAAGTGGGTTTCCCTAAGTTTTTCAAGAGCCCATTATTTGTCAGTCATCCATGAATTATCTTAAATCTCTTTATATTTTTATAAATATATATATATTTTATATTTTTAGTCTATTTTAATTCCCAGTGCAATCACAGTTCATAAATTCAGGACCAGATGTTTCAAGTTTCAGAGGATTTTCCACTCCCACTACTTTTTATTCTGCAAAATGACTTCTTTGGTGCAGGATTTTCTAGTGACTTTCTAGAAAGTATAAATGGCTTTGACCTTATTCTTATTGACTGATTCAAAGAATTCACTTGGGTTATTGAGATCAGATTTTACTCTATTGAAACCACATCGGCCTGTATAAATAGGTTATGCTTCTTATGTGTTATGACTTATGCTTTTTATCAGTTCTCTAATTTAGGCAGGAAGCTTCTTCAGTGTAGGTCTCTGGTTTCTTATAAATGAATGTCATGTTGGTAAGCCATTATTCCTAAGACCTTTTAAAATTAAATAAATTATATTGAATTCATTTTTTCAAGGTCTTGTCTTTGAATTTTTTCTGTTTCTTTTAGTTGATAAGTTGTGTCAATCTTATATATATATATATATATATACCATATGTACCTTATTGGTTTTGTCCACAAATCCCCAAATGCAAATTCTGCTTGTAAATACAGTAATGATTGGGCAGGTAGGAGCAGGGGAAAGAAAACTTTGAGAAGTGTGGCATGAGTCTCTTAAGTGATATTTTAGGCAAAAGATTAGTTTCTAAGGCAGATCTGGTCGTCATAGAAGTAGTACTAAAGATTCAGTAAAAACTTACTCTGTATTTTGAAATATTAACAAAAGTAAGTTCTGAGCTTTCTCCATGAGTACTTCTTTTTCTGTTATTGTTTAGTCACTAAGTTGTGTCTGACTCTTTTGCAACCCCATGTACTGTAACCCACCAGGCTCCTCTCTCCGTGGGATTTTTCAGGCAAGGGTACTAGAGTGGGTTGCCATTTTCTTCTCCAGGGGATCTTCTTGACCCAGGGTTCAAACCTGCCTCTCCTGCTTGGCAGGTGGACTCTTTACCACTGAGCCACCAGGGAAGCCCACCTCTTTTTGTGTTCCTGCACCTTATATGTTGTTGTCACCTCTGGTTCTCTTCTGGGGCGTCTTCTCACTTTCAGCACTGCTTAGGGTCTTACCTGTGGCCGTGGCATCTCCTGTAACTTCATGTGCTGATGGCTTGGTCACCATCATCTCCCCCAGTTCCAGACCCACACATCCGCGAGCACATTTCTGCCTCAGGAAACGTTCCACATGAGTTGCAAAAGAAATTGGAAATAACATTATTTCCTTCAGTGAGAGAGTGATCTCTTGGAAATGCAGCTCTCGTGTGTGAGTGCATGCCCATACAGGTATGCATATACACTTACAGAACAGCAGAGTATTGACCACAAAAGGAATCTGAGAAATCAGTTTCTCCACTCTTAGTGGAGGAATTATTTTGACCAATGATGAAAATAGTCTGTCTGTAAGAAGTAGTATTATATCACCTTGCCTTTTTGTAAAATCACTTTTTATGAAAGACTCTCAGATGAAAGCCTTTTTGTAAAGACTTTGTTTATCAAGAAGGCTAAGTATCTCCACCTGTCTGGTCTTGCCCTTCTCTGTTCCTGTCTGCACTACCCAAAGATGATTGAAAAAACAATGTGTCTCTGATTATGTTTTGCTCTCCACTATTTACAGTTCTCACAACACACTGAGGTGTAATTTATTTCTGGACCTTTGTACAGTCTGTTCCCTTTTTCTAAAATGGAAACTACTCATTTCTGTTTCCCTCTTAATTTCCTGGCTGCTTCTTCAAAGTTTCCTTTGCTCTCTGTTCATCTCTGTATTTTTTTTTTTTTTAATTTGTTTCTTTTAATTTAATTTGTTTCTTAAAGATTTTCTCTCTCTTTTTTTTTTTTTAATATGGACCTTTTCCAAAGTCTTTATTAAACTTATTACAGTATTGTTTCTGTTTTATGTTTTGGCCCCTTTTGGCTGTGAGGCATGTGGGATTCCAGCTCCCTGACCAGGGATCGAACCCGTACCACCTGCATTGGAAGTCGAAGTCTTAACCACTGGACTGCCAGGGAAGTCCCTTTCTCTGTGTCTTTAAATGTTGGAGTTCTGAGGCCTGAATCTTAGGAGCTCCATTTTCTTCCTTCCCTTATCCTTCCTTCCCCTCCTCTCTCCAATGACCTTACCTAAACCAATGACCCTAAATATCAAAATGTCAGTGAGTCTCAACTTTATGTCTTTTGTCCTTACCCTGCTCTATTCTCCAGGCTTATATATTCAACTTAGACTCCTAACCACATAGGTGTATCACAAGCATCTCAAGCTTAACATATTTAACCCTATTCCTCCTTCTGGTTTCCCTGTTCTAGGAACCAGCTGCTCTACCTCATGAGGTTCTTGGGCCAGAAGCCTGGGAGTTACTCTGGATGCTTCCTTTTGACAACCACATCCAATCTAAGTCCTTTTGCTTTTATCTCTAAAATATATCCATAGTCTGTGTGTGTCTTGCCATCTTGACCACCATCACCCTGGTCTAAATTCTCAGTAGCTCCCACTTGGGACTGCAGCAGTATCCTCCTAACTGATCTCTCTCTCTCTCTTTTTTTTAAACTATTTATTTTGTCTCGGGCTATAGCCGATTAACAGTGCTGTCACGGTTGCGGGTGGACAGCAAAGGCAGTCATCTATATACATGTATCCATTGTCCCACAAGCTCCCTTCCCATCCAGCCTGCCACATAACATTGAGCAGAGTTCCCTGTGCTATACAATATGTCCTTGTTGGTTGTCCATTTTAAATATAACACTAACTGATTTCCCTTTAGAAAATGAAAACTGAATTATGTCACTCCCCTTCCTTAATCCTCATTGGCTTTCCATTGTGCTTCGGGTAAAATTAAAATTCTTAAACATGGCTCTTCAGTATGACTGTGCATTCGTGCGTTCATTGTTTCCTGATCACTCCGGCCTTCCTCTGATTTCTGAGTATCCCAGAACTTTCTCTCATCTTTTGGTCTCTGCATTTACTCATCTTTCTATCTAGAATGTTCTTTGCTCTCTCTTCAATTTTTACAGTTAACTCCTCTATTCTTTAGGTTTTACCTTAAAGTGCTACTTCTTCAGAGAGTTTTTTCTTTGCCCTCCTAATCCAAGTTATGTTCTTCATATCATTTTTGAATAGTATATAGGACTTATTATGATTGATATTTATCAGTGTTGTTTAATATCTGTCTCACAAAACTGTGTGTTTCATTTATAACAAGCATTCAATAAGTATCTTTCCCCTGTGCTCATTTCTCTACATGTGTACTTTTCAAACAAAATATGTTATTATTGTAAAATATGCATAATGTATAATTTATCATCATAATAATTTTTATGTGTCAGTAAATATATTACATTCATGAAGTACATTTGAAAATGTAATAAATACATTAATATTGTTGTGCAACCACAACACAGTCCATCTTCAGAACTCTTTTCATCTTGCAAAACTGAAACTCAGTACACTTTACTGAATAACTTCTCATTACCTCCTTTTCCTAACCTTGAGCAAACACCATATTACTTTCTGTCTTTATGAATTTGACTATTCTAGGTACCCCACAAAGGTGAAATAACACAAGGTTTGTCTTTTTGTGACCATCTTATTTCATTTAGTGTGATATCTTCAAGGTTCATTCATGTTGTATATATCAATATTTTGTCCTTTTTTGAAAAATTGAGGTATAGTATGTAGTTGCTTTATAATATTTTATTAATTTCAGTTGTATAACACAGTAGTTCAATATTTTTATAGATTATACTCAATTTAGGAGAAGGCAATGGCACCCTACTCCAGTACTCTTGCCTGGAAAATCCCATGGACGGAGGAGCCTGATAGGCTGCAGTCCATGGGGTCGCAAAGAGTTGAACACGACTGAGAGATTTCACTTTCACTTTTCACTTTCATGCATTGGAGGAGGAAATGGCAACCCATTCCAGCGTTCTTGCCTGGAGAATCCCAGGGATGGCGGAGCCTGGTGGACTGCCGTCTGTGGGGTAGCACAGAGTCGGACACGACTGAAGCGACTTAGCAGCAGCAGCAGCATAATCAATTTAAAGTTATTACAAAATAATGACTATAATTCCCTGTGTTATACAATATATCCATTATTTGTTCTATACATAGTGGTTTATGTCTCTTAATCCTATACCTCTACCTTGCCCAGCCCACTTTTCATCTCCCAGCTGGTAACCACTAGTTCATTCTCTAAATCTGTGAGTCTGTTCTTGTTTTGTTACATATGTTTATTTGTTTTACTTTTTTAGAGTCTGCATATAAGTGATTCAGTTCAGTTCAGTTCAGTTCAGTCACTCAGTCGTTTCTGACTCTTTGTGACCCCATGAATTGCAGCATGCCAGGCCTCCCTGTCCATCACCAGCTCCCGGAGTCTACCCAAACCCATGTCCATCTAGTCAGTGATGCCATTCAACCATCTCATCCTCTGTCGTCCCCTTCTCCTCCTGCCCTCAATCTTTCCCTGCATCAGGGTCTTTTCTAATGAGTCAGCTCTTTGCATCAGGTGGCCAAAGTATTGGAGTTTCAGCTTCAACATCAGTCCTTCCAGTGAACACCAAGGACTGATCTCCTTTAGGATGGACTGGTTGGATCTCCTTGTAGAGTCCAAGGGACTCTCAAGAGTCTTCTCCAACACCACAGGTCAAAAGCATCAATTCTTTGGTGCTCAGCTTTCTTTATAGTCCAACCCTCACATCCATACATGACTACTGGAAAAACCATAGCCTTGACTAGACGGACCTTTGTTGACAAAGTAATGTCTCTGCTTTTGAATATACTGTCTAGGTTGGTCATAACTTTCCTTCCAAGGAGTAAGTGTCTTTTAATTTCATGGCTGCAGTCACCATCTGCAGTGATTTTGGAGCCCAGAAAAATAAAGTCAGCCACTGTTTCATGTTTCCCCATCTACTTTCCATGAAGTGATGGGATGCCATGATCTTCATTTTCTGAATGTTGAGATTTAAACCAACTTTTTCACTCTCCTCTTTCACTTTCATCAAGAGGCTCTTTAGTTCTTCTTCACTTTCTGCCATAAGGGTGGTGTCATCTGCATATCTGAGGTTATTGAGATTTCTCCCAGCAATCTTGATTCCAGCTTGTGCTTCTTCCAGCCCAGCGTTTCTCATGATGTCCTCTGCATAGAAGTTAAATAAGCAGGGTGACAGTATACAGCCTTGGTGTACTCCTTTTCCTATTTGGCAGAGAGTATTTGTCTTTCTCTGACTTATTTCATAAAGCATAATACTATCTAGGTCTATCCACATTATTGCAAATTGTAGAATTTCATTCTTTTTTATGGCTGAGTAATATTCCATTGTATATATATCACAGATTCTTTACCTGTTCATCTGTTAGTGGACACTTAGGTTATTTCCGTATGTTGGTTTTTCTAAATAGTGATCATGTGATCATTGGGGTACGTGTATCTTTTCAGATTAGTGTTTTTGTTTTCTTTAAATGTATATCCAGCAGTAGAATTACTGGGTTATATGGTATTCTATTATTAGTTTTTTGAGTAGCCTCCATACTGTTTTCCATATTGGCTGCAGCAATTTACAATCTCACCAATAGTGTACTGTCGTTCAGTCACTCAGTCCTGTCCAACTCTTTGTGACCTCATGGACTGCAGCTTGCCAGGCTTCCCTGTCCTTCACTACCTCCCAGAGTTTGCTCAAACTCATGTGCATTGAGTTGTTGATGCCATCCAACCATTTCATCCTCTGTTGTCCCCTTCTTCTCCTGCCTTAAATCTTTCCCAGCCCCAGGGTCTTTTCCAGTGAGTCAGCTCTTTGCCTCTGGTGACCATAGTATTAGAGCTTCAGCTTTAGCATCAGTCCTTCCAATGATATTTAGAGTTGATTTTCTTTAGGTTTGACTGATTTTATTTCCTTACTGTCCAAGGGACTCTGAAGAGTCTTCTCCAGCATCACAGTTCGAAAGCATCAATTCTTCAGCACTTAGCCTTCATTATGGTCCAACTCTCACATCCCTACATAACTGCTGGAAAAACCATAGCTTTGACTATGTGGACCTTTGTCAGCAAAGTGATGTCTCTGCTTTTTTAATATGCTGTCTAGGTTTGTCATAGCTTTTCTTCCAAGGAGCAAGTGTCTTTTAACTTCATGGCTGTAGTCACAGTCCTCAGGGATTTTGGAATCCAAGAAAATAAAGTCTGTCACTTTCTACTTTTTTCCCTATCTATTTGCTGTGAAGTGATGGGACTGGATGCCATGATATTCAGTTTTTGAATGTTGAGTTTCAGTCTTTTTCACTGTCCTCTTTCACCTTTATCAAGAGGCTCTTTAGTTTCCCCTTTGCTTTCTGCCATTAGGGTAGAGTCACCTGCATGTCTGAGGTTATTGATATTTCTCCCAGCGGTCTTGATTCCCGCTTGAGCTTCATCCAGGTTGGCATTTCACATAATGCACTAGGGTTCCGTTTTCTCCTCTCCAACATTTATTTGTTGACTTTTTGATGATAGTCATTTTGACTGTTGTGAAGTTATAATTTTAATATGGTTTGATTCACATTTCTTTGATAATTAGTGATGTTGAGTATCTTTTCATATGCCTGTTGGCTATCTGTGTATCTCCTTTGGAAAAATGTCTATTCAGATCTTCTGCCCATTTTAAAAATTGTTTTATATTGAATTGTATGAGCTATTTATGTAATTTGGATATTAACTCCTTATTGGTCATGTCAGTTGTAAGTAACCTCCCAATCAGTAGGTTGTATTTTTGTTTTATTGACAGTTTCCTTGACTGTGCAAAAGCTTTCAAGTTTAATCAGACCTCATTTGTTTAGTTTTGCTTTTTTTTCTTTTGTCTTGGGAGGCAGATTCAAAAACATATTGCTATGAGTTATGTTGAAGAGTGTTCTGGCTATGTTTTCTTCTAGGAATTTTATGGTTTCAGGTCTTAGATTTAGATCTTTGAATCCATTTTGAGTTTCTTTTGTGTATGTTTCAATGATGTATTCTGATTTTACTGATTTACGTGTCACATCTAGTTTTTCCAGCATCACTTATTGAGGAGACTGTCTCTTGTTGCCGCCTTTGTCATAGATTAATTGACCATAAGTGCATGGGTTTATTTCTTGGCTGTCTACTCTGTTCCATTGATCTATACATCTGTTTCTGTACTCGTACCATACTGTTTTGATTACTGTAGCTTTGTAGTATTGTTATTAAGTGGATATTTATTATTCATTGAAGGAATAATTAAAAGAGTAACTCATTCAAGATCTAACTCAGTTCCTGCCTCTGAAAAGTTCTTCTCCCTCAATCCCCACTTCATCCTTGTAGAAAGGTATCTTCCCTCAATTTTATCCTGCTTCTTACTCCTCCACCCCTGACACATACACAGAATGCATAATGAGGCTAACAGTGCTTTTAATATAACAGGTGATCAAGAAATTATGAACAAATGAATCCATTTAACAATCTTAGGGTTGTAAGTAGGCTTTGAAAATAAAAACACATCTATGTAAGGGAAGTTTATTTTTCTCAGAAAAACTCCTTGAATTAAAAGACCCTTAGAAGCAGTTTTTTTTTTGTTTTTTTTTTCATATGATTCCTTGTCTTAGTGCCATAGAATTGGTTCTGAGAAATCATTTCTTCCCTTCTAGTGGAATAATTGCTTGGTCTGATGTGAAAAGGTGATATTTAACCATGGAAGAAATGGTGTTGCAACATCTTGCATTCTTGTCACACCCCTCATAGGGTTAGAAGTTACTCAGAGAAAGTCATATGACTTAGTAAGGAATCCAGGCTTGGTGACAAGAATCAGGCATAGCTAGTTTTAAGTATCATGTAAAAAAAATCTAGCTTATACCTCTAAACTCATCTGAGTCAAACTTTATTTGCTTACAAATATTTAGAGTCATTATGATTTTCGAGTATGGCTTTTTAAAGTCCATACCAGTAGAATCTGAAGTACATAATGGGTCTGTTAGTTTATTATGGGTGCTGAAACGAAGTACCCAAAGACTAGATGGCTTAAACAGCATGAATTTGTCTCACAGTTCTGGAGGCTAGAAGTCCAAGATCAAAGCATCTGTGTGTCTGTGAAGGAGAATCTATTCAGTGTCCCTCTCCTAGCTTCTGGTGGTTTGTTGTCAATCTTTGGTGTGTCACTTGGCTTATAGACGTGTCTTTTTTTTTTTTAAGGGATAATGCCTTTTGTTTTTTTCCTGTGTTTGTTTTACATTTTATTTATTTATTTTTGGCTGTGCCGAGCCTTCATTGCTCTACACAGGCTTTCTCTAGCTGTGACGAGTTGGGGCTACTTTCTCGCTGTGGTGCACGGGCTTCTCACTGCTGTGGCTTCTCTTTTGCAGAGCATGGGCTGTAGGACACACAGGCTTCAGTAGTTGCAGTTCACAGGCTCTAGAGCATGTACTCAGTCATGATGCACGGGCTTGGTTGCTCCACAGCATCTGGACTCTTCCCAGACTGGGGATGGACCCATGTCCCGTGCATTAACAGGCATTCTCTTACCCACTGCACCACCAGGGAAATCCAGTGTGTCACACTTACCTCTGCCTTCATGTTCGTGTGGTATTTTCCCTGTGTGCTTCTCTCTTCATACGGCATTCTTTTAGTAAGAATATAATCATATTGGATTAGGAGCTTACACTGTTCCATTATGACCTCATCTTAACCAATTGAATCTACAGTAACCCTACTTCCAAGTCAGGTCACATTCTGAGGCACTGGGGGTTAGGTCTTCAACACATATTTTTGGAGGGGACACAATTTCATCCATAACAGATAGGCTCAATTATTTCATATTTTTCCTTTTCTTGGCACAGACAGATCAAATGTGCTCATCTCTTGAATGGAAACAAGTGTTTTGATTATCATTTAAATGTGTCACACATTTTTATTCAACATCTGAAGTGAGATGGTAGAGAACACTGAATTTGTAAATTGCAAACATTCTGTAATTTTATGCCTGTAGTACAGGACTCTGAAAAATCTTTCATCTTCCTTACCTTTGAAAAACATTCTGGATTGTATCTGTCCAGGTGTAGGTATTTATGCAAAATGTTTAGATTGATTTTAGAGATGAAAAGGAAACTTTATTTTTTTAAAAAAAGAAAGGAAAGTATTTTGCTAGAAAGGAGATGTCCAGATCTAAGAGTTGAGAAAAGAAGAGTAGCCAAGGTGGGAGGAGGGAAGTGCTGAGGCTTGAGAGGTGAGTTCTGGTCTGTTCCTCTCTGTACCAGTGTCTACGTGGGGGAAGTAGGAGATGAAAACTCAAAAGGATCAAATGCATAGAAGATGGTAGCGGTTACTGCTTTTGTTTTATAGATGAGAAAAAGTGACATTCAGGTTCATTATCCAAGATTATCCAGCAAAGCACACAGGCATATCTGAAAGCACAGTTTTGGAGCCAATGAGACACTAGAGCTTGAGTTCAGATTTGCTCCCGCATTTCTGTCACTTGGGACAAGTTACGAACTTTTGAACACTTCAGTTTCTTCACTTGTAAAATGGAAATTGCACCACCTACCCTGTAGTGGTGTTATGAGGACCAAATGAGATGGTCTGCATAAAGGGTTAGTGTGGATCCTGGCGTCAGTCACACGGTCAAGTGGCTGTGGACTTTATAATACCCCAAAGGCTGTGGACTTTATAATACCCCAAAATTGGAAGCAACCTGGCTATTAGGAGGGGAGTGCTAAAATAGTTACCTGGTCATACGTTAGAATACGGGATAGCAGTTAAAATGAATGAGTTGAGTCTACATGTTTTAACATGGATAACTCTCATAAAAATAATGTTTATGACATAGGACATGATAACCTATTTATCTAAATGTTGTAACACACAGTAATACCGTTTGTTGTTTCAGGTTTCAGACATAAGTGGCAGAAATATAAGTACAAGAAGTAGAAAGGATGTTTAATAACATCAGGAAAGTGGTTACTTCTGGGAAGAGAAGAAAGAGAAAGAAAAATGGATGGAGGAGTGTTTTCTGTGTGTTTGCAGTGTTTTATTTTTAGAAAGTAATAATATGGAGAAAATATACATATACACATATACATGTATATTTTTTTAAATGGTACTGCTACCACCCCTTCACCACCATCCTGATCAGGTGACAGTGAGATGCAAACTCAAGCCCATCTGTCTGGAAAGCCCATGTTAGACTCCAGAGCATTTACTTTTCACCTCATCTTGTTTTAGAAAGATGGGAAGTCAGTCCTGGCTGGGGGCTTCCAGTGGTGAAAGGAAGGAGGCTATGTGCCCCTGTTGTCAGCTGTCCAGTATATGTCCCCATCAGTTCTCCGGAATCTGGTGCTTCATGCGTTGTGTCTTTTGTGTAGCTGTAGTCAGGATTTTGGAGAATGTGCAAGGGCTACTGGTGAGTAGGTGGGGGTCCCTGTGTGCGTCTTTCTCAGAATCATACAACCATTAGCAGTTGAGCATTGTCATTGTCTGTGGTCAGGCTTGGATCACAACCTTTCTCTTTCATTTAATGCTTTAACTTGACCCAATCCTGGGGATTTAGGAAGCTCAGCTTTCTGTTCTGATTGACCAGGTGCCCATTAACACTTAGTAGTATAAAATAGGTTTTTAAAATTTTGTATGATTTAATCTCAATGACAAGACAGTGTTCCTATTCTCAAGGAGCTTCTAATCTAATTTGACCAAGGTATAATCTTCTAGTGAGGAGGAGCTGAAAGTGAAGGAAACTTTAATACCTAAAATAAAATGCTTGCTCTTCACTATCTAGCTCAATAATGTAGTTAGAACAAATGAAGAATACTTTTATAATTCAGTTAGATTTTTAGAAAGCTGCTTAAGAGAATTAAGCATGCTAAGTATTCTTGGAATTTAAATCACATAAATATTTAAGAAAATTGAAGCTTGTTGGTATTAGGAAGTAGGTCTGGGACTAGATTTCTGTGTAATTTTCTAGAGCACTAAGTATATTTTACTGATAGTTAATTCTCTTGAATAATTTTTAAAATTTATTTATTTTTAATGGAGGATAATTGCTTTACAATATTGTATTGGTTTTTGCCATACATTAACATGAATCAGCTATAGGTATACATGTCCCTTCCCTCTTGAACCTTCTCTTGAGTAATTAAATGACTTTTATTTTGGTAAACCCTTATGTTTGGGGTATTAGCGTTTGTATCTCTAATTCATATGCATACGTGCATACTAAGTCGCTTCAGTCGTGTCTGACTGTGACCGCATAGACTGTAGCCCGTCAGGCTCCTCTGTCCATGGGATTCTCCAGGCAAGAATACTGAAGTGGGTTGTCATTTCCTACTCCAGGGGATCTTCCCCACCCAGGGATCGAACCTGTGTCTTTTAGGTCTCCTGCACTGGCAGGCAGGTTCTTTACCGCTAGTGCCACATAGCCCTAGTCTAAGTGACAAAGTAATAGAATATTATATGTTTGCTCCACTTAACATTTCATTTATTTTAGCAAGACTAAGTGCCATTTTTAACTCTGGAACTTCCTGAAATTAACTACATGAGAAGGCCCTATTTATTCTTTGTGGTTTCCCATGATCCATGAGTCTGCTTATAAACATTCACATGTGGTGACTCTAATCTTACTCAGTCCAGTGAGACACAGTACTGCTCACAAATGGGATGGAAGAGTGGTGGGTGAAGCCTACCTGGGGGCTGTGATTGATGGGTGTTGACCCCCTGCCTCTTCACCTTTGCTGTGTGGACGTGAGTGAAAGTGGAGAGGGGTTTTGCTGCCACCAAGAAAAAGTGACCCTAAAAGCCTCTTATCCAAATGTCTGCCCTGTTATTGCATATGGTTTAACCAGCATCTTTTGGGATGCTTCTGTGCAGGAACCTTGAGCTGGTCTCTGCTTTGTTCTGTAGTTGCCAAGTTTCCAAGAATATATAACAGGCCAACCTTACACCCAGGTTCATTATTCTGATTCGTCTTATCCCTGTGGTCTGGCAGTCTCCAAGTTGTGAAACTTATTTATAATTGTCCCATCATGCCTTATGGTTCCTAGTAAAAACAAATACAGATCCTCCCTGAAGATGTACACTCTCATCTAGGCCTCCTAGGAATTTCAAAGAGAAAACTCTGCCATAAGTTCATAAACCATAATTACAAAAGATGTGGGGAAACAAGTACCCATGAGTGTGAGTTAGTGGAAGTTATAAACACTAGACAGAATCCCAAGACCTTTAGATAGTGAGATTAGAAAGATGAATATTGAACCACCAAATTAAAGGAAACACAAAAGGGAATCAAAACATGAGCACAGCACAAAAATACCATCAGAAGAAATCAGATTGATTTTTAAAAACAACTCCATGTAGCTTTTATTAATATAAACAGTGGGTAGGATTGAGGCCTGCGCAGGTCCCAGCCTTACCATGGTTTGGGATTGCTACCTGCCTCATAAAGCAAAGCAGAGGGTTTTTCTTCTGGGAGGACAAAAGTCGTCTCCTCCTCTGAAAAAACCTTTTACATAGTTGGCTTTGGCATCTTCTAGGAATAGAGGGGCAGGGATTGAGGCTTCATGAGTCTGGGTTTTCAGTTGAGGTGTTACTGGGGAGCAAGTTCTTGTTAGGTTGCAGAAAGAATTCAGAGACAAGACAGAGAGGTCAGGGAAGCAAAGCGAGAATTTATTAAGTGGACAGTGGGCAGTCTCAGGTGAGTAGCTGCACTGAGTTTGTTTGGCATTGCAGTTATATGAGGCATAGAAATGAAGGAGCAGAATATTCATTGGGGAGGGAGGGGTTTGGAGTTGTATACTCTGATTTTCATCCCAGCTCCACCTTCCTGAGGCGAGGGGGGATTTTTGTCCTTATTTAGTCTTGATCAGAAGTATCATGGTATCACTGCATGATGGGAACTTCTTATCTTCAAGGCTAATTTTACTGTAATAAGACCATGATGAGCAAAAGATTACATTCAGATGCCAGAGATTCCCTCCTTTTCCTATCTTTCTTTGTCGGCCTCCAGGACACTTATCACCCCAAAATGTGTGGTTTCATGTCAGTCCAGAGGTTCCTTCTTTTCTTTGTATGCCCAAGGACTCACATTGTTGATAAGATGTATGGTCTCCTGCAATTTGGCCTGCACCCCCCTTTCTCTGTTTTCTTTAGCTATCTGCCTGCTCAAACAGAGGAAGAGAGAGAAGGTCAGAGTGGAGTGTCGTTATCTCAGAACTCATCTCTGTTAACTCAGCCTGAGCTTCTTGAGTCATGGAAGTGGATTCCTTACTAAAGTAATAGTCTCCAAAAAAAAGAAAAGAAACAAATGGTGAGTTAGACCAGTGTAGATGAAATAACTGAAATCCAAGATATTATCTAAAGAAATTACCCAGAGTGTAGCACAGAGAGATAGTATGAGCAAAGAGAAAAGAGACTAAAAGACAAATAAAAAATTAGGTGGTCTAACATAGTCTTCATCAAATTTCCAGTAGAAGAAAATGAGAGAGATTAGGAAAAGAGAGACAGTGTTCAAAGAAATGAAAGATGAGAGTTTCTCACATTTCATGAAAGATGTGAATCTTTAGGTTTAGAAAGCACAGTTGAATCCAAAGTGCAATTGAAAACAAACAAGAAATCCACATTTTCCTAAATTACAATGAAACTATGTATGATTCTAAATCAGAGATAAAAATCCTATAGAGGTCAAGGGAGCAAAGAAAGATCAACTGTAAAGCAATGGAAATTACATAACTGATTTAAGTTCTATTTTCCCTATCTATTCTGTTCTTCATCTGCTTTCTTTTCACAATGTCTTTTGAATTTTTTGAGTATTTTTTTATCATTCAGCCCCATACCCCACAAAGCTTGGTAGTTTGTAGCCTCTTTCTATTGTCTGTTGCTTCTCTTGATTCTTACTCATCTGGCTTCTTTTTATACATGAACACTTGATTATCTTTGTGTATGAATTATATTATTTGAAAATTTGTTTTTTTTTTTTTGTAATTTTAATTTTATCTTATTTTTAAACTTTACATAATTGTATTAGTTTTGCCAAATATCAAAATGAATCCATCACAGGTATACATGTGCTCCCCATCCTGAACCCTCCTCCCTCCTCCCTCCCCATACCATCCCTCTGGGTCGTCCCAGTGCACTAGCCCCAAGCATCCAGTATCGTGCGAGAGCAACACTGTTTACAGTAGCCAAGATATGGAAACAACCCAAATGTCCATCAACAGACGACTGGCATAAGAAGATGTGGTGTGTATACACACACACACACACACACACACACACTTGTGCTTGTGTTTGTGCTTAGTCAGTCATTCGTATCCAGCTCTTTGTGACCCCATGGACTATAGCCCCCACCCAGGCTTCTCTGTCCATGGGGATTCTCCAGGCAAGAATACTGGAGTTGGTTGCCATGCCCTCCTCCAGGGGATCTTCCCAACCCAGGGATCAAACCCAGGTCTCCTGCATTGCAGGTGGATTCTTTACCATATGGGCCACACACACACACACACACACACACACACACACACAAATAATGGAATGTTACTCTGTCATAAAAAAGAATGAAATATTATATTGCCATTTTCACCAGTATGAATGGACCTAGAGAACATTATATGTAGTGACAAATACTGTATGATGTTACATGTATGTGTAATCTAAACACCATACAGATGAATGTATATGTAAAGTAGAAACAGACTCATAGAAAGCAAACTTATGGTTACAGAGGGAAAGGTTTGAAAGCATTTTATATATATATATAAATATTATATATATAAAAATAGAATTATATTTAATATTTTGTAATAATTTATAATGAAACATAATATGAAAAAAAAACTTGAATCACTTTACCTCTGAAACTAACACAATATAGTTGATGTCAACTGTACTTTAATTAAATAAATAATACGAGTACTAACGTGAAGGTACCTTCTCCTAAAGAATATTTTTGTTTGCTTTTGCCAGATTCTTGGTGGTATTACCAGTCTGGGACTGTCTTAATATAAGTTCAGTTTTGACATGTTTCAGTTCATCCAAATGATACTAACCTAGACTACAAATTTACCCTTACTATGAGGCCAGCTCATTTTTGCAGAAGATTCTTCTGGCATATCTTTTTAGTGCAAAAGTAGTGTTGACTGCTGGATTATTTATTTGGGTTCTTGTTTTCATTTTGATAGTTTTTTCTTACCATTTTGTTAGTCCTTTGATACTTGTGACAACATGTTTTTATGTTTTGTTTGGCTTTTTAAATTGTCCCCAATGGGAGGGATGGTCTGGAAGTACCCATTCCCATTATTGTCAAAAACAGAAATCATCTTTCATGCTCTTTTCAATGGCTTAGGTTTGTGGCCTGAACCAATAATGGAAGGTAGCTGTCAGGAAATTGTTTTGTCTAATATTCTGAAAGGGGTAAATTGTCTCGGTAAAATGATGCCTCTTTTGAATATGAGTAATAAAAATCCTTAAAAACTGGTTGGGTGATTTACAGTTTGCAACTAAGTAAATATTCAGAATAGCTCTTTACAATGTAATTTCATAAATAAACCCTTTCTTTCATGGTCTGTAAGGTTTTGAGCATGATGTTTGCAGATGGCATCTTACTACCTCTCATTACCTCTCAGAAAGAAGTTATTCCTCCTTTTCTCCTCTCTCCCTCCCTGTATAATCCATCACAATCCCTGTTTACTTTACCTCTATAATATGTTTTTAAACTATGTGCTCTTTGCACTGGTATGTCCTCTACTTGGGTTTAGATCATCAGTGCCACTCCTCTGGATTCCTGAAGCGTCCTCCTAATCAGTGTTCCTGCTACTGTCCTTGTGTCCTTGTCAAAATTAGCCGTTGACTCCCCTTGCTCTCAGGACTAAGTCAGAGCTCCTGTGTGGCCTGCATTATTCCCGTGACCAAGTTCCTGTTCTGTTTTCTAGCTCCTACTGTTACACTTTCACTCTCCATCTTCTGTTTTTTTTTTTTTTAATTTGACTGTGCTGGGTCTTAGGGCATGTGGGTCTTCAGTCTTTGTTGCAGCGTGTGGGGTCTTTAGTTGCAGCATGTGGGATCTAGTTCCCTATCCAAGGATCAAACCTAGGCCCCCTGCGTTTGGAGTGCCGAGTATTAGCCCCTGTACCACCAGGGAAGTCCCTACTTCTTCTATTTATGCAATTGGTGCTTTATAAACACTCAGTAATTGTTCATTGAGTGAATAAGTGAATAGTGTATGTGAAAGGCAAAGCTAGGTAGATTCAAGTAATGATGGTTAGGCCCTAGGAGAAGGCCTATGACTCATGTTTCTTTCTACCAGAAAGCTGTTTAGGTAGTTGATTTAGCCATATTGTATGACCAATGTGTTAATGTCTGAATTTAATTTATTCATTTTATATTATCTTTTAGAGCTAACCTTTCAGTAAAAAATCAGAACAAACTACCAAAACACCCCCAACTTTTCCCCAGTAGTTTATCTCTTTCCCTCCAAATAAACTTATATTAGAATAATAGAGGCATCTTCCACAAATAGCAACCAGTAGGTACAGACTGATCACTTGACCTTACTGTGGCAGTGGCTGTAGGTGATACACTGTGTTTCAGTGACAGCCCCACACAGCAGATACTAACGTCATCACTCCATTGGTTTTCAAATGTGAAGGACTCTAGTGACACCCACATTTACTTGTTGGATCTTTGGTGATAAAGGAGAATCTCTGTCATCTCCAGGACCTTAGATTCATTATTTTTTTTGTCATATGGAATGAAATGAATGATCCAGGTGTTCTCTTTTTCATTTGTTTAGAATGTATCCTGTCGTATGATCAATTGTAGAGTATCATAGGATATCTTGGAAGAATAATATATTTATCATCATTTAATTGGCAGTGCTATTTCCTGTTTTGTTGATCTCTCTCACTGACTGGTTCCCTGATACTTCAGCAATAAAGAATCCACCTTGCAATGCAGGAGACACACGTTTGATCCCTGTGTCAGGAAGATTCCCTGCAGGAGGAAATGGCAACCCATTTCAGTATTCTTGCCTGAAAAATCCCATGGTCAGAGGAGCCTGTTGGGCTATACAGTCCAAAGGGTTGCAGAGAGTCACATGACTGAGCGATTGAGCACACTCATTGCACCAAAATAATTGTTTTCTATTCTGGTGGTCTGACCAATTATTTTATTACAGTTATTTAGAAAGTCTTATACCCGCCAATTAGAGAACAGTTCTGAGATACACCAAAAAACCTGATTGGAGGTCATTTTTACTGATTTGCCTTCTGATCTGCTTATTGGAGTTAAAAGTGGAAGTATGGCTGCCCCAGTGATGAGAAATTCACGATAAATACTGCCTCACACCCTCTCCAGTTCTCCCTGACTGGGGTAGACGTTTATGGCATTGTTTCTCAATGTACCTCCTATCAGGTCTCAGCACAGTACTTCAGGTCACTACTGCCAGTCAGATTTAGCACTTAAGATGCTAGGACTGGCCTTTCTTGTGTAATCCTTTCTTGTTCACTTTGCACAAAATACCATTTTGTATATCTATGCCTAGAGGCTTGTCTAAACATAGTTATATCCCAGCTTAGGTTTTGGGTGTTGTTTCTCCCTCCCCTGTGCTGTTCTTTGTGGTACCTACCAAACAAATTTCATAACCAAATAAAGGTGTCTGTGGCTTCCCTGGTGGCTCATTTGCTAAAGAAATCTGCCTGCAATGCAGGAGACTACCTGCAGTAGAGGAGACCAGAGTTCAATCCCTGGGTCGGGAAGTTCCCCTAGAGAAGGAAATGGCTACCCGCTCCAGTATTCTTGCCTGGAAAATCCCATGGACAGAGGACCCTGGCAGGCTACAGTCCATAGGGTTGCAAAGAGTAGGACAAGACTGAGTGACTACACCACCACCAAGGTGTCTGTAATAATAGTGGGGTAACAGCCAACAAGTATTGAGTAGCTATTGTGTGTCAGGCAGTCTGCTAAGTGCTTAATATGTATTACTTCATTGAATTCTTATAACAATTCTATATGAGTTAGGGACCATTATTATTCCCATTTTATAGATGGAGAAGCTAGGGCAAGTCTAAATAACTGGTAAATGAAAGAACCTGGATTTGAACTGAGGTTATTTCTCTTCTTCGCTCAAGCTCTTTACCTCCGAGCTGTTAACCTCCCTAACAAGTGAAGCCTGGGTTAATGTGAAAATGATTCAGAACAAGGTTTTGTCTTTGCTGTCACAATGCTAAAATAAAAGCCACTACCTGTATATTTTCCAAGAAAATATTTTTTGAAAAAGGCTTTTGGAAGACTTCATAAATATGATTTAAGTCTTTTGCTTTTATCTTTCCGTATCTCAGACAACCTTTATAATTTTTGAAAGAGGAGCTATCTGGCTGTCTTATACATTCACAGATGGCATTATTTTATCTGTCCTCATACCATCTGCAGCATCAACTTAGTCTATTTCAATTGGTGTCTTCTTTCATTTGTGCAGGAGTGAGCTATTAAAATAAAACTTTATATTTGTATAGCATTTTGGGGTAAACGTTGTGATAAAATAAATCAATGTTTTACCCTAACAATCTTAATTTAATTTTTTCACCTCATCTTGGTTTATTTTATATGTAGTCTTCGAAATTCAATTGATTTCAGCAGCTACTTATTGAGCATGTATCATGATCAGTTGTGCTACTGGAGAAATGATCCCCATTCTCACAGAGCTTAGGACTTCCCAGGTGGCTCAGTGGTGAAGAATCTGTCTGCCAATGTAGGAGACTCAGGAGATGTGAGTTCAATCCCTAGGTCGGGAAGATCCCCTGGAGGGGGAAATGGCAACCCACTCCAGTATTCTTGCCTGGAAAAATCCCATGAGTAGAGGTGCCTGGTAGGCTACAAGTCGATGGGGTCGCAAAGAGTAGGATATGACTGATCACAAACACACTCTCACACTCACTGAGCTTACTGTTGAGCAGTGAAGACAGTGGAGAAGTAAATACGGTTGTAAGTTTCACTATAAAAAGAAAACAGAGTTGTATGGAAAAGGATGGGAAAGGATGAAATCTAGTTCTAGTGAGTCTAGAAAGCCCTTTCAGAGGAAGAATGAGAAGGAGTTTGCCAAACAAAGTGGAAGGTGGTAGGCAGGAGGAAAAGGGAAACCAGTCTTCAAGGCAGAGTGACGAGCAGGTGAGAAAGCCGTAATGTCAGAGAACTTGGAGTGACCAAGATGTTGGAAGAAGTTCAGTCCGACTGAAACTTAGAGTGAGAGGAAAAGAGTAACAGGTGATCTAAGATGAGACTTGTGAGGTAAGCAGGGCATTTAAGGATCCTGGATTTGAATCTAAGATTAGTGGCAAGTCATTGATGAGCTTAAGGCAGAAGTAAGGCATGAACAGGTTTGGGTTCTAGGAAGACTGCTCAGGCTGTGCTGTGGAGAATGGATTGGGAAAAGGGACAGAGGTGGACATAAGGAGAAAAGTTCGGAGGCTGTTTTGGTAGAACACTTCTCTTTGTGAGAAGTCATATTACCTTAGACTAGTGTAGAGGCAATAGAATGGAAAAAACTGGAGATTTAAGAGGCCACAGCATTGAGAATGGAAGAATCAGCCTGTGTGTCTGCAAGATTCTGGCTTGTTCTACTTTTTCACATGACATCAAATGCCTGTTCTATGCAGCAGAGGATGAGCTAGAGAAAAATGGAACAAAAAATGATACCTGAAGTTAGCCTCTGCTTTGTGAACAAGCTTGACTTCACAGCATAGTTATAGGGATATGGTGTTGTGTTGAGTCACTTCAGTCGTGTCTGACTCTTTTGCAGTCCTAAGGACTGTGAGGCTGTCAGGCTCATCTGTCCATGGGATTCTCCAGGCAAGAAGATTGGAGTGGGTTGCCATTTCCTCCTCCAGGGGATCTTCCTGACCCAGGAATCAAACCCATATCTCCTGTGTCTTCTGCATTGCAGGTGGATTCTTTACCCACTGAGCCACCTGGGAACCCTAGTTATAGGGATAAGAAAGATAAAAACTCTCAATTAATTGTAAAACAGTTTAATAGTCATCTAGGCAGGATTCTGATGTCAGGCTGCCCTTTACATCAGTGTGTGTGATAGCAAAAGAATTTTGATAAAGTGCATTCAGTAGCTGATGTCCCCATTCCCCCCCAAATGTCAGTTCTTTTTTTCATTTGCTTGCTTGTTGTCATTCATTCATTTATCGAAAAGAACTTTTACCGAAGGCCCATTTTCTACTAGATATGTTTACTTATTTCAGTTTTTTCACATATGGCCATTATACCTAGTATAGGCCTTTGACATGTGTAGGTGCTGGATGGGTTTTATCTCATTTGGGGCACATTAGTCAAGTTTCCATGTTGAGCTGACAGTCTCACCATTTCTTTCCAAGTGACCCATTACTTAAGGTGTAGCCATTGATAAAATGTTGCAATCCTGGCCTCCCATGTCTCCTGATGTTTTTTTTTTTTTAATTTTTTATTGTAGTTGAATTACAATATAGGGTTAATTATTGCTGTACAGTATGGTGATTCAGTTTTATATATATATATATATATATATATATATATATATATATATGTGCACACACACACTCACACATTCTTTTCATATTCTTTTCTGCTATGTAATTTATCACCTGATATTGAATGTAGTTTCCTGAGGTCCTAATGTTTTATCCTCTGCCCTTTCTATTACTGCTTCCAATCTCTGCCCAGGCTCAGTGTGCCTAAGACCTCTTTCAATCAAGCATATGATCAGTTCAGCTACCACCATTGAGATGTCTCCCAAAGCAGCTGGTTGGCTGAATGAAG
Organism: Bos indicus; assembly: GCF_029378745.1. Taxonomy (NCBI): domain Eukaryota; kingdom Metazoa; phylum Chordata; class Mammalia; order Artiodactyla; family Bovidae; genus Bos; species Bos indicus. The sequence goes on from NC_091766.1 coordinate 80,627,455, forward strand.
TGTTTTTTGACTGAGATGGTCAGTTAGTCATCTACTTCATCTACTACTCTAGTACATCTACTCTAGTACATCTACTAGATGTACTAGTACTACTCTAGTACATCTACTACTCTACTTCAATCAGAGTAGAAAATCCAGTTGCTCACTGTAGATCCATTATATTAGCCAGGTAATAAAAACAGTAGTAGCAAATTCTCCATCTCATTGGTTTAAATACAAAAGAAATGGTTATTTTTTGCTAATGAAAAGTTCATTTGATAGCAGATGTGGGGTGGAAGGTTTTCTGCTCTACTCACAGACTCACGCTGTGAGTCAACAGGTGAGGTGGCTCACAGACTAGCCCTGGGCTCAACATCTAGTTGGCAAAGAGGGGAGAGAGTGAATGTGAAATACTGCAGGAGGTTTTATGGGCCATGACTAGAAGTGATGTAATCCTTCCTACATGTATTTCATTGGCTAGAACTTGGGTACATGGCTATACCTCACTGCAGGGGAGGCTGGGAAGCGTAGTCTGTGTGTTTGTTCTGGAGGAAGGAAAACTTACAGAGCCCATCTTTGTCCCATCTGTTTAATGATGTTCCTAGTGTGGTACCTGGTCTTTGATTCCAGTGATAAGGGACCGAGAAGGGCTGCAGGTACGGATGAAATCTCCTTTGTGCTTTTCTAAGTGGCTGCTGTCACAGTACTGGGCATTAGAGTGGGAAATGCCTACATTCTGAGTTCCTAACTTATCTGATAATTGCCATTTCTCTGTTCCCACAGGGAAATAAATGCTCGACTTGATGCTGTATCTGAAGTTCTCCATTCAGAATCCAGTGTGTTTGGTCAGATAGAAAATCATCTACGTAAATTGCCTGACATAGAGAGAGGACTCTGTAGCATTTATCACAAAAAAGTAAGTGTGATAGAAATCACATCTTTTAAAATTGTTAATTTTCTTCAGCTTGAGGATCGAGTGAAGTTGCTCAGTTGCATCTGACTTTTTGTGATCCCATGGACTGTAGCCTACCAGGCTCCTCCATCCATGGAATTTTCCAGGCACGAGTACTGGAGTGGGTTGCCATTTCCTTCTCCAGGGGATCTTTGTGACCCAGGGATCAAATCCAGGCCTCCCTCATTGCAGGCAGATGCTTTACCCTCTGAGCCACCAGGGGATACCAGATATTAATAGGAAACATCACAGAGCTTTATTGTTATTTTATTTTGTAAAATCTTACAGATAACATAAGAGAATCCTTAGAGATTTTAATTGCACAAACTGAGGTTATTCCAATTTTTGCATTGTTTGCCCACTTCTGTTAACTACAGCAATACATAGAGGCTGTTCTAATACAGGGTATTCTCCTGTTTCATCCTCAAAGTATGGACCATCATCAAAGTAGGAAGTTTACTTAGACTAGCTACTTGAAGAAGAGATGCCTTATTTCTTTTGACCTCACAACAACTTCTTATTTGACTTACCCAAAGGAAAAATCTGTTTGTAAAATATTTGTGGTATTATTAATATGCAGACAAGTTTGGATATTGAAGCTAAGTAAAACACATTATTTTGATTTTTATCACCTAAGCTTTCTAGTTTTGGAGAAGGCAATGGCACCCCACTCCAGTACTCTTGCCTGGAAAATCCCATATGGAAGGAGGAGCCTGGTGGGCTCCAGTCCATGGGGTCGCTAAGAGTCGAGCATGACTGAGCGACTTCACTTTGACTTTTCACTTTCATGCATTGGAGAAGGAAATGGCAACCCATTTCAGTATTCTTGCCTGGAGAATCCCAGGGACAGAGGAGCCTAGTGGGCTGCCGTCTATAGGGTCGCACAGAGTCGGACACAACTGAAGTGACTTAGCAGCAGCAGCAAGGTTTCCAGTTTAAATCGTATAACAGTAACAAGTGAGAGTTGTTAGACAAATAATTTATCTTCAAAATATGCCTAAAATTAAAAAATTATCAGTTGGTGATATTTGTAATTGTTAATAAACTTTTTATAGTGTCTTACCTACTACAGAAGTCATTCACATATGTTAGACTCTGTTGTAAAAAAAAAACTTTGTGAGGTTGAGAAGGTTTATTACTTTCTTACTGGTGGGAAATTATGTATATTTCTGTCTTTATATAATGCTATGACAGCTTGCATTACCTTGGCTAAAATGATGCTAAGAGGAGGGTTAATAACTTGCTCATAAGTGACAGAATTCATATTTAAACCAGGGTCCTTGACTGGGTTTTAGTGGCTTACATTTTTGGACACTACCATTTTTGATGTAGCAGCAATTTTGAATACTATTAAATCTTTTTTTCCTGGCTGTCCCTATGTAAGCAACTTTTATTTTTTGCCCAAATGTAAATCCTTGCCAATTTAATAATTTTTTTAGAATAGCTTTTATGTGCCCAAACTTTTAGTTCAGTTCAGTCACTCAGTTGTGTCTGACTCTTTGCGACCCCATGGACTGCAGCACGCCAGGCTTCCCTGTCCATCACCAACTCCCGGAGCTTACTGAAACTCTTGTCTATAGAGTTGGTGATGCCATCCAACCTTCTCATCCTCTGTGGTCCCCTTCTCCTCCTGCCTTCAATCTTTCCCAGCATCAGGATCTTTTCAAATGAGTCGGTTCTTCACATCAGGTGGCCAAAGTATTGGAGTTTCAGCTTCAGCATCAGTCCTTCCAATGAATGTTCAGGACTGATCTCCTTTAGGATGGACTGGTTGCATCTCTTTGCAGTCCAAGGGACTCTCAAGAGTCTTCTCCAGCACCACAGTTCAAAAGCACCAGTTCTTCAGTGTTCAGCTTTCTTTACAGTCCAACTCTCACATCCATACATGACTACTGGAAAAACCTTAGTTGTCACCAATTTTCTATTAGTCTTTACCTTTTTAAGGCTTTTTCCTTTACAGTGTTTAACTGGAATAATAACTGCTGCCTCTGAAAATACTTGCAGTGTCCAGGAGGACTTACGTAACTGTTCCATATGCTTCGGCTAAATTTGAAAAGAAAGAAAAAGTCAAAATTGGGAAATACTGATCCCTAGGGAAAAAATGTAGGCCTTGGTTATGGGGTTGGCATCTATTGTTTCATTGCTTGATGCGCTGTGTTCGAGTTTTTTTTTTTCCCCCCAAGACTTTTTAAAAAATATTTATTTACTTATTTTTATTTTGGAATGTGCTGGGTGTTCGCTGCAGCATAGGCTTTTTTCTAGTTGCCGCAAGTAGGGGCTACTGTCTAGCTTCCGTGCTCGGGCTTCTCATTGTAGTGGCTTCTCGTTGCAGAGCAGGGTGCGTGGGCTTCCGTAGTTGTGGCTCCTGGGCTCTAGAGCACAGGTTCGATAATTGTGGTGCATGGGCTTAGCTACTCTGCAGCATGTGGGATCTTTTTGGATTAGGGATTGAACCTGTGTCTCTTGCATTGACAGGAGAACCCCTCACGACTGAGCCATCAGGGAAGCCCAAGATTATTTTTTTTGATGTGTACTATGTTTAAAGTCTTTACTAAATTTGTTACAATACTGTTTTTATTTTATCTTTTGGTTTTGTGGCCATGAGGCATGTGAAATCTTAGCTCCCCAACCAGAGATCCAGCCCATACCCCCCACCTTGGAAGGTGAAATCTTAACCGCTGGACTGGCCAGGGAAGTTGCTGAGTTTCTGTTTTGTTGGCAAGAGTTGAGGTTGTTCCGGTAGTAGGAAGTATTATGGTTGCCATTTTTGAGGTTACAGAATGGATGACACACCATCTGTTATTTTGTTTTTGACCTTGACCCAGTGGCTGATAATCCATGCTTGTTACCCTTCATTAAGCAGCAGATCTCTAAACACATTGCCTTCACTACTAAAAAGGATTCACTGACAGATGTTAGAGATTTTTGTTTTTCTCAAAAGAAGATAGGAACAAAGCTGAAAAATTATCAATGGCTAATCAAAAGAGCTGAATCATAGTATCTGTGGCATTAAGATGGCATCATCATTTATTACTGTGGTGATTTCTATTACGCCTTCCTGCTTCTCTTTAAACTGTACTTTATTATTTGCATATTTGCATAAAGTTTGTGTACTTATAAAAGTTTAAAACTCTGGTAAATGTCAGAATCTAATTTTTTTAACTGAGGTATAATTGATATCCAACTTTATTTTAGTTTCAGGTATATAACATAAGGATTCAATATATATGATCACCACAATAAGTCTCTAGTTAGCATCCTTTACTATGTAAAGTTGCAAAGCTTTTTTGTCTCTTGATGAGAGAGAGCTCCTAAGATCCCCTCTTCAGCAACTTTCAAATATACACAATTCAGTATTAGTAACTGTGGTTGCCATGCCGTTACATCCCCAGGACTTATTCAGTTCACAACTGCAAGTTTGTACCTTTTGACCGTCTTCACCCATTTTGCCTACATAACCATGTTCCACAACCCCTAATATGTGCTCTGTATCTATTAATTCAGGTTTTTTGTTTGGCTTTTTAGATTCCACATCCAAGTGAGATCATACAGAATACAATCTAATTTCTTTTAAAAGTAACCAATATGCAGAACAGGAATGACTTTTTAGACTTTCAGCTTATACTGATGAAACTTGTGACTCACTCAGAAGTTGTTCCTTTATTGCTGTTTTAGTGTTTGTACAAGAATATGCCTAAGGATTGATTTGAAAAGGGAAGATTAGAAATGATTTGGTATAGACCAACTTTAGGAAGTCTGAATGCTTTAAACCACATTTTTATAGATTAGTTAGCTGGCTCTTGGAACATACCATAAAACACATGTCTATTCTTTATCATTAGATTACTCTAAATAAGCTTCTGCTATATGCACCAAATGGTGAGTGATATCCTGGGTACAGATTGTGCCAATTTTGTGAAATTCAGAAAATGTTAAGGAACACTGCTTGAATATTGTGGAAGTGGTAGGCTTAGGCCATCTGGCTGTGTGGAAAGTGCCGTGGAATAGGCACAAATAGGTATTTTTATGATGATAATAATAGAGGATACCAAGTGGGCCGACTCTGAAATAAACATTTCTTTTGATAGTAAGACTTCAAATTTAAATCTTAGAAAATAGTGCTAGTGATAGGAGTTCACATTAACTGTTCAATAACTAAATAACTTTTGTAAGAAAATGATACATAGCTGCTAAGGATGTAGCACTTAGTAAATGTTGAAAGGAGAGGGTTTCCAGACTTTGTAGGTTTTATAGTTAATTTCTTAGCTAGACTGCTAGAAGCCCAACTCCATATTTTCAGTGTGGAGCTTAGGTTGGGGTTCTTCCAGTCCTGTGATGATCTGCCTCTGCACTTGCACATGTATTCTCAAGCACTTCCACAGAGAAGCTTGCTGCCAGAAATGGGGTTGAACATGAGTGACTTCAAGAGCAACTGTTTTACCCTTATTCTCAGCTTTCTTGTGACTCCATTGAGTCATTTTGCTTAAGAAATTTGAGAGCAGCCTGCCCTGGGCACTTAGGACTTGGTTGCCAGCACTTCTGGCTTTCACCTTATTTCTCTTGCTCACTTAAATTTGATATCATATCTAAGCATGAACAACCAATTCCTTTTTTTTTTCTTTTTTGCTTATCAAATTGCAATAATTATGAGATTATTATTCAGAAATTCTATTGAAAATGTTTATTTTTGGCCCTTTACTTTTATTAGAATATACCATTAAGTGACTTGAGTTCAATTCTAGGCTATAAATTATTTCCAGGCTCCATATTTATACAAACAGTGCAGTTTCCTGTATGTATCTTTCCCAGTGAGCCATGGCCTTTCTGGAGATGAGGTGCTTTATGATACATTCTGAACTCACCATTTGTTCAGTTGAACCTAGTTTCTATTTTTTTTTTTTGTACAGTTTTCTTTATTTCTTATTAGTAATTATCTTTCTAAATATGTCTTAACATTCAGGCATTATATATATATACACACATATATACTATTTATGGTGTGTACTTACCATTAACTTAAACTTACATTGTCCCCTCATCTCAAGGTATTCATTTTCATCAAATATTCTGTTCATTTCATGTTCTTGAGCCTTCCTACCTGATCCAGCCTGGACTTGTTGCCTGCTATACCTGTTGAATAGCTATCTTTTTAGATTCCCTTTATTTCCTTGAATTGAATCTTCTGTTTTCTGTACTTCATGACTTCCTCTTGGTTTATTCCTCCATTTTGGTGGGGTACATTCTCTGGAGGCATCCTGAGAAAGGGTATTAGGAGTAAGTTTTGAAACATTGATGTCTGGAAATGTCTTTGTTTTGCTCTCACATTTGATTGGTAGTTTGGTTGAGTGTAAAATTCTAGGTAGTAAATTATTTTCCTTTAGAATTTTGTGCTGTCTTTTTCAACAGCTTCTACTATTATTTTTAAACAGGCTGAAGTCATACCGGTTCCCGATTCTTTGTGTGACATTTTTTTGTTGTGGTGGTGGTTTTTTCTCTCCTTCTAGAAATGGAAGATTGTGTCTTTTGTCTGCAGTGTTTTAAAATTTCATGATGATCAGCTGTGATTCGGTTGTGTTTTAATTCATTTGTATTGGAGCTTTTCAATCTGGCAACCAAGTTCTAGGAAATTTTTCTGAATTATTATTTAAAAATATTATTTTTTATTGAAGTATAGTTGATTTACAATGTTGTGTTAATTTCTGCTGTACAGAAAGGTGATTCAGTTGTTCAGGTGTCCACTACAGTCTTTGTAGGGTAGGAGAACGGTGGCCCTTTAGTGACATGAAGAGGAATAGGGGGTTGAGGGATTTAATTGCTGTGTATGTCACTTTCAGCCAGTTGTTTTCTCCACTCCCAAATCCCCAGCTTCCACTTTCAAAGATAACTTGTGCCCCCAATTCCTGAGTCTTAGGATTCTGGGTGTAGCTAAAGTTGAGTCCTAGTTTTCCTCATGGCAAGCTTAAGATTCAGGTACCTAGAGTCTTCTATGTCAGATTACCGTTAGTCTGTTTACTTTGTAGCTTCTAAGAGATTATTGCTTTTGTTTTTTCTCCTAATTATTCTTGAAGTTTCATGTCTTTTAAAACAATCTTGGACTATAGCTTCAAGACAGAGTGAAATTAGATGCACTTGTTTAGCCCACTTTTTTAATCCAAAACTCCAGAAGTATAAATTATTCACATTCATGTTACAAAATTACAACAGTATCAGTTCAGTCAGTTCAGTCCCTCAGTGGTGTCTGACTCTTTGTGACCCCATGAATCGCAGCACGCCAGGCCTCCCTGTCCATCACCAACTCCCGGAGTTCACCCAAACTTCATGTCCTTCGAGTTGGTGATGCCATCCAGCCATCTCATCCTCTGTCGTCCCCTTCTCCTCCTGCCCCCAATCCCTCTGAGCATCAGGATCTTTTCCAATGAGCAGAAGTATAAAATAAAGAGTAAAAAGTCTCCCTTTACCACCCTTTGGCATATCCACTATCCAGAGATAACTAGAGAAAGTTAAATTATACTTGAACTTCTGTAGAATAACATAATTTAAAGAATCACAAATGAAATTTTACTGTGTAAAACAGATATATGGTATATAGTGTAAAAATATACTATATACACTTATATGTTGAAATTATGAAGTTCTGTATTAATCTGTACATTAGTATTTACATATGTGTTAGTTTTTTAACTGTCTTATAGTTGTACACTGAATGAATTTTTCCTAATATCTCAATTTCTGGGTATTTGTTTTTTATTCATCTTTTTAATATTATTACCAAAACTACTACTGTAAATATTCAGATACAAACATTTTTTTTTACTACTTGTGAAAAATATTTTAAAATTCTCTAAAATGGAATCGTATAGTCAAAGAGTATTACACTTTGTATTATAAATATATGCCAAATTGCTTTTCAAGAAGGTAATGCCTCTACTAATAGTATATAAAAGTATCATTTTTCATATTCAGTGTGACTTGGCTCTTATCGTAGTTTTAAATCTTTGACATTCTGACAAATGAAAAATGCTATCTTGTCATTTTAATCTGCTTGTCCTAATTATATGTGAGGTTAATTATGTGTTTATTGGACTTTTTTTTTTCCTATGAGTTTATTCAGATCATTTAGCCACTATTCTTTGAATTATTCATCTTTTCCAATTTGTAAAATCTCATTATACTTGAAAGAATTTTGACCTTTATCTCTTAAATATTTTGCAGATTTTTCCCAGAATTATCCTTTTTATTTGTGACATTGTTTACTGTATTTTTGTTATGTGATCAGCATATTTTAAAATGAAAAAATACTGAACAAGTATTGGTTTTCCTATCCTTGCCTCAAATTTTCTTTATAGCTTTACCTTATAAAGTACTTAAACTATTGATTTAACATTTAGGACATATCAACAATGCTTTATTTCTTTTTTTTTTTTTCAATTTTATTTTATTTTATTTTTATTTTTTTAATTTAATTTTATTTTTAAACTTTACATAATTGTATTAGTTTTGCCAAATATCAAAATGAATCCATCACAGGTATACATGTGCTCCCCATCCTGAACCCTCCTCCCTCCTCCCTCCCCATACCCTCCCTCTGGGTCGTCCCAGTGCACTAGCCCCAAGCATCCAGTATCGTGCATTGAACCTGGACTGGCATCTCGTTTCATACATGATATTTTACATGTTTCAATGCCATTCTCCCAAATCTTCCCACCCTCTCCCTCTCCCACAGAGTCCATAAGACTGTTCCATACATCAGTGTCTCTTTTGCTGTCTCGTACACAGGGTTATTGTTATCATCTTTCTAAATTCCATATATATGCGTTAGTATACTGTATTGGTGCTTTTCCTTCTGGCTTACTTCACTCTGTATAATAGGCTCCAGTTTCATCCACCTCATTAGAACTGATTCAAATGAATTCTTTTTAATGGCTGAGTAATACTCCATTGTGTATATGTACCACAGCTTTCTTATCCATTCATCTGCTGATGGACATCTAGGTTGCTTCCATGTCCTGGCTATTATTTCAATTAACTCATTTATGCAAAGGGAAGGCAATGGCAACCCACTCCAGTACTCTTGCCTGGAAAATCCCATGGACAGAGGAGCCTGGTAGGCTGCAGTCCATGGGGTCGCGAAGAGTCAGACACGACTGAGCGACTTCACTTTCACTCTTCACTTTCACGCATTGGAGAAGGAAATGGCAACCCACTCCAGTGTTCTTGCCTGGAGAATCCCAGGAATGGGGGAGCCTGGTGGGCTGCCGTCTGTGGGGTCACACAGAGTCGGACACGACTGAAGCAACTTAGCAGCAGCATTTATGCAATAAATTAAAATGTTCTTTTATTCTAACTTTAAAAAGACCACAAACTGAATTTCATTTTCATGTATCTTATGCTATGTAGGTAAAAGATATTTCTCTTTTCAGTGTTCCACGCAAGAGTTCTTCCTGATTGTCAAAACCCTGTATCACTTGAAGTCAGAATTTCAAGCACTAATACCTGCTGTGAATTCCCATGTTGAGTCAGAGTTGCTCCAGACATTTATTTTAGAAATTCCTGGACTCCTCAGTCCAGTGGAGCATTACTTAAAGATACTCAATGAACAAGCTGCCAAGTAAGTAGCATTTCCTTTCTAGTAGTGAAAGTAATGTATTTACCATTTAATATGTGGATACTTAAGCTTCCCTTAGAGTTAATAGTAGAAGTTGCATATAAAACTAGAAATGTGATTGAATACTAAAGGCTCTGTATTACAGCTGGAAATAACCCTTAGTGTTTAGTCAGTTCTGTCAGACAGAACAAATATGGTATTTCTTCAGGTATCAGATGATGAAGTCCAGGCTGAGCAAGTAGTAGCAGTTTATTAATCCAAAAGTAGATGGCAGATGGCATCTTGTGCTTATCTGCTAGATAGCCAGAGATGGTCTGTTTTATATGTAGAAACTGTAGAAGTAAACTTATCCTTTAAGGGGTCGTCATTTTACATTTTATCCCACAAAGAACTTTATGTATAAGAAAACAGATTTGACAGTATTTTCATTTGTGTTTATTTTCTGAATATACAACAAATGTTGAATTCTATCTTTTGGTTTCATCATGACTATCATGAACTTCCAAAATGAAAGTGATGTTAGGGTAATTTCGTATGTCTTCCAAGAAATTAAGAAACTTACCCATAAATATTTATGGAAGAGCTGGGATTAGAATCTTGTTCTCCTGACTTCCCACCCTTTGGTCTTTCATTATGTTTTTTTTTTTTATATTTATTTATTTGGCCATGTCAGGTCTTAGTTATGCCATATGCAGGCTCTTTTAGTTGAAGCTTCTGGGGTCTAGTTCCCTGATCGGGGATCGACCACCGGACGCCCTGCATTGGGAGCGTGGAGTCTTAGCCAGAAGACACCAGGGAAGTCCCTTTTATTATGTTCTGAAAAATAATTGATAATTAGTATAAGTAATATGCTTAAAAGTATATATTTGCATTTTTTCATTTTTTTTAGGATTGGGGATAAAACTGAATTATTCAAAGACCTTTCTGACTTCCCTTTAATAAAAAAGAGGAAGGATGAAATTCAAGACGTTACCAAGAAGATCCAAACACATTTACAAGAAATACGAAAAATACTAAAAAATCCTTCTGCACAATATGTGACTGTATCAGGACAGGAGGTAATATTGAAATACTTTTCTTTTACATTAATTTTCCTCAATTGGAAAAGCTTTTCTAAAGTATAAATAAATATCTGATAATAGGCTGAAAGTTTTTTTTTTTTTTTTTTTCAGATTTTCTGTTTTATTCTTTGGAAATATATTGTAATACCTTATTTTGATAAAAACTTTCTTTTAATGGCAGTATTTTGTTTGCTTATTTAGTTTCTTGGTAAAATCATGGATCTTAATGTTACATATATTTTAGTATTAGCTATTGAAATTATATTATAGGAAACCTTGACTATGGTAAATAATAACTTTAAATAATTCATTTACTCTAGAAGAGAGAAGTTAGTCTTTGACTCCCAGTCTGCAGATGATAAATGGTACAAAGTGAACCATCTACACTAATTGGATCATACAGTAATTAAATGACAAGGCTTCTATTTGAAGGAGTATAGCTGCTAAAAAAAAAACAAAACCAGAAAAACAAAACTATAGCAAACACCTACATTTTGTGAATCTTCCATAAGATTATGGTGCTGTGTAGGAAGTGTTTTTTAGTATGTGTTAAAGTTTGATATTAGTACCTGAATGAGAAACAGGAAGAAGTACACTTTTCAAATTGTGGCTATATCCATTGGTTCTTTTCTCAGTCTTGAGGTATTGCTACCTCTACATCTTATGTTTAATAAAATATAAAGGTTCCAACTGAAGCAATTTGAAAAATTCTTCTTGTTTAAATAGCAAATTGGGAAATTTGTGAGTAATTTCTATAGGATAACATTTTATTCAGAATTTTAAAAAATAGATATTTTTCCAATGGGGAAAAACTTAATTTCAGATCAGTTTTAAACATATTTGCATTGCTTTATTTAGCCAAAAGAGTGTTAATTTGTATAATTATTTGAAAGAAGACACTCTATAATAAATTATAATCTTTTATTAAAATGTTTATTAATATACTATTGATTAAGTCAGCCTGTCTTCTAAATGAAGTTAAGATATTATACACATTTCATAATGGATTCTGAGTAGAACTCTATATAACAAAAAAATGATTCCATAATGTGTATATTTATTCTCACTCTTCCCCTGAACCGGCAAATACCAAATCCTTAATTTTATCTCTTGGTTTCACTATATAATTCAGTTCAGTTAAGTTCAGTCACTCAGTTGTGTCCAACTCTGTGACCCCACGAACTGCAGCACTCCAGGCCTCCCTGTCCATAACCAACTCCCAGAGTTTACCCAAACTCATGTCTGTTGAGTTGGTGATGCCATCCAACCGTCTCATCCTCTATCATCCCCTTCTCCTCCTGCCCTCAGTCTTTCCCAGCATCAGGGTCTTTTCCAATGAGTCAGCTCTTCGCATGAGGTGGCCAAAGTATTGGAGTTTCAGCTTCAACATCAGTCCTTCCAATGAACACCCAGGACTGATCTCCTTTAGAATGGACTGGTTGGATCTCCTTGCAGTCCAAGGGACTCTCAAGAGCCTTCTCCAACACCATAGTTAAAAAGCATCAATTCTTCAGTGCTCAGCTTTCTTTATAGTCCAACTGTAACATCCATACATGACCACTGGAAAAACCATAACCTTGACTAGATGACCTTTGTTGACAAAGTAATGTCTCTGCTTTTTAATGTGCTGTCTAGGTTGGTCATAACTTTCCTTCCAAGGAGTAAATGTCTTTTAATTTCATGGCTGCAATCACCATCTGCAGTGATTTTGGAGCCTGAAAAAATAAAGTCTACCACAGTTTCCACTGTTTCCCCATCTATTTGCCATGAAGTGATGGGACCAGATGCCATGATCTTTGTTTTCTGAATGTTGAGCTTTAAGCCAACTTTTTCACTCTCCACTTTCACTTTCATCAAGAGGCTCTTTAGTTCTTCACTTTCTGCCAAAAGGGCAGTGAGGTTATCTTAATTCCAGCTTGTGCTTCTTCCAGCCCAGCATTTCTCATGATGTACTCTGCATATAAGTTAAATAAGCAGGGTGACAATATACAGCTTTGATGTACTCCTTTTCCTATTTGGAACCAGTCTGTTGTTCCATGTCCAGTTCTAACTGTTGCTTCCTAACCTGCATACAGGTTTCTCAAGAGACGGGTCAGGTGGTTTGGTATTCCCATCTCTTTCAGAGTCTACAGTTTATTATGATCCACACAGTCAAAGGCTTTGGCGTAGTCAATAAAGCAGAAATAGATGTTTTTCTGGAACTCTCTTGCTTTTTCCATTATCCAGCGGATGTTGAAAATTTGATCTCTGGTTCCTCTGCCTTTTCTAAAACCAACTTGAATATCTAGAAATTCATGGTTCACATATTGCTGAAGCCTGGCTTGGAGAATTTTGAGCATTACTTTACTAGCGTGTGAGATGAGTGCAATTGTGTGGTAGTTTGAACATTCTTTGGCATTGCCTTTCTTTGGGATTGGAATGAAAACTGACCTTTTCCAGTCCTGTGGCCACTGCTGAGTTTTCCAAATTTGCTGGCATATTGAGTGCAGCACCTACACAGCATCATCTTTTAGGATTTGAAATAGCTCAACTGGAATTCCATCACCTCCACTAGCTTTGTTCATAGTGATGCTTCCTTAGCCCACTTGACTTCGCATTCCAGGATGTCTGGCTCTAGGTGAGTGATCACACCATTGTGATTATCTGTCATGAAGATCTTTTTTGTACAGTTCTTCTGTGTATTCTTGCCATCTCTTCTTAATATCTTCTGCTTCTGTTAGGTCCCTACCATTTCTGTCCTTTATTGAGCCCATCTTTGCATGAAATGTTCCCTTGGTATCTCTAATTTTCTTGAAGAGATACCTGGTTTTTCCCATTCTGTTGTTTTCCTCTATTTCTTTGCATTGATTGCTGAGGAAGGCTTTCTTATCTCTTCTTGCTATTCTTTGGAACTCTGCATTCAAATGGGTATATCTTTCCTTTTCTCCTTTGCTTTTCACTTCCTTTCTTTTCACAGCTATTTGTAAGACCTCCTCAGGTAGCCATTTTGCTTTTTTGCATTTCTTTTTCTTGGGAATGGTCTTGATCCCTGTATCCTGTACAATGTCATGAACCTCTGTCCATAGTTCATCAGGCACTCTATCAGATCTAATCCCTTGAATCTGTTTGTTACTACCATTGTAAGGGATTTGATTTAGGTCATACTTGAATGGTCTAGTGGTTTTCCCTACTTTCTTCAATTTTAGTCTGAATTTTGCAATAAGGAGTTCATGATCTGAGCCACAGTCAGCTCCCAGTCTTGTGTTTGCTGACTGGATAGAGCTTCTCCATCTTTGGCTGCAAAGAATATAATCAATCTGATTTCGGTACTTCATTCTGTACTCCAAGGCTAAATTTACCTGTTACTCCAGGTGTTTCTTGACTTCCTACTTTTGCATTCCTGTCCCTTATAATGAAAAGGACATCTTTTTTGAGTGTTAGTTCTAAAAGGTCTTGTAGGTCTTCATAGAACCATTCGACTTCAGCTTCTTCAGCATTACTGGTCAGGGCATAGACTTGGATTATTTGATATTGAATAATTTGGCGTGGAAACTAACAGATCATTCTGTCATTTTTGAGATTGCATCCAAGTACTGCATTTCGGACTCTTTTGTTGACTATGATGACTACTCCATTTCTTCAAAGGGATTCCTGCCCACAGTAGTAGATATAATGGTCATCTGAGTTAAATTCACCCATTCCAGTCCACCTTAGTTTGCTGATTCCTAGAATGCTGACATTCACTCTTGCCATCTCCTGTTTGACCACTTCCAATTTGCCTTGATTCATGGACCTGACATTCCAGGTTCCTATGCAATATTGCTCTTTACAGCATCGGAGTATATAATTATGATCTTGCAAAGTGACAAGTGACCTCAGCACCACTGTTTTGGTCTATTTGTTGGAAGTGAGATGATCAAAGTTGCTTATATATATTAATGAAAATGTGTAGTAGAAAAGTGGTTACCTGGTATTATAGTGGCGAAATCTTCCAGTTCTACCACTTACATGCTCTGTGACCATGGAAGAGTCACCTCTGAAGTGAGACTACTACAAAGACCAAATGAGTTAAAAAGCATGAAAGTACTTTCTAATCATAAAGCACTTCACAGTATTATTCACTTAATAATAGTAATATAGTTACCATTTGTTGTGCACTTGTTAAAGTTCGGAATGGTTTTAAGTGCTTTAATGAATCCTTGTAACAACACAAAAGGGTTTTTTCCAGTTTTTCAGGAAAGAAAACTCAGACTTGGCATAATATAGTGAGATAAGTTGCCCAAGTTAGAACCTTATTTCCAGCCCAGGTCTCCCTGTTTCTGATCTTTATACCATGCTGTCATTTCACTCAGCTCACAAACAGTGTTAACACAAGGGTTTATCAACATCATAGATTTTATTTGATAAAATCCAGACATTTGAGAGCTTGTACTATTCAGATTGAAATAAAACGTAAGGTTTTGAAAGACAGCCCTAGATTCAGTTGGAGTTTTAAAGTTAAAATGGGGAAAACTTATCAAAAATTCGTAAGGGATAGTAGATTAGCATTGACAGTATAGCACTGACATTAAAGAAAAAGCACAGCATGGAGATCAAGTAATTGGATTACAAAGGATTATCAAGGAAGGTAAATTATCTAATTATTGTTAACTTTTACTAAATTAAGGTGATGAGGTTGAGACAGGAAATTTTTTAGTTTTTAACAAAAGGATAGATTCTTGTTTTTTTTTTTTTAAACCTCTAAAATCTTGATAGTACTTCATTCGAATTGAATGTGTGCTCAGCTGTGTCTGACTCTTTGCAACCCCATGGACTGTAGCCTGTCAGGCTTCTCTATCCATGGAACTTTCCAGGTAAGAAAACTGCAGTGGGTTACCATTTCCTTCTCCATAGTCTTTCATTATAGAATCACTTTTATAACATTTTTTTGGGAATTAGTGATGCTGTTCATTCAAACATCAAATAAATTCTAAGTAGCCAGCATTGTTATAATCAAATTCTGTTTAAATATTTGTACTAAAGGTATCAACAAAATTTAGAGATATTTAAAGGAGTAGAACAGACTTCATCAAATATGATTACCTCTGAGAAGTGAAGGAGCTGGGAGGGAAAACTCTTGTATTATATATATGTGCTGCTTATTTTATACCCTTCTCTTCTAGCTGAAAGCTTATTTCCATACATATAACTTTTGTAATATATGTTAAAATACCTGTTATAATAGCCCTGTGTGGTACGTGCGTTTGCTAGTAAAAATAAACTGTCAAACCAGTGTTACTTTTTGCTCTATTCATTTTTTTCACTTTGTTCCCGGTTTTTATGTACTGAGGAGAATACTAAGCCTTATTGCCTATGGTGAATTATTGTGTCTGACTCTGATAGTATTCCTGAAGAAGGGAATGGCAACCCACCCCAGTATTCTTGCCTGGAGAATCCCATGGACAGAGGAGCCTGGCAGGTTACAGTCCATGGGGTGGCAAAGAGTCTGACACAACTGAGTGACTGTCACACCTTCATCTGACAGTATTGTTTTAGAAAATAGTGAAAGAAAAAAAATCCTGGGAAGAAAATAATGAAAGTAGAAACTTACATAGCTTTACATAGTTCATTGTTTCTGTTATAGGGTCTCTCATCTTTTATGTGTGGGGAGAATTATATCTCAACATTGAATCAAATATGGAATAGGCATGGAGTGATACTTAGATTTGGGACAGTTTTGACTAGTAGTTTTCTTAAAGGAAAAGGGAATAAATATTATTGGAACATCTTTAGAAAAAAAGTTACTAATTCACAGGATGCAGCATATCCAGATATCTGCTTAGCATGATTGAGACTTGAAATGCAATCTGTTATATCTTACATCTAAATAAAAAAATATTTGTGAATTCTTAAGAAACAATGAGAAGGAGGGGAGAATAGGAATGGGTGAAGTGTGGCCTTGGAGAGAACAGAGAGCAGTTTCTGAAATGAGTGAATTTCAGCAAACTTAACAATGATTCCAGCCCATTGATTCCATGGGCTGTAGTTTGAGTAACAGTATCTGACATTTAACCAAGACAGAACTGGATCCCAGCAGAAGAATATGAGAGATTGTTAGAATGAATCTGGACAGATTTTTCACATCAACACCTAAGAAACAAAGTCACAAACCATAGAGCAAGGAAAGTTTCTATGAGAACTCTCTAAAATTTCTGACATACATGTTAATTTCCAGTTTTTGTTAGTTTCCTTTAGCAGTAAAGTCTCTAAACAAAAGGCTTGTCTGCTCATCCTTAGAATGTTCATTGAAAAGAAATAGAAAATTTCCTATCCCATAACTACTGTAGAACTGAGAAAAACTGCTCATTGGTGACAATGCTGAAGAGAAACACAAGAGGACACAGCACCAGCACCTGAGAAAGTGACCCCGGGAGTTTAACAAACAGGGGGTCCACGTGGCTTTCCTGATTCTCACCGTTTTCCATCCAGTATTGACTCTGTAAAGGGCTTGCTTGAGGAGCTGTGGTCCTTAGAGTAGACCCTGGATACTTTAAGATTGAACAGTTATGGTCTAAATCAGCAGTTCCCAACCTTTTTGGCACCAGGGACCCGTTTTGTTGAGACAGTTTTTCCCTGAACCAGGTTAGTGGGCGGTGGGTGAGGGTTTCAGGATGATTCAGGTGCATTACAATTACTGTGCACTTTATTTCTGTTACTAATACATCAGCTGTACCTCAGAGCATCAGGCATTAGACCCTGAAGGTTGAGGACCCCTGGTCTAAACTGTTCCCAGGGTGCTCCAAAGGAGTGTGACCGGTGGCAGTTAGTAATGTGTATAGGGCATGGGTCTGAATTCAGAGCCATCATGCTGCATAGTTATGGTGCATAACTCAAGCACACTATTCCAGCTGGCTGCCCAGAGACCTCACTGAGGCAGTTTTAGCTTCTTTTCAAAATTTCCACTATAATTTAGGCAGTAATTTCTGTGGAGCTCTGTGTTATATGTATTATTCCCAAATGTTAGTGGTCTACTGTGGTCCCGAATTTTGCTGTTTGCCTTTGGCTTATCTCCTCCCACAATTATTGTATAAAAACACCAATATGTTTTCTCATAGAAGATTTCAAAATATTTAAGCAGAGTATTTTTTAGCATAGTCTTCGAGAGATTTTATCTTTCTCATTAGTGATATTTATTTTGCCCCCCCCCCCCCAGTTACTTTTCTTAGCCAAAGGAGAGACTTTTTAAAATTCTTTTCTTTAACTGGATATGTCAGATTTGAAATTGTATTAATATCCTCTATACAGGAGGACTTCATTAGTTGCAAAATCGTTGCTAAGGATAAAAATTCTTTTTTTTTTTTTTGAATTTACAATTAATTATATATTTAATGATCTCTGTGAGAGCTGTTTCGGAGGAAAACAAGTGAAAAAAACCATACTATACTTGGTTCCTTCATTTAAGGAACTATACTGAACATGTACTGGCTGCTAGAAGTCCAGAATCAGACATAATGCTTGCCCTCAAGGCAGTGGTCTCCTGGGCAGGTTGAATGTGAGGTAGAGAAAGTGAATGTAGACAAGTTCTTTAAGGTTGGCTGAGGCAGGAAGGCAAGAAAAGCAGTAATGATGCTGATTCAGGATAGTGGAATTTTTTTTAAAGTGAGGAGAAAATAGATTTTAGGTTAACCATTGATTCCAATTATAATGAATATAAAAGCTGAAGTGTTTCTATTAACAGAAAAGTAAACTCAAAAGCCAGACTGATACTATTAATAATATGCATGTTATAAATACCTAAATGTTGTAAAACATATGTGACAAAGTTCCTGTAGTCATCTCAAAATTAATGGCAACTCTAGAATTTCTGGGTCCCATCCCATACAAAATAGGTGTATTTTTATTTAAATGAAACATTAAATTTCACTGTAATAATACAGAAATGTGAGCAGGAAAAGGAGATGATATATAATTTGTGTGAAAAATGGAAGGTGTGATAAAAATAGTGATTTCATTTACTTCCTGGTTGATTTCAGAAAAGCTTGTAGAGTACAGTTGGATCTGTAATAGTTCATATAAGTGAAAACTTAAAGAAAATACTCATGTGAAGAAATCTCTTCCTTCCTTAATTACTGAGGGGTTAAGTGCTTTCTGTGATGATACTTTTAAAGGACTTAGGTTTCTTGGATAAAAGCTATTATAATAAATCCTCTTCTGTTCAGAATAAGGGATTAGCCATGTCTCAAACTGATATAATGTCTAATAATAAAATATTCTAAAATTTTATGTATTTAGAGGTTCAGTCTTATTACTGAGTCATAGAATTCTTAAGATAAATGCTGCTAATAAATGAAATGAATTAAAAAGGTCATTAAGGAAAAATCACCATTTGTAGTGTGAACGTAACAGCGTTACAGGTATTAAATCACCAGGTTATATTTTTTATTACAACCTTTTTGCTTAGTACAAATGGTACTTTTTCCTAAGTGTTGAAACCCTAATTATTAATATTTGGTTGTACAGACATATATGAACTCTCCCAATAACAGTGCTAGATTTATTTTGAATGTTTAGAATGATATTTGCTAGACTATCCCAGCACAGTTTTGTGGAAGATTTAAAAATATAATGGCTAATTTTTTAAATATCTAACCTTTATTTGTATTTATTTTAGTTTATGATTGAAGTAAAGAATTCTGCTGTATCTTGTATACCAACTGATTGGGTTAAGATTGGAAGGTAAGTTTAAAAATACATGTTTTTTTATTATTCATGTAGATTATAATAAATAAATTACCTTCATGCTTCTGGACTGTTAAAAGCACATCCTTGATATTAAAAACAATTCTTGCCCTTCAGTTTCCTTGTGGAACTTTAAATTAGAGAAATAATTATCTTAAACTCTTTTAATCATTGATTTTTAAACATTTTGTCCAAAAGGTATCTTATTTGTATATATTTGTTTCCTTGTTTTGTGAATTATTATTTTATCCTTATACTTCAGAGTACACTTTAAACACAGGAAAAGAGAAAGTTGCAGAACCTTCAATTATAAGATTAATTTGGTCGCTTGAACTTCTTGATGAATGCTGTACCTGACATTCTTTTAAGAAGCTGACACTTCATTTTCTGCCTCACTGAGCTCTGCCTTTCTTTGTTCTTACTGCTTTCCATGGCAGTAGTTACACTAGTTCTTTACATGTTCTTTTTTAACATTGTGTCTTGGATTCATGAAAATAATTAATCAGAAACAAAATTAGAGAACCACAATGAGACCCTGCCTTGTCTTCTTGGTTAGGCATTAATCCTCAAGAGGTGACTCATTAAAGAAGTGGTTTTAGGGAAATTTATTTCCTCTTGTGAGTGGTACTGTTTCAGAAATATTTATTACTACTGTTAGAATGTTTGTATCAACTTGAGATGAAAATGTTACATTTTCCTAAGATAGTAGAATAGGGACTAGTAGCTGGTGATGGTGTGAGGAATGCTATGTTAAGAGTGGAAGGAAATTTTGACATGATTTTGACATGATGTGTGAATGATTATTAATTTGTTATTTTAATAAAAAACCCTGTTATCCATGGCCACTATCAAAGGATCCTGAAAGCATAATCATGGGTTTCTTTAGCTCTAATACCATCCTTTATTTTTTTTACCAGAAGCTGTAATTGAGTTTCAGATATTGTTGATTATAGAGAATGTTTTCTTCTTCTGCAGGCATTCTTTCCTTTACCAATTCTTGTCCTATACTACAGCTAATGAATGGTAATACACTTTATGAAGAGAAATTACTAGAAATCGTGTTAATCTGTCTAGAACAACCACTGAAATGTCTCACTAAATGAGTTTTGTCAGAAGAAAAAGCTATGATTAATATGTTTGCATAGAAATCTAGATAACATACTTTAAAAGCAATAAGCAAGGCATAAATCAATACCAGCATCTTTTCAACATTTCAGTGATATAAATCAAATGAATAAATGTGGTTGGGAAGGTATTTTTTATCTGTTTAGCTACCATAGCCTTGACAGGAGTAAGTTAAAATATCACTAGTCAGATTTCGAATGCAAAAGGCTCATTTTCAGTAACTTGCCAAATTAAAGATAATTGTGACCATGTGTTAACAGGAGTGAGTGTGCAAACAGAGATCAGAGTACACTCTGTCATCACCTACCTATCACTCAACCTTGACCTTTTCTTCTTAAAGTTTCCATCATAGTAATAGCATCAATAAGCAGTAATCACTACCACAGTAGAATGGCTCCTAACATTGAGTTCAGTTCAGGTCATTTGCTCAGTTGTGTCTGACTCTTTGTGACCTCATGAACTGCAGCTCGCCAGGCTTCCCTGTCCATCACCAACTGCCAGAAGTAGCTCAAACTCATGTCCATCAAGTTGGTGATGCCATCCAACCATCTCATCCTCTGTCATCCCCTTCTCCTCCTGCCTTCAATCTTTCCCAGCATCAGGGTCTTTTCTAATGAGTCAGTTCTTTGCATCAGGTGTCCAGAGTATTGGAGCTTCAGCATCAGTCTGTCCAATGAATATTCAGGATTGATTTCCTTTAGGAAATCATTGAGTACTAGTGACATAATTACTCTGCTGAGCACTATCTGATCCTCCCTACAGTACCCATGGGCTTCCCTGGTGACTCAAACGGTAAAGAATCTGCCTGCAGTGGAGGAGATCCTTGTTCAATACCTGGGTCGGGAGGATGCTCTGGCTACCCACTCTAGTATTCTTGCCTGAAGAATTCTATGGACAGAAGAGCCTGGTGGGCTACAGTCCATGGAAAGATTGGACATGACTGTACAAGTAACATTTTCACTTTTCATGAGGTAGATACTGTTGTTATCCCCATTTGATAGGTGAGGCCATTTGATAGGTGAGGAAAGTTTTTAATTTAGACAAAATCAGTTTTATTGGCCCAGAGTCACATAGATAACGAGTAAGTGACAGAGTTGGAATCTTACTGCGGATTCTCTGACTGGGGACCCATAGCATCCACCATTGTGTTCTGTAGCTTCTTGATGAGGAAGCAGAGATTGTTTGCAAGCTCAGAAGAGGAGTAGATGATATTTCTTCCCATCCAGGGTCACTGTGAATCTGCAGTTGGATCGTGAACCCTTCTTTGACTGCCTCCTGAATTAATGCATTGCTGTTCATTGTAATGCTTTTTTTTAAATTGAAATACTTTAATCATACAGAAATGTATGAAATATAAAAAATGATATGACCTTCACCAATATATCTAACTCTCTGATTTGTTAGGACTTAACTTTGTTATATTTGCTTCTGATCTTTTTTTTTTTTTTAACCAAACATTTTCATTTTGTATAATTTACAGAAAAAACCTCTTTAACAGAAATTCTAAACTTTGATTTTTGTCATATAGATATAACTTGAATTTTAAAAGCTTCCTAACAAAGTACTCTGAACTTCAAATACTTTATTTATGATAAAGATCTTTGGAATCAATAAAGTTTAGGATCATAATTAAAGAATGTTCTCTATTTACAGCTATTTACTTTCAAGGTTCATCAGAGAATAATAAATAACTACTTTAATTTTCTGAAGTGATGGCATTACTGACTTCTTAGTAACCTTGATTTCCTATTTTATGTTTTTTCTCTTCTTCTAGCACAAAAGCTGTGAGCCGCTTTCACTCTCCTTTTATTGTAGAAAATTACAGACATCTGAATCAGCTCCGGGAGCAGCTAGTCCTTGACTGCAGTGCTGAATGGCTTGCTTTTCTAGAGTGAGTTTACAATGAAAAATGTAATCTGACTTTTTGCTATGAGAAATAGACCGGAAAATCTTTCCACCAAAAAGAAAAGTAGAGATTACTGCTTGTGACCTGCCATAAAATAGTTGAGTACATGTGTTCTCTGATTTTATTTTTAATCTATTGAAATGTAAACTCATCTTAGTCTTTGGTAAGAGACCAAATATACTTTTTGTTACTGTACTAACATTTTGTTGCTAAGGATGTTTAGTAGTGTCACTTTGAAATTCCACCTTGGATTTTGTTTACTTTTCTCGTATAAAGCCTTAACATTTTCAGAGTTGGACAAGTTTGGGTTAGTTGTTTTATTGCATTGGCCAAAAAGTTTGTTGTTACAGGAAACAAAGTCTGTACGATGTTACAGGAAAACTCGAACGATCTTTTTGGCCAACCCACTATCTACATTTAATTTTTTTTCTTATATTTTTGCATCCTTTACCTATTTCCCCCTACTTTGTATCTTGAAAAAATTCAAATCTATGGGAAAGTTGAAATGATGATTTCTGTACTCTTTCAGTTCAGTTCAGTCTCTCAGCTGTGTCTGACTCTTTGCGACCCCATGAATGACAGCATGCCAGGCCTTCCTGTCCATCACCAACTCCTGGAGTTCACTCAAACTCACGTCCATCAAGTTGGTGATGCCATCCAGCCATCTCATCCTCTGTCGTCCCCTTCTCCTCCTGCCCCCAATCCCTCCCAGCATCAGAGTCTTTTCCAATGAGTCAGTTCTTCACATGAGGTGGCCAAAGTGTTGGAGTTTCAGCTTCAGCATCAGTCCTTCCAAAGAACACCCAGGACTGATCTCCTTTAGGATGGACTGGTTGGATCTCCTTGCAGTCCAAGGGATTCTCAGAGTCTTCTGCAACACCACAGTTCAAAAGCATCAATTCTTGGGTGCTGAGCTTTCTTTATTGTCCAACTCTCGCATCCATATATGACCACTGGAAAAACCATAGCCTTGTCTAGATGGACCTTTGTTGGCAAAGTAATGTCTCTGCTTTTGAATATGCTATCTAGGTTGGTCATAACTTTTCTTCCAAGGAGTAAGCATCTTTTAATTTCATGGCTGCAGTCACCATCTGCAGTGATTTTGGAGCCCCCCAAAATAAAGTCTGACACTGTTTCCACTGTTTCCCCATCTATTTCCCATGAAGTGATGGGACCAGATGCCATGATCTTCTTTTTCTGGATGTTGAGCTTTAAGTCAACTTTTTCACTGTCCTCTTTCACGTTCATCAAGAGGGTTTTTAGTTCCTCTTCACTTTCTGCCATAAGGGTGGTGTCATCTGCATATCTGAGCTTGTTGATATTTCTCCCAGCAGTCTTGATTCCAGCTTGTGCTTCTTCCAGCCCAGCATTTCTCATGATGTACTCTGCATATAAGTTAAATAAGCAGGGTGACAATATACAGCCTTGATGAACTCCTTTTCCTATTTGGAACCAGTCTGTTGTTCCATGTCCAGTTCTAACTGTTGCTTCCTGACCTGCATATAGGTTTCTGAAGAGACAGGTCAGGTGGTCTGTACTCTTTACCTAGGTTTATTTAAAGTGTTAAGATTTTACTACATTTGTTTTATATCTCCCTCACACTTTTTTTTCTGAAACACTTTAAAGTACGTTTTAGACATTATAACACTTGGCCCCTAAATACTTAAGCGTACATCTTCTAAAAATAAGGACACTTTGCTACCACTGTTATACCTGAGAAACTATAACTGTTGTTGTTCAGTTACCCAGTCGTGTCTGATTCTTTGCAACCCATGGACTGCAGCTACTAAGTTAAATATTAAATTGTCTCAATTCCTCTTCTCCCCATATTTTTATTATTTTTATTTTTTATTGAAATTGATTGATTAACAATTGATTTACAGAGTTATGCCAAACTCTGCTGTATATACCACAGTAACCCAGTTACATACATATAGACGTTCCTTTTTTATATTCTTTTCCATTGTGGTTTATCATAGGATATTGAATACATTTCCCTGTGCTATACACTAGGACCTTGTTGCTATATAATAGTTTGCATCTGCTAATCCTAAACTCCCAGTCCTTCCCTCCCTCAGCCCCCTCCTCCTTGGTAACCACAAGTCTTTTCTCCATGACTGTGATTTCCCCTCCTCCCATATTTAAAAAAACCTTTCACATGTTGCATTTGTCTATTATGTTTCATTAGTATATTTTAATCTAGAATAGCCTTCTATGTTTATATTATGAAATTTAGAGGGGAGGTATCCATGCCATTGTCTCAAAGAATCTCATTCTGGATTTATTAGCAGTCACATGTTCATCGTAATAGTTTTAAGTTGGTGGTGTTCTGATAAATGGTGAATGCCCAGCTCTCTGGAGAGCAGTAGTGTTCGATTTCTGTGGTGTCACTACTCCATCCAGGACTGATTACAAGGTCCGGCTGGCCTGGATTGAAAGGAGATGTGCACACAGTTGACTTTCATGAGTCCATAGAAGCCAGCTCCCGACCACCAGTCACCTAAGCACTTTGTTTATTAGCTCATTTTGTTTCACAAGAGCCCTAAGAGTGAAATATTATTATCATCCCCAATTTGCAAATGAATAAGGTGAGTGACAGAATTAAAGAATAAGTTGCTCACAATGAGACTGTAACCCAGATTCAACCCAGGGTGTCTGGTGGTAGGGCGTGTGCGCTATACTGTCAGGCTGTAGAGCCCACCTATGGTGAATCAATCCATGGGCATCACTGGGAAATCTCTCAGTCTTGCTCTTTAAAAATTTAAACAGTATATTCAGTGTAGTCTTCAGGGAACTTTTTTCCATTTAAAGTAACAACTCTGACAAGTGAAAAAAGAGGAACAAAAAAGATAATATGTGACAGTTTTTAAAAGGTGGTAGGTTGGTAGGATCTCTTGTTGCCCAGAGCAGTTTTGAATTACAGGATCAGAAAGAGATTTCAGTACACTTACCCTGAATCTTTTGAGATTATCTTGACTCTGAGTCTTGAATCTGGGGATAGAAATTTGGTCTACTCACTTCCTTTTCCAACTTACTTTCAATTACCCTTGCTAAGGGTTTTCAGGGCTCTTGAGTTTTTGTTTTCCTGACTTTCCCCTTAGTGATATCACTGAGAACATGAAAAGTGGACTGATGTTTTCCCTTTCAAGCTTCAGGGACTGTATCTAGGGTCCTGGGATGCGGTGAGGTTGTTCGTCTTCCCTGCCTGCATAGTGTATGTGATTTTATAGGTCTGGGTTATGTTCTTTCATGCTTCTAGCGTAGATCTCCCAGGGTAAAGATTTTCGCAGTATCCTGATTCTTTATTCCTTTTTTCCCCTTTATCTATTATCAAATTCCTGTTTGTCTTTTTTCTCTTTGAAACATCTCTTTGATTTGCCCCTTCCTCTCCTGTCCTCTTCTCACACCCCGCCATTCTCACTGTGTCAGCCCTCTGCCTGGGCCCTTCTACCCCATTAACCCAGGAGAATCCTGCTCTCATCATACTGTGGCTTGGCTGGAGTTGGGAGCTGCTGAGAGTAAGCTAACATTAAATAAAACATCACAGAAGAATATGATATGATATATTGCTAAGTAAAGAAAGGATGAAAAGTATTAAAAATGTGATGCCAGTTCTGTATGTGTAAATTCACATACATGCACAGCATACACATTTTTGTATTTTAAAATATTAAATATATGCTGTTATTAATATGCCTATTGACCATATATATATAAATAACTTCAAATATTGACATTAATTCTGGAGGGTGAGATTACTGGAAGTTTAATGTACTTTGTAGATCCATGATATCAAAAGTTTCTGTAATATACATATATTACTTTCAAATAGAAAAATATAAATTTTTTTATCTAAAGAAAGAATATTGGCTGAAATTTAGCTACAACATTTGCAGTTAGACCCCCACTTGAGAATAGCATTGATTGTTAGACATACTATTTATTGAGGTGCCAGATGGTGTGAATATAATGTCATTTCAAAAATGATTAACCTCATTGAACCTGACACCAGAGGATTGAATACCAGCTATACAAGTGTTTTTGTCTCTTACTGAGATACTAACAGTTGTCCATTAGTCACATTACTTTATATTGAAATATTGCAAGAAATCAAGGCTGTAAGAAAGTCTGTGAATGGAACCCTCTCTCAAAAAACAGTGTCTTTTCTTTCATGTTCTAAAAGATGGGCTCTCGATATTGAATAATCTCACTAGAAAAATCTTTAATAATAAGATTATTGAATATTATTCAATTGAATAAAATTACGTCTCATATAGTAGTTCAAGGATTTTAGAAATACATTTGCAAATAGAAAAGAAAATATTCTCCTTTTTAATTAACTTCAAATATTATTGAATCACATCGGATGGTAAACTGTCATAATAACTTTAGAACCCAAGTGTCTTTAATCTTCTTCCCATGGACCCAGCAATACCTTTTGAGATTAAATCACAGTGATTAATTGAAGTTGTTTTTGGTGGCTTAGTGGTAAAGTTGTATGTTGTTATAACGTAAACACAAGTCTATTGGATTGTTGCCTGAATTGTCCATTTTTCAGCGTGTCATTTTTCTAAAATGATCTCTTTGAAATTTGGTCAAGAATAACAAATAGACAAAGACCAAGAAGCCAAGCAAGGCTTTGTAAGAGTTGTGATGGTGACGTTTAAGGTTTATGATAGCTTAAAATTTTTTTTTCACATGCCTTATTTATACAGTTGACATGAGAAGGAACATTGTTGTCCACAGCTAAATAATTTACCTTCTGTTTCCTACCTTTTTTGTTGTTACTAAGCTGAAATGGTACTGACCAAGAGTTAAGTTACTCATTTCAATCCCGGAAGTTAGATCATCAGGGACAGTTATCCTCAACCTAAGGCTGGTGAGTAGTGACAAATTAGTGGCCTGGACAGGACCTGAGAAGGAAGAGTGGGGGTAAGAAAAAATAGGCTGTTTTTAAATTTTTTTACTGTAGTGCCACAGATCTCTTGCCTGGAAAATCCCATGGACGGAGGAGCCTGGTAGGCTGCAGTCCATGGGGTCGCTACGAGTCGGACATGACTGAGCGACTTCACTTTCACTTTTCACTTTCATGCACTGGAGAAGGAAATGGCAACCCACTCCAGTGTTCTTGCCTGGAGAATCCCAGGGATAGGGGAGCCTGGTGGGCTGCCGACTATGGGGTCACACAGAGTCGGACATGACTGAAGTGACTTAGCAGTAGCAGCACAGATATATTGAACACTCAGATCCAGAGAGGCAAGAGCAGAAATATCAAATATGGCTGCTTTCTCGCAAAAGAGAGAGTGCCAGGATAGGAAGACCAGATGGATTAGTAATTAGAATAGGGACAGCATCAGCTGCAGTCCAAGGGGTAGATGAGTGGTCAAATCTAAAACTGAAGCTAGACTAGAAGTGACAGGGCACCCTCAGGAGCGTTATGTCCGTACAGCGCGTGGCATCTTCAAAACTAAGAATCATTTTTAAGGTGGCAACTGAGTGCTCCTGTTTAATGTCAGGGTCCAGTCTCCTTTGTGTTTGGTATTTTGCACAGACTCTTAACGTTGTTAGTGGTAATCATATAGTTCCTTCTGAGTAACTTTAATTTGGGGGAAATTGGTAAATTATATTCATTATGCTCTCCTTGTTTATGAGGTTCTCAATTTGCTGACAAAGGTCCATCTAGTCAAAGCTATGGTTTTTCCAGTAGTCATGTACGGATATGAGAGGTGGACCATAAAGAGAGCTGAGCACTGAAGAATTGATGGTTTTGAACTGTGGTGCTAGAGAAGACTCTTGAGTCCTTTGGACAGCAAGGAGATCAAACCAGTCAATCTTAGAGGAAATCAACCCTGAATATTCATTGGAAGGACTGATGCTGAAGCTGAAGCTCCAATACTTTGGCTGCCTGATGCGAAGAGCTGCCTCATTTGAAAAGGCCTTGATGCTGGGAAAGATTGAGGGCAGAAGAAGGGGTGACAGAGGGTGAGATGGGTGGACAGGAGTTTGAGCAAACTCAGGGAGATAGTGAAAGGACAGGGAAGCCTGGCATGCTGCAGTCCGTGGCACCTTGGGATACAGCTTAGCAACTGAACAACAAGTGCTGTATCTACTTGGACAAAGAAGTTTAAAATATACTGTAAATATACTCTGTAATTCACAAATAGTTACAATTAAAACTGAATATTTAAAATGGTCTAGTATCTGGAAAAGTCACTTACATAGAATATCTTATTTTAATATTAATAAGAAGTCAGAAATTATGGGTTCTAAAAAACCAGTACAATGGTAATAATATTGGAATAACTGATCACATAGTAGCTTAATCTGGATATTCTTTTCTAGTAGGAAGCAGTCTAAAAACCTTTGGATTTAAGAAGCAAACAGATTAAATCTCTTAGTTTCTGAAACCCGCAGTATTAAATAGAGAAATATTTTTTAAGAGATGCATTCAGTAGAATACTCATCTCTTTTGGAGAGGAGCATCTTTAGAAGGTTATAAGGAACTCCTGTGATAAGAGATAATGAAAGTATCTAAGCAAAAAAAGGAAAGGAAAACCCCTACATGTAGCGTATGTTTTTTCTAGAATAAGTCTTTCATTGCAAGTCTTTTAAACTTTTAGATCACCAGCTACCTAATTAGCCAAAGATTTAAAGTGACCTTTTTAAAAACAAGTCTAATATTTAATTTCTATATGAACTATTAATAAGAAAACTGAAGATCACTAAAAAAAGGTACCTTTCTTCTTGCTTACCTTCAAAAAATTTATTGTAGTGTCAACTCTATCATTAAATGTTAGATAAATAAATCAGGTGGACCTGATGAGCTCTACCATTGAGACACTTCCAATAAATTTTAGGAGAAGATATTGAAACTGTTATCCTAGTTTGGACAGTGCTATGAAGGATATGTGCAAAGGGAAGCTGGATCCATTTGGGTAGTTCGTGATGTCATTTAAGTTAAATGAAAATAATCTCTACATTAGTGTTAATTAGGTCTGACTTCAGGGTCATGGTCAGATGAAATGTGCAATATGGTATTAATAGTAGACATCTTTGTAAAGAAACTATTTTAAAATATATATATATATTTTTTTTTCTTTTTCCAAATAAAGTCTCAATAATCAAGTTATTAAACAGAAAATAGTTCAATGTAATTTCCACCTTTCTTAACTGCTAGCTGTGTGCCTGGTTATTTGTTTATGCTCATCATAGCTACCAAACTGATTACTAATTGTACAGTTTTTATAGATCTAAGAAATCAATTTGCTCACCTTTTTGTTGTTGTTGTTGATTCTGTAGGAATTTCAATGAACATTATCACACCTTGTGTAAAGCAGTCCATCACCTAGCAACGATTGACTGCATTTTGTCCCTGGCCAAGGTCGCTAAGCAAAGAGATTACTGCAGGTAATGTGTTTTGTTTTGTTTTACCTCAGCCCTTTTCAGTGCTTTAGAACAGATAGAATTTTTCAATTAAGTTTAGTGTTCCTTGGTGGCTCAGCTGGTAAAGAATCTGCCTGCAATGTGGGATACCTGGGTTTGATCTCTGGGTTGGGTAGATCCCCTGGAGAAGGGAATGGTATCCACTCCAGTATTCTGACCTGGACAATTCCATGGACTGTATAGTCTGTGGGGTTGCAGAGAGTCAGACCTGACTGAGTGACTTTCACTTTCATTATAAAGTATTAAAATTACTCAAATATGTTGAACTCTTGGTAAAGCTGAATGTCATACGCATATAGCTTGATTTAAAATTAAGAAATTCCTTTCTTGCTCTACCATTGAGTATAATGAAAGCAGATGATGACTATAACTAGAGGGAAATGTTACATATTTCAATTTTTAGGTTTATGTGGGTGACATTTTTTATAGAGGAGCAATCCTTTTCATTTGTTAGCGTTCACTTGAACACTTATGATATGTTTAACTTTGTAATTATAAAAGTCTTATTTAAACATTATCTAAATCAGATATGGGGGAGACTTAAGGTATGATTCATTTTAAGGCAAATTCCACTCAGTTGCTCTCAAATTGCTCTTCCTTAAGACTAAATCTTAAGCTAAAGCTTTGGCTCAGTGCTCTGCCTTCCAGGCCCACTGGGGCACAGGGGTCCTGCTTTCCAGACCTGAGGGGGTAGTAGTCCTGTTCCCATAGCTTTGCTGGGCAAGGGTTGGGCCCCTAGGGCTCCAGGCTGCCCAGTCCCCGCAGTGGTTTGTTCCGTGGCCAAGCTCTGCTTCTGAGGTGTTCTGTGCCTGGGCTCATTCCAGCAACTCCCCTAGGCTGCAATTCTGCATTGGGGGCTTTCTGTGAAGCCCTTTCGGGGACTCTCTGGGGTCTCTTATATAAGAGTACTAGCAGTGTTCTTGCCTGGAGAATCCCAGGGACAGGGGAGCCTGGTGGGCTTCCATCTATGGGGTCACACGGAGTTGGACAAGACTGAAGTGACTTAGCAGCAGCAGCAGCCTATTCCTGAGGGCTCTGCCCTTAAGACCTAATCACCTCCCAGGGTCATAGGTTTGATCACCAGCCTGGTTATTTTAACCACTAACCTTAAACTAAGTTTCATAACCTCTGTGCTCCTCAGTTTCTTCATATTCTTCACAAAATAATACCTACCCCTTAGAAATGTTGTACAAATTAAATGAGATAAAGACTTTATGAAATTTCTAAGGAGAACCAGGCAGATGATAAATACTTAATAAACAGCGATAGTTACTCATTGATGTTTATTCAAAAATCAGAAAGGATTAAGTATTGTAAAATTTTTTTGCCTTTAATAAAAACATCTGAGCTTATGTGTTGTTAGTATCTTTCATACCTATTATTATTTATTTTTTAAAAATCACTTTTTGTTTTCTATCAGTTCACAGTCTTTTCTGTCTTTTTGAATGTGGTAAGATAATTATCTCAAAGTCTGTGTCTGATGACTCACTCATATGTCTGTAGTCCTTGCGGGTCTCTTTCTATTGACTGTTGTTTCTGTTCATTTTCATGCATGCATCTCTTTGAATGCCTGCTTATTTTGATTATCTTCTGCGCATTATATTTGCAAAATCATTTGTAGAAATAATTTGATGTATATTTCTCCGAAAGGGTCACATCTCAACACACTAATGTTGTTCTGGCATCACTTAGTCCACATCAGAGCTTGAGAAGGTTCAGAAATTCAAAGGATTAAAGATTCAAAAGTTCAAAGATTCAAAGCCTACAGTTCTCACTTCAGATCCAGTCTTCTGCCTGGTGTGCAGTCTTTTGGTGTCTCAATCTAGATTAAAGCTGTTCATCGTGCTCAGCATCCCCTCAGAAAGCAGCAGAAATCAGCAAACACCCTCCCTGGCCCTCTATCCTCTGTCCTACCCCAGCTCCAATTCCTTGTTGTCTTGTTAGTTGTCAGGTGGCTTCAAGTAGTATACTTCAAGTAAAGTACAGGTTTTCTATACTTTATCCAGCCTTTTATTTGTCCTCAGTAGGATTGTTCTAAACCACGTCTTCTGTCAGTAAAACAGTTTCAGGAAATGTCACATGCTAAAATACTTTCCAAATTGACTACTATATATTTTATAGTAAGAAAATTTCACCTGAAAAATTTTAAATGAAAATTGTGCCATCATCTTTAAGTAATACAATCAGTCTCTCTCTTTTTTATTTTTTTGGCAGCCATAAAATTGAGTGTAAATAGCCATGAAATAGGAAGTTTTTTTCTAAAATGCATTTAAAACTAGTATCTAAATAATCTGAAGTTTATGCTCTTTTCCCTTAGATTTCCAGCTTGTTTAAAGATTTTTAGGCATTTGAGTTATTGCAGTTAGTTCAAATTGATCGTTGGCTTCATAATTACAGTCGTCTTTCTAAATGTTATTAGGACATTTTATTCACTATATTCTAAATCGTTATACGGAAGTTCTTATTCTAGGTCTTTCTATCCAATTTGTATTCTGGACATTGTACATTTTTACTAATATAGGCTGTTGTTCTGTTTCTCTGGCTCATTTAAAGGAGAATGATGCAGTTTTAAAAATATAAAATAGGTGAATTTGTTTAAGTTTAGTGTTTCGTTCTTTTCAGGCAGCATCCAGATTTTCTCAGTTCTTTCTCTTCAGTGCCACTAAATGCTATCAACATTTCATATCTTTCTGCTATCACTGTCCCATCCTAATAAATCTTCTCAGGTCTCTGAATAATCATTCGCTTCATACTGTACCAGGAAGTGTTTTCTCATTATGTAGTTTTGAAAGCAACAGAGTAAGTCATTGTAGATTTTAGAGCAGAACAAACCACTCAGATTTTTGTTTTAAAGTGAAAACCTTTCTGGGAAGTCAGATCAGTGTCATGAATATGATATGTTGATTTCACTTGGCAGAGCACTTAGAATTTTAAAACTGATATAACTTATAGTTGGTATCATCTTTTTTTCTTTACGGTATATTTGTAACCTATATAGATAAAAATTCTGTTTTAAAATTATACTCTAAAATTTAAAAAGTGTCATTTTCTTGTAACTTTAAATGTCCCTTTTCAAAAGGTGATTTCAAATTGTTTACTTGGAAGATACTTTAGTAACTTTCTTTTAGAGATGTGAGTGTATACTCTCGGGGTTTTGTTAGTCGGATATATTTAAGAAGAATTCAAGCATTCAGGAAAGTATTATTTCTTGGTGTTATGAGTACGTTCAGAAATGTGCTTATATGTGAAAGGTCTGAGTCTAAAAACTCGAGATCACTGATAGGATATTAAGATGAAAAAGAAAAGGGGTCAAGAAATTGATGAAGAGACATCAACCTGATGAAGCAGTGAGTGCATATTTAGACAATGAGATCACACTGTTAAAATTAGAAAGTTTGATAATACCGAATTTACTAATAGGTAAGGGTATGTTTTGGCCTTGGAGTGCAAAATGAAGCAGGGCAAAGACTAATAGAATTTTGCCAAGAAAACACACTGGACATAGCAGACACCCTCTTCCAACAACACAAGACTCTACACCTGAACATCACCAGATGGTCAGTAGTGAAATCAGATTGGAGAAGCTCTCATACAGTCAGCAAAACAAGACTGAGAGCTGACTGTGGCTCAGATCATGAACGCCTTATTGCAAAGTTCAAACTTAAATTGAAGAAAGCAGGGACCACTCAGGTATGACCTAAATCAGATCCCTTATGATTATACAGTGGAAGTGACAAATAGATTCAAGGGATTGGATCTGATGGAGTGCCTGAAGAACTATGGATGGAGGTTCATGACATTGTACAGGAGGTAGTGATCAAGACCATCTCCAAGAAAAGAAATGCAAAAAGGCAAAATGGTTGTCTGAGGAGGCCTTAGAAATAGCTGAGAAAAGAAGAGAAGCTAAGGGCAAAGGAGAAAAGGAAAGATTTACCCATTTGAATGCAGAGTTCCAAAGAATAGTAAGGAGAAATAAGAAAGCCTTCCTCAGTGATTAGTGTAAAGAAATAGAGGAAAACAATAGAATAGAGGAATAGAGGAAATAGAATAGAGGAAAAGACTAGAGATCTCTTCAAGAAAATTAGAGATACCAAGGGGATATTTCATGCAAAGATGGGCACAGTAAAGGACAGAAATGGTATGGACCTAACAGAAGCAGAAGATATAAAGAAGAGGTGGCAAGAATACACAGAAGAACTATACAAAAAAGATCTTCATGACTCGGATATCACGATGGTATGATCACTCACCTAGAGCCAGACATCCTGGAATGCCAAGTCAAGCAGGCCTTAGAAACATCACTATGAACAAAGCAAGTGGAATTGATGGAATTCCAGTTGAGCTATTTCAAATCCT
Source organism: Bos indicus (assembly GCF_029378745.1). Lineage (NCBI taxonomy): Eukaryota > Metazoa > Chordata > Mammalia > Artiodactyla > Bovidae > Bos > Bos indicus. Next base: position 80,661,579 of record NC_091766.1, read on the forward strand.
AGAAGATGATGCTGTGAAAGAGCTGCACTCAATGTGCCAGCAAACTTGGAAAACTCAGCAGAGACCACAGGACTGGAAAAGGTCAGTTTTCATTCCAATCCCAAAGAAAGGCAATGCCAAAGAATGCTCAAACTACCGCACAATTGCACTCATCTCACAGACTAGTAATGCTCAAAATTCTCCAAGCCAGGCTTCAGCAGTACATGAACTGTGAACTTCCAGATGTTCAAGCTGTGTTTAGAAAAGGCAGAGGAACAATCACATTGCCACATTGGATCATCAAAAAAGCAAGAGAGTTCCAGAGAAACATCTACTTCTGCTTTATTGACTATGCCAAAGCCTTTGTGTAGATCACAACAAACTGTAGACAATTCTGAAAGAGATGGGAATACCAGACCACCTGACCTGCTTCTTGAGAAAAATCTGTTTGCAGGTCAAGAAGCAACAGTTAGAACTCGACATGGAACAACAGATTGGTTCCAAATCGGGAAAGGAGTACGTCAAGGCTGTATGTTGTCACCCTGCTTATTTAACTTCTATGCAGAGTACATTATGTAAAATGCCGGGCTGGATGAAGCACAAGCTGGAATCAAGATTGCGGGGAAAAATATCAATAACCTCAGATACGCAGATGACACCACCCTTATGGCAGAAAGCAAAGAAGAGCTAAAGAGCCTCTTGATGAAAGTGAAAGAGTAGAGTGAACAAGTTGGCTTAAAGCTCAACATTCAGAAAACTAAGATCACGGCATCTGGCCCCATCACTTCATGGCAAATAGATGGAGAAACAGTGGAAGCAGTGACAGAATTTATTTTTGGGGGCTCCAAAATCACTGCAGATGGTGACTGCAGCCATGAAATTAAAAGACAGTTGCTCCTTGGAAGAAAAGTTATGACCAACCTAGATAGCATATTAAAAAGCAGAGACATTACTTTGCCAATAAAGGTCTGTCTAGTCAAATGTATGGTTTTTCCAGTAGTCATATATGTGTGAGACACATATAGTCCAACTATATGTGGACTATAGTGAGAGTTGGACTGTAAAGAAAGCTGAGTACTGAAGAACTGATGCTTTTGAACTGTGGTGTTGGAGAAGACTCTTGAGAGTGCCTTGGACTGTAGGGAAATCCAGCCAGTCCATTCTCAAGGAAATCAGTCCTGAATATTCATTGTAAGGACTGATGTTGAAGCCGAAACTCCAATACTGGGGCCACCTGATATGAAGAACTGAGTCATTAGAAAAGACCCTGATGCTGGGAAAAACTGAAGGTAGGAGGAGAAGGGGATGACAGAGGATGAGATGGTTGAATGGCATCACTGAGTTAACGGGCCTGAGTTTTAATTAAAAGCCATTTTAATTTTAACATGCATTTAAAAATATGCATGTCCCATGATTTGGAAATTCCACTTCAAGCATTTCCTCTGGCTTAGAGAAACACTTGAAAATATTTACGTGAATGTGTATATATGGTTGTTCATTGGAGTATTGTTTATAACATTGAAAGTCTAGACAGTCTGAATGTTCAGTAGTGGAGATAGCTAACTTGCTGTTCAGCAGCTTTGAAAGAATGCCTCCAAGGAATAATCCTTCATCTTCAGTATTCCATACCATCAGGGTTTACTGGACGTATTTTCAGCTTTGGAGTTTTTTAAAGGTTTTATAAAGAACAAAGAGAAAATTTACTTTTTTTTTAAAAGGAGAATAAAATGTATTCAGTCTTATATTCACCAGATGGGCCCATTGGACCCTTTTATAAATCTAAAATGCATTTTGAGATCTTTAATAATGTTTATCTTGCTTTTGTCTGGAGTGCCTTACTATCTCATCATGATAGGAATCATTTCATCACTGTTTATCAGTATTTCCCAGCAGGCTGTAAAAATCTAAAATAAGAAGGAAGCGGGAAATACAGAAATGAGATGGAAGTCACTGTCGTATCATTCTTCATTTTTCTCATTGTGTTCGCCAGTCACATCATCTTTCAAGAAGAGATTAAAGTAGACTGGCGATGCCACGGTTGTAGTTTGTTTCTGACTTTAAGTGAATACAGTTGAGAATTCAGAATTTTTCTTTTCCCTCATAATAGCAAAAAGAAAAAAACTGACAGAAGACATTTCATTTCATTATTAGATTATTCTAAAGATGGATGTGAACAGAAGGATAGCAGTGCTCTATATACTAATGATAGTAGTGAAATTTCTTGTATAAAACAAAATCTCAGATTATGAGTGTGCAAATAATATGTCTTAGGTGTGTGTGAATAATATATTTGTGAGGGCAAAGTGAAATGGAGTATTCTTATCCAGTGTGTTATTCCAAAAGATGCATCCATCATGCAGTACTTAGTGACAAGAATTGGAACCAACGTGATTTGCTAAAAACACATATGTGAGTAGTCTTTTATGATATTTGTGCCCTGAAATTTACTTGATACTGTTTGCTTGGGGATAGATGCTGAAGCAGGAGAGTGAAAGAAAATAGATGATATAAAATAAAAGTACTCATTTGACTGATTATTCGAATTGTCTTTATAAATGTAGGTATGAAAATGTTTTGTAATTATGAAGCAAAGAAGATAGCTATCTTCTCTTTATGAAAATTATAAGCTTTAAAAGATTTCAAAAAGTTCTTCAAACATTGCATTTTCGTCGCAAGTGGGAGAAGAACCAGAAATAAGGATAAGCTAGAACCTATTAGAACTGTATTGAACTTTAGAATTAGTGTTTATAAGTGAACATCGTCCGTGTGCCTGCATGACAGCTGATGCACACTTAGATTCATAGTGTGTTGCCCTTTCCAGGTGGATATGCCTGTTATTTAGTCACTAAGTTGTGTCTAACTCTTCTGCAACTGCATGGATTGTAGCTGCCAGGTTCCTCTGTCCGTGGGATTTCCCATGCAAGAGTACTGGAATGGGGTTGCCATTTCCTTGTCCAGGGGATCTTCCTGAGCCAGGGTTTGAACCTGGGTCTCCTGCATTGGCAGGTGGATTCTTTACCACTGAGCCACCAGGGAGGCCCTATATGTGCTTTAAAAACCTGGAAAATATGGAATAAAAATTTGAAATTTGCTGTTTGGATTCTTACTAGTTGTCATGCCTTTTTCCTCTCACTATTATTGTTTTTCTCAATTCTACATCGTACTTATAAAACGACTTAGAAAGATTTAAAGACATAAAATGACAGAGTCCATTGGACCCACATGGTAAATGGTGAAGTCTACCTTTTATAGGTATCAAGGCATATTAAGGGGGGGAAAGTAGTTGTGGAATGATGAATTACAGTATGATTCTTGGTTTTTGTTGTTGTTGTTTGTTTATTTTTAAAGAAGAAATCAGAAAGCAATACAATGAGTTTATGGAAACTTAAATGCATAGAAGAACGTTGGGAAAGGTAGACACCAAACTGGAAAAGGTAGACGCCAAACTGCTCCCAGTGGTAACCTCTGGGGAGGAAACTGAGAGAAGGCTGGTGCTCAGAGAGCTTGGATAAACTGATGAAGCTATCAGTAAAAGCAGAAATAGAAAACCTTAAAAAAAAACAAGGCAGATAAACATTTTTTATATCAAAAAAACTAAAAGATATTAAAGACCATAGAAAGATGTTTTAATTAAACAGAATGTGAAAATTTTAGGTCATTCTGTCCCCAAGTCCAACATACAATTTATATTAATGTAATAATCTAGAAATAATTTTGCATGATTTTTAAAATTTTGTTTATTGCTAAAAATATTTTAAGTAGCAATAATCAGAACTGTATTTTTTTTTGATGAATATATCTTAGAGAGTAGTAGAAAAAGAAAAAAAGGATCTTATAAGGGAGATCTTAGTTACAGAGCCATCATAAGACTCTTCTAAAGTTTGTGCTTCAGAGCACTGTAATTATAGTTGTCTTTCCAATTCTGATTCTACAGTTGAGTTTAAACTTTTATACTCAGCCTTGTCCTGAGCATATGTTCTTAAAGTCCATGTTTAAGGTTTGGTTGTGTGTCTGACAGACTGTCCATAAAAATCTTCATGCTTTTTGAGATTTTTTTAAAAGTCTCTTTCCTTGCTTTGTCAATTGAAATATGTCTCTTCTCGCAGACCAACTCTACAAGAAGAAAGGAAAATCCTAATAAAAAATGGCCGGCACCCTGTGATTGATGTGCTGCTGGGAGAGCAGGACCAGTTTGTTCCCAATAGTACAGATTTGTCAGTAAGTACCACATCATGACAAAAAAAGGATGAAGATGATAACATTGATCTCGAACTTTTAAATACCATACGATGTTTTAAAAAATTTACCCAAGTTTTGCCTTTGGCTTTAAGTCAACTAATCCATGGCTATAGTTTTATACTCAACACCAAATATGGAGTCAGTGCTATTTCCAATTATCCATACAGGGAACAATTTAGCAACTAAAAGATTAGCCTTAATTAGCTGGTAACCCAGAGCAAAAATATTTTATATTTTTAAATGCCCACAGGTGCTAATGGAGAGGAATCACACGATGGTTTTGCAAATTCCTGTTGGTGTATAGTATAGGCTTTGTCTTGTGGTCTGTTTTCAGATGTTTTGTGAAAGGATCACAGATGCTTCAGGTGATTTCAGTGATAAGAATTTTTATCATTAAAAAAAAGAATTTTTGTCATAAGGACTAGGGTTCTCTTATAGAACATTAATGATTTACAGTATTTATTCATCTAACACGTACTTACTGAGTACCTATTTAGCACCAGGTAGTGAAACAGAGTTTTAGGACAGACAGTGGAAAGCAAGACAGGAGTACGCCGGCCTGCAGAGAGCTTGTGGTCTAGCAGGGAAGATAGATTACTCTAACGTGGCTAGGTCAGGCCAGGATTCAGGAGACCAGGGTCATAGAGCATGTAGCAGACTGACGTAACCCAGAGTTAGAGAGAGTGTTTGGGAAGGTTTCCCAGGGACAAGATACTGACTGAAGAGAGAGTGAGTCAGTGCACACCAGGGAAGTGGAGACGAGTATTCCAGGGCAGGAGTCAGGGTGATAGAGTCTGGGGGTGAAGCAGCACTGGTGGGTTCAGGGAACTGAAAGATGTTGCGTAAGGTTGGGGCATAGAATATAAAGAAAAAAGTGTTAGAAATAAGGAAGAGGCCAATTTGTTTAAAGGCGTATTAAGGAGTTTAAAGGTTTTTTTTGTTGTTGTTGTTTTTCCTAAAGAATTGAGAATGCTAAGAAAAGAGTGTTTAAACCTCTTTTAAACAGAAAGCAGAAAAAAGTAAACTTGTGTTTGTGTGTTTGTTACACCGAGTTACATTGTCCATGATAAACCGAGCCATGCACTAATTCAGGTGATAAGGGTAATTTTACTCAGTAGTATTGTTGCATAGGAAAGAGAGTCTAGCTTGAACTGAGTATAGTTTGTGCAGAGATGTTTTTGTTTGTTCAGTCACTAACTCGTGTCCGACTCTTTGCCGCCCCACGGACTGTAGCACACCAGGCTCCTCTGTCCTCCACTATGTCCCAGAGTTTGCTCAAATTCATGTCCATTGAGTCAGTGTTGCCATCTAACCATCTCATCCTCTGCCGCCCTTTCAGAGATGACTAGGTGTCTTAAAGTAAGAATGAGCAAGTAGGGAGGAGGGCTGGGCATGGGCGGGTTCAAGGAAGTGGAAATAGAAAAATTGAGAAAAGGGGTTGGTTAATATGAAACCCTTCTGGGTTTCATAACTGGCAACTGTTGCTGATCCCCTTCCATGGGGACTGAGAAGAACAGTGAGAGTTATCTCCATGGATGTTTGCATTTCAAAGAGAGGCTCCACACACATTTTTAAGTGGTGGAAGACTTACCTCTTAAAGGAGTTAGAGAAAGGATTTATAACCACAAGATTTCTGAAGTAATTGCTCAAAAAGTAGGTAGGTTTGATGTCTATCTTTCACTAGGTTTTGGCTGGAACAAATACAAATTCTTTCCTGGCATTGTGTGCTTTTGTAAGCAGGGACTTTAATGGGGACTGGGATCATCCCAAGATTGTGGCCTTGAGCTGTTAAATAGAAACTATATGCTGGCTTTTGTTCTGGTCTCTTAGTGGGGAGGGAATGAAATCATTTGTGCTGAGAGGGTTGCAGCTGTTATAGGCCAAGGTTGGGACCAAGTGGGCTCAGAGGAGCCTGACTAGCATTTGATCAAGGAGGGAGTCTCTGTCAACACAGTGAAATTATCTGGTGATTAGATGAAAGAATTAACATGGAAGGAGTCACTAAGTGAGGGAGGTTGTATCGGAAAATTAGGTTCATGACTTCCAGATTCCAGAGGCAGTGTGCTGGGTGACAGAAAGATCCTAGGGATGGCCATGGAAGGTGAGCAGAAGTGGAGGAGGTCTTTGCCCAAGGATGGACATGGAAGGTGAGCAGAAGTGGAGGAGGCCTTTGGAGATGAGTAGATTGAGGAACAGCTTTTGAGAAAAAGGCATCCATAGGCGTGTTGAAATTGTCCAAACAACTTAATTTGTAGTGGAATGCGAAGGTGGTCCAGCTGTCAGAGATTCCACAAGATGGAGACTTGATGAGCTGGAGGTACATGTAGATGCCTGTGGTGCAGACAAGTAGAGATGGTAAGGCCCTAAAGAAACAGATATGGGAGAACCTTTGAACCCTGAGATACAAAAAGCTCATCCTTGAAATGAGAGAACCGCAGGGGAGTAACAGCCAGCTTTCAGCTCAAGTCAATGTGTGAAGGAAATGTTAAGCAAGGAGGTTAGAAACATAGAAGTCTTGGGGAATTTTTCAGAGGACAGTGAGAAAATTGAAATGTAGGGAATCAGTTGGAAATTGGGTCACACAAAGGAAACCCAGGAGGGCAAGGCAGTTGGGAATATCACAGAATATTCCATCTTGGGCCGTGAGCAAGGGTGACAAAGATGTGAGCCTGCTAAATTTGATTGACACAAGGGTGGGGCAAGTAAAAGGAAATACTTTGAGTTATATCTAGTTTCATAATACATTTTTGATATTGCTGACAGAAAAAAATGCACAGCATGAGAGCTGTGCATTAAGTTTTATGTGGGGCAGAATGAGGACTGTAGCCCAGGAGGTAGCGTTTCAGATAGCCATGCTCCAGAGACATGGGCGGAAGGCCATTGTTACGTATGATTTTAGGGAAGTGGGGTACGTGCAGCTAAGCACACATTTTGGCAGATGCTTACTGCTAGTCACAAGGAGCAGATGTCACTTTAGTGCTTTTCTAGATATGAGGAGATGCAACAATTGGGCTCAAAATCTTCTCCGGCAAATAAGCTAACTATCCAAAGACCTGGTCTGCCAGTTTTTCCCAAAGCCCAGAGTGCCTGATTCCTGATCTCCACCCTGAACTCCTTTCAGGGTGTGTTGGAGAACAGTGGCTGCAGCGGTTCATGACTTAGTCCTTATAGAGGCAGATGGAAGGTGGCAATTTTTAGCTGGCAGTATCATACAAAAACTTGGAGTAGTACATAACTAGATCTCTGATGTCTGTAAACATGTTTATTCTCCTTAGAGAATTTGTGAGTTGCTTAATTTATCAAACCAAGTTAACAGGCACTCATGTATTTATTGTCTTTCACAGGAAGTCTCTGTGAATGTAAGAATTCCTTTTTCAGTGTCCATACTAGTAAGGTATAGCTTTTCTTGAGAAAATAATACAGCTGTTCCACTTAGTTCCTTGGTTTACTTATAAATCACTTGAAATATCATATCCTATTATTATGTCCCTAAACACCCGTCAACTTGATCTCAAGTATGTTATTCTTGACACTGAATTTTTATTTCCTTTTCATTCCCCTCCTTTCTTTTAAGTAATGTATTACACTATTTAAAACAGCAAAATTTGAGAAACTAAATTAGCCTAATGACAGGGATGTTTTAAAGAAACGTTGAACTCTTGTATTTAAATTTTTACAAAATAAATGGAGCGATTTATTCCAGCAAGCACTTCAGAATATTCCAGAATATTCATTTCTTTTACATATGCTTTTTCTAACTTGAGTAGGAGTTGATATAGAACTGTTGCTATGGCGAAGTACAGTCTTTTTTGCAGGGTATAAATTTCTATATAGGGATAGTGTTGAAGAAGAACTTACTATGTAAAACTCAATTTTAAATATTTTATAAGTGTTAATTATAAAATATACTCTGAAAATAATTTCCTGAAAGTCAAATGGCATTATTGCTTTTGACAGTCATGTAATTTTCAGAAATGGTCTTTTGTACATGTAATTATGAGTGTACTTTTCTGGATCTGTATTATATGAACTCATTATAAAGTGTCTAAACGAGCCAAGTTACTGCCCACTTTTCCTCAACCAGTTTTAAGAATACTCATTTTTTTGGTTACCCAACACTCAACAAAGGTTTGCCATATAGCACTGGGAGCTATAGTCAATATCTTGTAATAACCTATAATGGAAAATAATCTGAAAAATAATATATGTGTATGTGTATAATTGAAGAATACTCATTTTTTCACATTTCACAATCTTGCATTGATTTACAAATTTTTTGCTAGCACTGTTTTATGAATATTTTATTCTTATAGATTTTAATACAACTACTTTGTGTCAATATTGTGCTTGAATTTAGGCTCACAAAGAAGAGATATAATATCTCTAATCTGGTGAGAAATTGATCCAATTAAATTAACACCAATAGACTATTTTTAAAGGCTATGAGGGACCTAATGGACTATCCAGTAGAAAAATTGCAACAGACTTGAACAGGCGAAACAAAGTAAAGGATATCCAAATGGTCAGTAAACAAAATAACATTTTTTTAAACTGCTATATTGAGTTTCCTGGAGGAGTATTAGCAAAGAATCAAGTAGTAAGGAACTGTGGGGTACTTGGGGGACGTTTGGTGGAGATCCCAATGTGAAGGTGGATATAAAAGCCAGGAGAGAGGGCTGAGATGGAGTTAGGGATTTAACAGAGATCATGATGCATGTTCAGGGAGTTTAGATTCTGGGTCTGTCGCTCAGGGAGATTGTATAAACATGTAAAGAAGGCTGAGGAAAAAGCCTTCTCAAGCATTGACATGAAAGGAGTAATTTCATTGAAAGTGGGTTTAAATGAAGAGAACTTTTCAAGTATCTTTTAAATATATCCCTACCTAATGTTTAGCTTTTAGTTATTGTTTCATCTGAACATCAAAAAGATAAAAATACAAAAAAATTTTTTTTAAGGAGCTATTGTATATTTCTTTTTAGCCTTTAAGACCTCGCTCTGCTTCATCTTCTAGGAAACCTTGTTTGACTTCTGCAAGCATAATTGAAAGGAATACACTTTTAAACCCTCTTTTTTTGGTTCCCTTCCCCGACTCCTTACATAATCTGAGTATTTGTAGACTTAGCAGCCACTGGATCTGCCCACCTCCAGTTTATTCTCCACTCTGCAGCCACAGGGCTTTTCCTAACCTGTCATATCACTCCCTCATTTGAATTAATGCTGAAAATTCCAGCCGTGCAGCTCCCAAAGCTACTGCTCCTCTAGGACTTGGCAGATGGTCTTCCCTCAGCCTAGAATGTCATCTTCCCCCGCACCGTCCACACGCACCTCCCACACACCCACGTCGCACCCCGTCCACCCTCCAGCTCCTGCTTGTTCTTTAAGTGTGGTCTTGGTGTCTCATCCTGACTAAGGCTTCCCTCCCGAAGCTGGGATGGGTGCCCCCTGTCATATGCCCGCAACACTCTATATTTCTCCCTAGTTTAGTATTTATCCCACTGAATTGTAATTGCCTTTTTTTGGGTTTGTGGTTGCCAGTGGCTTACAAGCTTAAAGAGAACAGGGGCTTTGCTTCTCCTCTTTAGCTGTAATCATACTGTCAGTCGCAGTTCTCTGGCATATCCAATCAGATTTGTTAAATAAAAAAGGTTTGAAGTTTTGAGCAGTCACCAAGTCTTACTTTAAATTTGTGCTTTTTTTCCTTCACAAAATGTTATTTTTCAAGCTATCATATTAGGAGTTCACAATTCATACAGTAATTATACTGAAGAACTAGAAGGGATATTAGGGATCATTTGGTGTGACTACCTCTTCATACTTGGGAGTAAACCAAGGCTCAGAAAGGTGAATCAACTTGCTGGGGGTTTCTAAAGTCAAATAGTCATGACCTGTTTCCCAAAACATGCATTCTAAGGCAAGCCAGTGCTTTCCAACCCTTTTCACTTCACAGCACAGCAAGAAAAGGATTACAGTGCTGGTACCCTGGAGGAAAAGGTTGCTCAGAGCAAAATGAGGTTGGCCCAAGGGCTCTGACCGCCCCAGCCCCGCCTGCCACTTTGAGGGTCAACATTTTAGAACACCTGTAACCTTTGAGGCAGTCCAAGACGCAGTATGCCAAGACATACTGCTACCAACCAGGGTTCTTGGACTCCTTAATCGAGAGAAATTGTTAAGAGGCCAGGCATGGCTTTATTGGAGCCCCTGCAGCGGCAGTGGAGAGTGATAAAAAGCAGCAGTTTCCCTTGCTTGCTCAAGGGAGCTGAGCTGGTTCCGTATATGGGGTGAGTGTAGGGCTGTGTCCAGGGTCAAGCCAGAGGGGGAGCTTAGGTGGTTTGCCCACCCCTTTGTTGGTGTTGTATGCAGGAGGCATGCAAAGTACACTTGTTTTGCTCCTGGCCTTCAGAAGTGGCAGTTGGATTCTTGGTCTCTTTGTATGTTATTGTCCATAATTTGCCCCAACTGTATGGGCAGTTGGAGAAGGCACTGGCAACCCAATCCAGTACTCTTACCTGGAAAATCCCATGGACGGAGGAGCCTGGTAGGCTGCAGTCCATGGGGTCGCGAAGAGTCGGACACGACTGAGCGACTTCACTTTCACTTTTCACTTTCATGCATTGGAGAAGGAAATGGCAACCCACTCCAGTGTTCTTGCCTGGAGAATCCCAGGGATGGGGGAGCCTGGTGGGCTGCCGTCTGTGGGGTCGCACAGAGTCGGACACGACTGAAGCGACTTAGCAGCAGCAGTATATGTATGCAGTTATTTATGGTCCCTTATAGTTTCTTTGTATTTAACAGAATATAACACTCAAAGAGATATTTGTCCAGATGTAAGCACTATAGCAAAGTATCCCAGATCCCAGACCCCAGCCTGTCTCAGTACTACTTGGGAAACTCCACCATAACCTGCTGTAATCTCAGGAGTTTTCTGCATTTTAAGCCAAATGACTTTGTAATGGATGGATTTTTTTAAACTCTTTATTTTGTATCGGGGTGTAGCTGATTAACAAACAGTGTTCTGATAGTTTTAGGTGGACACAGCAAAGGGATTCAGCCATTCATATACATGTATCAGTTCTCTTCCAAAGTCCCCTCCCATCCAGGCTGCCACATAACATTGAGCAGAGTTCCATGTGCTATACAGTAGATCCTTGTTGTTCATGTAATGGATGGATTTTTGATAGAAATCAAAGGTGGGGGTTTTTGTTTGTGTTTTTTAAAAAATATAAATAATATAAACATTGGGAAGGAAAAAGGGGAAGATATAGTTGGTGCCTTCTAAATTTCTGAGGAGGAGAGTTAGTCAAATGCAAAGCAGGAAGATTCCCAGGAAGTGCTGGAACCCTGTGTATCTGTGTAACCTAAGGGAAACCCACAGCCCAGAGCAGGACAGTCTTATCTGTCCTCCACCATCTCCCAGAGCTTGTTCAAACTCATACCCATTGAGTAGGTAATGCCATCCAGCCATCTCATCCTCTGTCATCCCCTTGTCCTCCCGCCTTCAATCTTTACCAGGATCAGGGTATTTTCCAGTGAGTCAGTTCTTCACATCAGGTAGCCAAAGTATTGGAGTTTCAGCTTCAGCATCAGTCCTTCCAATGAATATTCAGGGTTGATTTCCTTTAGGATTGACTGCAGTCCAAGGGACTCGCAAGAGTCTTCTCCAACACCACTGTATTGTATTAGGTACAAAAATATTAATGAGTGTTATAGCTTCTTCTTGTATTGGTTCCTTTGTCATTATATAATGCCCTTTCTTTGTCTTTTGTTTTTATAGACCTTGTTTCAGAGTCTCTTTCAGTTCAGTTCAGTTCAGTCGCTCAGTCCTATCCAACTCTGCGACCCCATGAATTGCAGCACGCCAGGCCTCCCTGTCCATCACCAACTCCTGGAGTTCACTCAAACTCACGTCCATCAAGTTGGTGATGCCATCCAGCCATCTCATCCTCTGTCGTCCCCTTCTCCTCCTGCTCCCAATCCCTCCCAGCATCAGAGTCTTTTCCAGTGAGTCAACTCTTCACATGAGGTGGCCAAAGTACTGAAGTTTCAGCTTTAGCATCATTACTTCCAAAGAATACCCAGGGCTGATCTCCTTTAGAATGGACTGGTTGGATCTCCTTGCAGTCCAAGGGACTCTCAAGAGTCTTCTCCAACACCACAGTTCAAAAGCGTCAGTTCTTCGGCGCTCAGCTTTCTTCACAGTCCAACTCTCACATCCATACAGGACCATGGGAAAAACCATAGCCTTGACTAGATGGACCTTTGTTGGCAAAGTAATATCTCTGCTTTCCAATATGCTATCTAGGTTGGTCAGAGCTTTTCTGCCAAGGAGTAAGCATCTTTTAATTTCATGGCTGCAGTCACCATCTGCAGTGATTTTGGAGCCCCCAAAAATAAAGTCTGACACTGTTTCCACTGTTTCCCCATCTATTTCCCATGAAGTGATGGGACCAGATGCCATGATCTTCATTTTCTGAATGTTGAGCTTTAAGCCAACTTTTTCACTCTCCACTTTCACTTTCATCAAGAGCTTTTTAGTTCTTCTTCACTTTCTGCCATAAGGGTGGTGTCATCTGCATATCTGAGCTTGTTGATATTTCTCCCAGCAATCTTGATTCCAGCTTGTGCTTCTTCCAGCCCAGCGTTTCTCATGATGTACTCTGCATAGAAGTTAAATAAGCAGGGTGACAATATACAGCCTTGACGTACTCCTTTTCCTATTTGGAACCAGTCTGTTGTTCCATGTCCAGTTCTAACTGTTGCTTCCTGACCTGCATACAAATTTCTCAAGAGGCAGGTCAGGTGGTCTGGTATTCCCATCTCTTTCAGAATTTTCCACAGTTTATTGTGATCCACACAATCAAAGGCTTTGGCATAGTCAATAAAGCAGAAATAGATGTTTTTCTGGAACTCTCTTGCTTTTTCCATGATCCAGCGGATGTTGGTAGTTTGATCTCTGGTTCCTCTGCCTTTCCTAAAACCAGCTTGAACATCTGGAAGTTCACAGTTTCATATTGCTGAAGCCTGGCTTGGAGAATTTTGAGCATTACTTTACTAGCGTGTGAGATGAATGCAATTGTGCGGTAGTTTGAGCATTCTTTGGCATTGCCTCTTTTTGGGATTGGAATGAAAACTGACCTTTTCCAGTCCTGTGGCCACTGCTGAGTTTTCCAAATTTGCTGGCATATTGAGTGCAGCACTTTGACAGCATCATCTTTCAGGGTTTGAAATAGCTCAACTGGAATTCCATCACCTCCACTAGCTTTGTTCGTAGTGATGCTTTCTAAGGCCCACTTGACTTCACATTCCAGGATGTCTGGCTCTAGGTCAGTGATCACACCATCATGATTATCTGGGTTATGAAGATCTTTTTTGTACAGTTCTTCTGTGTATTCTTGCCATCTCTTCTTAATATCTTCTGCTTCTGTTAGGTCCCTACCATTTGTGTCCTTTATTGAGCCCATCTTTGCATGAAATGTTCCCTTGGTATCTCTAATTTTCTTGAAGAGATCTCTAGTCTTTCCCATTCTGTTGTTTTCCTGTATTTCTTTGCATTGATCACTGAGGATGGCTTTCTTATCTCTTCTCGCTATTCTTTGGAACTCTGCATTCAGATGCTTATATCTTTGCTTTTCTCCTTTGCTTTTTTCTTCTCTTCTTTTCACAGCTATTTGTAAGGCCTCCCCAGACAGCCATTTTGCTTTTTTGCATTTCTTTTCCATGGGGATGGTCTTGATCCCTGTCTCCTATACAATGTCACGAACCTCAGTCTATAGTTCATCAGGCACTCTATCAGATCTAGTCCCTTAAATCTTTTTCTCACTTCCACTGTATAATCATAATGGATTTGATTTAGGTCATACCTGAATGGTCTAGTGGTTTTCCCTACTTTCTTTAATGTCAGTCTGAATTTGGCAATAAGGAGCTCATGATCTGAGCCACAGTCAGCTCCCGGTCTTGTTTTTGCTGACTGTATAGAGCTTCTCCATCTTTGGCTGCACAGAATATAATCAGTCTGATTTCGGTGTTGACCATCTGGTGATGTCCATGTGTAGAATCTTCTCTTGTGTTGTTGGAAGAGGGTGTTTGCTATGACCAGTGTGTTCTCTTGGCAAAACTCTATTAGGCTTTGCCCTGCTTCATTCCGTATTCCAAGGCCAAATTTGCCTGTTACTCCAGGTGTTTCTTGACTTCCTACTTTTGCATTCCACTCCTCTATAATGAAAAGGACATCTTTTTTGGGTGTTAGTTCTAAAAGGTCTTGTAGGTCTTCATAGAACCGTTGAACTTCAGCTTCTTCAGCATTACTGGTTGGGGCATAGACTTGGATTACTGTGATATTGAATGGTTTGCCTTGGAAACGAACAGAGATCATTCTGTAGTCTGATATAAATATTGCTACCTCCACTCTCTTGTTTTCATTTGCATGAAATATCTCTTTCTCACCCTCACGTTCAATATGTGTGTCTCTAACTCTGAAGCAAGTATTCTATAGGCAGCAAATAGATGAGTCCTTACTTTAAAAATTTCCTTAGCCACACTATGTGTTTTGGCTGGAGCATTTGGTTCATTTTGATTTAAAGCGATTATTGGTAGGTATATACTTACTACGGCTTCCCAGGTGGCTCAGTGGGTAAAGAATCCACCTGCAATGCAGCAGACACAGAAGACTCAAGTTTGATCCCTGGAGGAGGGTATGACAGCTCACTCTGATATTCTTGCCTGGAGAATCCCCTGGACACAGGAGCCTGGTGGGCTATAGTCCATAGAGTCACAGAGAGTCAGACATTACTGATGCGACTGAGCAGGCATGCACATTCACTTATTGTTATTGCCATTTTGTTAATTGCTTTCTGATTGTTTTTGTAGTTTGTCTGTTCTTTTATTATTTTACATACCTTTGGTTTGATGATTCTTGTTTAGTGTTAATGCTTGTGTTCCTTTGTCTCTAATTTTTGTTTATTTATTGTAGAATTTTGATTTGTGGTTACCTTGGGGCTTATATGGAGAAGGAAATGGCAGCCCACTCCAGTATTCTTACCTGGAGAATCCTGTGGACAGAGGAGCCTGGTGGGCTGCTGTCCATGGGGTCGCACAGAGTTGGACGCAACTGAAGTGACTTAGTGTGCATGCATGGGGTTTATTTATGTTGCTAGGTTTCTTTAGGCCTTCCTGTTTGTACCACTGGCTTTCTAAGCAGCTCAGAGGACTTGTCTTCCTGGTGTTGTATGTACTCCAGGATTGGGACACCCGGTATGTGTCTTGATCTGATCACTCCCCAGGAAGGATCCCTTTTCTCTTCTGTGTCTTTTCCCAGGGGCCTATATCCTGACCTGATGAGTTTTCTTCTTTTCCTACCTGATTCTTTGTGATCTTTGTATTTCTTTTTATTTTTTATTGAAGTATAGTTGATTTTCAGAGAAGACAATGGCACCCCACTCCAGTACTCTTGCCTGGCAAATCCTATGGATGGAGGAGCCTGGTAGGCTGCAGTCCATGGGGTCGCTAAGAGTCGGACATGACTGAGCGACTTCACTTTGACTTTTCACTTTCATGCATTGGAGAAGGAAATGGCAACCCACTCCAGTGTTCTTGCCTGGAGAATCCCAGGGACGGCAGAGCCTGGTGGGCTGCAATCCATGGGGTTGCACAGAGTTGGACACGACTGAAGTGACTTAGCAGCAGTAGCAGCAGCAGCATAGTTGATTTTCAATGTTTCACATGTACAGCAAAGTGATATAGTTTTTTTTATATCTATCTCTGTATATAGATATATATGTATATCTGTGTGTTTGACTGTCTACAGTTATTAATCCCCGCTACCTCTTCCCCTTTGGTAACCATAAATTTGTTTTCTGTGCCTGTGGGTCTATTCTGTTTTATAATAAGTTCATTTGTATCATTTTTGAAGATTCTCTTTATGGATCTTTCTTACAGCTTTGGTTGTACGAAGTCTTTTCTGCCAGGCTCTAGTTTATTTTCAGTGAGAATCACTATAAATGTGGTTTTCAATCATCAGATATATTGTTAACGATTGGAAGGAAACATTAATGGCATTTCAGTGTTGTTTTCTGTTACTTCTGTCTTCTGTCTCCTTTCTTCCTGATTCTGAAACAGTGAGTTAAAGAAGGACATTTTGTATAACTGCTTTTTTAAAAAAATAATCAATGTTTTTTCTTACTCTTTAAAAAAATTTTTTTTTATTGGAGTATAGTTGATTTACAGTGTTGTATTAGTTTCTGCTCTTCAGCAAAGTTAGTCAGTCAAAGATACGTATGTATCCACAATTTTTTAGATTCTATTCCCATACAGGTCATTTCGGAGTATTGAATAGAGTTCCCTGTGCTATGCATTAGGTTCTTAATAGGTTATCTATTCTATATATAAGTGTGTATATGTCAGTCCTGATCTTCCAATTTATCCTGCTCTTCCCCCCACAAGTTTGTTTTCTACATCTGTGACTCAACTTCTGTAAATAGGTTCATTTGTACTATTTCTTTAGATTCCACATAAAAATGATATCATATGATATTGTCTTTGTCTGACTTATGTCACTCAGTATGACAATCTCTAAGTTCATTCACATTGCTACAAATGGCATTATTTTGTTCTTTTTTTTGGTGGAGTAATATTTCATTGTATATATATACTGCATCTTCTTTATCCATTCCTCCATTGATGGACTTTCACGTCTTGGCTATCGTAAATAGTTCTGCAGTGAACATTGGTGTGCCTGTATCTTTTGTAATTACGGTTTTCTCTAGATATTTGGCCATGATTGGGATTGCTGGATCATATGGTAGTTCTATTTTTAGTTTTTTAAGGAACCTCCATACTATTCTCCATAGTGACTGTATCAGTTCACATTCCCACCAACAGTGTAGGAGGATTCCCTTTTCTCCACAATCTCTCCAGCATTTGCTTTCTGTAGACTTTTTTATGGTGGCCATTCTGACTGGTGTGAGGTGGTACCTCATAGTTTCGATTCGTATTTCTCTAATAATCCACAGTTTTGACCATCTTTTCATGTGTCCGTTGGCTATCTGTATATCTTCTTTGGAGAAATGTCTATTTAGGTCTTCTGTCCATTTTTTGATTGTGTTGTTTGTTTTTGTTATTGAATTGTATGAACTGCTTGTATATTTTGGAAATTAACCCTTATCAGTCACTTTGTTTGCAAACATTTTCTCCCATTCTGTGGGTTTTCTTTTTGTTTCGTTGATGGTTTCCTTTGCTGTGCAAAAGCCTTTAAATTTCATTAGGCCCCATTTGTTTATTTTTGTTTTTATTTTCGTTACTCTAGGAGGTGGATCAGAAAAGGTCTTGCTGCAATTTATGTCAGGAAGTGTTCTGCCTATGTTCTCCTCTAAAAGTTTTATAGTATCCAGTCTTACATTTAGGTCTTTTTGAGTTCATTTTTGTGTTGTTGTATTAGAGAATGTTCTAATTTAGTTCTTTTACATGTAACTATCCGGTTTTTCCAGCACCACTTATTGAAGAGACTATCATCATTGTGTACTCTTGCCTCCTTTGTTATAGATTGATAACATAAAACTCTTCACAGTTTGAGTGTCAAGGATAATCGCTTTTTAAACTGTTCTGTGATACAGAATGTTCCTGTTTCTTTTCCTGCCTCACTCATCGTCATTGTTTGCACTACTCAGCCTTCAAGGCCCCCAAAATGCTACTGCCTCCTTAAAGCCTTCCCCATCTGGCCAGAAATAATTTCTTTCTATTCTAGCACTTTCTCTGTTCCTTAAAAAAAAAAAAAAAAATTCTCATCATATACCACTTTTTGGTGCATGGGTGTAGTGGGAAAGTGCCTAACCATGATGGGAGAGGTCAATTCAAATCCTGCTCTGCTGTCAGTGTGCTGTCATCTCCAGATAGGCCACCGTCCTCACTGGGTCTTGATTTCGTCATCCATAAAGTGCAGGGGTTGGGTGAGTAACCACTAGCTCTCAGTAGGATGTAAATTGGAAAGCATGTAGATGTCAGAAAGAGTTGGACTTTTATCTTGGTATCTTCGCATGCAGCTTGTACTCTCCAGCCTCATTGTCCCCCTTTCTGTTTGAAATGTACCTGGAGTTAAAAGTATAAGAATTTGGCTGAGAGCTTGCCTGGACAGAGCTTTCACTGAGGAGTCTCTTACTGTAACATGCTATTTAAAAAAAATTATTTATTATAGTTATTATTGGTTGTGCTGGGGCTTTGTTGCTGTGCACGGGCTTTCTGTAGTTGTGGCAAGTTGGGGCTTCTCTTTGCTGTAGTGCGTGTCCTTATTGTGATGCTTCTCTTGTTGCAGAGTGACCGGGCTCTCGGGCTTGGGCTTGGTAGTTGTGGCACACAGGCTGAGTTGCTCCACAGCATGTGAGATCTTCTGGACCAGGGATCGAACCCATTTTCCTTGCGTTGGCAGGTGGATTCTTTACCACTGGACCACCAGGGAAGTCCTCTTACTATAATGTGCCATTGATTGATGTTTTCAGGGAATAAAACACTTTGAAACTGTCAAACTTTTCATCAATCTGCAACTATTATATAAATAGTTCTACCATGATTCTTTTTAAAGGATGGATGTGAATATCTGTACCTGTCAAGGAAGAAGACAGTTTTTGCAGAAAATTAGCTGATATTCAAGTCTTGGAAATTAACATTAGACAACTTTTTTTTTTCCTTCTTTGCATCTCATGACTCCATGGATACTGATTGATCATTACTGTCCAAGGATGCTGGCCCAGAGCTAGGGGAGCACTCCTCCGTTTTAGCAGTGACTGTTATTTCTTGTCACTGAGTGGAAGTTCCCTTTGAGACATTTGTCAGGATGTTAGCTACTGTAGTCGCTCTGTGTTACTGGCCAAGATCCTTAGCTTCTCCAGGCCTTTCTTCCCATGTTACAGGTGAGGAAAGAAAGGCTTGGAGAAGCTAAGTACAAAGAATTGATTTCTGTGTATCAGTTGGCTCTGAAATAAAAAAATTAAAAGCTTTGCTATCCTGTATTGAAGGAGAGATGTATTCAAGGAACATGTACATGATGATGTGGTTCTAAATAACAGCAGTTTCTGTGTAGTTAAGTGTAGAAGAAAAATGTCATTCCTCTTGAAAATAATAGGAAGTACCAGATTCGCTTATCCATTTTTCACTAACTTACATGCAATTTGAATCCAAAAGAAAGTAACATTTCTATTTGTGTAAGTGCCATCAGTTCAGTTCACTCTCTCAGTCATGTCCGACTCTTTGCAACCCCATGCATACACATGCTTATTTTACTTATCAAACTCTTCCAGTAAGTTTCACATTTGACTTTTACATTAAGTCTAAGGCAAAATAACTTTAATTTCCTTTTGTTCATTTTTTCTGTTTCAGATACTCTAGAGTGTGTTGCAATTTTTTTCTTCATGTGGCTTAGTTTTAAGAAACAGTGATTTACAAAAATTGTTACAGTGTTTATAATTTTGAAGGACTTTCACATTATTTTTTTCTTATTTAGTTAAATTTCACAAAATTTGTGTAAGGCCAGGATTTTTATTACTCATTCTTACAGATGAGAAGATGAGATTGTAACTTGTTAATGAAAGTCTCTTCATACTGACAAACCTAGACAGCATATTAAAAAGCAGAGACATTACTTTACTGACAAAGGTCCATATAGTCAAAGCTGTGGTTTTTCCAGTAGTCATGTATGGATGTGAGAGTTGGACAATAAGGAAAGCTGAGCACTGAAGAATTGATGCTTTTGAACTGTGGTGTTGGAGAAGACTCTTGAGAGTCCCTTGGACTTCGAGGAGTCAAACCAGTCCATCTTAACGGAAATCAGTCCTGAATATTCACTGGAAGGACTGATGCTGATGCTGAAGCTCCAATACTTTGGCCACCTGATGCGAAGAACCTAACTCATTAGAAAAGACTCTGATGTTGGGAAAGATTGAAGGCGGGAGGGCAAGGGGACGACAGAGGATGAGATGGTTGGATGGCATCACCAACTCGATGGACATGAGTTTGAGCGAGCTCTGGGAGTTTGAGATGGATAGGGACGCCTGGCGTGCTGCAGTCCATGGGATCGCAAAGAGTCGGACATGACTGAGCAACTGAACTGAACTGAATGAAAGCCAGAAACCAATACTGTCTTCTAATTACAAACGTTATTTTCTATTTTATTTTGCTTTATCACTGCATATCTTATTTACTAAAGTATTTGGTTATTAAATTAAGATTTTTTAAGGTACTCTGTGAAATTATTGATTCTGTTTGGAAGGAAAAACAGAATTGAAGAATAAATATAATTACTTATTTTTTAAGATATTGAAAAGAGTAAGGTATCTACAAGATAAAAGGTGTTCATTTTCCTTTATCTCATAGCTTCCCTAAATTACTGATTTAAACAAAAATTCGACTCCCACATTTCCTTGGCCACCCTCTGGTGCTCATTGAGTTGGGTAGTTCTGCTTCAGGTAGCTCCATAAACCATGCCTTCATGGGGGGCCTTAGCGTGGCAGGAGTAACCCTTCTGTGGGCTATCTGCTTTGTGCTGTATTCTTTCATTTTCCATTTTGTGCTTTTCTGTAGTACTTGTTTTTTGTGTAATACACTAAGAAGTCCAAATAACAAAATGTTTGAAACTTAAGTGGATTTTTCGTAAGTTATAGTAGTGTCTTTGTAAAGAGTTACTTGATTATTCATGATTGCTGCTGCTGCTGCTAAGTTGCTTCAGTCGTGTCTGACTCTGTGTGACCCCATAGACGGCCTCCTACCAGGCTCCCCTGTCCTGGGATTCTCCAGGCAAGAACACTGGGGTGGGTTGCCATTTCCTTCTCCAATGCATGAAAGTAAAAAGTGAAAGTGAAGTCACTCAATCATGTCCGACTCTTAGCGACCCCATGGACTGCAGCCTACCAGGCTCCTCTGTCCATAGGATTTTCCAGGCAAGAGGACTGGAGTAGGGTGCCATTGGCTTCTCCGTAAGTGGGTGGAGCAGTTGCCAAAGCACTAAAAGGAAGCTGCTGCTGCTGCTGCTGCTGCTAAGTCGCTTCAGTCGTGTCCGACTCTGTGCGACCCCGTAGAGGGCAGCCCATCAGGCTCCCCCGTCCCTGGGATTCTCCAGGCAAGAACACTGGAGTGGGTTGCCATTTCCTTCTCCAATGCATGAAAGTGAAAAGTGAAAGCGAAGTCGCTCAGTCGTGTCTGACTCTTAGAGACCCCATGGACTGCAGCCCACCAGGCTCCTCCGTCCGTGGGATTTTCCAGGCAAGAGTACTGGAGTGGGGTGCCGTTGCCTTCTCTTTGTTCATGATTATCCATGAATAAATAATTAAATCTTAAGGTAATTCACTTAATTAACTTTTAACTACCTGATATTTCAAAGGAAAAGGTACAGAAACCTATATAATAGATTCTCATTTACCCTTCACTTAAATATCATGAAGACTGACATTTTGTAAAAATTTAGGTTTTTTATTGAAATGAGTAAAAAGTTTACACATATAGCTAAGGTCATATGTAATTAACTGCCATCTCTTTTCCTCCCTCTTCACCTCCTGTCCTCACTATTATCCTGGTGTTATTTATTATCCGTATGCTATGGTTTTTATTCTTTTATTTGATATAGATGTATCTTAATATGACATAATTATTTTTGGATATACTTAAACTGTACATACATATACCCCAGTGAAAGTTTCTTATTGTATTATGCATTGTAAATAATTGTTTTAATTATTATACAAAGTAGATCAATTCATTTTCCTAATGATAGACAATTAGACTTTTTCCATTTTTTTGTCTATTATGAATACAAACAGTATTACTCTGATCAGATCAGATCAGATCAGTCGCTCAGTCGTGTCCAAATCCTTGCGACCCCATGAATCGCAGCACGCCAGGCCTCCCTGTCCATCACCAACTCCCAGAGTTCACCCAAACTCATGTGCATCAAGTTGGTGATGCCATCCAGCCATCTCATCCTCTGTTGTCCCCTTCTCCTCTTACCCCCAATCCCTCCCAGCATCAGAGTCTTTTCCAATGAGTCAACACTTGGCATGAGGTGGCCAAAGTATTGGAGTTTCAGCTTTAGCATAAATCCTTCCAGAGAAATCCCAGGGCTGATCTCCTTCAGAATGGACTGGTTGGATCTCCTTGCAGTCCAGGGACTCTCAAGAGTCTTCTCCAACACCACAGTTCCAAAGCATCAATTCTTCGGTGCTCAGCCTTCTTCACAGTCCAACTCTCACATCCATACATGACCACTGGAAAAACCATAGCCTTGACTAGACAAACCTTTGTTGGCAAAGTAATGTCTCTGCTTTTCAATATGCTATCTAGGTTGGTCATAACTTTCCTTCCAAGGAGTAAGCATCTTTTAATTTCATGGCTGCAGTCACCATCTGCAGTGATTTTGGAGCCCCCCAAAATAAAGTCTGACACTGTTTCCACTGTTTCCCCATCTCTTTCCCATGAAGTGATGGGACTGGATGCCATGATCTTCATTTTCTGAATGTTGAGCTTTAAGTCAACTTTTTCACTCTCCTCTTTTACTTTCATCAAGAGGCTTTTTAGTTCCTCTTCACTTTCTGCCATAAGGGTGGTGTCATCTGCATATCTGATCTTGTTGATATTTCTCCTGGCAATCTTGATTCCAGCTTGTGTTTCTTCCAGTCCAGCGTTTCTCATGATGTACTCTGCATATAAGTAAAATAAACAGGGTGACAATATACAGCCTTGACATACTCCTTTTCCTATTTGGAACCAGTCTGTTGTTCCATGTCCAGTTCTAACTGTTGCTTCCTGACCTGCATACAAATTTCTCAAGAGGCAGATCAGGTGGTCTGGTATTCCCATCTCTTTCAGAATTTTCCACAGTTTATTGTGATCCACACAGTCAAAGGTTTTGGCATAGTCAATAAAGCAGAAATTGATGTTTTTCTGGAACTCTCTTGCTTTTTCCATGATCCAGCGGATGTTGGCAATTTGATCTCTGGTTCCTCTGCCTTTTCTAAAACCAGCTTGAACAGCAGGAAGTTCACGGTTCACATATTGCTGAAGCCTGGCTTGGAGAATTTTGAGCATTACTTTACTAGCATGTGAGATGAGTGCAATTGTGTGGTAGTTTGAGCATTCTTTGGCATTGCCTTTCTTTGGGATTGGAATGAAAACTGACCTTTTCCAGCTGTGTGGCCACTGCTGAGTTTTCTAAATTTGCTGGCATATCGAGTGCAGCACTTTGACAGCATCATCTTTCAGGATTTGGAGTAGCTCAACTGGAATTCTATCACCTCCACTAGCTTTGTTCGTAGTGATGCTTTCTAAGGCCCACTTGACTTCACATTCCAGGATGTCTGGCTCTAGGTCAGTGATCACACCATCGTGATTATCTGGGTCATGAAGATGTTTTTTGTACAGTTCTTCTGTGTATTCTTGCCGTCTCTTCTTAATATCTTCTGCTTCTGTTAGGTCCATACCATTTCTGTCCTTTATCGAGCCCATCTTTGCATGAAATGTTCCTTTGGTATCTCTGATTTTCTTGAAGAGATCTCTAGTCTTTCCCATTCTATTGTTTTCCTCTATTTCTTTGCATTGATCACTGAAGAAGGCTTTCTTATCTCTTCTTGCTATTCTTTGGAACTCTGCATTCAGATACTTATATCTTTCCTTTTCTCCTTTGCTTTTCGCTTCTCTTCTTTTCACAGCCTCCCCAGACAGCCATTTTGCTTTTTTGCATTTCTTTTCCGTGGGAATGGTCTTGATCCCTGTCTTCTGTACAATGTCACGAACCTCAGTCTATAGTTCATCAGGCACTCTATCAGATCTAGGCCCTTAAATCTATTTCTCACTTCCACTGTATAATCATAAGGGATTTGATTTAGGTCATACCTGAATGGTCTAGTGGTTTTCCCTACTTTCTTCAATTTCAGTCTGAATTTGGCAATAAGGAGTTCATGGTCTGAGCCACAGTCAGCTCCTGGTCTTGTTTTTGCTGACTGTATAGCGCTTCTCCATCTTTGGCTGCAAAGAATGTAATCAATCTGATTTCGGTGTTGACCATCTGGTGATGTCCATGTATAGAGCCTTCTCTTGGGTTGTTGGAAGAGGGTGTTTATTACTCTGAACAGCTTTATAAATGTCTTTTTGAGTGCTTGTGTATCTTCCTAGATTTCTAAAAGGGGAATCACTGTGTCATGTAGACCAGTATATGGGCTGTTTAGCTTCAGTAAACATTTCCAAATTGCTGTCCATGTTCTTTCCAACATGCTATTTAAGCAAACTTTTAAACTTTTTGATAGTATGATAAATGTAAAAAGTTATTCCTTAAAAATTATTCCTTCAGAAATATTCACAATTAATTTTTTTTTCCCCTTATGTGACTATGAGGAATAGCTTGTAGGTCCCTTGGAAAATGCTGCTGATTTCATTTTCCTTTCTCTGATAAATACTTTTTGGCCTTTGTGTATATAATATACTGATGTCCTTTGCCTATTTTTCCATTGTTTTGATGGTCCTAATAAGTAGGAGCACTACTTCTTTGTTATATGCCTTTTCATTTTGTGTTTGGTGACTGCTTTTAATAACAGAGGTTTTAAAAATTTAATCAAATATGTTAGTCTTCCCCTGTATGATTTATATTTTTATATTGCTTATTCTATCTTGTCAATAAGTTGTTCCCTACCTTCATGTCATTAAGTTGTTCTTCCATGTTTTCCTCTAAAAGATTGCTTGCGTTTCATATTTTTTTCTTTCATCCATCTGGATTGATTTAAAGGCTGTGAGATTCCAGTCTGACTCTTATTATGTGGGTACCCAGTTATCCCACCATTGTTTATTGAGCGTGGCGTCTTTTCTGCTTGTTTGTGATCCTAACTCTCACATGTCTCACAGGCCAGTATAGGTTTGTGTCCAGGCTTGCTGTTACTTCTCTGTTTACCTGTTCCTAAAGTAATGCTGCACTTTTAATTACTATAGCTTTACAAAGTCTCCTCTCCCAGCTCATTCTTCAAAGTTGAATTGACTTAACTCTATCAAATAAATTTCAGAATTAACTTCTACAGTTGTACTGCATGTAGGTTAATTTGTGAGAATGTATTCATTTCCTTTTGAAGATAACTTTAATTGAAACATACAGAATTAGGTACAAATCTTAAGTGTACAGCTTAATGAATTTTCACAAAGTGTACCCATGTAAGTATCCAAAACCAGGTCAAGAAACAGAAGAATAGTAAGGGAAGGAACACATTCTAAAATCCCCACTTGGGAGGGAGGGCCTCCCATTAACTCCTTCCCCTCTAAAGGGTAACCACTCTCCTAATTTCTTTTACCAACGAATAATAATTTGGTTATTTTTGTTCTCGTTTTTGAGCTGTATATAATAGAAACATACAATATGTATTCTTTGTATCTGGCTTCTTTGATTCAACATTGGTTTTATGTGATTCATCCTTTTTTTTGCATATTGCTTATTTATATTGTCATAGAGAATTTCATTGTATAAATATATAACTTTTCTGTTCTATTGATAAACATTTGAGTTACTTCCAATTTAGTACTATTATGAAAGTATTGCTGTGAACATTCTTTTACATGTTTTTTTTTTTAATGTACATCATGTACATTTCTGTTGGACATGTACCTAGGAGCAGAATTGTTCAGATATGTCTACTTTCAGCTTTAGTAGACTCTACCAAGCAGTTTTCCAAAATAGTTTTCAATTTACTCCCCTAATAACAGTATATAAAAATTCTAGTTGTCCTACATCTTTGCCAAAGCTTAATACTGACAGTTTTGGTTTTAACTGTAGCCATTAAGTAAAGTAATGTTGTCTCCCTGATTTGGTTTGTGTTTTCTTAATGATTTAAAGTATACTGTCATCTTACTGATCATTTGTGGGTTTTTGTGTTGTCATTTAAAATTTTTTTTCCTCTACCATTTTTCTTGAAGTTTGTCCTTCTTTTGGTTTGTGGGAGTTCATTATGTACACTGCATCCAAGTCTTTGGGAAATATATAGTACGTATATCATATATTCTGTGATTTTGTATTCTCTTAATGACATCTTTTGATCAATGTTGTTGTTGTTTAGTCGCTAAGTCACGTCCATCTCTTTGTGACCCCATGGACTGCAGCATGCCAGGCTCCCCTGTCCTCTACTGTCTCCCGGAGTTTGCTCAAGTTCATGTTCATTGAGTCAGTGATGCTGTCTAACCCATCTTATCCTCTGCCGTCCTCCCCTCCTTTTACCTTCAGGCTTTCCCAGCGTCAGTCTTTTCCAATGAGTTGGTTCTTTGCATCAGGTGGCCAGAGTGTTGGAGCTTCAGCTTTAGCATCAGTCCTTCCAGTGAATATTCAGGGCTGATTTCCTTTAGAATTGACTGGTTTGATCTCCTCGCAGTCCAAGGGACTCTCAAGTGTCTTCTCTAACATCACAGTTCAAAAGCATCAAGCCTTCAAAAGCTTTTATAAATTTATTTTAAAAGAAACCTTGTTTTCACTGTTTACCTTTTTCAGTTTCTTTCAATAATATTTTGTAGTTTTCTCTGTAGAAGTCTTGTTCATTGTATTACGTTTATTCCTAGATATTTGATTTCTTTTGATATTGTGGTAAATTAGATCATTTAAAAAATTTCCAGTTACTTGTTGGTAAAATGTAGAAATAATGTTGGCATTTGAATACTGAACTTGTACCTAAAGCGCTTGCTCATTTCATTTGTAGATTCTAATAATTTTCATAGATCACTTTAGATTTTCTGGTAACATAGTAATGACATATAGGAGTAATGACAGTTTCATTATTCTCTTTTTAATCCTTATACCTTTTATTTCCTTTTCCTGCATTTTTAAAAGTGAATGGATGTTTAATTTATTTTGTTAATGTTATTTTATTGTTATTTATAATGTTAATTTATTTTGTTAACTGCCTTTTGAATATTAAACCACCTTGTTTTCCTCAAAAATTCTAAATGGTTTATATATCTTTGGATTGTCTTACTAATATTTTATTGAGGAGTCTTGTGTATGTATTTGTGGATAAAGTTGACTTGTAAGTTTTCTTTCTTGTAATGCTCTTGGTCAGGTTTTGGTGTCAAGATCATGGTGGCTTTCAGAAATGATTTGGGAAGAGTTCTCTATTGTTCTATTCTCTAGAATAGTTTTTGTAAGATTGATACTATTTTTTTCTATTTTGTTTTTCAGTCGCTCAGTCGTGTCCAAGTCTTTCCGACCCCATGGACTGCAGCACGCCAGGCTTCCCTGTCCTTAGTGGGAAAGTTATCTCAGTTTGAGTTTTTCTTGTTGAAGGACTTTTAATTATAGATTTAAAATCTTTAATATATACTGGATTATTTTCTATTTATTATATTATTTTTTATCAATTTTTTAAAAGAACTCTGCTCATTTAATCTGAATTTTCAAAGCATTTCATATGCCAAATGTTTGTTTATAATAGGTTTATTATTTTTTAATGTCTGTAGAAAAATTAAAAAATGTTTGCTCACAAGTTGTATCATTCAGGGCTTCCTTGGTGGCTCAGACAGTAAAGAATCTGCCTGCAATATGGGGACTCTACCCTGGGTTGGCTAGAGCTCCTGGAGAAAGGGTTGGCAACCCACTAGAGTATTCTTGCCTGGAGAATTCCATGGACAGAGGAGCCTGGGGGGGCTATAGTCCATGGGTTGCAAAGAGTCAGACACAACTGAGAAACTAACACTTTCACTTTTACAACTTAGAGATGGAATAGGTTTACTTTTTATCCCCTCAATTATAAGGCTTTATAATGCTTTAATCTGATACCCCCATTATTTGCATGAGGCATCTCAACTCCTCTTGGCTCTTCTCTATTTTTTTCTTTCCTTATCATTGATAATTATTCTTTTCACCCCTGTCATACCTTTTGGTTCCTCATAACTTCTCATTTACGGTCCCCAGTGTTGTGTAGCTTCATTCTGCCTTTCTTATCAACCTCTCCTCTGGTTATCAATAGATTGATCCTTTCCATGGTTCTTGGGGCTTCTCCAGTGGCTCAGTGGTAAAGAATCTGCCTGCAGTGCAGAAGCCACAGGAGACACGGGTTCCCTCTGTGCATCAGGAAGATCCCCAGAGGAGGGCATGGCAACCCACTCCAGTATTCTTGCCTGGAAAATCCTATGAACAGAGGAGCCTTGTGGGCTATATATAGTCCATGGGGGCTCAAAGAGTCAGACATGACTGAAATGACTGAGCATGCACGCACGCACTCCATGGTTCTCAATTTCAACTCCCAAGAGATGATTTGATGAGCCTAGTTTCAGAAGACGTTTATGTCTTCTCTTAGGCTGTTGGTCAGTTATGGATCGGCTACTCTTGACCAGGCAGGTATAGCCAAGGGCGTTGTGTTCACATAATAAAGCACGTGGATGCCTAAGGCTGACTCCTCTGTAGAGGACTGCAGTTGGATGGTTTTTCTTAGGATATACTTGGCAAGTACTAGAATTGTTTAATACAGGTAATTTCTAGAAATTAAATCACAGCAAGCATTGCAGCTTTTCTGCCTTTTTCACTTATTCTGGTGAAATGCCAGTAAGTAATTAAATGTTGATAAAATTGATACCTAGAATTTGGTATTATCAATCTCTTTACTGTCTATATTAAAATCTGTAACTAAAAATATCATGTGCTACCAATTCAGATTAGGCCTTCTGCAGTTAGATAAATAATACCTGTGATTTGGACATATGGAAATTGATAGATTTTAAATGTAAGTAATATAAAAGACACTCATAAGCAGATTAATGATTATTTAAAGAGAAAACCATAGGGGTTATCTCATCTAGGTTGATTCTTGTTATTTCCTTTTTTATACTCCGAAACAATCTTGTGCACTGCTGAGAATTCACTGTTCTGTAATATCACAGTTCAAATTGAAAACAGAGAGCTTCTTTCCCTTTGTGATGCTTAATGGGTGACATTTAAATACCACAGCATAATCTTTGCCTAATACATTCCCATTTATGGAATAAATTATAGATATTATATAGAACCCCCTCTGGTACAATAAGTGAAATTGCTTTTTAATTTTCTAGGGGGACTCGGAGAGAGTAATGATAATTACCGGACCAAACATGGGTGGAAAAAGCTCGTATATAAAACAAGTTGCATTGATTACTGTCATGGCTCAGATTGGCTCCTATGTACCTGCAGAGGAAGCCACAATTGGAATCGTGGATGGCATTTTCACAAGGTAAAAACACGAATTCTATTTGGATATATTTCTGGCAATAAATCAAGACCACAATGTCACATGAATTTTCTTACGTACATATTTAATTGAACAGATTTGCTGTATAGGATTTTGCTATTTAGAATTTAGGAGTTTAAAGAAATCACTTCATCATGAAACTAATATCAGAAGAGACCTAGGAGATCATTTTGTCCAGTAGTTTCCAAGTTATTTTTAGTTACTGAGCTCTTTCTTTAAAGGAAATCATGTGTAGAAGATCAATCAGAAGTAGAGAGCTTGGAGACTTGGTTTCTAGGCTCTGTAGAGAAGTCTGCTATCCATGTTTTATTGGTGGTCTACCTTCCCTGTTTTATAGATGGGGAACTGAGAACAGACTGGAAAAGGCACTGGCCCAAAATAATTTAATTCATATTCGTTTTTGCTTTAAGGACATAACATGAGGCTAAGACTTACCCTCAACATATAAACCTAAATTGTATGCCATATTTGGAATATAGGTGAAATATCCTGGTCTCATGGGTTAAGATTCATAGTTTAATCTACTTATTCAGATTTATGAGTTCTTAAAGCATTATTTATACTTCCTACACTTAATTTTTAGAAAAAAGTAAATATACTCTATAGCACATAGTCAAAGTATGTCTGTAGAGTATCTGATTTATTTTCCTGCTTATTTAATATTTGACCCTTGAACACATTAGAATATATCACATGCTAATATTCATGTATTTGAATAGACATTAGAATACTTTAAAATTTGGTCTTATATCTAAGAATGAGCAAAAGCAAAGCAACTTAAATTCTGTTTTATGCCATATCACCAAACAGATGTTATTTTGATTTCCATATATTTGTAAATTAACTAGGCCTCCCTGATAGCTCAGTTGGTAAAGAATCCGCCTGCAATGCAGGAGACCTTGGTTCAATTCCTGGGTCGGGAAGATCCCCTGCAGAAGGGATAGGCTACCCACTCCAGTATTCTGGCCTAGAGGATTCCATGGACCGCATAGTCCTTGGGGTCACAAAGAGTTGGACACAACTGTCTTTCACTTTAAAGAAATTTTAAAAATCTTTCTTTAGTTTTTAAAATTATAATTAATTTTCTGTTTCCTATATAGATATTTTTATTTTGGTTACATTATTAGGGAGAGTGACAGAGAAGTTTTATTAGGAGAAAAAAGATGTAAAGAAAGGAAAATAAAAAGAAAGGAAAAAATATCTTGGTCCATGTAAGGTAACTTGTCTGGAAGAAAATCTAGTTAGCAGAATATCAGGAGTATTTTTATACACAAGTAATAGAAAAGAAAATAGGTTTTACTTTTCTCATTGAACAAAAAGGCCTGAAGTAGGTGGCCACTTCTGGTGCTTTAGTGGCTCTGCAGTTTTTTTGCCTTCTCCTGATAGTTGCAAGATACTTACTGTGAATCTAGACATCACGTTGATATTCGCATGAGGAAAAAGTGAAAAGGAATGCAAAGACTTCTCCTGTTTTCAGGAAGTCCATACCTTTTTGGAAGCTTCCCAGAAAGCTTTCACTTATATTTCACTAACCAGAACTGTGTCTCATGGCAATAATTATAAGGGAAACAAATTATGAATTGGTGATTTTGTCTGGTTTTATAATGGAGTTAGGTAAGGGACAGGGTGTTCAAGAATAGATTCAGAAGTAACCTGAAAATAGTTTCTATCACAAGGAATGAATTCAGTGATAACAACAACTAACCTTTATGATAATAACATATTTATAATATTAATATAATAACATTCTTATCAATGAATAGGCACTGTTCTGTGTACATAAAATATTTATATAAAGTACATTCAGTGAGAGCAAACATAAGCCTTCTGGAAAAGGACAACACATATTAATTTCAACAAACTTGGATATTTATCCATTCGTTTTCATTTGTTCATTCATCCAGCATATACTAACTTGACATCTAACATGACAAGCACTAGGAATACAAAGCAACCATAGTTTCTGTTCCCATGAAATTTCCTGATGGAGAAGATTAGCATAAACCAAAAAGTCATATAAAGAAATGTAAAATTACAGATATGACAAATCTACAAAGGTTGTGTACAAGAGGCTACGACTGCCTGTGGTACTGGGATCTGATCTGGTCAGGAAGGTCAGGGGAAGGCTCCCTTTAGCAAGTGATGTATGTGTGAAGGAGGAGTTAAATTGAAGAAAGAGCATTTCAGACCAAGGAAGCAGCATGTGCAAAGTTCTTTCACATTAAAAACAACAACAACACGTAGACGACAGAGTGAGTGGTTGCTCTCTAGGGGAGCATGCTTTTCAATGAAGGTATGAAGATGAAGAAAATAAGCAAGTTACACAGAGTGTAGGCCATGTTAGGAGTTTGTGTAAAAGCCATGGGAAACCACTGAAAGGATTGGCACGATCACCTCTACACTGGCTGCAGTGCAGAAGATATGTGGAGAAAGGACACAGTTGATCAGACCAGTGTTATCAGTAGGCCCTTGCAGTGGCCTTGGTGAGAGGTATCAGTAGTTTGAACTGGGATGTAGTGTTAAAGTGGAAAGGAGTCATAATTGAAAGGCAGTTAGAAGATAAATCAACAGGACTTGATGACAGATAGGTATGAGGCTGAGATAAATAAGTGGTGTTTTCAGAGATGAGAGTAATTTGTGCGTCTGGTTGGAGAATGGTGGCATTTACTGGAAGAGGATGATTTTTTTTTTTTTTTTTCATGGATCCTGACTTTAGTTTTGTTTTTAATTTTATTGGAGTATAGTTGATTTACAGTGTTGTTTGTTTCAGGTGTACAGCAAAGTGCTTCAGTTATAGATACACACATATCCATTCTTTTTCAGATTCTTTAGCCATACAGGTTATTATTGAATATTGAGTAGAGTTCCTTGTACTATATAGTAGGTCCTTGTTAGTTATTTATTTTATATATAGTAGTGTGTGTATGTTAATTCCAAGCTCCTAATTTGGGTGACATCTTGGTAGTTGTCTTCCTCTGCCTGGCTTACTTCACGTAGTATAATAATCTCTAGGTCCATCCATGGTGCTGCAGATGGCCTTATTTCATTCTTTTTGATGACTGAGTATTGACTTTATGTTTGTATGCAGTAGATAGAAACACTCTTAGACCTTAAGAAAGCTGTCATGTAGTCAGTTGAATATAAAATTTGAGTTCAGAGGGAGAGAGAAAAGGTAACAATATAGATTTGTTGTGAGACATCTTTGTGTAAGGTGGGGAGTGAAATCCTGGGTGTGGATGGGATCCTGTTGGCAGAGAGTATAGTGAAGAAGACAGTGTTCCAAGATTGAGCCTTAGAACTGCCAACATGTCATGGCTGAGTAAGAAGAATAAGCTTGAACAACCAACAGAGGAGGAGTAGCCAGAGAGGTAGGGGAAAACCAGGACATCACAGTATCGTGGGGGCATGGGGAAGAGTGCTTCAAGGAAGAAGTGGTCCACAGTAGTTGAATGAGATGAAGCCTCAGAAGTCCACCTTGGTTTTAGCAAAATGGATGTGACTAGTGACCTTTGCAAGAACCATTATGTCTGGGTGGTGGGAGGTTATAACTTTAACCCTCCAGTTATAGAAGGTTCAACAGTAAGTGAGAGGTTAGGAAATAGAGTTAGTAGACGACACTGGAGCAGATTGGCTGGGAAGAGGAGGTGAGAAATCCAGTAAGGGACTTGTTTTGTTTTTGAATGGTAGACTTGAACATGTTTAAGAGGGATGTCCAGTGGGGTATGTTTATGTCCATGAATTTATGATTCTAAAAAAAGATGCATTGGTCACCTTGGAGGGTATTAGAATGAATTCATGATATTTAAAATAAGAAGTCATTAGTCACTTTGGAGAATGAGAATTTAAAGATAAAGGGGAGAATCAAGCAGCTACCATGTCTTTCCAAAAAGATGATGAGAAAAATTTTCCCTTTATATCAGTATTCCAGCTAGCAAAGAGGGAATAGTGGAATTAGAATATAACCGTACCCCCCCCCACTTTTTTTTTTTCAATCCCTAATGTCATTATACATCTAGGCAATAATTAGAAATGGCAGCTAATGTCATGAAAAGAGAGACAACCAAACATTAGGTAAAAGTTTGTAACACAAGCTATGAAATCAGGGCAAACAAATCAAATCTGAATCTATTTGGATCTCTAGATCTGTCTGAAACATAGAGAGATACTGGTTTTTTATACTGCATGATTGAGCACAGCTTTAAAACACTAGTTAATTAGCAAACTTTTAACTGTGAATCAGTTAAAGAAGTAAAGAAATAAATAGATTATAAAGATTTAAACACATACATATAGAACATTCTCTTATGCTTTCCGTTTAAGTAGCTGTTGTTTCATGGACCTCAAGGTCATGCTTATATTGATAGAAGCAGTCTGCCATCGGCCCTGAGCATCTCTGCATGTACCTGCTAAGTATACCAAGAAAACCTGATTTCTCCCTACCTAAGCTTTTGTCAGGGGTGGACTTGCAGTAAGCAATATTGAGAGAAGAAGTGACATCTCCCCTCAATGAGAAAGCTGGCTTCTGTTTGTTGTACAAGTAGTCAGTCCTCAAGCTCAGTGTTTCTGCTGATTAACGACCCACTGCATGCACAGTAGCAGCATCCATGGTGAGCCCTTTGCCTTCTGCCTACGGGACGGAACAGCTGATGCAAACCAACATGGGTAATAAGTCCTTTGTCTCTGACTCAGGATTTTTGTGTCTTTTGACAGCACCCATGAAACGGGTGCTGGATTAACGTGACGTAAACAGAATAAAACCCAAGACTTTGGCCAGTACTGGATGGGTCACTAGGATTCTTTTATCTCTTGATAATATCAACCTAGACAGCGTATTAAAAAGCAGAGACATTACTTTGCCAACAAAGGTCCATCTAGTCAAAACTATGGTCTTTCTGGTAGACATGTATGGATATGAGAGTTGGACTATAAAGAAAGCTGAGCACTGAAGAATTGATGCTTTTGAACTGTGGTGTTGGAGAAGACTCTTGAGAGTCCCTTGGACTGTAAGGACATCCAACCAGTTCATTCTAAAAGAGATCAGTCCTGAATATTCATTGGAAGGACTGATGCTGAAGCTGAAGCTCCAATACTTTGGCCACCTGATGTGAAGAGCTGACTCATTGGAAAAGACCCTGATGCTGGGAAGGACTGAAGGCGGGAGGAGAAGGGGATGACAGGATGAGATGGCTAGATGGTATCACCGACTCACTGGACATGAGTTTGGGTAAACTCCGGGAGCTGGCGATGGACAGGGATGCCTGGCATGCTGCGGTCCATGGGTCACAAAGTCTGACACGACTGAGCGACTGAACTGAACTGGATTGAAAATGTAAGTAGATGGGTTAGTATCGGGAAAGGATGGAAGCTTTAGAGCCAGAAAATGTAGGTTTCCATACAAATTCACCAATTTCCTGACCATTCACTAGTTACTTCACCTAGGGCCTTGAAAGCAGTATGATGTCCTTTTATTTAAAGGAAAAAAAAAAAAAAAGATGTGTTATAATTGATTACAAATCCCACTTTTCCACTTAACAACCATGTGACCTTTACTAAATTACTTGACTTTTCAGTGTTTCAATTTTATCACCTATAAAAATGGAGATTATACTGTGTCGAGACTAGCTCGACAAGCAAGGTTTCCGAAAGAGCTATACAGCGAGAGAATGAGAAATGAGACCAAGAATTCAGAAAAAGGCGAGGATCAGGGAACCAACACCGCTCCAAGGTGAAGGCGCCGAAACTGAATCCAAGCCGGCTTTATTGTACTTTCAGCCATGAATGAAAGAATATGTGGGGTATTAAACTATAACTCATGTGGCCTTCAGGGCCAAAGAACAAAATGATCATTAACCATTGAGTAATTAGGAAACAGTAATCAATAACAAATCAGTAACTAAGACTAATATTCTTATCTATAGAGTTTCCACCAGATACGTAAAAGATGTGACTCTGAGACACCAGTTGAGAAACAGTCTCGGGTTGGTTTTCCGACCTCAGGATCATATCTTGTTTTCAAGATTATGAACTGTTCCCTCTGGACTTGTTCCAAGAGTCTCATGCCTTATAGCATCCAGTTTATCAATAATTCAGTTCAGTTCAGTCGCTCAGTCGTGTCCGACTCTTTGTGACCCCATGGACTGCAGCATGCCAGGCCTCCCTGTCCATCACCAACTCCTGGAGTCCACCCAAATCCATGTTCATTGAGTCGATGATGCCATCCAACCATCTCATCCTCTGTCATCCCCTTCTCCTCCTGCCCCCAATCCCTCCCAGCATCAGGGTCTTTTCCAATAAGTCAGCTCTTCGCATTAGGTGGCCAAAGTATTGGAGTTTAAGCCTCAACATCAGTCCTTCCAATGAACACCCAGGACTGATCTCTTTTAGGATGGACTGGTTAAATCTCCTTGCAGTCCAAGGGTATCTTAAGAGTCTTCTCCAACATCACAGTTCAAAAGCATCAATTCTTCTCCTCTCAGCTTTCTTTATAGTCCAACTCTCACATCCATACATGACCACTGGAAAAACCATAGCCTTGACTAGATGGACCTTTATTGACAAAGTAATGTCTCTGCTTCTTAATACGCTATCTAGGTTGGTCATAACTTTCCTTCCAAGGAGTAAGCATCTTTTAATTTCATGGCTGCAGTCACCATCTGCAGTGATTTTGGAGCCCAGAAAAATAAAGTCAGCCACTGTTTCCACTGTTTCCCCATCTATCTGCCATGAAGTGATAGGACCAGATGCCATGATCTTCGTTTTCTGAATGTTGAGCTTTAAGCCAACTTTTTCACTGTCCTCTTTCACCTTCATCAAGAGGCTCTTTAGTTTCTTTTGCGGCACTTCCCAGGGCCTGCTTTTCTTTTATTCTTCCTGTCTCCTACAATACTGCTTAAATCACAGATTATTGTGAGAAATAAAAATTAAGTGTATGAAGCACCTGGCGTGTAATAGGTGCTCAGTAAATTGAGTTTTGTTCCTGCCAGAGTCTGTGTCACTAGTATTTTGGGCTGTAGAGTCTGGCTTCGTCTGTATGTTAGTGTAGCGCTCCCTTTCTAACAGCTTCAGGTCTGACACCTATAGAACAAAGGTTTGATAGTATCAGCTTTACAGGCTTTGAGAATATTTTTTAAAGGATGTGAAACCACTATGAATTTTTGGTCTTAGTTGTTATCCTTGAAAGACATTAACCAAATATAACCCCCCTGGCACTTACTCTTTTGGAACTCTCAGGATGTAAGACAGATAAGAATCGTCGACCCTGAGGCTCCAGCCCCACAGAATGGAGCGGTGGTAGAGCCCTTCCTCTTGTTACTCAGGATGTAGCTGACACGGTGGGTGTTCACATGAGATGTGAGCTGCTTCTTTCACACTGATGGCATGAAGGCGTGCCTGGAGCTCAGGAACCAGGGGCCGCCTTAAGGAACCAGAGTAGTGACCAGTCACTGCATAAGACAACACCTGAGCTGTAAACCTTGCCAACACTAAATTTGTTTTTTCAGTATACAACAGCAAAGTTGCTTCAGTCGTGTCTGATTCTTTGTGATGCTATGGACTGTACCCACCCAGGCTCTCTGTTCATGGGATTCTGTAGGCAAGAATACTGGAGTGGACTGCCATGCCCTCCTCCTGGGGATCATCCCGACCCAGAGATCAAACCCATGGCTCTTGTGTTTCCTGCATTGGCAGGCAGGTTCTTTACCACTAGCACCGCCTGGGAAGCCCAGTATAGTAGTGTTCATTCTGAGTTAACTCCTTTAAACACAGTAGTTTATTCAGCTACTTGAAGATACATTTTATAGTTACCTGGTCTTGGTCAACCCATCCAGAGGTAGTATTACATAAAAGAATATTTTTGTTAAAATACATGAAAAAGAGCTGGTTACAGAGCCTGGCGTTCGGTATGATTCCACTTTTGTATGAGAAATTATATATGTAAATATATGCAGTGCAAACCATCTAGATAGAAGGCTCTATTCCAAAATCATTGTGAAGGATATGGCATTATGGTGACTTTTTTCCTTTGGTTTATGAATATATTTTAAATTCTGAAATAAACATGTAATTAAGTAAATACCTCCCCAACCCCCCAGTTAAGGGTAGTATCAGTCAAAATGAGATGTTTCCTAGGAGTCTACTGAAATGTGTATTTGGTTGTTGTCTGGGAATACTTTTTTCCTAGGGTAAATTTCTCTTCCTAACTCAGTTGCATGGAATTTGGGGTTCGAAGCTTTAAAGCTTCCCAACAACACATCAGATCTTGTTTCCAAAGTTTCAACCGAACCTCTAAGTAGCCCTAGTTCTTCCTACTAGGAATTGATGGCTTTCTGTGAGATCAGTATACCTGGTGTTTTTGCTTTTCATAACAGAAACATTGCCATTTGCATTTTTAACATCTCCCTTTGTGTACATTGGATTCTTTGTAATGGAGCTTTTAAAATAATGTTGGTACTGAACCCTAATCTCAGGGGTTCTAATTTGGGGTGGGGTCTGGAAGTTGAATTTTTCATGTATCCAGATGGTTTTGAAGGTGGCCAAGATTGAGACACATTTCCCCAAGCCCTTGCTGGAGAGTTCTGTTGATTAATTATAAAGTAATAGAAACTTCTTACGAAAACTGTTTGCGATGTAATGGGGTATAAAGTGAAATGTTTACCTTCTTCTCAGGCCAGCATCTATTTATGGTTCTTTATACAACTTTCTCAGAGAAGGCAATGGCACCTCACTCCAGTACTCTTGCCTCGAAAATCCCATGGATGGAGGAGCCTGGTAGGCTGCAGTCCATGGGGTCTCTAAGAGTCAGACACAACTGAGCGACTTCACTTTCACTTTTCACTTTCATGCATTGGAGAAGGAAATGGCAACCCACTCCAGTGTTCTTGCCTGGAGAATCCCAGGAATGGGAGAGCCTGGTGGGCTGCCGTCCATGGGGTTGCACAGAGTCGGACACAACTGAAGTGACAGCAGCATACAACTTTCTGCAAATTTACAAGTATACATAAATCTTCTCTTTTTAAAATGTTAGTGTTAGTCATTCAGTTGTGTCCGATTATTTGCAACCCCATGGACTATAACCTGCCAGGCCCCTCTGTCCATGGAATTCTCCAGGCAAGAATACTGGAGTGGGTAGCCATCGCCTTTTCCAGGGGATCTTCCCAACCCAGGAATCGAACCCAGGTCTCCCGCATTGTAGGTGGATTCTTTACCATCTGAGCTACCAGGAAAACCCAATTATATTAATACTAAGTATTATTGTTTATGTAGCTTGCTTTTATTTCCTAATTTGTGGGGCTCAGAGGTTAAAGCATCCACCTCCAATGTGGGAGACTCGGGTTCGATCCCTGGGTCGGGAAGATCCCCTGGAGAAGGGCATAGCAACCCACTCCAGTATTCTTGCCTGGAGAATCCCATGGACAGAGGAGCCTGGCGGGCTATAGTCCACGGGGTCGCAAAGAGTCGGACACAACTGAGCGACTTCACTTCACTTCACTTTGAGTTGCCTATCAGTTCATATGGATTAGAATCACACTGTTATTGGCTGCTGTATATTTGCCGTGCAGAGGTTCCCTGAACTCTTCAGCCTCTGAAAGCTCCATCTGGGATGCACTGCACTGCTCTAGTAGAAAGGACCCTGTTCCCTATCCATTCTTTGTCCTCACCTTCTGTTCTTGTTACCGTTGGAAAGGAGTCTGTGTGGACCACATTCAGTTGTATCCCTAGGATTTTATTTTATTTTATTTTTTGGGTTTTTTTTTTTTTTAATTTTATTTTATTTTTAAACTTTACATAATTGTATTAGTTTTGCCAAATATCAAAATGAATCCATCACAGGTATACATGTGCTCCCCATCCTGAACCCTCCTCCCTCCTCCCTCCCCATACCATCCCTCTGGGTCGTCCCAGTGCACTAGCCCCTAGGATTTTAAACTTTTACTAGGGTATGGTTTAACATTATGCCCTCACATTTTTCATTTGTTTATCATGAAATTATTCAGACATACTGCAATCGCCTATGTAATTTGCACCCTCCTAAAGAAACAGAGCATCACCAATACAGCTGAGCCCATAGTCCTCCCAGGTTCCTTCCTCTCCAGTCCCTCCAGAGTAACCGTCCTTTTTGACTCTGGTTTTTACTCCACGAATTTCTCTGTATTTTTACAATATAGGTATGTTTTGAAACAATACACAGAATTATTTGGCATGTTTTTAAACGTCTATAAGTGGCTTTCCCCCGCTCAGTGTTTTATTTATGAACTTTATTGTTGTGGATTCATATAATTCTAGTTCACTCATTTTTCTCTAATTGTGGTAGTCCATTGTATGCATGTACCATAGTTTATCCATTTTTCTTTATTAATATCTAATATCCAAATTGGTTGCAAATCTCAAAAGTGCTGATACTTGTCTTACACACATGTAGTACACAAGTGAGTTTGCTGATTCTAGACTTCATCTGGGAGTGGGATGGTAGAGTATAAGGAAAGTGCACCTGTCTTGGTCTTCAAGGAGGCTGGACCAGTTTAGAATCCCATCAGCAGTGCGTAAAATTTTTCCTGATGCTTTAAAATGAATTAGAATAAGAATACCCATTTGATGATGTTTCTCTATATTCTCTAAAATTGCTCTTAAAGACATTTTCATTCCTGTTACTTAATGTGTTTTACATAAAGTACCATCTGATAAATCACTTTTTATTAATGCTAAGGAAATTTTTTTCCTTCATGTGCATACACTGCCTGTTTACAAAGAGATTTGAAGCAATTTATTAACCTTCCCTAACAAACCACCAGGCCTCTTGTTTTCAGCGAATGGCTGCTTCCTCTTTAATTACTTTTTGTGTTGATTGCCAGGAAGGCAAGAGCTAAATTCAAGGCAGAAATGTGGAAACAAATTCGGGGTTTGTTTTTCCCCTTCTCTTTTTATATGGGACTATTTCTCCCATGAGTACTTCTATAGCATGATTCTGAGAACAGCTGTTTCAGAATCAGAGATTCTTATTAAAAATGATATTTTCTAATAAGGCCTGTCACAGACCTATTATATTGGAATCTTTGGCCTGAGACCCTAAATTTAGCATTTTAAAAGCTCATGCTATATTTGCTGTTCAAATTTGAAAATCTGCTGTATGGCTTGTAATATTACTTTCCTATTCATTGTAACTCTTCTGTTATAAATATATTATTATTCAAAATCACTTCAAATCTTTTTTTTGCTCAGTGGAAAAAATAATAAAATCTAACATATATGCATAACATGTGGCTCCAGGCTGTATCTTTAAATTGGTTATTTTTGCATTATTAATTGGATATTTACAACACTAGGACTAAATTCATGTTTTGCTTAAATATTTATTGAGTACCTACTATGTGCTGTTTTATAAGGAGACTAAATAAACAGATGAAAAGCTATAAACAAGAGGCTTTGGGATGAATGTTGTAACCTCATATGAATGTTGAATGTTGAACCTTTCTCTGAATAAGAAGCATTTTTTAAAAATAGAATTTTCTCAAACATATTCATTTGGCCATAATTGGTATATTTATATCAGTGTATTGTGATATATATACTCATCAGTGAAATATTTCTAGACATTTATTTCCAAAGATCATTAACATCTTTGAGTGCATCACTGAATTAAGATCTATTTTTTGTTATCCTGATAAATGCAAACTTAAACCTTATTCAGTGCTTTAGACTCAGTAGTTAAGTTTTAGAAAAGCGATGACTTATTGTCTAGTTTTAAAATAAAACAATTGGCTTCTCTCAGCATAATTTATGTCTATTTATGTCAGTTAAATGTTGGTAGAAAGGAGTATTTACATTAATTAGTAATTTTCATGCCACGCTCCCCACGTAAACTCTTACTTATGGCCCCCAGCTTCAGCAATGCTGTGTAACCAGAATGGCTCCAGTGTGTTTATTTTGAGAGAGAATTTGAAGGTAATAGGTCTTCAGATACTTAAATTAAATTATCTTAAATGTTTGCTTTTGGCTGTGTGGATGATAACTGGTCTGTTTGCCCAATTTAGTTTAATTCAGGACATATTGATTGAGTACCTACTGTGGAGTATTTATACTTTATTAAAAAAATATATATCCTGGTTGAATAGAAAGAAAACATCTTGAGTCAGTATGTGTTTGTCTAGTTGGTAGTAAATACTAGCACTAAAAACCACATTATATTTTACTAAATGAGTGGGCTGTTGAGAATTTTATTGGCATCAGAAATGTTACCTTATGAGTGTCTCTCTGGTTTATTTAGCTCCTATAGCTTTGTCTGCCAAACAGGAGATATCTCACTTCATCTTTTTGATGGGAAGTGGTTGTATGAATTTAATGCTTCAGAGTCACCTGAGGGTTTGATTTGGTTTAATTTTAAGTGTAGATTCCAGGCATGTCCCTGAAATGTAGATTCCCTGGAGATTCAAGTGTTACCAGTATGATGAAGGAGGTTTTGGGACTCTGTAATTAAGAACCCCTGCTTAGGTCTTCTCCTTCTTTAATTATGTACTTTTTTTTTTTTTAACTGCGCTATATGAGCTCTTTGTATGTTTTGTAAATTAATCCCTTGTCAATCACATCATGTGCAAATATTTTCTTGTATTCTGTAGGCTGTCTTTTCATTTTGGTTACAGTTTCCTTTGTTGTGCAAAAGCTTTTAAGTTTTTAGGTCCCATTTGTTTATTTTTGCTTTTATTTTTGTTACTCTAAGAGATGTATCTAAAAAGATATTGCTGCAGTTTATGTCAAAGAGTGTCTGCCTATGTTTCCCTCTAGGAGTTTTGTAGTATTTGGTTCTGCCTTTAGGTCTTTAACCATTTTGAGTTTATTTTGTATATGGTATTGGACTTCCCTGGTGGCTCAGACAGTAAAGCGAGACCTGGGTTCGATCCCTGGGTCGGGAAGATCCCCTGGAGAAGGAAATGGCAACCCACTCCAGTATTCTTGCCTAGAAAATCCCATAGACGGAGGAGCCTGGTAGGCTACAGTCCATGGGGTCCCAAAGAGTTGGACACGACTGATATGGTATTAGAAAGCATTCCAATTTCAATCTTTTCAATTCTTTTCAATATAATGGTCCAATTTCCCAGCACAACTTATTGAAGAGACTAGAGACTGTCTTTTCTCCATTGTGTATTCTTGCTTCCTTTTTCATAGATTAATTGACCATAGTAGGTGCATGGGTTTATTTCTGAGCTTCCTACTGTGTTCCACTGATTATGTATGTGTTTTTGGTGCCAGTACCATACTATTTTTATTACTATAGCTTTGTACTATAATTTAAAGCCAGGTAGCCTGATTCTTCCAGCTCTGTTTTTCTTTCTCAGGATTGCTTTGGCTATTTGGGATCTTTAGTATTTCTATGAAACTTAAAAAAAATTTTGTTCCAGTTCTGTGAAAAATGCAATTGGTAGTTTGATAGGGATTACATTGAATCTATAGACATTTCTCCAAAGAAAACATAGAGATGGCCAATAGGCACATGAAAAAGTTCTCAGTCTTGCTAATTATTAGAGAAATGCAGATCAAAACTACAATGAGGTATCACCTCACTCCAGGCAGAAGGGCCATCATCAAAAAGTCTACTAATAATAAATGCTGAAGAGGGTGTTGGAAATAAAGGAGCCCCCCTACACTGTTGGTGGGAATGTAAATTGGCACTGCCAGTATGGAGAACAATATGGAGTTCTTTAAAAAACTAAAAAATAGAGTTGCCATATGATCCAACAATCCCCCTCCTGAGTGTATATCTGGACAAAGGTATAATTTGCAAAGATACATGCACCCAGTGTTCATAGCAGCACTATTTACATAGCCAAGACATGGAAGCAACCTAAATGTCCATTGACAGATGACTGGATAAAGATGTATGTGCACAATGGAATATTACTCAGCCATAGAAAAGAATGACATATTGTCATTTGCAGCAACAGGAATGGACCTAGAGATTATCACGCTCAGTGAAGTAAGCCAGACAGAGAGAGAAGAATATCATATGATATTGTTTATCAGATCAGTCGCTCAGTCGTGTCCGACTCTTTGCGAGCCCATGAATCCCAGCACTCCAGGCCTCCCTGTCCATCACCCACTCCCGGAGTTCACTGAGACTCACGTCCATCGAGTCAGTGATGCCATCCAGCCATCTCATCCTCTATCGTCCCCTTCTCCTCCTGCCCCCAATCCCTCCCAGCATCAGAGTCTTTTCCAATGAGTCAGCTCTTCGCATCAGGTGGCCAAAGTACTGGAGTTTCAGCTTTAGTATCATTCCTTCCAAAGAAATCCCAGGGCTGATCTCCTTCAGAATGGACTAGTTGGATCTCATGTGGAATCTAAAAAAAAAATACAGTTGAACCTGTTTACAAAACAGAAACAGACCTGCAGACATAAAAAGCAAACTTATGGTTACCAAAATGGAAGGGAAGAGGGGATAAATTTGGAGGTTGGGATTAACATTTACACACCACTGTATATAAAATAGATAACCAGCAAGGACCTACGGTATAGTACTGCTGCTGCTGCTGCTAAGTCGCTTCAGTCGTGTCTGACTCTTGTTGACCCCATAGATGGCAGCCCACCAGGCTCCCCCGTCGCTGGGATTCTCCAGGCAAGAACACTGGAGTGGGTTGCTATTTCCTTCTTCAGTGCATGAAAAGTGAAAGTGAAGTCACTCAGTCGTGTCCGACTCTTAGTGAGCGCATGGACTGCAGCCTACCAGGCTCTTCCAGCCATGGGATTTTCCAGGCAAGAGTACTGGAGTGGGGTGCCATCACCTTCTCTGACTGTATAGTACAGAAATTCTAAAAAATATTCTGTGATAACCTGTAAGTGGAAAGAATCTGAAAAAGAATACACACAAACACACATGTATCTGAATCATTGTGCTGTACACCTGAAACTAACACAACATTGTAAATCAACTATTTATTTTGTTTAGTTGCTCAGTTGTGTCTTTTGTGACCCCATGGACTGTAGTCCACCAGACTCCTCTGTCCGTGGGATTTTCCAGGCAAGAGTGCTGCAAAATACTGCCGTTTCCCCCTCCAGGGGATCTTCCCAACTCAGGGATTGAACCCCCATCTCCGTGTCACCTGCATTGCAGGTGGATTCTTTACCACTGAGCCATTGGGGAAGCCCTCTATACTTACATTTTTTTTTAACTAAAATGTTCTTTAAAAAAGAACCTCTGCAAGTGACTCAGAAACATATCTAGGTTTAGGAGCTATTATTCAGTCTCCATGCTGGACGTTTTACACAAGGGAAAACAGATTGTGATTTGCTCAAGCTCATACAGTTATAACAATGCCTCCTTTGATTGTGTCGGATTTCCCTCTTATTAACTAATACTTATTAATTAATAAGGTTAGTTTTTGCCCTCATGACTGATTAATCTTATCCTTCCTTTGATGGCTTTAATTGTTTGTGTTTTTTTTCACAGAAAATAGTTAAGAAATAGTTAATTATTTTCCTT
The DNA here is from genome assembly GCF_029378745.1 of Bos indicus. Taxonomy (NCBI): domain Eukaryota; kingdom Metazoa; phylum Chordata; class Mammalia; order Artiodactyla; family Bovidae; genus Bos; species Bos indicus. The sequence continues at coordinate 80,706,471 of NC_091766.1, forward strand.
TGAATTTCTTGGGACCATCCCCCTGAGTAGACTAGTAGATGTTTTGAGAAATGGTTTGCCCACCCGGCACACTGTGAGTTTCTTTTGCTAGGAGAGCACCTTGTCCTTCTTGCGTGGCCTGCGTGTACTCTGTAGGTGGTTCTAGTGGTTGTGGTTTCATGTGAGCCCATAACAGTCTGGCATTCCTGGATTGCTGCCTTGATTCTCAGCATGTTTCCAGCGACCCAGAAAGATTGCTGTAGTGGTTTTTTGCTTGGTTATGTTCGCAGTTCACTGTCATAGTTGTTATAAATTGACTTTAAATACCATAGTGTGATCTGATTGCAGCTGTTAGTAGAAACAGGTAAACTAGAGAAATAAACCTTTTTCTTTTCTATTATAATAATCTCGTTGCTGCTAATAAGGTATTTTTGATATTGGTAGAAGAAAGCTGGTTATTTTTCTTGGTAATTACAATCATTTTGCCTTGTCTTAAAGTAATGATACAGTAGAATATAAAGTGTTTTAAATGTATCAGTAGAGTACAAAGTATTTTAATGTATTGTGATTTTTTTAAATTAACATGTGTTTTTCTGATGACACTGTAAAGCTTGTTCATTGCAAATTTAAAGCTATAGAAAAGCTCAAAAAGGAAAAAAATTTAGATCACCTGTAATTCCATGACCTGAAAACCATTGTTCTTTAGGTATATGACCTTCCAGACTTTTAAAAAGTGCACGTGTATAGTGGTAAGTTATTTGTGATTTCATTCCATTGCTGGGTTAATGTTTATGTTTACTTAAATGTGATACAAATCTACTACTTCACATTTCTGTATGCCTTTTAAATGCCATGGTGTATAAACAGTTTTCAATATTTGGTAACCATTTTCAGCTTTTTCTCTTCTTAGACTTCAACTTTTTTTCCCTTAGACCACCCTTCTTAAAAATTAGAGTATTTTGCTATTCAGGAGATTATTTTCCTTTTGTAAAATTTATATAATATGCAAAAACAAACAAACAAACCCAAGCGAAGATACCAATACTGCACAAAATTCTGCAAAGTTTTTAGCAAAGTGAAGTGAGTAGAACATCTTCAGTTTCAAAAAGAAGGCAAAATGAGCTAATATAAAAGGCCTTCTGTACAAAACAGAGTGCAAATAGAGTGTGCTTTCACTTATCTGAGAAACTAGAAGAGGTAAATTTGTAGAGACAAGCGCTGAGGGAAGGGGAGATTGGGAAGTTAGTTTTTAAAGAGTTATTTTGAGATCATGAAAAAGTTCTGCTGATGGATAGTAGTGATGACTGTACAGCGTCGTGAATGTGCTTAATACACTGAATTATGCACCTAAAAATGTTAAAATGGTAAAGTTTAGTTGTGTGTGTGTGTGTGCATGCTGTTGTTGTTATTTAGTTGCTGAGTCGTGTCCAGCTCTTTTGTGACCCCATGGACTGTAGCCCATCAGGTGCCTCTGTCCATGGGATTTCTTGGGCAAGGAGTGGGTTGTCGTTTCCTTCTCCAGAGAATTTTCCCAGCCTAGGGATCAAACCTGAGTCTGCTGCATTGGCAGGCGAATTCTTTACACTGAGCTACCTGGGAAGCCATGTATGTATGTATGTGTGTATGTGTATATATATATATATATATATATATATATATAATAATATATACTTTTATTATGTCAAAAAATACCGATGCATACAAATAATCTTTGCCTCTATTTAGCAATTTTGATATTTAAGCTCCAGTTACTTTCTTTCAATATAAAGAATCTTTTTCCCCCCTGTTAATTGCAGTATTTCTCTCATGCTAGCATTTTCCTTTCACAAGGCCCAGAGATTGTGTTTTGAATGGACAGAGGCCCACCCATTTGCTATAATTTAGAAACATCTAGAATGTTATTTCAAAATATCAAGACTTCATAAAAACAAACCCTTGTTCAAATTTTCATGAAAGTGTTCTTGACTTTAGAAACTGATTCAAAAAAGTAGTAATTTCTTTTCTCCATTAATGCTTTATTAAGCTTTGTTGACCTATATAAGGGTTATAGACGAGGAGTGGGTAGGGGATTAGAAAGATTAGTGAGCCTCCACTCCTAAAAATATCAGAGTGATTTTTTTTTTTCTTAATCACATATCTGTAACCTGTCTACTCAGAGCAAACTCTGAGATGAAACCTAAAGAGTGCGTTTCCCATTTTTCACTGCATATGAATACAAATACAGGCAGAATGATAACAATGACATATGTTCTGAAATTCCTTAAATCTCTAATATATTTTAACATTTGAAAAATTCAGGATCATTGTCTTGTAGTATGTCTTGTAAATGCTTGTTGGAGTGATAGAAAATTAGAGACTTTTTGTTAAGGATGCTAAACCTTGCCTTGTTTTTAAGTTATTTTAGGCAGTTTACTGGGATATATACAACAGAGCAGGATAATAAGAAAGTAAAATCGTATTCAAAGGTCAAGGAGAAATTAGCATAGAAACATTAGATGAAGTCACAGTTGCTGTTTGCTATTATTTTAAGATGTTATTCAATTGTTTCCTAGTAACCAGGACTAAAAGGAAAATGTGTTTAGTGATAAAATTCTTTGTCCATCAGAATCTTACAAAGTTATTATATTGCTGAAGTTTATGGGAAAAATTAATTTCTTAAGAAGAATCTCTTAAATTTCTTAGGAGAAGTTAACAGAAAATATTTTTATCAATGAACAAGTTGCCACAGTGACAAACACATACTTCCCCAGTGACCCCAGTGACTGTTTAATTGCCAGCATTTCTTCATTGTCTGCTGAGCAGCATTGCTACTTTATCATCAGGTGCTATGGAAAAATGGAATTGTGAAAGAAAATGCGTTGGCTGCTAATAATGCAGTGGCCTTCAGACTGTTCTACAGGGTGTTAATATTCCACAGAGCCCCCTCTAGGTGGGAAGGTGAGCCTCATAGTGTTGGGCTCTTGGCCACATCAGTGTTCCTTTTGTCTCGTCTGCAGAGTGAGTTTCTTTATAAGATTTCATGTGAACAAAGGATTTAACAGGTAAAAAGATATTTGAAAACCACTGGTCTTATAGAGTCGAGATCATTGTTTAATAAAAATACATCCAAGATCCACCCAAACCTGGCCCAACCTTCTTAAGGACAGAAACCCTGTAATACTGTGAGACATGCTGATACCATGGGATTTGGTTTCACGCGTTTTGATGCCATGCGGGCTTCCCAGGTGGCGCTAGTGGTAAAGAATCCACCTGCCAATGCAGGATGCAAGAGACGCAGGTTCCATCCCTGGGTCAGGAAGATCCTTTGGAATAGGAAGTGGCAAGCTGCTCTAGTATTTTTGCCTGGAAAGTTCCATGGACAGAGAGGCCTGGAAGGCTACAGTTCATGGGGTTGCAAAGAGTTGGACATGACTGAGCACGCACACACAGATCAATATATAAAGCCACCCACCTATCAGCCAAAGATATGTTCGTGTCATCAGTTCACAATCAGGAATAAAATAAAATATCGTTAAGTGAGGATCAAACATTAATATTCTGAAGAATTCAGTGTGGTTGCAGAGATAGGGAAGTTTAATCTTCTTGCTTTGTGGTAGGGAATGTATTGGTAAAGTGAACTTTGAAATTGAGGTAAATAACAGAATTTGAACTCTGATAAAGTAACGAGAATGCTCCTAAGTTAGCAACATTTCAGAAATTATGTTTTGTGGTTGCCGATTTGAAAATAGATAAAATCAGCAGCACTTTGAGTAAACCCCTATCACCTCCATCAGAGATGTAATTAATTATAGTTTCTAAATGCCACTAGATCAGTTCTAAGGCTCCACCAGTCTTGCATGGGGGCGAATTACACTCTGTCTCCTGCCCACTGCAGGGTTCCAGTCACAGATTGATGAAGGCTCGGTTTCACCATGAGTTCCTCCAGAAATAAGAGATATATTATCCTCCCGTGGGTCACATGTGAACTGTTGTATAAAAGCTAAATTGCTGAAGGTATTTTGCTGAGAAAATATTAATAGTTACAGCATTTACAAAGCTGGCTAGTGGGTCAGAGTCAATTCTAGGTTTTGCCGCTGACTGAGTTGCCTGGAGTGCATATACCTAATTTCATCCCCGCACCCCAGTTTCTTTTGTGCATTTTCCGAAATGTGTTCTATAGACCATTATTGTCAGACCATTATTGTAGACCTTGAAACTCCAGGGGAAGTTTCAAGGGCCTGTGGTTAAATGAGTTTGAAATGCTGTGTGCTAGATATGCTGTAAGAAATGCATAATGTGTAGTAGAATATTAAAGGCTCTGAGAAGTCTTATAGGAAAGAACTCTTAAATCTTTTGAACCTGTTTCTTGACATCTCTAAAGCACTTCTATTCCATGAAGTCCACTTTAGAAACCTGTATTAGGTATCTTAGGCTATTAAACTTTTATACTTTTAGTTTGAATAAAAAATAGTTTTATCTTATTCAATGTGGTCCTTTAATTTGTAATATCAGTGTGGAATCTTAAGGAAACACTGGAAAAAGCCTTTGACTGTACAGTATACTATTACTCATGGATTTTAAACACAGCAACACAGACAAGTATTATTTTGCCCTGTAAATACCAAAACTTCTGTTTGAAATGACTAGTCAGAAAATGGCCTAGTCAGAGGTTCCCCTGCTTTTCAAGAGCTCTGTCCAATACATTGGATTCTCTCCAGAATGTTTCTATAAAGTGCCGTTTGATGTTAGACACAGTTTACATACAACATTTTTTTGGTTTGCTTAATGTAATTTCAGCTGTTATTGGCTCAAAGTACATAGACTCATGGAACTCTTTTATAATGATTGTTCAGAAAATAATGTCTGGCATCCTAATAATGAGGGAAAATCAAGATGTTGTCGTTTTGTTTATAGGATGGGGGCTGCAGATAACATATATAAAGGACAGAGTACATTTATGGAAGAACTGACTGACACGGCAGAAATAATAAGAAAAGCAACACCACAGTCTTTGGTTATCTTGGATGAATTGGGAAGGGGGACGAGCACCCATGATGGAATCGCCATTGCTTATGCTACACTTGAGCATTTCATTAGAGATGTAAGTATCTTGCGTACCTTTTTTGTATCCTGACCTCAGTTTCTAAATATTCAACACTATCTTTGTTATAGTTGATCCTATTCCTGCAATTGATCATTCAGATGCTATACGTGGAACTCAAGTAGATTGGCCCTAAATAATGTTTGAGTTCTTTAATGTGTCTTCCTTTATTTAGCTGAAGTGGAATAAACCTGGTCAGTAGGAGAAAGGCCTCCTTGGCAATATTTCCACCTAGAAACTGTATCTTACTATCCTTGACAAACTAAGTTAAGATCAGAGACCATCTACCTTCAACCCAATTCTTGAGAAAGGAACCAAATAAGAGATAGTACCATTTTTGCCTTGTGAAATACTTTTTCTCAGCAGTATCCTAAAAGATCTCCATATAAGGCCTTTGAGCTGATCTTCTTGAGTCTCTGTTTTAGTAACCCCCCTCCTTCAGTGTGTGTCCTTTTTTTTTTCAGAGTTTGTTCCTAAGCATCTCAATGTACAATTTTACTTGTGTAAAACTTTCTATCCCTGTCACTTTCATCAGACTCTCCCCATTACATAGTTAATGATGATATATTTTGTTAAGACAAATATTTTCTTTAAAAAAAGAAATTCTGTATTTGCAGAAAGGTATAGCTCAGGAACTTTTCTTTAATCATTATAGGAACTATATATCATGTATTCAATAAAGTCCTATATCTACCTCCAAAACACATTTTTTTAACATTCAGTTAAGAATACTACTTAGCTGTAAAAAATGAAATTTTGCCATGTTAAGCATCGTAGATAGGCGTTATGCTAAGGGAAATAGGTCAGAGAAGGACAAATACCGTAGGATATCACTTTTTATGTAGAGTCAAAAAATACAGCACACTAGTGAATATAACAAAAGAGAAGCAGACTCGCAGATATAGAGAACAAACTGTTGGTTACCAGTGGGAGAGGGAACGGGGAGAGGCATTATAAGGTTAGGAGGAAAAAGGGATGTTACGGGATTATAAATCATGTGTGTGAAACTTTTGAAAATTGTAATGTGCTATAGAATTTAAAGAATTTTTCACTTAATAAAAAATTATTTAAGATACTCCTTTTTTTTGAGCCTTCAGGAGCAAATTATGACAGAGCTGAACTTGTCAACTTTGAATTTAATTGTATCTACTCTGTAGAAGTCTATCAGTTACTATGACCACATAACACATTACCCCTAAACTTAGTGGCTTAAAACAACAATAATCATTCATGATCTCTTGGAGTGTCTGGAGGTGAGGAAACTGGGAGCAGCTTGGCTGGGTGGTTTTGGCTCAGGGCCTCTGCTGAGGTTGCAGTCTGGTTGTCGGCCAGGGCTGGAGGATCCTCTTACAGTGTGGCTCAGTCACATGGCTGGCAAGCTGGTGAGGCGATTGGCCAGGGCCCTCAGTTCCTTACCTCGTGGGCCTCTCCATGGGCTGCTTGAGCATCCTTACAGAGGGGCGTCTGGCTTCCCCCAGAGGGAGGCATTCCAAGAGGCCAAGGTTAGAAGCAACAGAGCATTTGATTTTGCCATCATGTTGTTGAGTACACAGGGCCAGCGCTCTTCAGTGTGGGAAGAGGGTCCTCCAGAGCATGAACAACGAGGAGTGAAGATCGCTAGGGCCACGTTAGAGTCTGTCTGCCAGAAGCAGTTTGTCAAAATTCCAGAGAGTTATTTAAGAATCTTCAGGAACAAATTATGACAGAAATGAATTTGTCACTTCTGTTTTCATTGCTTCTATAGCAGTTTTTGGATATTATAAATGTTGGTGAAGAAAGTCTTAGGTAAAATTTATCTTGGAGGAAAGTCATTGAAGAGGATTCTTCAGGAACAAGAGTTCTAACCTTTTTATGGTTGAAAATATTTATTTTTCATGATGTCTATTGATCACTAGAATGGGGAAGAGAGGAGGAATTGGGGAGGCTCTGTGTTGCTGCATTAAGCTGAGTGTGGCCTTGATGAGGGCAGTGGTGTAACCCAAACCCTTAGATCTTCCAGCTAGAAATGCCTTTCAGCTAAGGGAAGGGGCTCCAGGGAGCCAGCTGGTCCTAAGATGCTTCAGGGCAGATTTTAAGAGCAACTTGTCAAAGAAACCCTGCCTTAATAAGTTTATTTGTACTTGTTTTTAGACAGAAGACATATGTTCTGACTTTTAATAAGGCGGATGGCAGATGAATCAAAACGAGTTCTTTAATTCGATTACTCTTTTCTGCTAATTTTTAGACCAAGATTTGATGTTAACTTCCCCTAAGACAAGGATTTCTAGAATACATAGAACGTGTGCTTTGAAACAATGCTAATTAAGTAACTCACAAGTCCGTACTGATAGTGACAACACTAAAGTAAATTTTAAAATGGTGGGGGTAGGGTGGGAAGAAGGGAAAGCTCTACATTACAAAATGCCAGCTAATAAATAGAGAATGCTGTTTTTTAAGTTGACGTTTATCAACTCTGATGATAATGACTGATTCTGGCAGTGATGATCAATAGATGGTAAGATTGTTTCAAAGTGTAACCCCACAAGTTATTTATTAATTAATTAAGAAGAAGAAAGGTGTCAGTACAGTGAAGAATGGGCACGCACTTAAACCAAATAATCAGATTTAGCATCCCCAATAATAGATCAGATTGACACCGTGTGCCTTTTGATGTGATATATTGGAAAGATTATGTCACCTACATGTATATGTAATATTCCTGGCATTAAATTTTGATCTGAATTTAATCAGGAGAAAACAATCAGGTGAATCCAAACTGAGAGAGATTATGCAAAACAACTATCTTGGATACTTCAAAAATTTTAAAGACATAAAAGTCAAAAAAAAGAGAAGTCTGGAGAAGTCTTCTAAATTAATGGGTACTAAATAGACATGACCAGATGTACTACATGAGTCTTGATTTTTTTTTAAAATATAAAGAGGTTTCTAGGGACTTCCCTGGTGATCCAGTGGCTGAGACTTCCAGTACAGGGGGCCTGGGTTCAATCCATGGTTCGGGAACTAGATTCCACATGCCGCAACTAAGACCCAGCATAGCCAAATAAATAAATATATTTAAAAAAAAAGAAATTTCTAAAGAACATTATTGGGACAGTAAGAGAAATTCACAGACTACATAGTTAATAAACAGTGTCAGTGAAAGTGTTAGTCGCTTTAGTTGTGTCTGATTGTTTGCCACCCCGTGGACTATAGCCCACCAGGCTCCTCTGTCCATGGAATTCTTCAGGCAAGAACATTGGAGTGGGTTGCCATTTCCTTCTCCAGGGGATCTTCCAACACAGGGATTGAACCTGGGTCTCCTACATTACAGGCAGATTCTTTACCCTTTGAGCCACCCGGGAAGCCCAAATAGTGATGTATCAATGTTAAATTTCTTGAGCATAATAACTTTATTTTGGTTATGGAGGAGAATGTTTTTATTCTCAGAAGATAGAATCTTAAGTATTTAAGGATAAAGTTTCATGATGTCTGCAGTTCTTAAATGGTTCAGGAAAAAAACTATGTGTGTTCATGTGAGTGTGTGTAGAGGAGGGAGGAAGGAAGAAAGGGGAAATACAGCAAACTATTAACAAATGGCTGTCTAGATAAAGAATATATGAATGTTCATTGTACTTTTCTTGCAGCTTTTATGAAGGTTTGAAATTTTTCAAAAAAAAGTTGGAGAAAATTTTAAATTTAAAAATAAAATAACTTTCATTATGTCTCACTGCTTTAGGTGAAATCCTTAACCCTGTTTGTTACCCATTATCCACCAGTTTGTGAACTGGAAAAAAGTTACTCACAGCAGGTGGGGAATTATCACATGGGATTTTTGGTTAACGAGGATGAGAGCAAACAGGATGCAGGTATGAATTGTTCTTGCCGTAAGTACAACTATCATTCTGTTGGCTTTTGTGACGAATAACCCAAAGTTCATAGGAGTATGAACTTACTGCTTATTAATAATAAAACTATGAATGTCGATTGTAATTGACATTTGTCCAACATCATTTTCTCTAAGCTTTGGGTCAAACAGAGTTTGCATTTCTCCTCACCATCTCTGAGTCCTTCTCTAGCCCTCTTTATCTCATTTTTCTTCAAGAAGAAGGTGGGGTGAGGGGGGAACATTTAGATTTTACTCCTAGGTCCATCTTAGGAAAGATGCCTTAACAGTCAACTATATTAGTCATCTTTGAAAAATACTCAATATATTTCCCAAAATATGATTTAACATGAATTACTTACTAAGAGCAATATTCTATACTTGCTGTTCAGTCGCTCAGTTGTGTCTGACTCTTTATGACCCCATGAACTGCAGCACACAAGGCTTCCCTGTCCTTCACCATCTCCTGGAGTTTGTTCAAAGTTGTGTCCATTGAGTCGATGATGCCATCCAACCATCTCACCCTGTTTTGCCCCCTTCTCCTCTTGTCCTCAATCTTTCTCAGCATCAGGGTCTTTTCTAGTGAGTGGGCTCTTCACATCATGTGGCCAAAGTATTGGAGCTTCAGCTTCAGCATCAGTCCTTCCAATGAATATTCAGGGTTGGTTTCCTTTAGGATTGACTAGTTTGATCTCGTTGCAGTCCAAGGGACTCTCAAGAGTCTTTTGCAGCACCATAGTTTGAAAGCATCAATTCTTCGGCACTCAGTCTTCTTTATAGTCCAACTCTCTCATCCATGCGTAACTGCTGGAAAAACCATAGCTATGACTATACGAACCTTTGTCGGCAAAGTGATGTCTCTAGTATTCTATACTGGACATATGTTTTATCTGAATTTGACAAGGAAAGTGAATCTCAGGTAAATTGGATCCCCTATGTCAGGCACCTGGGTGGGAGCTGAGTTGAACCTAGAATCCATGTCTTCTGCCTGCAGGTTCTTTTCATCTCTGTTAGAACTGCTATGTGAGAGTTACAATATTTTTTTCTTAGCCTTCCACTTACTACTCATGTCACAGAAATGAAACATTTCATGAAAAAAGAATGTCATTAGCCAATAAAAAAATTCAAGTGCTGTTAGTAATGTAGTAGATTTTAGCATTTTTCCCCATGCTCAGTAGTAATTTTTTTAAGCCACCAGCCTGTGGGCCAGTGATGGTTTACACAGTTGGTGTGCTACAATGGAAAATCCATTATCCAAGATACTTCATAGTCCAGATTTTATTTTGGAAAAGTACTAAGTAAGGATGGACCTGAAAAAGAAATCAAGCAACTGGCCCAAATAAAACAAAGCAGTGGACCTGAGATAAATACAATGTTAGGCAATCCTTGCCTTTCGCCACCATGCGATCTTGAAAAACACACCATAAATTCTCTCATGGAAACAGTTTCACATCTATTCATCTGCATCCAAAGTGACCAGAGGAGCTCATAAGCCAAAACTCCATGGGATAAACAAAACAGATTTCACCAACAGGGGAGGGAGAGTCAGTGGTAAGCGTTTGATGTGAACTAACTGCTAACCCAGACCCTTATATCTTAAGTGTTTTGACTTTTTATTTTATTGATTTAAATTTTTATTCATGAACAGAATTTTAGAAAAACTAAATGATGCTAAAGACACGTGCTAACAGCAGTGGTCCCCTCTTCCATGCTTTTCCTACACGGCCCCTCCTCCCTCCAGTCCCAAGGCAACTGTTTTTGGTTCTTTCATCCGTCCGTTTCTTCCCTGGGTCTAAATACTGTGCTTATTTTCCTATCTCTTGGTTCACCAGCCTGACAGTATTAAATGAGAGTATTAAATGCTTGTGTTAAATGAGGGTCTTCAGTCCTCCCTTCCCCTTTCCTCCTAGTGTAATGGTTTCACATTTTTCCTATTTCATTCGAATTCATTGTTTCACTGTTACTGCCATTAGGTATTGCTTACTCCTGAGGCACATAAGGAGACAAGTATGTTTTCTTTCTTTTACACCTTTTTTCTCCAAGGTTATAATTAATTGTTTTTATTCTTTCATTTCATTGTTTTGAGTCTCTTGTTGATTCTATCCTCTAGTAACTGTAAAACGCCTCTCTAGACAGTTTTCACATGATTGCACCTGTTGATTACAGGTTTCCTTACTGCGGTCATTCCTCCTGGAGTCCTATGTCCTCCTGCTCATCTGAACTGGTTTCTCCCTAGACCTCAGCTGTTGTCCCGAGACCTGCCTTGGTGTCATTCTGGGATGTCTCTTAACCTGTCTTCTGTTTGTTTACTTGCAAGTAACAGAATGCTTGGACTCACTCTGGCTCAGACAATGAGGATAAATACAATCTTGTATTATGGGAACCTCAGGAAGGGTGGGCTTCAGCTTCTCTTCTTTGCAATTCTCCAGGCTTTGCCTTCCTGCTCTGCTAATTTCATCATCACACTAGTAGCAAGATGGCTGCAGTTCTTTTGTGCATCACATCCAGAACTGATAATGTCCGAAGGAAGAAAAAGGACCAGCATTTCCTGTGAGTCTTTCTTAGGAGCAGGAGAACTTTTCTTAGATGCCGACTAGGATCTCATCAGTGTCCTGTCTTATTTTCAGAATGGATTCACATGCTCATTCTTTTTTTTTTTTTTTTTAATTAATTTTTATTGGAATATGGTGGCTCAGTGATAAAGAATCCACCTGCAATGCAGGAAATGCAGGAGATGCAGGTTCCATCCCTGGGTCTGGAAGATCTCCTACAGGAGGAAATGGCAACCTACTCCAGTATTCTTGCCTGGAGAAATCCCATGGACGTGGGAAATCCTCTGTCCATGGGAAATCCCATGGGCAGAGGAGCCTGGTGGGCTACAGTCCATGGGGGTCACAAAAAAGTTGGACACAAGGACTTAGTGACTAAACAACAACAGTAGTTGCTTTTACAATGTTGTGTTAGTTTTTCTTGTACAGCAAAATGAATCAGTGCACATGCTTATTCTTAAACCACTTTCTAGAAATGAGAATGACAAGGATAACTTTGAATAGCCTAGACTAATTTGAATCAACATTTGGAAGTAGACATAAGGACACTATCCCCTGGGTTAAATGGTCAGGGAATTAGTTCAGTTCAATCGCTCAGTCATGTCTGACCCTTTGCGATCCCATGGACTGCAGCACGCCAGGCCTCCTTGTCCGTCACCAACTCCCAGAGTTTATTCAAACTCATGTCTATCGATTTGGTGATGCCATCCAGCCATCTCATCCTCTGTCGTCCCCTTCTCCTCCCGCCTTCAATCTTTCCCAGCATCAAGGTCTTTTCCAGTGAGGCAGCTCTTCATATCACCTGGCCAAAGTATTGGAGTTTCAGCTTCACCATCAGTCCTTCCAATGAATATTCAGGACTGATTTCTTTTAGGATGGACTGGTTAGATCTCCTTGCAGTCCAAGGGACTCTCAAGAGTCTTCTCCAACACCACAGTTCAAAAGCATCAATTCTTTGGTGCTCAGTTTTCTTTATAGTCCAACTCTCACATCCATACATGACTACTGGAAAAACCAAAGCTTTGATTAAATGGACCTTTGCTGTTAATGTCTCTGCTTTTTAATATGCTGTCTAGATTGGTCATAACTTTTCTTCCCAGGAGCAAGCGTCTTTTAATTTCATGGCTACAATCACCATCTTTAGTGATTTGGAGCCCAGAGAAATAAGGTCTGCTACTGTTCCACTGTTTCCCCATCTATTTGCCATGAAGTGATAGGACCACATGCCATGATCTTAGTTTTCTGAATGTTGAGTTTTAAGCCAACTTTTTCACTCTTCTCTTTCACTTTCATCAAGAGGTTCTTTAGTTCTTCTTCATTTTCTGCTGTAAGTTTGGTGTCACCTGCATATCTGAGGTTATTGATATTTCTCCCAACAATATTGATTCCAGCTTGTGCTTCAACCAGTCCAGTCTTTCTCAGGGAATTAATCCCTTTATAAATAAGTGTTTTCTTAGAACTGTAATAGATTTTGGAGAAGCTGCTAATAATATTAATTAAAGGAGATAAAATTTTTAAGACTCTGCATGAATGAAAATGTCTCCATTATACCTTCACACTGGATTTATAATTTAGCTAGGGCTAGAATTTTAGGTTGAGAATTATTTTCTCTCAGAAACTTGAAGCATTGCTCCATTGCCTGCTCACATCCAGTATTAACCCTGGCTGTATCTAGGCTTCATCCTTTGCCTCTGACCTAATCCCTCTTCTGTCTAAATTCGAGGCTATTGGTCATCAGTAAATCCCCCAAAGGCCTTTAGGGTGCCAAGACTCTGTGCTTATCTCTTTCCCTTGGGGTGGGATAAATCAGTGGACCAGCAGTGACAGACCTGCGTTGTAGTGTCTTCCAGACCTTGGACAAGTCACCTAATCTCATCTGTGTCTAATAAATTTTAGGGATCTCTCCCGAAAGTGACTGCAGAAACTATTTGATCAGCACACATCTGTTTAATAACTGCCTAGAGAAGTTTTGCTTTAAGACAGTTGTGCTAAATTTCCCTGTAACAAGGAGAAACTTGAATGATTGCTTTCACTGACTCTAAGCAGTGTCGGATAAGTTTTTCAATAATATCTGTTTAAGAAATGATCATTGGAGAAGGAAATGGCAACCCACTCCAGTATTCTTGCTTGGAGAATTCCATGGACAAAGGAGTCTGGTGGGCTACAGTCCATGGGGTCGCAAAGAGTCGGACACGACTGAGCGACTAACACACACACACACACACACACACACAAGAAATGGTCATAGCTTATAAGGAGAGTCCTCATGATGAGCTTTTATTTGAGGCTGTAAAGACATGAGTTGTTTTTACCATCTGCTCTCTGACCTGGCTCTTTCTGCCTCCACATTTCCATCTTACACACAGACACACACATATGCACTCCCTGTCCTCTCTTTCTCTGTTCCTCCTCCCACTTCTTACCTCTCCTTCCCATGGAAGAGTGGTGAAAGATAGTCTTAAGGTAGAACCTAACTTAATACAGCTCCTTCAGGTGATTATGGAAGAGTGGTCACATTATTTACCTTGATGCTGCTCTAAGAACTACCATCCATGCTGTGTGCTAAAGTCACTTCAGTCATGTCCAACTCTTTGTGACCCCATGGACTGTAGCCCGCCAGGCTCCTCTGTCCATGGGATTCTCCGGGCAAGAACACTGGAGTGGGTTGCCATTTCCTTCTCCAGGGGATCTTCCCATCGGGGGTCAAACCTACGTCTCTTATGTCTCTTGCATTGGCAGGCAGGTTCTTTACCGCTAGTGCCACCAAGAACTACCATAATCATTACTAAAGTAGAGACTACATATGATGACAAATTCAGCAGTTGTTTGTCCTGAGATGTGTTAATGAGTCTTTGGGGCGACAGATATAATTTAGCTATATTTTATAGCTGTATTTAAGAAGCATCTTTAGCTAGCTATATTATATATACCACATATTATACATATTATATGTATATAAAGCAAAAAAAGAAAAAAGCTGTCAGCAAAGCAATGTTTAAATGAGGGGAGTTTGTGGAATTCAGCAGGCTTTCAGTAAAGGATGGATGGATGGATGCATGAATGGATGGATAATGAATGGACAGATGGACTGACAGATGAATTAATCTCATTTTTAGAAAGGTCATTTTCAATTCTGGATTATAGAGGTGAGGCTGGAGGTGAAAACATCAGTTAGGACTAGCCTAGTTGAAGTGATAAAATCTGTGTTTGTCTTAAAAATGAAGAGAGCTAACTTTTTTGATACCCCACTGCTGTTCATTTCGCTTTGGGTCTTGTGAGCAATTGAAGGGTAACAAAAAACTATCCAGGTTGGCAGGCACTGGTTTCTGCATGCTTCCTTCCTAGTCTTTTCCCACCCACTTCGTCACCTGTTCTTTGTGTTCCTTTAGTTTTCTTTGGAGGTAAAGGATATTCTTAGTGCTTTGCAATGTGAGTTTTAGTCTATGTATTCTGAGAGTGTCAGCATTCTTTTCACCTCCCACCTCTAGCACCTACCCTTAGAAAGATATTATTTGTCTGTTGCTGAATTCTTAGAGGAGATTAAAGACATTTCCATTATCCTTTTTTCTCTGTTGTGTTCAGTCTTTGGGCTTTTTAGCTTGTAGCTGATAAGAGTAAAGCTTAACATATTTATCAAATGAAATAATGTTATGAGAAAAGCTCCTGATAAACTTATAATAAGTATACCAGGGTCTCAGAAGTCACCGTGAATCTGGTCATCTTGGCCATTTTTGCAGTAGAGTGCAATTATGTTGAAGTTTATAATAAAAGCTGCATAATCCTGAATTGCTTTAGATTTATCAAAGATTAAACTGTATGCAGCTGTTGGGGAGGAAGAATTTGTTCTTGGTTCTTTGGGTGATCTGATAACCAAATTAACATAAAGCAGATTAACTGGAGAAAAGCAAATTTAATTATGTACCTACAGGGGCCCCAGAAGAATATGAGGGCCAGTGAGGCAGTTGAGGCTTCTCTACCATCCAGAGCTAAGGAATGGGATAGGAGAAGGAGCTTCAAAGAGGAGGAGGGTAATTGACGGGAAAATGGGAAAAACAGATATTTGGTAATTAGGTTGTTTGTCTTGCCATATGCATAGGTCATTCTGATAAAAGTTCTCTCTGGTAATAGTCTGTCTCCGAGCCAGCACCCCTCTGCCCATCTAAATTCTTTTAGGCCATTGAAGGGGGAGATAGGTCTTCCTGAGCCTTTTGGACCTTCACTATCTTCAACTCAAGAGAGTCTGCATGCCAAAGTGGCACATTTTGTTCTGAATACCTTTGCAGCATTGTCTTTGTATTACTGTACTTCAGTTCAGTTCAGTTGCTCAGTCGTGTCTGACTCTTTGTGACCCCATGGACTGCAGCACGCCAGGCCTCCCTGTCCATCACCAACTCCTGGAGTTTACTCAAACTCATGTCCATTGAGTTGGTGATGCCATCCAACCATCTCATCCTCTGTTGTCCCCTTCTCCTCCTGCCCTCAATCTTTCCCAGCATCAGAGTCTTTTCCAATGAGTCAGCCCTTCGCATCAGGTGGCCAAAGTATTGGAGTTTCAGCTTCAACATCAGTCCTTCCAGTGAACACTGTACTTCATGATATCCCAATTCTTTAAAAGTTTTAGCTTCAAGCATATGTATTAGGTGGTAGACTGGTGCCCTAAGAAACAGATTCTGAAATTCGAGTGTCCGAGTTTTATTGAGGAATGCTTTCACCATCAACACCCGAGCAGGACTAGGCAGTTCTGGGCTGCGTTACAGTTGTAAGACTTCAGCCAACCCTGCAGAGAGCCCGGTCAGGGGTTGGTCCTTCAGAGTCACCTCAGCTTGAGGCGAGAAAGCCAGACTTTTATGCCTTTTATTATCTTATTGTTCCATAACAAATTTCCCGTAAAACATAGCAGCTTAGCACAGCAACTGTTTATTACCTCATAATTCCTGTCAGTCACGAACCCAAGCTGAACACCTCACAGTCTCTCTCACAGGCTTCATCCAAATATTGGCCAGGTAGCAGTCACTTCAAGGCCTGACTGGGACAGCCCACTTCCCAGCCCTCTCACATGCTGTTGGCATACCTCAGAATATCCACTTCCAAGATCATTCACACAGCTGTTGGTTGGCCTCCAGACCCTCACTAACTTGTTGACCAGAGACATCGGTTTCTTCCCATGTGGACCTCTCCATAGGGTAGCCCACAGTATGGCCACTGGCTCCCTTTAGAGCAAACAGGGAAGAAAGTGAGAGTGCCCGAGACAGGCCACAGTCTCCTGCAATCTAATCTCAGAAGTGACGTACCATAATCTTTGTCGTATTCTATTCATTAGAAGCAAGTCCCTTGGTTCAGCTCACAGTCAGAGAGGGAGAATGACTCAAGGACATGGACACCAGGAGACAGGGGATCTTTGGTGGCCACCTTCGAAGCTGCCTATCAACCCCTGTAGCAGCCAGTCCACTGGATGCAGGCTGCCACGATGGGAGGTGACCTTGGGCGAAACAGCTTTCTTCAGCTGCGGAAGTTCCCAAAGAGAGCACACAGCTGAGGGTTGCTCTGATAGTTGGGGCAGTCCGAATGGGATTTGGATGGTACCAAACAGCATCCACGGGCTTTCCAGGTGGCACTAGTGGTAAAGAACCCTCTTGCCAATGCAAGAGACCAGGGGTTCGATCCCTGGAGGAAGGCATGGCAACCCACTCCAGTATTCCTGCCTGGAGAATCCCAAGGACAGAGGAGCCTGTGGGCTACAGTCCATAGGGCTGCACAGAGTTGGATATAACTGAAGCAATTTAGCATGCACACATGTGAACAGTATCAACTTTAATATGTATAACTCTTTTTTAACTAGGATATTTAATAAGCCAGAATTTCTCAGTCTTGATATTTAAACTATGCAACATGTATTATTTCCTTATCTGTTTTTGTGGCTTTGTTTCTTGCACTCTTGGAAACATCCCTTATATATGTTACTTTACAGATTATATTACATACAAGACTGGTGAATACATTCTTTCACTGGAAAACACTTAAAAAAAAAAAACTGTTTTTAAAGGAGAAATTATATTGTACCATGTATTAGAATCATTCTCTTTTGGGTATAGAAATTCATTTGAAAATTTTCAGCAAGCAGCATACAACTAAATATTTCTTAACTTACAATGAATAATTGTTAAAAAGCATTTTAACTAAGCTAAAAGATAGTCCTAAATGCAAAAGCATTTTCAAAACAGTATTTACCCTTTTTCTAGATATGTAAAGAAGGTAACAGGCGATTAGGAATAATGGATTTCTTTTTCAGATTACAAATTTTAATTGAATAAAGTTATACAGATTTCTATTTTGTCTTTAATCTAATTTCTTTCAATTTTCAAGTGTGGTTTTCTTTATCTCTCTCTTTCTTTTAACTTTATTTTTTTAGGTGAAGAAGACCAGGTCCCTGATTCTGTCATATTTCTTTATCAAATAACCAGAGGAATTGCAGCAAGGAGTTATGGACTCAATGTGGCTAAACTAGCAGATGTTCCTGGAGAAATTTTAAAGAAAGCAGCTAGCAAGTCCAAGGAGCTGGAAGGATTAGTAAATATGAAAAGGTCAGAATGATTGTGTTGCGTTTTTGATTTATAATGAACTCTTCCAAGTTGTCCCAGGAAGAGGATTGTCCTGTAAATGAACATCAGATCTTCCTTCAAGCACCTCTTCAAATATTCTGAAACATTCAATTATGATAAAATGAAAATGGTTCTTCCCAAAGCCCATGTGAATTCATTTAGGCCTCTCTAGTCAGATCTTTATCTGTTAAGTTGCTAAGTTGCTAAGTTCCGATCATTTTTCTAAAGAATTAACTCCTTTGTGTATACCAACACATTGGTTGCTTAAAATATTCATTTATGAAGAATATTACTAATGGAAACCTCGATATATAAATAATATTTACAGTATTTCTTTTATACTCTTTTATGCTCATTCAGATATGCAGCAGTTGCATTCAGAAGTGAAGAATTCTGTCAGAATGTGAATGAAAATAATAGTACTGGGTTAACCAAAAAGTTCTTTAGGTTTTTACATAACATCTTACAGAAATGCCTGAATGAACTTTTTGGTAAAATCATTATCACAGAGCTAGGTGATTAGAGTCGGTATCTGTGCATGTCACTTACTTTGTGGATTTGTTTGTGACAGATTTTTTATTCTAAACAAACTTCTCCACCACCTAGAATGCTTTATGTGAATGCACTTTTACCCTGGACATCCAGTGAGTATGTAGTCAGTATATAAACTGATCGTCATACAAACCTGAAACATACTTTGGAAGGAAGATATTCCTAGGAAAATACCCTATTAATAAATAATAAATTGCAGCCTTTTGTTTCCCAAATATCAGATTATATTTTAAAAAAGCATAAACTCCTCGCCCACCTCCTACCCCACCCTGCTCTGCCTGAAGAGTCTAATTGACCTGCGGCAGGGTATTGTTGCTCTGGTCCATGACCATGTGATCTGTCGCGAATAGGCTGTAAGTCAGATAGAACATCCTGGCTGGCCATTGTGCCGTAGGAATATTTTTTAGTTCTGGGAATTATTACCAATTTAAATATTGAACTATGAACACCTGATATTTTAGTTAAAGAGACAGTTGCCAGCTTGTATACTGACAGTCCTGCAAGCAGCTTCTCCTCCTCTTCTTTCTTCCTCTGTGTTTCTGCCTCATACTCCTAACCTTGCCATGGTAACCGGTGGTGGGCTAGGTCCAAAGTGCTGGAATACTGCAGCACTTTGTCGTCTGGTGGCATTCTCTTCTGGATCCTTTCCACAACACCAGATTAGAAACAAATGATTCAATCAGTGACGGGCTACTTCCAGTTACTTGTTACAAAATAGATTCACATAAAATTTTTCTAGAGGGAAAAGTGATCATCTATGAGATTTTAAAAGTAAGCTTAGCCCTTAGTTCTGCTCAAAGTCCACAGACAACTTTAATCCTCTCTTGTTGTCTTCTTATTTTTCTTTTTTCATAAAGAAACTGGAATTAAACTTTACTATAAAAGATGCAAGATGGCAGTAAGATATGAAAGTTCTTGTAGACTATAAAGCAAGAGCAGTAAAATTCACAGGTTATTTATAAGTATTTTAACTCCTCCGAAAGACAACTACTGCATATTAACGCATATATATGGAATTCAGAAAGATGGTACCAAGGATCCTACATGCAGGGCAGCAAAGGAGACACAGATGTAAAGAACAGACTTTTGGACTGAGTGGGAGAAGGCGAGGGAGAGATCATTTGAGAGAACACCATTGAAACATGTACATTACCATATGTAAAATGGAGGACAAAGTGCAAATTTGATGCATGAAGCAGAGTACCCAAAGCCAGTGCTCTGGGACAACCCAGAGGGATAGGGCTGATTCATGTTGATATATAGTTGAAACCATCACAATATTGTAAAGTAATTATTCTCCAATTAAAATAAATTAATTAAAAAATAAGAAGGGAAAAAATATTTTAGCTCTTCCAATTAGTATATAATATTTTAAAATCTAGAAAGTTAGCTTAATAAGACAGAATTGTAGGAAAAGGCTGCATTGGCATGATATCTGATGATTTATCAGGACAAACTGTATTTGTTGTTTTTCCTTTTCACTAAAAGTGGTTATCCCATTGATTTCATTGGTCACAGAACCCAAACTGAATCTGGTGCATCCTTATGAGTTTGTTAATAGCTAATATTTATTGAGTGCTTGCTATGGATACCAGCAAGTTTAGGTAGTCAGTCCTTTGCAGCAGCCTAGACACTGTAGCCAGGTACTGTTCTTATTGCTTTACATGCATTAATTCACGTAACCCTTATGATAACCTTGTGAAATAGATACTGCTGTCATCCTGTGTTGTAGTTGGGAAAAATGAGGGTAGGAGACTGACCGGGAAACCAGGGTCACCCAGCTAGTTGGTGGTAGAGCCATGATTGGAACTCACATTCCCTCTGCAGACCCTAAATATTGGGTTGGTCAAAAAGTTCATTCAGGTTTTTCCATAAGATGTTAATATTTAACTGGATTGCATTTTTGCAGAAAGAAAAGTAGGTCTGTGTTATGTTGGCATTTTACTTTTCCAATAGCCTGTGTTATTTTATTAAGTCAATTTCACTTTTCATCCTGTGAGCACACACAGCCTCCAGCTGAGTTAGAAGACGGAGGAAGCTGTGCCATCTCCTCCCTGGAGCTGATCAGCAACCTTGGTCTCTTGATTAAAGCAGCCGCCCTGAGAACTTCTTTCACCAAAAGGCTGATGCTCCCCGCCATAGCCTCCTAACCATACAGCTTGCCTGCTATTCTAATATCACAGACTTTTCATAGTTTTGATGGGATGGACTGGCCCCTAACAATTCCATTTATAAAAGAAATGGTATTTTATTTTCTGTCCAGGAAAAAGCTGAAGTGTTTTACCAAGCTATGGACAGTAAATGATGCAAAAGACTTGCAAAAGTGGACGGAAGAAGAAATTACAGACGTCTCTTTGTGATGAAAATGAAGGCTACGTTTTGGAACCAAAAAATAGAGAATTAAAAATACCAACTGTGTGAAAACAACTCTCCAGTAACAGCCCATCTTTGTGTGATGTGAGCATAAAGCCTGACTGTGGCATATTCCTATCAGAAACAGGGAGGCCTTTTGTGTAGGTTCCTGCTATCCTGATTTTTAAAAGTATAAACACTTTTGAATATTAAGATTCCTATCATGTCATTAGAAAACCTCATGGACAGTAAGATTCAAATAAAAAGCTTCTAAGTAAAATCTGAAGTAGACTGTATAGTTCATGAAGTTTTAGAGGCTGATATAAAAAGTAAAGCATGATTTTATTTGTTTCAGTTCAGATAATTTGCAGCTGGGTGAAATGTCTGGCAGGAATATACCTTTTATTCGAACTGAAATAATTTTATGATACTACCAGTTTATTCACTGTGAGCATAAGAATTTTTGAAAAGAAATAGAATTGTCAGGCTGTTTAGAAACTAGAGCGCAGAAATAACAAGGTCATGAAATTTGAGAAGTTAAATAGTGTCATAGTCTTAAGCAATTTGGAGATTGTTGGATGAAATTATTTGTCATTCATTTCAGTAATAAACATTGATGAATACTTGGTATAATTTATGATCTTTTTCCTATTGAATTTGGGGTTTAGTTATGGAACCAAGGTTGCTGTTTTTTCCATGTGCACAGAACTGAGCATTCTCACTTTGGACCTTTCTACTATCTGATACAGCAAATGCTTTATAGCTTTGTTGATTCATAAAAGCACTCCCTCCCTGCAAGGTTAGGGTAACACATGATCATCTATGTCCCTGAGCTTTCTATAGCACTTGAAACCTGGCTTCTCATATGCTTTTTGTTTCTTGCACAAAGCTTCTCTATCCTACTTCCCACTCAGTTTTCATTCTTACTCAGTGAAATGCCTTCCACACATTTGATGGTCATATTTCTAATTTCTTCTTTAGGTTATTTCATAACAGTGTCCTTAACAGTGAGCCATGAAGACAGTCAGTTGAGTCTCTCCAAGTTGATGAATAGTGGTTGGTTGCTACACTTTAAAAAAAAAAATTATTTATTTATTTGTGTCAGGTCTTAGTATTTGGCATGTGGGATCGAATTCCCTAACCAGTTCAAACCCAGACCCTTGCATTGGGAGCAGGGAGTCTTAGCCGCTAGATCACCATTACGCTTTTGAGTCACTTACACTCTAGCCCTTTATGGAGTTAGAATAGGATGTGGTTTGATTCCTCCATCCTTGCATTATATGTTTCATTAACATATAATGAAATTCTCAAAAATATCTCAAAATAGAGTTAGTTGGGATTTACTCTTTAAATTTTAAATAGCAGCACCTTTTAAACAATGTTTCAATATACTCAGTAAGACTGTCAATGTTTTATGTTAACAGAGGTAGTGCTGTGTAGGCAGGTCAGCAGAAAAAGGAGATGAATTCAGGAATGTCACACCCATGGCCGGGGAGCTGCAGGGACCAGCAGTCACTGCTCATGTCCAGGTGTTCACTCCGGGCCATCTCTGGCTTGCCCAGGTCAGTGTCAACATTCAAGCAGGTAAGGGTTTCAGGAATAGTATGTCCAGGCAGTGACAGACCCCAGAGTCTGGCAAGTGACAATGCGGAACGTTGCAAGGTAGATTCCCTAACATAAAGCGGGATATCAGCTGGTCAGTTTGAGGGAGGACAGGCCTGCCTCCAAGTTTGAAAGAAGCGTGCCAAACACGCTTTCTAAGTGAGACTCCTTCCCAGCCAGGGCACTGAGGTGTTGAAGAGAAAGTTGTGTCAGAGTCCTAGTTATGATGGTTGTCCCCATGTTGTGGAGGTTGGCAGTAAAGATGATTGATTGGGTACATAATCCAGGTATCAAACTTAAGGAGGGCTGCAGTTGTAACATTAGATATAATGTATTTGAGATCCTGAGTTGATTTCCTTTAGTTATATACCTGGAAGTGGGACTGCAGGATCATACGATAGTTCTAGTTTTTATTTCTTAAGCACCCTCCATACTGTTGTCCATAATGGCTGTACCAGTTTATAGTCCCACCAACAGGGTATAGTTCAGTTCAGTTGCTCAGTAGTGTCCAACTCTTTGCGACACCATGAACCGCAGCACACCAGGCCTCCCTGTCCATCACCAACTCCCAGAGTCTACCCAAACCCATGTCCATTGAGTCAGTGATGCCATCCAACCATCTCATCCTCTGTCGTCTCCTTCTCCTCCTGCCCTCAATCTTTCCCAGCATCAGGGTCTTTTCCAATGAGTCAACTCTTTGCATGAGGTGGCCAAAGTATTGGAGTTTCAGCTTCAACATCAGTCCTTCCAATGAATATTCAGGACTGATCTCCTTTAGGATGGACTGGTTGGAGCTCCTTGCAGTCCAAGGGACTCTCAAGAGTCTTCTCCAAAACCACAGTTCAAAAGCATCAATTCTTCTGTGCTCAGCTTTCTTTATAGTCTAACTCTAACATGCATACATGACCACAGGAAAAACCATAGACTTGACTAAATGGACCTTTGTTGACAAAGTAATGTCTCTGCTTTTTAATATACTGTGTAGGTTGGTCGTAACTTTCCTTCTAAGGAGTAAGCATCTTTTAATTTCATAGCTGCAGTCACCATCTGCAGTGATTTTGGAGCCCAGAAAAATAAAGTCAGCCACTGTTTCCCCATCTATTGGCCATGAAGTGATGGGACCGGATGCCATGATCTTTGTTTTCTGAAAAGCCAACTTTTTCGTTCTCAGGGTTCCCTTTTCTCTGCACTTTCATCAACACTTGTTACTGCTTGTTATCATCCTAGCAGGTGTGAGCTGATACCTCATTGTGTTTTATTTGCATTTCTCTGATGATTATGGTCAGTTTTAGAACACTTTTATCACCCCCCAAAAATCCATTCTCATTAGCAGTTACTCTCCATTCCTCCCCCAAATCCCTACTCCTAGACAGTCACTAATCTACTTCCTGTCTCTATCAGTTTGCTATTTTGGACATTTCATATGAATGCAATTGTACACTATGTGGACCTTGGTATACGGCTTCTTTCACTTGGCTTACTGTTTTCAAGGTTCATGTTGTAGCATGGAGCAATACTTCATTCGTCTTTATTACTAAAATCTATTCGGTTATATGTATATATCACATTTTGTTATCAGTTCATCAGCTGATACACATTTAGACTGTTTCCATTTTTCAGCTATCATGAAGAATTTTGCTATGAGCATTCATATGCAGATTTTTATGTAGCAAGGTATAGGATTTTTTTTTTTTAAGTTCTCCCCAGTATAAAGTGCAGTCTGGTTTGTGAACCACTAGTCTCATAGATTCATGACATTGTACAGGAGACAGGGATCAAGACCATCTCCATGGAAAAGAAATGCAAAAAAGCAAAATGGCTGTCTGGGGAGGCCTTACAAATAGCTGTGAAAAGAAGAGAAGCGAAAAGCAAAGGAGAAAAGGAAAGATATAAACATCTGAATGCAGAGTTCCAAAGAATAGCAAGGAGAGATAAGAAAGCCTTCCTCAGTGATCAATGCAAAGAAATAGAGGAAAACAACAGAATGGGAAAGACTAGAGATCTCTTCAAGAAAATTAGAGATACCAAGGGAAAATTTCATGCAAAGATGGGCTCGATAAAGGACAGAAATGGTATGGACCTAACAGAAGCAGAAGATATTAAAAAGAGGTGGCAGTAATACACAGAAGGACTGTACAAAAAAGATCTTCATGACCCAGATAATCACGATGGTGTGATCACTGACCTAGAGCCAGACATCCTGGAATGTAAAGTCAAGTGGGCCTTAGAAAGCATCACTCCGAACAAAGCTAGTGGAGGTGATGGAATTCCAGTTGAGCTATTTCAAACCCTGAAAGATGATGCTGTGAAAGTGCGGCACTCCATATGCCAGCAAATTTGGAAAACTCAGCAGTGGCCACAGGACTGGAAAAGGTCAGTTTTCATTCCAATCCCAAAGAAAGGCAATGCCAAAGAATGCTCAAACTACCACACAATTGCACTC
The DNA here is from genome assembly GCF_029378745.1 of Bos indicus. Taxonomy (NCBI): domain Eukaryota; kingdom Metazoa; phylum Chordata; class Mammalia; order Artiodactyla; family Bovidae; genus Bos; species Bos indicus. The sequence goes on from NC_091766.1 coordinate 80,731,489, forward strand.
ATCTCACACACTAATAAAGTAATGCTCAAAATTCTCCAAGCCAGGCTTCAGCAGTATGTGAACCGTGAACTTCCTGATGTTCAAGCTGGTTTTAGAAAAGGCAGAGGAACCAGAGATCAAATTGCCACCATCCGCTGGATCATTGAAAAAGCAAGAGAGTTCCAGAAAAACATCAATTTCTGTTTTATTGACTATGCCAAAGCCTTTGACTGTGTGGATCACAATAAACTGTGGAAAATTCTGAAAGAGATGGGAATACCAGACCACCTGACCTGCCTCTTGAGAAACCTATATGCAGGTCAGGAAGCAACAGTTAGAACTGGACATGGAACAATAGACTGGTTCCAAATAGGAAAAGGAGTACGTCAAGGCTGTATATTGTCACCCTGCTTATTTAACTTCTATGCAGAGTACATCATGAGACATGCTGGGCTGGAAGAAGCACAAGCTGGAATCAAGATTGCCGGGAGAAATATCAATAACCTCAGATATGCAGATGACACCACCCTTATGGCAGAAAGTGAAGAGGAACTAAAAAGCCTCTTGATGAAAGTGAAAGTGGAGAGTGAAAAAGTTGGCTTAAAGCTCAACATTCCGAAAATGAAGATCATGGCATCCGGTCCCATCACTTCATGGGAAATAGATGGGGAAGCAGTGGAAACAGTGTCAGACTTTATTTTGGGGGGCTCCAAAATCACTGAAGATGGTGATTGCAGCCATGAAATTAAAAGACGCTTACTCCTTGGAAGGAAAGTTATGACCAACCTAGATAGCATATTGTAAAGCAGAGACATTACTTTGCCAACAAAGGTCCGTCTAGTCAAGGCTATGGTTTTTCCAGTAGTCATGTATGGATGTGAGAGTTGGATTGTGAAGAAAGCTGAGTGCTGAAGAATTGATGGTTTTGAACTGTGGTGTTGGAGAAATTCTTGAGAGTCCCTGGACTGCAAGGAGATCCAACCAGTCCATTCTGAAGGAGATCAGCCCTGGGATTTCTTTGGAAGGAATGATGCTAAAGCTGAAACTCCAGTACTTTGGCCACCTCTGTGAAGAGTTGACTCATTGGAAAAGACTCTGATGCTGAGAGGGATTGGGGGCAGGAGGAGAAGGGGACGACAGAGGATGAGATGGCTGGATAGCATCACTGACTCGATGGACGTGAGTCTGGGTGAACTACGGGAGTTGGTGATGGACAGGGAGGCCTGGCATGCTGCAATTCGTGATGTCGCAAAGAGTCGGACACGACTGAGCGACTGAACTAAACTGAGTCTCATAGATTATGAGTGACTAAACAGTACTTTTCATTGGACTGACAAATCATGTGCTCTGTCTCTGCTATTTTTAATCTATCATTTAGACAAAGCATGGCATACTATAGAACCCCAACAAATATTTATTGAAATAGAAAAGAACAAACCTTGTCATGTTAGAAACACAGTGAAATGACTCTTCATAATCAAGATACTATTTCACTAAGGATTACAGATCTGTACAGAAGTGTCGTAAATCTTAAAACAAAAAAATAAAAATTTCTTCTTACAGTTTGTCCAAATGGAGCTTGTTGTCTTGGTGGTAGTGGTAATGCAGCTGGTGAAACAGTGCTCACTGCATGAATTCCAGAGGAAAAATGAGATTGAATCTAATGCGGGTACAAGTTAATGTTGACTTTCCCAAGTTCCAAGATCAATATTAATTACTGCTGTGCCACGTAATTATAAAAGTGCCATTTGATGTTTCACACCAAGAACATGGGTAGGGAGAAAAAAGAACTTGGGTTAGATCTGTGGTTTCTAAGTTTGTAGTTACCATCACTTCCTCTTTGGAACACTGAAGTTAGGATAGATGATTATTGTTACTGTATTAATGTCTATAGAGGTATTGCCCTAAGGGGGATATTCATTCTGGTTTGCCCAGGGTGAATCTGGGGCATCCTGGTCTGTACCTGTTTTCCTGGTACACTTATTAAAAGCCTCTTTCACTCAGAAGTGTCCTATTGTACCCAAACCTATTCATCTTTGGGAGACTCCTCACTTTCTGAGATGACAAGATTTCCAGTCTCATCTTGTACATTTTCTGTGCAGACACCTGGAATAGAATATTTCTCAAAGGAGTCCCAACCCTGTTGAGTGATAAATGACATCTGGCAGCCACAGTTTGGGCGTTAGAGGTGTCAGTGCTTTTGGGTTGGTCATTGTTTCTTAGCCTGTTCAGTGGAAAGAAGTAGGAATTTTGTAAGAAAAAGTATGCCGTGAGTTCAAACTGAATCATCTGGGAGTTCCCTGGTGGTCCAGTGGTCAGGCTCCACCCTTTCAGTGCCAAGGGTCCAGATTCGATCCCTAGTCGGGGAACTAAGATCCCACAAGCTACAGGGCATAGCCCTCTCCCCCAAAAAGTGTCCTGTTCTGAATAATAAATTTCATGGTTACCCTAGCTTTAGGTGCCAATTCGTGGACACACTCACCAACTTGATAGATTTTGAATATCATCTTTAAAAATTGATTTTTTAAACCCATTGTATGAACTGATTTTTATTTGAAAGTTCTGCTAATGAATTTTACGTGTTCATAATAAATGCTTTGCATGCACATGTGCTAAATTGCTTCAGTCAGTCCTGTCTGACTTTTCGCAACCCTATGGACTGTAGCCTGCCAGGCTCCTCTGTCCATGGAATTCTCCAGGCAAGAATACTGGAGTGGGATGCCATGCCCTCCTCCATGGGATTGTGGCATTTAGAAATTACAACTCTGATAACTGGCATGTTAGAGCTTTGCTACCTAATCTATTTATGAGACTAAATCCCCAAAGATAACTTTGTCATCTGCCTTGTTTTCATGAAATCATGGTGAAGAATGTGCAGCTGTATGATCATAGACATGTCGCAGGCTTGGCCTCTGGTAGAAATAATTATTAATCTCAGAATGAAGAACTCTTTTCTCGAGTTGTTTAGTCCTTTGCTCAAATCATCCTTTCATTGGCTTTGACTATATCCTTTTTCTTCTTTAACATAAAGAACCTGTTATTTTCTTCATCAGAAATATCATGTGTGATTTTAGCTTCCTTTTCAGTCTCATGCTGCTTTTTTTCCAGAAAACTTTACTTCCATGAAGCTTTTTCATGGATGTAGGGATGTCCCTCCCTCTATCAGAATCACCTAAGGAGGTTTTGTTCTATTTTAATTTTTTAAAATTTTATTGAAGTATAATTGACTTACAGTGTTAATTTCTGCTATACAGCTAAGGGATTCATTTATATATATATATATATATATATGCTCTTTTTCATATTCTTTTCTGTTAGTATTGAATGTAGTCTCCTGTGCTATACAGTAGGACCTTGCTGTTTATCCATCCTATATGTAATAGTTTGCATCTGCTAATTCCAAACTCCAATCCTTTCTTCCCCTCTCCCTCCCTCTACCTTGGCAGCGTCAGATCTGTTCTCTGTGTCTATGAGTCTGTTTCTGTTCATTTTTGTCGTATTTTAGATTCCACATATAAGTGATAACGTGATATTTGCCCCTTTCTCTTAGTATAATAATCTCTAGGTCCATTCACATTGCACATGGCATTATTTTATTCTTTGCGTGCTAAGTCGCTTCAGTCGTGTCCAACTCTGTGTGACCTTGTGGACTGTAGCCCGCCAGGCTCTTCTGTCCATGGGTTTCTCCGGGCAAGAATACGGGAGTGGGTTGCCATTTCCTCCTCCAAGTGATCTTCCTGACCCAGGGATCACACCCGCGTCTCTTAATGTCTCCTGCATTGGTAGGCGGACTCTTCACCATTCTTCTTTATGACTAAGAGTCCATTGTGTATATATACCTATGTGTTGTATGTGCTGTGCTTAGTCACTCAATCATGGCCAACTCTTTGCGACCCCATGGACTGTAGCCTACCAGGCTCCTCTGTCCGTGGGGATTCTCCAGGCAAGAATACTGGAGTGGGTTGCCGTGCCCTCCTCCAGGGGATCTTCCCAACCCAGGGAGCGAACCTAGGTCTCCCACATTGCAGGTGGATTCTTTACCATCTGAGGCACCAGGGAAGTATATACATATGTACACATATATATACACACAATTTTATATGTATATATTTTTTTATCCATGCATCTGCTGATGGATATTTCAGTTGCTTCCATGTCTTGGCTCTTGTGAATAGTACTGCTGTGAATACAGGAGTGCATATACCTTTTCAAATTACATTTTTGTCTGGTTATATGCCCAGAGGTGGGATTGCTGATCATATGGCAAGTCTATTTTTCGTTTTTTTGGGCGAACTTCTCTGCTGGTTTCCAGTGGTGGCCGCACCAGTTCACATTCCCACCAGCAGTGGCAGAGTATTCCCTTTTCTCCACACCCTCTCCAACCATTATTTATAGACTTAAGTGATGGCTCTTCTGACCAGTGTGAGGTGGCACCTCATTGTAGCTTCAGAAACATCTGAGATTTTCAATACAGATTACTAAGCCTCATTCAATTCTGCTGAATCTGAATCTCTGAGGTTGGTACACAGCAATAGTAGTCGACACTAATTTTTGTCCTCATCGCTTCCTTCCCATTTTCTCTCCCCTTCCCCTGTCTTACTCCTCCATTCATGATTAGTGGTCTTATCTCCAAAGAAATTTGCTAAAAATCACATTCCTTAGATCATAATCCTTTGCCAAGATTCAATCTGATTCAGTAGATTTGCCATGGAACCCCAGGAAGCTTTTTTTTTTTAAGACTGTATTTTTAGAGCTGTTTTAGGTTCAGAGCAAAGTTGAGAAGAGAAAGTACAGAGAATTCTTACCTACCCTCTGCCCATAAAGCACAGCCTCCTCCACTAGAGTAGTACATTTGTTACAATCAATGACACACTGATTATCATTCAAAGCCCATGGTATGTATACTAGGGTTCATTCTCGGTGTTACACATTCTGTGGATTTGGACGAATGTTTAATGGCATGCATCCACCATTATTCTGTCATATAAGATAGTTCCACTGCCCTAAAAATCCTCCATACTCTGTTTATCCCTTTTCTTCTCTTAACATGTGGAAATCACTTACAGTTTTGCCTTTTTCATTTCCTTTGTCATTTAGTTGGTATCACACAGCATGTAGCCTTTTCAGATTGGCTCCTTTCACTTAGTAATATGTATTTGTTTCCTCCATGTCTTTTCATTGGTTCATAGCGCTATTTTATTACTGAATAATGTTTCATCGTCTGTATTTATCGCAGTTTGTCCATTCACCTTATGAAGGACATTGCAGTCGCTTCCAAGTTTTGGTAATTATGAATAAAGCTACTGTACATATCTGTGTGCAGGCTTTTGTGCAGACACAGTTTGGGATAAATACCAAGGAGAGTGAGCATATATTAGTTTTGTAAAAAGTTGCCAAACTCTCTTCCAAAGTGACTGTGCCCTGTTGCCTGTCACCAGCACTGAATGGTAGCACCTGTTGCTCCACGTGCTTGCCAGCACTTGTGTTTTCGGTTTGTTGGACTGGGGCCATTCTGAAATGGCAACCCACTCCAGTATCCTTGTCTGGAAAATCTCGTGGCAGAGAATCCTGGTGGGCTGCAGTCCATGGGGTCGTAAAGAGTCAGCCACAACTGAGCGACTAACACACACACACACGATGAGTGTGTAGAGTTTATTGTGGTTTTAATTTGTAATTACTGATAGCGTACATTTCTCTTGCTTATTTACCATATGTATATCTTTGATGAGGTGTTTGTATAGGCCTTCTGCCTTTTTTTGAATTGGAAGGTTCATTTACTTATTGTTGAGTCTTAGGAATTCTTTGAACAGTTTTAATAACAATCCTTTATCAGATTTGTCTTTTGCAGATATTTTTTCCCAATCTGTGACTTATTTTCTCATTTTCTTGACATTGTCTTTTGCAAAGTTTTTTTTTTTTTTTTTTTTAAATTTCGATGAAATCCAGCTTACCAGCTTATTTCATTCAGGGATCATGCCTTTGGTGTTATATCTAAAAAGTCACTGCCATACTCAAGGTCATCTAGGTATTCTCCTTTGTTATCCTTAAAGAGATTTATAGTTTCTCATTTTACATGTAGGTCTATGATCCATTCTGAGGTAATTTTTGTGAACAGTATAAGGTCTGCATTCATATTCATTTTTAAAAATAGACTTTATTTTTAGAGGAGTTTTTGGTTCATAGCAAAATTGAGTGGAAGGTACCAAGATGAAAGTTTATTTTTAAAATGAGTGTCATAAGTGATCCTGATGCAGATAGTTAAAGAATTGAGTTATGAGGAGCATGGTCATAACGCCATCAAATTCTTACTCATAAGAAGTCAGTTCTGCAAATAATGGTGGGCCTTTGATTTTTCTAAAATCCTTGCATTTCTTTGTAATAGAGAATTAGGCAAAAGAAACACATGAAGTTGCATCTTTGTGTTATGAGATTTAAAGGATTGTCTATAAAGAGTATGCAATGGTGCCTCAAACTGTTCATAAGCTCTCTGCTATAATGTTATTTTTATATTCTAAGTAATATTCCAACCAGTGTAGAGCATAATCAGGAAAGGAGATAATGAAAATCTTCCCAAGCATCAACTTGCTTCATGACCTTGAACACTACAATTTTCTAGTGAATAGTAGCTTTGATATTATTGGTACACAAGCTAAGTTCCAAAATGTCCTTTCTCTGTAGGCACAGAAAATAAGATGACCTTAGTCTGAAAAGAATTGTTAATGGACCCAAAAGTTAACTCACACGTTGTAAGCAACAGGCAAACAGGTCCCTGTGTCAATTAACGTGGGTCAGCAGTGGTTTAACAAACCTGCAGTATTAGAAGCTCTCAGAACAATCACTCCTATGTTAGATAGAAACCTTGGAGTGAGGTTTGAAAAAAAAGTTCTAGAGTTAATGTTCTCTTGCTGTGAGGAAATGTAATTCCTTACTTATAGGAAGGAACAAGCTGAAAATATTAACTTTTCTACAAACCAGAGACTTCAAGGCATCTTGTTTAAATATAAAAATATTTATTAGTGGCAGGTGAGTGTAGGTAGCCAATTGCAAGACATCTTATTATATATATATTCAGTTTAGCTACTGGCCTCCAAACAAGAAATAAAATGTTACCTAAATGTCTAGCCACAGTTAAGATATTTTTTCAACTAAAATTGTTCCTTTAGAATAGCAATTTATCATAAGTTCATTCATCTGTGTTTAAATGATAATTGCAAACTTAGTTAATAGTGATAGATTCTAAGTTTCAAGAACAGAAAGATACCAGAGGATACATTGAAAGTTAAGGAAGACAGAAACAGCAGCCTCACTTGGACTTGTAAAAGAGGAGAAATTTGAATTATTTTCAGGATACAGCATATACAGTTCTATTTCTGTTGCTTAGTCATTTCATCACAAACAGGTTTCTTTTCTGTACATCAAGGTTGTATATTGTCACCCTGCTTATTTAACTTATAAGTAACTCTAACCTGGAAAATCCCATGGACAGAGGAGCCTGGTAGGCTGCAGTCCATGGGGTCGCAAAGAGTCAGACACGACTGAGCGAATTCACGTTCACTTTCCACTTTCATGCATTGGAGAAGGAAATGAAAACCCACTCCAGTGTTCTTGCCTGGAGAATCCCAGGGACAGGGCAACCTGGTGGGCTGCCCTCTGTGGGGTCGCACAGAGCCAGACACGACTGAAGCAATTTAGCAGCAGCAGCAGAGTACATCATGCAAAATGCAGGGCTGGATGAAGCACAAGCTGGAATCAAGATTGCCGGGAGAAATACCAATAACCTCAGATATGCAGATGACACCACCCTTATGGCAGAAAGCGAAGAACTAAAGAGCCACTTAATGAAATTGAAAGAGGAGAGTGAAAAAGTTGGCTTAAAGCTCAACATTCAGAAAACTAAGATCATGGCATCTGGTCCCATCACTTCATGGCAAATAGATGGGGAAACAATGGAAACAGTGACAATTTTTTGGGGCTCCAAAATCACTGCAGATGGTGATTGCAGCCATGAAATTAAAAGACGCTTGCTCCTTGGAAGGCGAGTTATGACCAATCTAGACAGCATATTAAAAAGCAGAGACATTACTTTGCCAACAAAGGTCCATCTAGTCAAAGCTGTGGTTTTTCCAGAAGTCATGTATGAATGTGAGAGTTGGACTATAAAGAAAGCTGAGCACTGAAGTATTGATGCTTTTGAACTGTGGTGTTGGAGAAGACTCTTGAGAGTCCCTTGGACAGCAAGGAGATCCAACCAACCCATTGTAAAGGAGATCAGCCCTGAATATTCATTGGAAGGACTGATGCTGAAGCTGACACTCCAATACCTTGGCCACTTGATGCAAAGAACTGACTCATTGGAAAAGACCCTGATCCTGGGAAAGATGAAGGTGGGAGGAGAAGGGGACGACAGAGGATGAGATGGTGGGATGGCATCAACGACACGATGGACATGAGTTTGAGTAGGCTCCAGGAGTTGGTGATGGACAGGGAGGCCTGGCGTGCTGCAGTCCATGGGGTCGCAAAGAGTTGGACACGACTGAGCGACTGAACTGAACTGATGTGGCTGTTGTTGCACCACTGTAGTGAGTCAGCTTCTCTTGGTCTTCTTTTTTGCTTGCTTCTACCATTATTGACTTTCCACCGTGTCTCTCTGTTTTCTGGCCTCTGCATTTTCTTTTTTTTGTTTTTTTTTTTTTAATTTTATTTTATTTTTAAACTTTACATAATTGTATTAGTTTTGCCAAATATCAAAATGAATCCGCCACAGGTATACATGTGTTCCCCATCCTGAACCCTCCTCCCTCCTCCCTCCCCATACCATCCCTCTGGGTCGTCCCAGTGCACTAGCCCCAAGCATCCAGTATCATGCATCGAACCTGGACTGGCAACTCATTTCTTACATGATATTTAACACGTTTCAATGTCATTCTCCCAAATCTTCCCACCCTCTCCCTCTCCCACAGAGTCCATAAGACTGTTCTATACATCATTGTCTCTTTTGCTGTCTCGTAGACCGGGTTATTGTTACCATCTTTCTAAATTCCATATATATGCGTTAGTATACTATATTGGTGTTTTTCCTTCTGGCTTACTTTACTCTGTATAATAGGCTCCAGTTTCATCCACCTCATTAGAACTGATTCAAATGTATTATTTTTAATGGCTGAGTAATTTCGTCACTTATACTTCCTGCCCTCTCTCCAGGGGTCTCCATTTCTGTCCCACTACCAATTTGTTAATTCCTTTTGATTTCAGATGTCCTAAGAAGGCAGACTTGATTGGTTCAATTTATCATAGCTGTTCCTGTGGGTAGCTTTTGTCTTGGGCCACCTCCTGAACAGCTGATTTGCTTGGGAAGTCGCAACCCCAAGATCAAGCATCTACTCTGTTTAGTCTGTTCTGTCCAGAGGGCAGCTTCACTTTATCCAGCTTCACTTGACTATGAGCTTGGCAGCAGCTCTGAACACCAGTGATTAATCTGACTTCATGAGAGTGCTGGAGATTTGTGCAATATGTGAATACACTGGAAATCAGCCTTCTAGAAAGAGAGAACTTCCCCAGTTCAACCTGATTGGAGGAGTATTCCAACACACCTACCTATCTGAATTAGTGAAATATCTGAGTTAGAGAACATTTTGCATGATCTATTTATAGAAAGTAATATCTTAAAATTGAAAGGGAGACCATAACTAAAGGAAAGATAAAAATATCTGCTTGGAAATACCACAGAATATCCCTTATAAGTGGAATCTAAAATATGACACTAATGAACGTAGTTACAAAACACAAACAGATTCACAGACAGAGAAGACAAGCTTAGGGTTTTACCAAAGGGGAAAGAGGGTGGGGGAGGGGTAAATTAGGATTTGGGATTAACAGGTATAAGCTACTATATATAAAATAGAAAAAAAGGACCTACTGTATAGCACAAGCCAACTCATTGGAAAAGACCCTGATGCTGGGAAAGATTGAGGGCAGGAGGCGACAGAGAAGGAGGTGATTGGGTGACGTCCTCGACACAATGGACATGAGTTTGAGCAAACTCTGGGAGATAGTGAAGGACAGGGAAGCCTGGCCCGCTGTAGTCCATGGGGTTACGGAGTCAGACGCAACTGAGCGACTGAGCATGCACATCCGTGAGAATATATAAGCAATGAAATGTTAGTGTGCTCATGAAGAGTTACGATATTTAAATGATGGATCCAGAGTTAATATTGTTATATAGAATGAACAGGAAAAGCTTTTTACAGTTCTTGGGAATGGAAGAAAACTAGATACTGTTGGGAATAACTGTACTAATGATAATGGCAGATCCTTACACTCTTATGGTATTTAGGATTAGATTGAAAGGGTGTTGAAAGGGTTGTAGAAAGAAATCCTGATGAAACAGAGTGTTTTCTTCTTAGTAAATAAAAACCGTCTCAAATACCATAACTCTAGCAGGCAGCCTAAAGGTACTACTTCTGGATTAAAATATAAGGAAAATATTGTAGTGAGTCTAGTACTTTTTGGTTCTTAACTGAGTTCTAAATTTCTATGCCCTGCCATTTAGTGTCTTCAAACAAATCATATAAAATGTCTCTGAAACTCAGTTTTCTCCTTTGTAAAATTTTAATTGGAATACTAACAAGTGACTTGCTTAGTTTATTCATAGGATTGTTCTAAGAGTCAATTAGAAATGCATAAGAAAGAGCTCTATAAGCTGTAACATAGCTAGCTGATCAATATCAAATAGTTACAAATGACATGCTTGTTGTTTGAGTATGACTGATAAAAATGACTAGATACCAAGTTAGAAATCACATTAATACTGGTATTGAATGTTTTATGAATATATTTGGGGAGACTTAATTCAATCTAATTTTGGATAGTCCCCTAAATAGTTCTAAAACTTCTCTCATGCAGAATCAGGAGATTCTAACAAAAATTGTTTCTACAAGAAATCCTCAAGCATTTTTTCCCTGGGCCAAGGTTCCAAATTCTTTCATTGCTTTGAATAGGGTTGTGATGGTCCTGGAACCTACTGAAAACAAATTAAGAGTAGATACGGAATTTCCTTCATTGAGAAAATTACTAACTCCCCATTTACTCTTCGCTGTCTTTGTTTTCCTCTAGAAAGCGACTGATATATCTATTTGCTAACTTCTTGTACTAATATTTAATATTGTTTGAATAATTATGCAAGCACTGAGCTGAGGGCTTTAGATCTGTGTGTGTGCATTCTCAGTTGCTTTGTGTATTTCCTGTTTAATCTTTCTAACAACTCTCTGAGATAATATCTCCATTTTTTCAGATAAAGGAATACAGGCTTAGAGGGGAACTGAGTAACTTGCCCATAATCATACATGACTGAGTTCTGAGCACTGAGTTCAAGAGTCAGTATTTAAACCAAGGCAGTTTGACCCCAAAGTCCTCATATTTAATAATGATATTTGTATGTTAACATTTTAAAGCTACAAATTTTCCTCTAAACACACTTTTGAGTACCATCCTATACATTTTGATATTTTCATTGTAGTTAATTTCCAAGCATGATATAATTTAAATTTTTATTTCTTCTTTGGTCTATAAGGTTGAGACATTTTAAAAATCATCAAGTACTTGGGATTGTTTTGGCCAAGTTCTTAGTTGCTGGCAGTACCTTTCCTTTGCAATTCACAAAGCTAATTACTAGACACCAGATGTTCTACTGGGGCTTCCCTGGTTTTTTCAAACAGTAAAGAGTCTGCCTGCAATGCAGGAGACCAGGGTTCGATCCCTGAATTGGAAAGATCCTCTGGAGAAGGGAATTGCAACCCCCTCCAGTATTCTTTGCCTGGAAAATCCCATGGAGAGAGGAGCTTGGCAGGCTACAGTCCACGGGGTCGCCAAGAGTCGGACACAACTTAGCGACTAACATACACACACAGATATTCTTCTGTAACCACTGCAGAGAAACCAAATTCCAAGACAGAACCTCTGAGGAAGCATGTGATTTTCACTTTACAAAGTCAGTTCTGCTAAGTCTCACACAACTGTGTCTTATTGGCAACAGGTAGTCCCACACAGAACCTTAGCTTTGAGGGAATGGGAGAAATCTCTTTGACCTTTGACCTTCCAGCTCTGAAGAAATACTACAGATGAGTTGAAGTCATATTGATTGAGGCAGCCTTCAGCATCTGCTTTTGTTACTCATTTTGAGGGTTTTTCGGGGCTTCCCTGGTAGCTCAGCTGGAATCCACCTGCAATGCAAGAGACCCCAATTCAATTCCTGAGTTGGGAAGATCCACTGGAGAAGGGATAGGCTACCCACTTCAGGATTCTTGGGCTTTCCTGGTGGCTCGAATCGTAAAGAATCTGCCTGCAATGCAGGAGGCCTGGGTTCAATCCTGGGGATGGGAAGATCCCCTAGAGAAGGGAAAGGCTACTCACTCCAGTATTCTAACCTGGAGAATTCCATGGGGTGCAAAGAGTTGGACACAACTGATTGAGTTTCACTTGAGGGTTTTTCTCATTGTGGTCAGAAAATATAAGTTTAAACAGAGGGGATCCATTTATGTGAGGATGTTTTTAATAAATATGTTGGAAATTTTTTTGGAGATTTGTGACAGTTTGAAAAAACTTACAGAAATCAAATAGCCCAGAGATATCAAAAGAGTAAGAAAAATGATAGGGATATCATCCATGTAAAAAATATATGTAGACACTAGTCTATTTTATCATTTATTGCCATAAAATATACACAAATCTATTATGAAAAGTTAAAATTTATCAAAATTTATGCATACAAACACAGGCCATACCTGGCACCATTTGCAGATGAAAGATAAACATAAAACTGCAGTATTAAGTCATAATTGTATACAATTAACTTTAGTGCATACTATACTGCTATAATAATTTTGTAGCCACCTCCTGTTGCTATTGCAGTGAGCTCCACTTAAAATGCTGTGTGATGTTAATCATCTCTGCATGAGCAGTTTGTTTCTCCAGTAAATTGTGTATCACAGTAAAAAGTGATCTCTTATGATTCTTGCATGTTTTTCACCTTTTTTAGTGCAGTACCATAAACCTTGAAAAACACCATGGGCCCCATACAAAGTGCTGCTAGTGATGCTGGAAATACTCACAGGAAGCAGAGAAAAGTCATGGAAAAGTTGAGTTGCTTTATATGTGCTATAGATCAAGGTCTGCAGCTGTGGTTGCCCACCATTTCAAGGTAAATGAATTTAGGATAAAGGCTATTGTAAAAAAAAAAAAAAGGAAATTCATGAAGCTATTGCTGTAGCTGTGCCAGCAGACACAAAAACCTTGCACTTTTTGCAAAATACCTTTTTAGCTTGTATTGAAAATGCAGCTTTTATGTGGGTTCAGGATTGCTATCAAAAAGGCATACCTATAGACTCTAATATGATTTGAGAAAAAGTGGAGAAAAAATATGCCAACTTAAAGCAAAAGGAATGTAAAGGATCTAAAGCTAGAGACTTTAATACCAGAAAGATAGTTTGACAGTTACAGAGGTGTGGCTTAAAAAGTATCAAGTAACAGGAGAAGCAGCTTCTGTTGACCAGGAGGCGGCAGACAAGTTCCCAGATGCCATTATGAAAATCATTAAGGAGAAGGGATATCTGCCTGAACAGGTTTTTAATGCAGATGAAACTGCCTTATTCTGGGGGGCAAAAAAATGCCAACAAGGACACTTAATAGTAAGGAATAGAAACATGCACCAAGATTTAAGCAGGAAGAGATAAGCTAACTACTGTTTTGTGAAAATACAATCAGTTTTATGACCAAGACAGCCCTTAGCTATACAGCTGCTAATCCCTGGGCCTTAATGGGGAAAGATAAGCACCGGCCGTCTGTCTTTTGGTTGTACAAGGCCTAGACAATGAGAACCTTTTCTGGGGATTGATCCCAACAATGTTCTGTCTCTGAAGTCAGAAAGTACCTTACCAGAAAGGAACTGCCTTTTAAAGTTCTTTTGATACTGGAAAACGTCCCTGGCCACCCAGAACCCCATGAATTCAATACTGAAGGCATCAAAGTGACCGCTTGCTCCCAAACACATCTCTAACTCAGCCTCTAGATCAAGAAGTTCTAGGGACCTTTAAGACTCATTAGCATGGTACTATACAGAAAGAATTGTTAATGCTATGGCAAAGTACCCAGATACAGAGAACATCATGAAAGTCTGAAATGATTACACTGTTGAAATGATTACATCATTGAAGATGTCATCATAGTTACAGAAAAAGCCATGAAAACCATCAAGCCCAAAACTATAAATTCCTGTTGGAGTAAACGGTATCCAGATGTTGGCATGATTTCACAGAATTTATAGGGAAATCATGAAAGAGATCATGGATATGGAAAAAAAAAAAAGTGGGGTGGGGTCGGGTGGGTGAAGGGTTTCAAGATACAGATCTCAGAAAACTTCAAGAGCTGCTGGATACCACACTAGAGGAATTGACAGAAGATGACTTGACGGAGGCAAGTGCTTCTGAACCAGTGCCAGATGAGGAAAAAGATGTGGAAGAAGCAGTGCCAGAAAATAAATTGACATAGTCTGGCAGAAGGGTTTCAGTCATTTAAGACTGCTTTTGACTTCTTTACAACACAGACCCTTTTATGGATATGGACACTGAAACAAAAGCAAATGGTGGAGAAAGCATTGATAGCATATAGAAACAGTTTTTAGAAGTATGAAAAAGCAAAAAAGTCAGAAGAGATTATTAAGTATTTTGATGTTATACTGAATGTGCTCCCCTGCCTCCCTTTCCACCTCCTCCACCTCTCCCACCCCTGAGACAGCAAGACAAAGCTGTCCTCTTCCTCCTTGTCCTCAGCCTACTCAGTGTGACGATGACAAGGATGAAGACCTTTATGATGATCCACCTCCACTTAATGAGTAGTAAAGAAGCGCTGTGCCATATGGTTATCGTACGAAAACTTATCTGTTGTATATGTGTGTGTATCTTTGTGTGAAAATCTAGTAACTTATACAAGAGCTATATGAGATGTTTTTGTGTCATCATGGTTCTCATCACTGCCTAAGTATTCATGGTGTAGAACTTTGTGTGCAAGACTTGTGTTGAAGTGGATAGCATATCCTTCCATAGGCATAAGGTGAGTGACAGTTAATATAAAATGAATAATGTGTTGATTTTCTCACTGTTTTATAACTTTGCTTTCAGAGACTCACAGTGCTATACAGTATGCCTTTCTTTTTCTTGTAATTGAAGAAACTGCATATCAGACTATCATCCCAAGTGTTGCAAAGAGTTGGACATGACTGAGTGACTGAACTGAACAATTGATTTATAATAGTATATTAGTTTCAGGTGTATAACAGTAGTTCAATACTTTTATGGATTATACTCCATTTAAAGTTGTTACAAAAAATGAATTTATTACCCTTTTCTGTACAAAATGCATTTTGTTGCTTATTTATTTTTTATATAGTAGTTTGTATCATTTAACCCCTGTCTTGATCCTCCCCCCTCTCCTTTCCCCACTGGTAACCAATGGTTTGTTCTCTGTATCTGTTATCTGTGAGTCTGTTTCATTATATTCATTCATTTTATTTTTTAAATTGCACATGTAAGTGGTTCAGTTCAGTTCAGTTCAGTCGCTCAGTCGTGTCCAACTCTGCGACCCCATGAATCACAGCACGCCAGGCCTCCCTGTCCATCACCAACTCCCGGAGTCTACTCAAACTCATGTCCATCGAGTCGGTGATGCCATCCAGCCATCTCATCCTCTGTTGTCCCCTTTTCCTCCTGCCCCCAATCCCTCCCAGCATCAGGGTCTTTTCCAGTGAGTCAACTCTTCCCATGAGGTGGCCAAAGTACTGGAGTTTCAGCTTTAGCATCATTCCTTCCAAAGAAATCCCAGGGCTGATCTCCTTCAGAATGGACTGGTTGGATCTCTTTGCAGTCCAAGGGACTCTCGAGTCTTCTCCAACACCACAGTTCAAAAGCATCAACTCTTCAGTGCTCAGCTTTCTTCACAG
Source organism: Bos indicus (assembly GCF_029378745.1). Lineage (NCBI taxonomy): Eukaryota > Metazoa > Chordata > Mammalia > Artiodactyla > Bovidae > Bos > Bos indicus. The sequence goes on from NC_091766.1 coordinate 80,747,456, forward strand.
TCCAACTCTCACATCCATACATGACCACTGGAAAAACCATAGCCTTTACCGGACGGACCTTTGTTGGCAAAGTAATGTATCTGCTTAACAGAATATTATCTTTCTATGACGTATTTTACTAAGCATAATACCCTCTAGGTCCATCCACATTGTTGCAAATGGCAGAATTTCATCCATTTTTGTGACTGAGCACCCCACTCCAGTACTCTTGCCTGGAAAACCCCATGGATGGAAGAGCCTGGTAGGCTGCAGTCCATGGGGTCGCTAAGAGCCGGACACGACTGAGCGACTTCACTTTGACTTTTCACTTTCATGCATTGGAGAAGGAAATGGCAACCCACTCCAGTGTTCTTGCCTAGAGAATCCCAGGGACGGGGGAGCCTGGTGGGCTGCCGTCTATGGGGTCGCACAGAGTCAGACACGAATGAAGCAACTTAGTAGCAGCAGCAGCAGCAGTATTCAGTTTTATATATATGTCACATCTTCTTCATTTATTCATCTGTTGGTGAATACTTAGTTTGCTTCCAAATCTTGGCTATTGTGAATAATGCTGCAATGAAAGTTGGGGTGCATGTAGCCCTTTTTTATAATTAGTGTTTTCATTTTCTGCAAATATATTCCCAGGAGAATTACTGGGTCATGTGGTAGTTCTGTTTTTACTCTCTTGAAGAAATGCCATACTGTTTTACACAGTTGTTATTGTTCAGTTGCTAAGTCATGTTTGACTTTTTGCAACCCCGTGGACTGCAGCACTCTGGGCTTCCCTGCTGCTGCTGCTGCTGCTGCTAAGTCGCTTTAGTCATGTCCAACTCTGTGCAACCCCATAGACAGCAGCCCACCAGGCTCTGCCATCCCTGGGATTCTCCAGGCAAGAACACTGGAGTAGGTTGCCATTTCCTTCTTCAGTGCGTGAAAGTGAAAAGTGAAAGTGAAGTCGCTCAGTTGTGTCTGACTGTTCGCTACCCCATGGACTGCAGCCCACCAGGCTCCTCCATCCATGGGATTTTCTAGGCAAGAGTACTGGAGTGGGGTGCCATCGTCTTCTGCACTGGGCTTCCCTGTCCTTCCCTATCTCCCAGAGTTTTTTCAGACTCACATCCATTGAGTCAGTGATATCATCTAACTGTCACATCCTCTGTTGCCCCCCTGTCCTCCTACCTTCAAGCTTTTCCAGCATCAAGGTCTTTCCAGTGAGTCGGCTCTTTACATCAGGTGGCCCAAGTATTGGAACTTCAGCTTCAGCATCAGTCCTTTCAATAAAGAGGGTTGGTTTCTGCTAGGATTGACTGGTTTGATCTCTGCACCAATTTCTGTTCCCACCAACAGTATAGTAGGGTTCCCTTTTCTCTACTTCCTTTCCAACACTTGTTATTTGTAGACTTTGATGATATTCATTCTGACAGGTGTGAGGTGATATCTCATTGTGGGTTTGCTTTGCATTCTCTGATGATAAGCAGTGTTGAGCATATTTTTAATTAGAAATGTTGAGCATATTTTCATGTCCTTGTTGGCCATCTGTATGTCATCTTTGAAAAAATGTCAACTCAGATCATCTGCCCATTTTAAAATTTTTTGTTAAAATATTGAGTTGTATAAGCTGTTTATGGGCTTCCCTGATAGCTTGGTAAAGAATCTGCCTGCAATGCAAGAGATCCTGGTTCCATCCCTGGGTCAGGAAGATCCGCTGGAGAAGGGTTAGGCTACCCACTCCAGTATTCTTGGACTTCCTTTGTGGCTTAGCTGGTAAAGAATCACCTGCAATGCGGGAGACCTGGGTTTGATCCCTGGGTTGGGAAGATCCCCTGGAGAAGGGAAAGGCTACTCACTCCAGTATTCTGGCCTGGAGACCTGGATTTGATGCACGGGTTGGGAAGATCCCTGCAGAAGGGAATGGCTATCCACACCAGTATTCTGGCCTGGAAAATTCCATGGACTGTATAGTCCATGGGGTGACAAAGAGTCGGACACGACTGAGTGAATTTCACTCATATGAGCTGTTTATATATTTTGGATATTAACCTTTTATTGGTCGTATCCTTTGCAAATATTTTCTTCCAGTCAATAAATTGTGTTTTTATTTTGTTGATAATGTTCTTTTCTGTAAAAAGATTTAGGTTTAATTAGGTCCTATGTGTTTATTTTTACTTTTGTTTCTTTTGCCTTAGGAGACAGCTCTAAAATAAATTGCTATGATTTATGTCAAAAAGTGTTCTGCCTATGTTCTCTTCTAGAACTTGGGTGGTTTCAGGTCTTACATTTAGATCTTTAAACAAGTGTGTGTGTTAGTGTAGCAGTGTTTCCAATACTATATTATGAATATGACTGTAATACTGTATGCCATAAAGTTTTTGAAATGATTCATTCATTAGTGTATAGACGAGGCTGCTGCTGCTGCTAAGTCACTTCGGTCGTGTCCGACTCTGTGTGACCCCAGAAACGGAAGCCCACCAGGCTCCCCTGTCCCTGGGATTCTACTGTGAAGCAGTTCTGTCAGATACACTAGGCTACAGTAAAGCAATAAATCATAATGCTGCTTCCTCCTTATCAATGCACCAACTCTCAAAACTCATCAGTAAGTAAACAATTTAGTACATGAATGGGCAACAGATTTGAACTGACCTGTTACCAGAGAAGGCAAATGAATGGGAAATAAGCACATTAAGTGATGTGTAACATCATCAATTATTAGAGATATGTAAATTAAAGCTCCATCTAGTTAAAGCTATGGTTTTTCCAGTAGTCATGTATGGATGTGAGAGTTGGACTATAAAGAAAGCTGAGCACCAAAGAATTGATGCTTTTGAACTGTGGTGTTGGAGAAGACTCTTGAGAGTCCCTTGGACTGCAAGGAGATCCAACCAGACCATCCTAAAGGAAATCAGTCCTAAATATTCATTGGAAGGACTGATGCTAAACCTGAAGCTCTAATACTTTGGCCTACTGATGTGAAGAACTGATTCATTTGAAAAGATCCTGATGCTGGGAAAGATCGAAGGCAGGAGGAGAAGGGGATGACAGAGGATGAGATGGGATGGCATCACCGACGGCAATGGACATGAGTTTGGGCAAGCTCCGAGAGTTGGTGATGGACAGGGAAGCCTGGTGTGCGGCAGTCCGTGGGGTTGCAAAGAGTTGGACCGACTGAGCGACTGAACTGAACTGAAATTAAAGTCACAATAAGATACCAGTGTACACCTGTTAGAATGTCTTAAAACAGACACATACACATAACATATAAAACCAAATGCTGGTGAGAATGTGGAGCAACTGAAATTCTTATACTTTGCTGGTGAGGATGAAAAATAGTACAGCCACTTTAGAAAGCAATGTGGCAATTTCTATTAAATATACAATTGCCAGGTTTTCCTGGTGGCTCAGACAGTAAAGAATCCTGCAATGAAGAGACCCGGGTTCAATCCCTGAGTCGGGAAGATCCTCCGGAGAAGAGACTGGCTACCCACCCCAGTATTCTTGCCTGGAGAATCCCGTGGACAGAGCGGGTTACAGTCCATGGTATTGCAAAGAGTCAGACACGACTGAGTGACTAACGCTTCCACTTCATACACTTGCCATGTGATTTAACATTCCTACTCCTAGATATTTAGTCTAGAAAAACAAAAACTTACATTCACACAAAAACTTACACATGAGTATTTATAACAGCATTATTCAGAATGGCCCATTTCTGGGAACAATCCAAATGTCTTCAGCTGGTGACTGGGTAAACACACTATGATAGCTCCATACAACGGAGTACTTTACAGCAAGGAAGAGGAACATACTGTGGGCGCAAATGACAACACAGGTAAAGCTCTCGTGTGTTGTGTTGAATGAAAGAAGACAGTCCGGAAAGGTTACATATTCATGATTTTACTTATGTGACATTCTGGACAAGGCAAACTAGAGGGAAGGAGAACAGATTAATGATTGCATGAGATTAGTGTTGGGGGAGAGTAGAGCCTGACGAAGAATTTAGGGGAGTTCTGGATCCTGATTGTGTTTGTGATTACACAAATCTGTGCATTGAACTGTACATCAAAAGTAAGTCTGTATGTAAATTAAAAAGAAAGCAAAACCGTATTTAAAGACAATGCAGATCATTTTAAAATACATTATAAAAAAATAATAAAAAATAAAATACATTATCATCTATATCAATTTAAAAACATTATCATCTATATCAATTTAAAAATTAATAGACATAAAAATGAAAGAAATTCTGACACATCCTACAATGTAGATGAACCTTAAGGACACTATGCTGAATGAAATAAGCCAGTTATAAGAAGACAGATAAACTGTATGACTCCACTTACATGAGGCACGCAGAGTAGTCAAATTCGTAGAGATAGAAGGTAGAATGGGTGGCTTGCAGGATGGAGTAATGGGGCTTTACAGTTAAATGGGTACAGAGCTTCTGTTTGGGGTGATTAAAGGTTCTCATGAAGGATGGTGGTGATATGTGCACAAAACTATGAGTATACTTAATGGTACTAAACTGTGCACTTAAAATGGTTGAAACGGTAAATTCTATGTATATCTTGAAAGAGAAAGTGAAAGTGAAGTCGCTCAGTCATGTCCGACTCTTTGCGATCCCATGGACTGTAGCGTACAGCCTCTTCTGTCCATGGGATTTTCCAGACAAGAATACTGGAGTGGATGTATATCTTACATGCACACAAAAAAGTTAATGGATCACATATTGCTTTTACGTAGGTCTTGACTGAGAAATACTAGGGAAGATGCCTTAGATATGCCCTATTCAGGTTAATTTTGTGTGTGCTTTAAAAAACAAAGAAGTTAATCTGTTAACTGTTTCCAAAAAGTCATATATGATTTCTGTGTAATATGTTGCCATAGAACTTTGTTAATCACAAAATAAGTTACAATAAATTCTCAGTGCAAAAACTTGCTTTAAACCCTTCTGCAAAGCCCTACGCAGCAAGAAAAGCCATGTTTCCTCCCATAACTAATTGCAGAGAAATCACAGATAGTTATATAATTGCTCTGATTCTCATCCTGAGGATACAGGAGCCAAATGTGAAGGCAACGCTCTGTGGGAGAGAGCTGCTTTGCAAGGACTTTATCAGGCTGTGTCCTGGGAGGGTTAGAACAGAACTTCAGAAGGTGTGGGATTTACCCTGACTCCAAACAGACTCAACAATCAAATATGCTTTTTCCAACTAAGTCATATCCGAACTGTGAAAGGTTAGGCTATTGTGGTTGTGCCAGAACTGTTCCTTGAGCCAACCTAATTCTAGATTAAAAAAGAGAGAACATGAGGTGTCAGGGGGACAGTTAAAAATCCCTTCTGCACTTGGAAGGACTCAAAGCTAAGGGAAAAGGGGGAAATGGAACTCAGGAAATGGAACTTTTTAATGGATGTTTTAAATTATTTTTTATACGGTTGTATTATTCTACTGACAAAAATCAATGTAAGTAACCAACAAGTGCTGTTCCTCGTTTACTTCATTCTTCAGGTGGCTTATCTTAGGATCAATAGCAAGGTCGGGCTTTAATGGCAACAGAAAAATTCAAGTTAGATTGTCGTTTTACAAAAGCTTAATGCTGAGTCACAGATGTTCATGATCACATTGAAGTGAATAATGGGCAAATGACACATTCACCCTTTTGGTAGATTGCATTATCATTCAAAATATTTGTTGCCCTTCCCTGAGATCACCTTCCTGCAGGAAAATAATACTCCCTGGCTGTTAAACTCAGGCATGGCCAAATGACTTCCTTTAGGTAATAAATTATGAGCAGAAGTGACGTGTGTCACTTCAGAGCAGAAATATTAAGAATGAGCATCATGTCCGCCATATCTTTTATTCTTCTGCTATAAGACCAGCAGCATTCCAGATAAAAGCTGCTCTGTGAGTCTTGGTCTGTGAGTGGAGCTGACCTGTGATAGACATGTAACATGAGTGGAAAATCAACCTGCTCATTTGGAGTTGTTTATTCCTGCAGCATTACTTAGCCTATACTGACCTTTGCACGTTTCCATCCGCACTACAGCAGCCGCATAGTTGTTTAGGTAGTTTGTATAACATTTTGCTTAGGCTTTTTATTTACCTATTTATCCTTTCCTAAAGACCAAATTTAAACAATTTATTTTTCCTTCTTTGATAACAGAATCCCAACTTTTGTTCTAGCTGCAATGTGCCCAACTAATAGTTTGATTTTGTTTGTCATTGTTTAGTTGCTCAATTGTGTCTGACTCTTTTGCGACACCGTGGACTATATAGCCTGCCAGGTTCCTCTGTCCATAGGATTTCCCAGGCAAGAATACTAGAGCGTGTTATTATTTCTTTCTCCAGGGGATCCTCCTAACCCAGTGATCAAACCTGTGTCTTCTGCATTGGCAGGTGAATTCTTTACCACTGAACCACTAGTGAATCCCTCTAGTTTGATTAGTCTAAACCAATCACAGCAACTCTGTTCCTCCTTGAGAGTATTAAAATTGGTCTACAGATAAGCGTCTTATCAGGGCTTCCCAGACAGAGGAGCTTGGTGGGCTACAGACCATAGGGTCACAAAGAACCATACACAATGGAGAATGCAAGCATCTGATCTGGCTCTGAAAGTGACAGTGAAAGTGAAAGTCGAGTTGTGTCTGACTCTTTGTGACCCCATGGACTATACAGTCCATGGCATTCTCCAGGCTGGAATACTGGAGTGGGTAGCTTTCCCCTTCTCCAGGGGATCTTCCCAACTCAGGGATCGAACCCAGGTCTCCCGCATTTCAAGCAGACTCTTTACCAGCGGAGCCACAGATCTAACTCTGAGATTTAAGGGGAATCTGCTAGAGGACTCAGGACATACTGTTCCTCTCTGAGAAGAGCAGCATGCAAAGAGGAAGTTGTTTCTGTCCACTTTTAGCTTTGAAAGCTGTAGTATAAGAATGTGATGCCTGGAACTATGGCCACAAAAGCAGTGAAATCAAGAATAGAAAGAGCTGGAGTCTTTGATGACACAATTGAACCATCAAATCAAGCTTAGGATTGCTGACCTAGACTTAGTGAACTATTAACATCCTTATAGTTCAAGCTGTAAGTCTGATTTTTCTTTTCCTTGCCATCAAAGGAACACCAGCCAGCTGCTGTATTGAGCAACAGCAACTCCACAGCTTAGATCATAGATTTAGGCAAGCAGGGCTGCCTTTCAATGCTCAACGTGAGTTTGGTCTTTTTTATAGTTTCTTGGAACAGTCTTCATTTTGGCATTCTGTGATTATCCAGTATTTCCAGATATTTCTTGTTTTTTATAGTAGTTTTCTATTTCACAAACCATGTTTTATTACTTTTGTTTAGTCGCTAAGTCGTGTCCAACCATTTTGTGACCCCACCAACTGTAGGCTGCCAGGCTTCTCAGTCCATGGAGTTTCCCAGGCAAGAATACTGGAGTGGGTTGCCATTTCCGTGCTTTATGACTTGTGTTTGTGGATCCTTGAAAAGATCTCAAAAATCTGGTCATTCTTTAATTTTTATAGGTATCTGTTTCTTTGTTGTGGTACCTGAGTTTGCGTTCTGGACATCATGTAGGAGTGTTACTTTCATTTTACATTTCTGGAAACACATAAACATCTCAATTGTTGCTGTGCTGCTTTCCTTTCATCTCTGTTTTATACATATTTCATTTTTGCCAAAAATGTTTTAATATTTGGTGTCCCTTTTTATTGCTTATGCTACCATGTACTTCTTTTGTCCTTGTAAATAAGAGAAAAATATACAAAATTTATCTTGTGCAATTATTTAAATCAATCCTGGTAGCTATTTTGAAAAATTCCCCTAAGAGCAGCTAAGTTACTATTAAACTAATAGCTTTTTTTTTTTCCTGAGTGGTCCATGTTCATAAACGTCACAATAGCTATTTCTTTTAATTTATATTTTCCTGTTTTAATTTGCTTAGTATAAATTAGCTAGCAATTGATTGTATTTGCAATTTTTCTCCACTTTTTATATCCTCCATTTTATGGACAGGCTGCCCTTAGGTCAAGTTTTGTTGCTACTTGGCACCTGTGAATTCTTAGCATTCTTTCTTAGATTTATGCCTTGAATCAGGAAAGCTTTATTTAAAAATCTGTTTTTGAACATTGGCCCATAAAATTTTCTTGGATAGACTAATGTACCCAGTTCTCAAGGAGTTTAATGGCTCTTTCACCTTGTTGATTTATTGTGGGTTTTTTTTTTTTTTTTTTTTTTCTTTTTTGGGAGCATTTCCATTCTTCCATCAGCTCACAGAAACCTTGAAACATCTGTGCTTGGGAGAACAGTGGTCACATGGAAATGAAAAGCACATTTAGCTGCTTTGTTGCTGCATATCATATGGCAAATAAAAGTCATAGGCCCTTGACATTCCAGACAGCCAGTGGTGTACAAACAGCTTGTGTTCTGATGGTCTGTATACCAGTTGGTTATTTGAAATGCATTTCCCCATGGAAACAAGGTTAAGAGGTTTCTAGGTTAGTTCATAAAAGCCTGTTTCACCCAGAAAATAACTAAAATTCTACAGATTGCTGTAAGAGCAGAATATTTTGAGTCTTAAAGAGCTAGAAAAGCAATACAATTGAATAAGAAAGAGATTTTAAAAACGTATGTTGAAGCTGATTGTCAAGGAAAAACAAATTTAACTAGATGGGGATATAATTGTCAGGGGTGTTGGGAGGGGGCATATGGGGATATGAAATTGGCAGGGAGCCAATTTCCACACAGCAGTGAGGGAAGGGGCCATTTTGCAAGATGGATCCTGGGAACTAGAGGAAGTGAAGCCAAGGGAAAGGGTAGGTGATTTGGCGGCAATTTCGCTCAGATAAATTCCATGGTTTCAAAGAGTAAAGCATAAGGGATAACTTGAGAAGTGTTCAAAAGTTTTGATTCAAAATAAAAAAGCTATTTTAGGGACTTCCCTGGTGGTCTAGCAGTTAGGACTGTGCTTCCAATACAAGGGGCACCAGGTGGATCCATGATTGAGGAACATCATGGGTGTGTTCATCCATGGGTGTGTTCATGTGGAACATCATTCCACATGCCACGTAGCATGCACATTTTTAAAAAAATTTTTAATTAAAAAAAGCTACTTTATATTTGTTATAGGTTAGATCCTTGGGTTGGGAAGATCCCCTGGAGAAGGAAATGGCAACCCACTTCAGTATCCTTGCCTAGGAAATCCCATCAACAGAGGAGACTAGCAGGCTGCAGTCCATGGGGTTGCAAAGAGTCAGACACAACTTGGTGATAAAATAGCAACAGCAACATTTGTTGCAATGTGATTATGTGTGATTACAAACTGTCTTGTGCATTTGCAGGGACAGAGTTGGAGAGAGCTAGCTTAGTAACTAGGTCCCCAGGAGCAAAGAATAAAGTAGCTCCCCATGCAGGGTTTGTAGGAACTAGTTCACAAACTGACAGTTTGCTAACCCCTTTATCAGCTTACGGAAGTGGGTTTATATATATAAACCTAATGTCAGCAATACCTGTCATTTATATAAAAGTGATATTTTAATTCCTTAAATAGGAAGGGCAAAATCTTCTGAATAAAAGACAGGCCTTTAAATTTAAATAAATGCAATTGTACTATAAACTTACTACACTGTTCTTACTTTTCTAATTTCACAGAGAAACAGTGAAACTTTATAAACCCAATGTTTTGAGAAACACGGTCTAGATGACTTCCTAAATGTCTTTTCTGCAAGATGACATATGACACATTTTGATATTTTTTGAAATAAAAGCCTGCTAAAAATATGAGTGTGTCTGTGTGTGTGTGTGCTCATTTGCTCAGTCATATCTCTTTGCGACCTCATGAATGATAACCCACCAGGCTCCCCTATCCATGGGATTATTCCAGAATACTGGAGTGGATCGCATTTCCTTCTCCAGGGGATCTTCCCAACCCAGGGGTTGAAACTATGTACTATTGTTTTACTTTGTTGCCCAAGCAGCACCCCACCAGTTGCCCTAAAGGGAATATTCCAGTTTCCGTGCCTCAGTGGGCAGTGGGCTCTTTAGGATAAACTAAGGATGATGGCACTGCTGGAACCAGAGGTGGCCCCAGAGAGGTTTAGCTGTAAAAAAGTTAACCAGAGAAGTGCCTTTGATAAAGGCTTTGAGAAATTATCTTTTTCTTGACCATTTGACAATTTAGACTTGAAAATGCTCAAGGGATAATGTTACTGTGGTCATACAGAAAAGTTAGAAATAAAGTTCCAGAGGAGGTCTCAGTGACTGGAAATCCAGAATTTCCTAACATCTCAGCATCTGTTCATCTGATCCAATCCTAATCAGCAAAATTCTCTTTCCAAATGCACTGAAGTCCACCCCATGTGACCTTGTATAAGTCTAGCTTCACATCTTGATTTCAAAGCAATTTCAATAATAACTTTTATTCTTAAAAAATAATGATATTCCTTGCCATTAAGACAACTGAACATATTTCAAAAGTTCCCATGATCTTTAATGGAGCAGGACATAAAACCAGGAGATCATGAGCTAAAATTTAGCTCCTTAACTTCAAAAATGTCTCCTGGTGGTCTGGTGGTTAAGAATCTGCCATCCAAGGATGGGGACACAGGTTCAGTCCCTGGTGGGGGATCTGAGATCCCACAGGCTGCGGGACAACTAAGCCTGAGTGCCACAAATGAGCCTGTGTTCTCTGGAACCCGTGTTCAGGAACTAGAGAGAGGTCTGCGCGCTGCAACAGAGAGCCCTCAGCGAAGCTCCTCTGTGCCACAGCTAGGACCCAGTGCAGCCAAAGAAACATTTAAAAACAAACAAAAAACGTCACCGTCAAAGTCATCAGAGTTGGGGCAATTTCTCATTTTTCTTCGGATGCTGTTTATTTTTTCTTAAGTATGTTTTATTGACATATAGTTGATTTACAATGTTGTGTTAATTTCTACTGTACAGCAAAGTAGTTCAGTTACATATACATTCTTTTTCATATTCTTTTCCATTATGGCTTATCATCGGATATTTAATATAGTTCCCTATGCTATACAATAGGACCACCTGGTGTTTATCCGTTCTATTTTTATATATATATATAATAGTTTGTATCAGATATTATTTAGAAATAAGGTTCTAAGTATTCCCAGAATATTTTGTCTTCCATAAAGGCAATTTATGATCCAGCTTCCTTGTTCTCTTCCGCAATTACTGTGCTTGCCAATTTGTATTTGGGATTAAAATAGCCCGAACATGGATGTACTCTTTGAGTGAAAACTTAGCGCACTTACCAACAGGAGCTAATTTTGTCATAAATAATAATTGCAGCAGTAGATATCAGCAACTGCAATATCATGAGTCATATAAATAAATACATTGACAGTTAACTTCACACAACTCATGCAAACAAAGACAAATAAAAGTAAATGAAAATGCATATACAACACATTGTAAGAACTCTCAGGCTTGTGTCTTCTGAAGTTTTCTCTTTCCCCCAGCCCAGGATATATGGATTTTGGAGGTTTCCTTTCTAATCTGTCTGGTTCACATTGACTTCTTAATAGAAACATCACAGAATCTATAGACTTAGTTAAGACCTAGAGACTGCTGTTACACAGAACAGCACAATTTTAGAAAATGAATGTGCATTTCAGGCCTAATTTTCACAGTCGATCCTAGCACTAAAGGAGAACAGAGCTATAATTTGAACAAAATATGACTATTGAATCCTACAAGAGGAAATGAAATGTATTCCTGTGCCCACTGCCAGGCAATGTTCCTTGGCTCCAAAGTCTAGCCAGGGGCAATGCCAGATGGTCCTTCCTGGGAAATCAAGCTCGCCTCCAGCATAGGAAATCCAAATGACTCAATCCCACAGGAAATGCTTTATTGTCCATGACCATAAACTTGGTGAGAAATAAAAGAATGAGAGTGGCAGTGACTGAAGATTGATCAAAGGAAGGAAGCTGTTAAATAATTGAGACTTGTGCTTTTCTTGGCATTTTGGCTAACACCAGGGATTGTGGTATTAAAACAATAGAGTTGAATTATTAACTGGGTAGAATAATAATAGCTAACTAATGGGTACATACCATGTCCCTAGAACTGTGTTAAAAATGTACATGTATTAATACAACAACCCTATGAGGTCAGTTCATCATCATTATCATCCCTAATCACAGACATGGACATCAATGAACAAATTTCCACTGGATTCTGGAGTGCCAGCTCATAGAGTTCCCCAAAGTCTTACCTTTGATGAATGGCAGAGCCAGGATTTGAACTCTGATCTGTTTGATGGTTGATATTATGCCTAACAGTATCATGACACATTCCAGCACTGATATAAAACAATACTGCCTCAAACATGCTACATTTTGAGCGTTAAGAGGCTCCATTGTGCTTTGCCTCTCTTAGATAACATTGTCAGGGAGCTTTTTTATCTTGCTTTTTACTTCCCAGATCCTTACTGATGTGTCTCATCCTGACTTGTCTTCTTCAGTTCAAATTACATATGCTCTGGTCTCTGCTAAAAATAGGATTTGCCCATCGATCATTTTAAAAAATGGCTTCAGTGGTGACATTTATCCTCTGCTAAAAAAGCCTTCTAATTTTCATGCTGCTGTGGATGGACCACAGCTAAGCCTGGAAAAAAGTAAAGCCTGAAGTAAACCAAACCCTATAAATTATATTATTATTTGGACAATTGAATTCCTACATAAATTCTGAAAGGTGGAAGGCGGGATCAGATTTATAATATTATTTAATATACAGCCTGGAGCCCACAGGAGAGATGCGAATACAGGCTCCTTCAAGTCACCTTTCTTCGCCCTTGAATCTTTCCCAAGCAAAACTCCTCCTCTCCCATGGCCAAGTCAGGTGCGTCATCTTTGTGGTCTAAGACCTGTGGTTTCAGGTGAACTTTTAAAAGTGCCTAGAGTTAAAAACGAGAACAAAAAGACTAGCTAAAATGCACGGCGCATTTGTATGCAAGGCTAAGCGATGTAAGTGATCATTAACTACTCTTTAAGGGAAGGCCTAGGGTCCTGAGCAATTGCACAAGTCCCCTGAGTTATTCACTCAGCCAGAAAGTGGCAAAGAGTTGGGATTTGAACTTTGAGCCTTAAACATGAGGGTTTTTTCTCCCGTCCTGGAATCTGTCTAAAAGTTACCAAATACTTCCAGGGTGGGTCCCTGTGCACCACCTTGCAGGGAAAACAGATCTATTATCAGTCATGATCGCTCTTCAAGAAGTCCACAATCTGACTAGTAAGATAAAATATAATGGGAATTATCCACCAAAATAAGTAATATTTCAAGAGCTGTCTCCTGAAATACATATTGGCTGTCCAGGGCATTTTACCAATTCTAATTGCCATGTGAGTTCAGAGGAGGCTGGGGGAGGGGAGGGTTAGAGTGGGGGCCTCAGAGCAGAGGTAGGGCTTAGCTGGCCTGCAGAAAAGATCAGTTTTCCCAGATGGTGCAGTTTTCTAGGTGAGAGCAGGGCCAATCCTAGGGGTTAGGGCAGGTGAGTACAGTCCACTGGACACAGATTGGACTAGAAAGACTTGCAGGGCTATTTAAGGAACTCAGGTATTAATATCATTCTCCAGTCTACAGGGAACCACTGAAGGTTTTGAACAGGAAATGTATGCAGACAAAAGAATTCATTTGCTCAATCCTTTAGTAGAGGGGATGGCAATAGGGCAACTGCTGATATGGTGTATGTGGCTGCCCAGTATATTTTGAAGTAAATGTTTTTGTTGAAATATAAAATAGTGATGATAATAAAGTGCAAGTCAAAATGTTGCAGTGGGGATTAAATGAGTTAATTTAAGAAAAAGACCAAGCACATAGTAAGTGCTATGTAAGTAAGTGTGTTTACTGCCGTCACTATTATTACTTATGACCCTACCAGACTCCTGGGCTTTTTCAGGCCAAAACTTACTTGGTGGGAAAATGCCAGCTAGGACTAGAGACTCACCTGAGTTATTTGCACTGGAGGAAATCTCCAGTATGTTTAGTTCAAAAAAATGGAGGGAGGTAACCACGGTGGTCAAAGCAACTGGGCAGATATGCCCTTGACCGAGGTTTCCAAGACTTCCAGAATGCTAAAGGCTCACCCTACTCCTCATCACTCCCTTCTCTTTATTTCTGCCCTCCTCAAACTCCAGTACCTGTTTTCTCTACATGAAATCAAGTGTGTGTGTGTGTGTCCCAACCAGATTCTGGGTCTTATGTTACCATCTAGAGTTCCTACTTTTCCACTGAAGCCTTATTGTTATTTGGTAATTTTTAAATCTAGAGAGGAGTCCTCCTTTGTGGGAGCAGAAGTTTGTTCGGTAGATTTTTGCCTCTTAGGCAGGGATGCCCTCATTTTGTGGGGTAGATAGGATTGCAGGATGAAAAGATCCCTAGCAGGGATCCACACTGTCAGGGCAAGTCCTACCATGTGACAAATTTTAGCAAGTGTCTGGGCCTGGGATGGTGGGCAGAAGTGTGCCCTCCATTCTCTTGAGTTCTTCCCTTGGAAGTAGTCCAACTGCCCAGACTCAGATGGGATAGCAATTGAGCTGCTGCTGCTGCTGCTAAGTCGCTTCAGTTGTGTCCGACTCTGTGCGACCCCACAGACGGCAGCCCGCCAGGCTCCCCCGTCCCTGGGATTCTCCAGGCAAGAACACTGGAGTGGGTTGCCATTTCCTTCTCTAATGCATGAAAGTGAAAAGTGAAAGTGAAGTCACTCAGTCATGGCTGACTCTTAGCAACCCCATGGACCGCAGCCCACCAGGCTCCTCTGTCCATGGGATTTTCCAGGCAAGAGTACTGGAGTGGGGTGCCACTGCCTTAGCAATTGAGCAGTGAGGGTTAAATTGTGGTCTGATGCTCCAGAAGCTCCTTGGCTATCTTCCACATCTAAGTAAAGAGAAAGTTTTAGTCTTTACCCTAGAGTTTCAAGTGAGAGTCCTCACATTCACTCTGATTGGACTGGCTTAGATCAATCATTCCAAGTGGGAGAGAGAGAATATTCTGGTGGCTTGAGCAGATTAGAGTACACTCCTGGTTATACTCGTACTTGTAGGGTATTGTTAGGGAAGAGGAGTGGAGAGGAATTTGGGGTGGCGATAACCAACACTAGTCACAGCTAGGTTCAGTGCAGCTTAGCTTGGACTGAGACCTCCGTTGAGGTTCAGAAATGAGTAAGACAGGGTCCCTGGCCTCAGGGAGCTTTGTCCAGTAACAGAGATAGACATACAGATAATTCCAAACTGTGGTGAATGCTTATAGAGATAATATGACTGTTGCACATGGAAAGAAGACTAAATCCAGCTGGAAGTCAGTGAGGCCTCCATAGAGGAAAAATAACCAAGCAATTTCTTGCAGGATAAGCAGAAATAAGCATTTCACACTTGTCAAATGAAGACAGAAGGCTGCTCTTAGAGAAGTGTTAGTTGCTCAATTATGTCCAACTCTTTGCGACCCCATGGACTGTAGCCCACCAGTCTTCTGTTCATGGAATTCTCCAGGCAAGAATACTGGAGAGGGTTGCCATTCCCATCTCCAGAGGATCTTCCCAACCCAGAGATAGTATCTGGGTCTCTTGCATTGCAGATGGATTCTTTACTGTCTAAACCAAAGCTCTTACAGAAAGAAACAGATAAAGAGCTAGAAGTATGAAACAGTCATTTATTCAATGAGCACCACTGAACATGGTGAAAGCTGAGATCTACCAGAAGTCTGGAGTTATTGGAGATTAATATTTGAAGTGCTTGGAAATTAAAATTTGAATTTTGAAGTTTTTGGAGAGTAATATTTGAAATGGTAGACGATGAGACTAACCTGGAATTGAGACCAGGTCACAGAGAGCCCTCTGTGCCAGAAAAGGAACTCGGGCTTTATGTAGTGAGAGATGGAATTTGAGTCAGGGAATCTGATGTGGACTGGTGTTAAAGAATCTCACCAATTAGTTTTAGCAAGTCTCTCCTTTCCTCAGTCTTATCGTAACTCACCAACTTGGAAAGTGCTCACAAATTATGAACTGTGTTTTGGCATCTCTTTCTTTTTGTTAATCATCTAGCTCAATCACCTAGTTTTTCTGATGGCCACAGGGAAAACTCATTTTGGCCTTTCGTCTTGCCTTGCATTATAAACAAGGCAAGAAAAAGTTGTGTATTTGCTTGCCCTCTTGTATAAAATGGGAAACTATTAGAGGCTCTTTTTTTTTTGCACCCTTTTCCACCTTTATTGAGATATAATTGACATACAACATTTATGAGTTTAAGGTATACAACATAATGATTTGATATGTATATATTGTGAGCTGATCAACATAAGTTTAGTGAACATGTGTAACTTCACAGTTACAATTTTCTTGTGATGAGATTAATCTCCAGTCATTTAGCAACTTTCAAGTATATAATACAGTATTATTAACTGTAGGCACCGTGTGTACATTGCATCCCCAGAACTTACCTATCTAGTAACCGAAAGTTTGTACCTTTTGACCACCTCACCCATTTCTACCATCTCCTACCTGTCAACAGCACTTTTTAAAAAAATTATTTTTAATTGGAGGATAATTGCTTTACAGTGTTGTAAAGCAATATGTATAATGTTTCTGCTATATAATGTGAATTAGCTATAAGTTTTCATATATCCCCTCCCCTCTTGAGCCTTCCTCCCACCCCTCAATCCCACCCCTCTAGGTCGTTACAGAGTACACAGCTGAGCTCCCTATGCTATATAGCAGCTTCCTACTAGATGTCTATTTTATACATGATTGTGTATATATGTCAGTGCTTCAGTCTTATTCATATTTGTTTCTACCATCATCACCATAACAAGTAAGAAGTTGATAAACGTTTGTTGATCTCTTGATGATCTGGGTCACAGAGGCCATTAAGCTGGTTTACAGAATAAATTCATTTCCAGTTTGAGAAAATAGAGTTGGGAGTTTTGGAAAGTTGACTGCAAGGTTGTATGTTTTGAAGTCTAGGGCTGAGGTGCTAAGAGCACAGCCCTGGCATGCTTTTGAAGCAGAGAGTTAGGTATTTATCTGGTGTTTGCCAGTCTTGGGGCTGCTTGCTCTCACAGTCACTTCTTGCCCTTCCCCGCCACACACACACTTTGTATTTGCCGGCTCAGGGTGAGTGCAGCCAACAAGAAGGCAGGTGAATTTGAAGGCAGGAGAGAGTCATCCAGTTCTTTCCCTCTCTCCCCCATCTCTGCCTGGCTGAGTCTGCAGCAATAGCTGAGCCTTCCCTGGCTTCACCTCCTGCCAGACATGCCCACATGATACCAGCTTCTGCCCAGCTATGCCAGGGACCCAGGAATTCATCTTCTCCCTTTGTCTCTGCAGCCCAGAAGCTGTACTGACTTCCTGCCTTTCTTCATCTCTGAGTTTCCACCCTGAACCCCGTTTGACTCCTTTGGTCTTCCATCCCTGAATTAAGTTCTCTCTATGTAAAATATTCAAATTTTCCTTACTGAATCCTGAATGATATAAGATCTCCCCGTATCCCTTCTACCAATTCTTTTAACTATTAGGTTGACCTGTAAGATATTACAGGAAAATCTGAACAAACTTTTTGGCCAACCCAATAAATATTTGGCCCAGAATTCAATGTCATACTCCACTTCTCTTCTCCTCCCTTCCTCCAGTTTTTCCTCTTTATGATCCAGGGCTTTTGTGTTGTTCTGTTTCTCCTGTTAGGAAAGAATATGAGTTGATAAATCCATTCACACAAAGATGTGTACCCCTACTGAGAGTATATGCATTTTTAATAAATGCACAGGGACATAGTAATAATAAACTCAGAGTGATGACTCACAGATGGTGGAATTTCTCTTTCTTAGTGCCCTTCAGAGGCCTCTGCTGTCCGTGCAGACTCCACTTCTGGGTTTTATATGAGCATCACCCTGCTTCCCACAGCATTCCTTGCCTAGATGTCTATCTTTGGCCCCAAGGAATGTGGATGGAGCACCAAAATCCATCTCTGGCATTGGAAAATCAATTCAGAACACATGGATTGTGAGCGGTCAATAAGTAAATGTCTTTTTCAAATACAAAGTACATGTGTGTGCATACTCCACTTCTCTTCTCCTCCCTTCCTCCAGTTTTTCCTCCAGTCAGTCATGTCAGACTCTTTGCAACCCTTTGGATTGTAGCCCGCCAGACTCCTCTGTCCATGGGATTTTTCAGGCAAGAATACTGGGGTAGGTTGTCATTTTCCTCTTCCAGGGGATCTTCCTGACACAGGGATTGAACCCACATCTCCCATGTCTCCTGCACTGTAGGCAGATCTTTACCTGCTGAGCCATCAGGAAGCTTTGTGTGTATGTATATATATACGTATATATTTACAATTTTTACTAAAGCCTGCATAAGTAATGATAATCCACAGTATAAGATTATCTTCCCATACTCCTTAAGAACTAAGACTAGGAGTTACAGAATCTCATTTTATTTGCCTTAGGCAAACATACGCTACTCTACCTGTGTTTTTGACTCTGACACATTTATTGAACATGGTAATTTTACCATTTAAAATAAATGGTACAAATTTAACTGCATAAAGATTTGATAAAAGCTCCACCATAGTAAATCTTAGGTCATCTGGTAACTAGCCACTTCCACCCTTAAGTTGCTCAGATGGACTTGAACCTTGAATGGCCTTAAAAGCCAGCTCTTGGGAACAAAGAAGTCATGCACTGGCTTCAGGATTAGGGAGATCAACCATTCCATTTGTTGGGGTCTGGGGAGTTTCCCAGGATGTAGGAATTTCAATGCTAAAACCAGAGTCCTGAGAATCTGGGACAAGGTAGTCACCCTGTGAAGGCCAGATTTCAGAGGAGAAGTAAGGCTCTGAAACTCACAGCCAATGAGCTGTGGTTGACCGCTGCCATGTAGAAGGAAAGCAGCTCTCTGATTGGCTGTGGAGGCTGACACCCAGAAGCAAAGCAGTTCTCTGATTGGCTGTTCATGACTGGGCGAGGTTAGTCTTTTAAGTGCACTGTGCTGTGGATACAAGTGAAATAACCCAATAGAAGACAGACTGAGAAAAACAGAAAAAGGAGCAGTGAGAGGGTATGAGAAGAGCAGTATTCACCAGGCAGCCTGCAGTGGATCCTGGCAGAGGAAGAGAGAAAATGAAGAGAAAGAAGATAAGTGGTTTTACTGTGGAGGTCCAGATGAGATAAACGGTTTTGTACAGGCAGATAGGCTTCACAGGGGCTTCCCTGGTGGCTCAGTGGTAAAAAATCTGCCTGCCAAGCAGGAGACATGAGCTCCCTGGATCAGGAAGATCCCCTGGAGAAGGAAAGGGCAACCCACTCCAGTATTCTTGCCTGGAGAATTCCATGGACAGAGGAGCCTGGTGGGCTACAGTTCATGAGGTTGCAAAGAATCGAACATAACTGAGTGACTGAACATGCTCATGCATGTGGGCGCGCGCACACACACACACACACACAATTGTTAAGAGGCCACAGGGCTGCTTCCTTACGAGGATTCACTCGAAGATCTGTATATAGTCTCCTGCTCCAGTCTCACTGAGCTGCCAGCTGTGGTGGTCTTTATCTAGTATCTCCTTGAAGCTCAAATCACCTCCGTGCAACTCCGAGCCAGAGTTACCCTCAGGCCAGTGGGAATGGAGATTGGCAAGGGGAAGCACCACTCACCTTTACCAACCCATCTCAAGCGTGGAATTGGTCCTTTAATTTCCATCAGAACAACAGAGAACAGAAGGTTCTGACAACATAGAGAATGCAGATGTTAACATGGAGATGAAGGGAGAAGTTCCCTGCTAGAGAAAAATTTTCTCTCTTCCTTCGGCACAAACCTTCCTCTCCAGTTTTCACTTGTCATAGAATCGGCCTCTTAGAATGATTCTATGGAAGGAAGAATCACTCTCATTAGGAGAAAACATAGGTCCTGTCTGGGCTGATTTTAAGCCACTAATGGGACTAAAGAGTCCAGCACAAGCCATTTGTGGTCTCCTGTGTTAAATAACACACCTTGAGTAGGGAGGACCTCCATGGTCCAGACCACAATGGGGCTTTGCCGAGCTTGGTGCAGCCCCTCTTCCTCTCTCCTACCTGTGGGCTGAAGCTCCCACCCGTCATTTATGTTGTGAATATCCCAGCAACAGCTACTCGTCATCACCTATGAAAAACCACCAAATAATTTCTCAAGAACAAAGACAGGATTTCTACTTCGGACCCTAAACAACCACAATATAGGACAAAATATATGAAGCAGTGGTTTCCAGACACAGGGAAAGAGGCAGGAAGGCACTTGGGAGTCCTTGAGTGAGGGAGGCAAATGAGATGAGCCCTACAAGTGGCCCCACCACCCATCCTGGAGAGAGCTGCCAGGCTGCAGAGCTTAAAGGGAGAACCCCATGAAGACCTGGTGGCCTCACTGAGGTGAAGAGACAAGACTGAGTGCAGGGAAGCCAGTGGCTAGAATACACAGAACAGGGTGCTGGAGAGGAGACAGCTACATAAAGAGAGAGCTACGAATCTACAGAAAGTTCCCCTTCAGTCTTCAGCTGAGCCCAGATCAGCTCATGCATGTGAGAAAATGACTAAAGTCAGAACAAGAAAAAAAGAAGCAAGAGGAAAAATCTCCAGAGTTTACACCACTTCCTAGAAGAATGGACATATCTCCTAACACAGGGAGCATGAAGTCGAGTCCTCGGCTGAGTGGGCTAAACGAACTTAAATGAAAGGCTGTTCTGAACCTCCCTGAAAAGAAGGCTTAAAAGTAGGCCTTCTAAAGATTGAACTATTTTCAAGTTACTTAACTGAGTTCCAGAACAAAGTAGAAAATATTTAAAGCAGTGTATTGCAACAAACACACACACAATGAAAGCAACAAAACTGAAAGTGTAAAATTCGCAGTGTCTGTGCATGCGCGTGTGTGTGCGTGCTCAGTCACTTCAGTCGACTCTTTGCAACCCCACAGACTGTAGCCCGCCAGAACAAAGATAATCCGTTTGTCCACTGGATTATCCTGGTAAGAATACTTCCTTAGGCATCTAACCAAATATGGCAAAGACTCAGGAAAATGTGGCTCTTTGGAAAGAGAAAATGAAATTAATGAGTAGGCCCAGAAATGACACAAATGACAGAAACAATAAAATGGAAGGATAAGGACATTAAAACAGCTATTATAAATATACTCCCATATGTTTGATAAGGTAAAAGAAAGCATGAGCATGATGAAGAGGAAAATGGAAGACAAAAAGACCCAATCAAACTTTTAAAGATGAAATAATGTTTGAGATGAAAAATACACTGTATGGGTTAACAGCAGATGATACACCATAATAGAGTAGAGTTTATCCTGGGAAGGCAAGGTTTATTTAACACTATTATTTAAAGCTATTGCTTCACCATATTGAATGATTTAAAAAGTAAAACCATATGAACATAAGAAAAAGCGTCTGCCAAAATTCAATATCCAATCATGATTAAAAAAAAAAACTCTCTGCAAACCAGGAATAGCTGGGAACTTCTTCCACCTGATTAATGGCCTCTATGAAAAACTTACAGATAACATCACACCTGGTGAATCCTTTCCTTCTAAGATAAGGAACAAGCAAGGATGTACATTCTCACCTCTTCTATTTAACATATTTTTTAGAGGACTTAGCCATTAGCAAAAGGCAAGAAATAGACATAAAAGACATACTGATATGAAAGGAAGAAATAAAAGTATTTTTATTAACAGATGACATCATTGTCTATGTAGAAAATATTAAACTTATGAAAAGGTTGTAAGAACTTAGAAGTGAATATAGTGAGGTTTCAGGGTATGAGATCAATATGTTGAAATAAATTTTATATCTATATTACTGTCAATGAGAAATCAGAAAATAAATGAAAACATACCATTTATTGTTTGTTGTGGACTATTTGTGTTCATGCCTGCCCTCCCAAATTCGCATACTGAAATCTAATCTCCAATGTGATGATACTGGGAGGTGGGAGGCTTTTGGGAGGTAATTAGACCGTGAGGGTGGAGTCCTAATGAATGGAATTGGTGCCTTTATAAGACACCAATTTATAAGAAACCAAAATGCTCTCTTTCTCTACACTATGAGGATACAGCAAGAAGTCCACTGTCTGCAATCAGGAAGAGGACTCTCTGGCTGGACTCAGCCAGGTTAGCACCATGATCTTGGGCTTTTGGCCTCTAGAACTGAGAGAAATTTCTGTTGCTGACAAGCTACCCAGTTTACAGTATTTTTTTTTTTTTAAGAACAGCCTTAAGCTAAGACACTATTGCATTAAAAATGTGAAATATTTAGAATAAATTAGACAAGAGTTGTGTAAGACTTGTACACTGAAAACTATAAAACACTGCTGAGAGAAATTAAAGAAGACCTAAAATGGGGAGATACACCATGTTCATGGATTGGAGGACCTCAATATTGTTAAAATGTCATTTCTCTCTAAATTGACTTATAGATTCAATCCCATCCCAATCTAAAGCCCAGCAATTTTTTTTTCAGAAATCTGTGAGCTGAATCTAAAATTTGTGTGGAATTACAAGACTTAAAATAGCCAAAACAATTTTGAAGAAGGAGAATGAGTTTCAAATCTTAAAACTATTGATTTTTAAGACTTTTTAAAAAGTTAATCAAGACAGTATAAAGTTGATATAAAGTTATATATCAATGTAAATCTGATATATATGTGTGTATATATATATATATAAAGATACACATCAAAGGAACAGAACAGCATCCAGAAATAGACCCACACATGTTTAGTCAATTGATTTTTGACACACATGCCAAGGCGATTCCATAGGGAAAGAATAATCTTTTCAATGAATGGTGCTGGAACCATATGGTTGGACAGCCATATGTAAAAAATTCAAACCTCAATTCATACCTCACACCTTGGATCATAGACCGAAATATAAGCCCTAACACCAGAAAACTTCTGAAAGAAAATATAGGAGAAAATCTTAGTGTTCTTAGGTTATGGGGTTGTAAAGAGTCGGACACGACTGAGCAACTTTCACTTTCACTAGGTTAATCCAAAGTACAACTCAAATGTCCACCAGCAGGCAAATGCATGAACAAATGTGGTGTACTCACACCACAGAATACTACTCAGAAATGAAAGGAGGCTATTGAAATCACCTGGGGCATCCAGGCCTGAAACCCCTTAAGCAATCAGTATAAACTTGGAAGATTGGGGGCTCCTGGGGGCCAGGCCAGAAAACGGTTGCTGCCAAACGTGGAGTAGAGGCCTTAAGGGAATGCGAGGACTTGCGGAGAGGAAACGCAGAGTGAGCTCTAGGACGTCCAGGTTGCTGCTCTCAATGTGAAGAGAGTTTCCCGCCCCGTTTTCGAGATAAATAGAACCATATTGTAGCTTCCCTGATAGCTCAGTTGGTAAAGAATCTGCCTGCAATGCAGGAGACCCCAGTTCGATTCCTGGGTTGGGAAGATCCACTGGAGAATGGATCAGATCAGATCAGTTGCTCAGTTGTGTCCGACTCTTTGTGACCCCATGAATCACAGCACGCCAGGCCTCCCTGTCCATCACCAACTCCCGGAGTTCACCGAGACTCACGTCCATCGAGTCAGTGATGCCATCCAGCCATCTCATCCTCTGTCGTCCCCTTCTCCTCCTGCCCCCAATCCCTCCCAGCATAGGCACACACTATTCTCTTGGGTTTCCCTTGTGGCTCAACTGGTGGGGAGTCTGCCTGCAATGCGGGAGACCTGGGTTCGATACCTGGGTTGGGAAGATCCCCGGAGAAGGGAAAGATAATCCACTCCAGTATTCTGGCCTGGAGAATTGCATGGGGTCGCAAAGAGTTGGACACAACTGAGCGACTTACACTTTCACTAACTTTTTTATGGTAAATCTTTTAAATCTGATGTGTGTTTTGTACTCATAGCACATCTCTTTTGGGGGGCTTCATTTGAATGCCCAATAGCCACAGGTGGCTTCTATTATTAAACATCATAATTCTGCCTCTATGCTGGTATCTTCCAAGAGCCAGCAGCAAGTACAAATTTGGGATCTTACTGTAAATGTGTTCTTAGGCCCCACTCCAGACCTACTGAATTAGAATCTTCATTTAAACAAGATTCTCAGGTGATTTGATTGTGTACATTAAAGTCTGAGTAGTTTTATTTAAAAAAAAAAAAAGAAAGAAATGAAAGGAATAAACTATTGGAAAGCTCATCAAAATGAATGAATCTCAATACCACTATGAATGGCAGACACCAGATGAAAAGGCTACAAGACTGTATGAGTCCATTATTTTAAATTCTAAAAATCGCAAACCAACAATGGCAAAGTAGACCAGTGTTTGCATGGGGGTGGAGGGGAAGGAGAGGTGGGAAGGAAAGGATTTCAAAGAGGGATGAGGAGACTATTGGGAGTGATATGTGTTAGTTGCACAGTTGTGTCTGACTCTTTTGATCCCATGAACTGTAGCCCGCCAGGCTCCTCTATCCGTGGAATTCTCCAGGCAAGAATACTGGAGTGGGTTGCTATTTCCTACTCCAGGGGATCTTCCCAACCCAGGGATCAAACCCGGGTCTCCTGCATTGTAGGCATTTTTTTTTTTTTACCATCTGAGCCACCAGGGAAATGTTTGTTATTTTGATTTAGCTATGGGTTCATGGGTATACAAATATATCAACACTTATCAAACAGTATTCTTTAAATATGTGCAGTTGTTGTAAGTAATTTATACTTCAATAAGCCTGTTTTTTAAAAAGCAAAAAGAACACTTTATAGCTGATATAACGCACTTTAAGTCCACAGAGAAATGTATCAATCAAAAAATGTATACATCAAAAAATGTATAACTAGGGCACTTAGCACTAGTTATAACAAGAAGGCTAGTATCTCTATGACTTGATAAAACAAAAGTTTATGTTTTGCTTATGTCACAGTGTCACATGGGCTGGGCTGCTTGCTCCAAGCAGTTGGAAGCCATGCAGTGACTCAGGGATCACGGCTTCTTCCATCTGGTGGCCCTGCTGACTTCAGGATGTATCTTCACTCTTACCAAGGAGAAGAAAGAGCAGAGATGATCCTGACCGGACCTAGCAGGAGGTGCCCATCAGTCTGCCCACATCCCTTAGGCCAAAACCCAGTTATATGGTAAGAAGGGCTGGGAAATAGAGTCCCCTCCACTCCAGGAGAGAAGAATTGTGCGTTCATCTGTATCCAGCCAGTCTCTGCCAGAAGGAAAAGAAACATCTCCTCCAAGAGTAGCTATGCACACAACGATCCCATCATGGTTTTCTCGAAATGATGAGAAGTCATTTGTTTTATATTTCTCAACTGAAGAGCCTTTTCAAGGGCTTCTTATGAAGGAACAGTTTCTACACCAAAGGGAATCCAAGGTTCCAGCTCCTGAGAGGCAGAAAATTATTTACGGTTTATGGATCATTCCCACGGCTTCCCCCACTCCTTTTCTACTAATTATCCCCAAGGTTGCAAAGCATTCAGGGTTCAGTCTAGGCAAAGGCATGCATCCTGAGTCCTACACCATCAGCACTTGCACCTACAGCACGAGGAGAAACTGGATCCAGACCAATGACGCAGAGCTACTGAGAACATTTGCTCAGAGTCTTTGGTGGGATAGAGGAGGATAAAGAGACTCCTCTCTGAAGCATCCAGACAGCCGCACTGTGTGACGCTTTGGACAAGCAGTGACTGTGGTAAGGCTGGATCCAACCTTTTTATTATCAGCTGGGTGACCATGACAGGGTCTCGTAGATGTCTATTCCTGGAGCAAATTCCCCAACGGCAGTGAATCTTCTCCAAATTCAGCAGCACTTCTCACCCAGGTGTCTTTGATCCTGGGGATGACCTGACTTGTCAGAATGTGTCTGGCAATTACCTACAAGGGCCAACAGCTGACTGTGCTCAGAGTGAGAAGATCTGAGTGTTGAGCTTCCAAGTCCACACTGGTAAGGTGATTGACACAGTTTTTGCTAATATTTTTATTTTCATCCTGGATTTTGAGGATAATATACTTAATGTGTGTGAACCACTCCATTCAGTCTTTTTAGCCTTACCGCTCAACTGAAACCATGGCTGTCACTGTCACCAATGATCTTCTCATTGTCCACACCCAATGGTCAGCACCTAACTTAACATCAAAGAAGTATTTGATACAGCTGATCACTCCTTCTTTCTCCAAACACTGCTATTTAGCCTCTGGGGTACCATGTTCCTCAGGTCCTACCTGCCTACTGTTCTTCTAACCCCTGAATATTTGGCCACAGAGCCCCTTCCTGGAAAGTCTTCTCATGTATGAATTAGGCATTTGGAAAAGCTATGAATTAAGTTCTGTAAATGGAGAATGAGTTTCCCTGCCTCTACCTCCCCAACCTTAATAGCTTTGGACAACTCAGAGAAAATTTCTCTTTCCTTCTTATCTTTCCTCTTTATTCCCTTATTCCCACTTTTCCTCCCTTCCTTCCTTCTTTCCTCCTTCCCTTTCTCCCTCCTTTAGTTTTTGGTCAAATTATCTGGAAATCGTCTCCCTCTACAAATCGTAAATATAGTTTCCAGATACGATAGTTCATTGCCATTTTTTTTTCTCTTACTCAGGAAAAGTGAAAGAGGACACTTTCATCATTATCAGTGAGAAATGCACCATTTTCGAAAATCAACTTAAACTGTCCCCTTTAGGAACGAGTTCATGAAACGCAAGAGGGGAAAACAATGAATTCATAGAAGCACTTGTTCCCACCCACTTGGAACATAGTCCGTGTTTGCCAGCCTGTGTGATTAGCTGGGGGAATAATCATCCTCATTTTCATAACCTCTTGGCCCTTTGGTGTTTCAAGATGGCACCATTCCAGGGGTGCAGTTTCCCTCTAGATGAAGGAAGCTGAAAGTCCATGAATGTCCATCAGATACTCACTGGATATAGCTTCTCTAGAATGTCTAGGAATTTCTGGTTGTTCCTCCATCTCTTAAGAGTCTTGCAGAATGATCTAATATTTGCTAATGTGCGTGTCATCTTTAATAATTCAGTGGCCCAATATTTAGGAAATATTATGAATCACTTGTACATCTATTGCATATAAGCTCTCCTACTGGGTGCTTCAGGCTTGCCAGGTAGCTTGGTGCTAAAGAATCTGCCTGTCAATGCAAGAGATGTGAGTTGGATCTCTGGGTTGGGAAGATCCCCTGGATATGGAAATGGAAACCACTCCAGTATTCTTGCCTGGAGAATCCCATGAACAGAGGAGTCTGGAGGGCTATAGTCCACAGGGTCACAAAGAGTCAGATGTGACTTAGCAGCTGGGCATGCATTGGGTGCTGCAGCCCTGCCTTGGAGGAACAGACAGGTGAGAAGTGCCTAAACGGTAAACCCTATTCCTAACAGACTGAGCACACCAGGGGCAGAGGCAAGGGCTTTTCTCTATATCCTCTATCTCACCTAAATGTAGCATTGAGGACATAAACAAGTGATCAGTTTCCCAATGAATTTTCATAATTAAAACCCGTAATGGTCACCAGTCAAATTTTTGGGGAAAGAAAGAGCTCCTTTCTCTCACTGTCAGAGGGCATATGACAGTCACAACACCTTCCATAGTAGAAAGTGGTGACAGACCAGAGGCTGAGAAGAATACTTCATGTGGTTCAAATCAAAAGGAACTTTGAGCAGATAAGATAAATAAGCACTGAAATTAGCCTAAATACCAAAGACACTGCTTATTGGGGGAAAAAAAAGTTTCACATCTAAAAAAACGCACAAGTGGTTAGAAGTTCTAAATACTCATTGCAAAATTGTTTTTGTATTGAATTCACACCCTTAATGGTTTCCGCTCAAAAATGGAGCTCATCAACTCTACCCCTGTCAACTCACTTATGGGGTTTGGATCACAGCGAAAGAAATGAAAGACCTCCTGAGATAACTGCCATCTCCTCTGCCTCTCGGACCTGACTCAAAACCGTGTCCACATTTACTTAGTGTCTCTCTATGGGTATCTCCTCTAAAGAACAATACAATAATATCCCACCTGGGTTAAACCCAAATTAGCCAAGCACTGGCCTTTAGATATTTAAAAATATGTAGAGAGAAATGGCCACAGTTCTCATACTGAAATTTCAAATGGCAACTTCCCTATTGTATAGTTTTTAATAGTGATTTTTTTTTTTTTTAGCTAAAATGGAAGGAACACTCAGCTGCTCAGTGAGGCAGAGTTAAAATATTCTGCAAAAACAGCACTTACAGCAGAACCCCTGGGCTACCAGTTAATGAACACACAACTATTGGTACCAGACACAGGTGTGCTATGGCGGATTCATGGCCCAGGAAAGGATTTTGCCATTATTATCTTATCTTTAACAATAAACACTTTATAGCAAACCATTTTTATGATAAGTGACTAAGGAGACTAAAAAATGTATATAGCAGAATCAAACACAGGTACTCCCTGGAGTGTTCACTAGCTTTCTCTCACAGCTTTCTCTGCTGGGCCCATTACTTCTATTCCACTTATATTGTTTAGTAGGGGTCTTGGTTTTCTGGCTGAACCTGTGAGATTTGTTAATCAAATGAATCCCAGTCCCAGCAAGAGTATCTAATGAACCTATGACAGCATGATCTCTCCGGATAAATTCTGCAGGGGCCCCAAGTCTCCCTGTTGGGCTGTTTTTTCCTGGTTGAAAACTCTGTGCTTAAAATTTAGTCTTTTGTCTCAATCCTAAGAAATAACGGTCATTGACAGGGAACCCATAATATCCGATACCTTTCTGGGAACAGGAGATCTTCACCTCCATTTTTAAGTACAGTGAAGTATAGGCAGAAAAGTCAAGGTTGCCTGCTATGCAAAACCATCGTGACCCCACCCACTGCAGTGGGAACACAGTGGTGGATGAGTATGTGGATTTGGCTGGTGAGAGTGTTGTGTGTCAGTGGGTTTGGGAAAGTGTATAAATTTGCATGAATGTGTACTTGTATGTTTCTGAGTGTTTGTGTATGAATATGCTATTTGTGTGTATTTTTGAGTAAATGTGTGCAGTTGTGTGTGTGTTCATATATGTGTTTGCATATGATCACATTTTGTGTGAGTGTATGACCATGAATGTGAATAGAATTGTATTGTGTATGGATGTCTATTTGTGTATGAATGTGTGTATGAGTGTAAAAGTGTGCATGTGTCCACTGTGTGGGTGAGTTTGGTTGAGTGTGTGGATGACTGTATGATTTGTGTGTGTAAATGTGTATGTTTGGGTGAGCATGTCAGTGTGTGAGTTTGTGTAAGTTGCATATGTGTGTAATTTGCAAGTGGGGTTGTATTTTTGTGTGGAGGAATGCACGTTGTGGGTGTTATTTGTATATATGTGTCATTTTTTGTGTGTTCAAGCATTGCGTTGTGTGTATTTGTGCGAATATATTTGTGTGTGTTGGAGTATGTTGGTCTGTGATTGTGTATTTGTGTGTTCTCGTTTGGGGGAGTGTGAGGGTGTAATTGTGCAAACGCGAGCGTTTGTGCTGGGACTGTGCGCGCCACGGGAATGTGGGTTTGTGTGTTTGAGTATGTATACTTGGTTTGCGTGTGTGTGTGTGTGTGCGCGCGCGATGGAGCGCGCGTGTGAGCCGGTGTGTGCGGTCGCCGCGCGCCTCCACCTCCTCGCGAACCGCCCCTTCGCGGCGGGAGCAGAGGTTGCGGCCGGGCGGGCGGGCTGACGGGCGAGGGAGGGACGCGCGCCGCGGTGAGCGGCTAGCGCCGCCGTCACCGCCGCCGCGCCGACTCTGCCCTTTAAATCGGTCTCCAAGCCGATTACAGCTGATCTCCCACGTGACGTTTTACCTTCTGTCTCCCGGAGCTAGTTGCCCGAGGACAGTCCTTCTCAGCCCGCCGCGGGGCTCGGGCTCCCTCAACTTTGAGCGAAGCGGCGGCCGGCCGGGCGCCCTCGCGGGCCCCTCTCCACACGGGCGTCGGGGCGCCGGGGGCTTCGCTCGGCCGGGGGCGGGGCGGAGAGGGCGGTCAGGGCAGACAACGTGTCCCGCCGCAGCCCGCCGTCCCTCGGACCCGCGCGGCGCCGCGCCCGGGAGGCTGACGGCGTGCAGGGTGCGCCGCGTCAGGCAGCGGGGCGCCCCCCACGTCGTCTGGAGCCAGACGGGCGCGCCCTCGGAGGAGCCGGCGGGAGATGGCCGCGATGCAGGGCTGAGCCCCCCGCGCCCTCACCATGCAGAAGAGCGTGCGCTACAACGAGGGGCACGCCCTGTACCTGGCCTTCCTAGCCCGCAAAGAGGGCACCAAGCGCGGCTTCCTGAGCAAGAAGGCAGCCGAGGCGAGCCGCTGGCACGAAAAGTGGTTCGCCCTCTACCAGAATGTGCTCTTCTACTTTGAGGGCGAGCAGAGCTGCCGCCCGGCGGGCATGTACCTCCTGGAGGGCTGCAGCTGCGAGCGGGCACTCGCGCCGCCCAGGGCCGGGGCCGGGCCGGGCGGCGCCCGGGACACGCTGGACAAGCAGGTACCACGCGCCGTCCCCTCCCTGTTCCCCTGCCTGCGGCCGCGGCGATTCCCAACTCTACTAACCCCGGAGGTCGAGGGCCCGACCTAACGCAAGGCCCTCGCTCCGAGGTCCCCCAGCGGCGTCTGTGGCAGGACCGCTCTACGCGTCTCCCCATCTCCATCCCCCCTTGTCCTCCATCCTTCATCTCTGTGATCCGTTGGTACAGGGGCTCGGCTTTATTTTTTTTTTTTTTTTCCGCGTCCCGAAAGCGGGCGGGTCCTTTCAGCTTCTTTGCTCACCTCCCATGGCCTCTCTACACCTTGTTCGGAAGGATTTAGTGTGGTGACGTGTGTTGACACCTGTTGGACTTAGACTGGCAAAACGGAACTAACTTATTTGGGAAAGTTTGGTTTCTCCTTTACCCGGCTGGTGCGTGCAGGTTTCTTTGCCTGAGATGTTTGATCGCTGGCTGAGCAGGGAACACACCGGGCTCCCGGGACGGACAGGCACTTTCTGTTGGTCACTTTCAATCTGTCTTTGTGGTTTCTGTCAGTTTACTTTGCTAATATTTGGCCTGCTGGGTCTAATTATGAAGGTAAATGTGTATCCGTTTCCCTCAGGATTAATATTTAGTAGCCACATTCCTGCTATGTGTAAACATGCGGGCATTTAAAAAGAACGCTTCTGTGTACTTTTCAATGAATGCTTTGAAAATGAATGTGATCTTTTTATTCTGGGTCGTAATTTTATTAGTTTTGCTATGTTTTGCACTCACGGAGGGAAAAAAACCCCCTGCAAATTTAGTAACTCCCGCACCCCATTCCTGCGAATGCGAAATTTGTATTTTTTCAATCACCATTTGTTATTAAAGTTAAAGCAGACTAATTTTATGCTCCCAGATCTTCTCACTTCGCTTCTAGATGTCCACCTGGAAAAAAAGATTGATGGTCTTTGTTGTTGCATAAACATATTTAGCAGGTTAATTTTCCGTGCAAGTCAGACCAAACATCTTCGACTGCAAACCCCGAGGGCGGCTGTGGGAGGCGCTAGCGATGGAAAGATGAATAAGATGCCTGCATAACCCCTGGGGGCTCATAAATCAATGTGTAAAGTTAAGAGGAGTTAAAGCTAGATGGACCAGAAGTTTGATTTTTCTTTTTTCACTTTACTTTCACTGTAAGTCATTCAGATTTAACTGATTAAGCTTGGTATACCACACACCTGAAAAACTTACACCCCCCTTTGGTTTTTGAGGGCATGTTGAGCGTCTTTGAAAAACTGATTTCTAATTTTGTAGATGTAGGTACTGGAAATATAGGTTTAAATTTCAAGTTAGATATTTTAGAAATTAAATTGAGAGCCAGAGGAGGGGTTTTGAAGAAATATGTAGAGTTTTTTTTTTTTTTTTTCAGAATTTTTTTTTTGATGTTTCTGTTGGTGAGATTTTTCTTAAAGGCATGTGTTCCAAGGCCTATAGGAGCAAAGACCAATAGATTTAAAATGTGTTATTTTGCCTAAACTAAAATAGGATACTTTAGATTATTCTGAAGATATATCAATGACTTAATTACAAAGTATTTTTCTCTCTTTGTATGTATGCTAATATCAGGAGATAGCCACTTTAAAAAAAAAAACTGGGAGTGGGGAGTTTTTACCTGTTGCACCCAAACGTGGCTGCCTGCCCTAATAACATATGAAAACCAAGATTTTTCTACTTGGAGAATAACCAGACTCTCATCTTTAGGACTGTTTTCTTTGAAGCATACTTTATAAAGAACTCTGATCTCTATAAATAGTTTGACTCTCATGCTACTTCCTAATGGAAGTCCAAAATAGGTCTCCTTACAAAAAAATTTTTTTCTCGGTCATACAAGCCATGAGTATTTCTCACTCATTTCTACATCTCCGTGAGGTTAGAAATTAGAACCTGCGGTGATTGTAATAAAACTGAGATAGAGAATACAGCATTCAAAATGGATTAGGAGTTGGATGGGGAAATCTGTTAGTTTGTCTTGTGTTAGACAACCTTTATGACTTAGGTTGGCTGAGCAGGCTGATATTTTTTCTGTAGTACTATCTGGCTGTGTTTGAAGAATGAAGAAACTGTGAAGATGAGAAGCAAGCAGAAACAGTTTACCTTAAATCTACAGTTTATTTAGTTGGTTCTCTTTCAGTTAATTTGTGTTGCTAACGCGCTGATGCGAAGAGCCTTTGGGAAAGACCCCGATGCTGGGAAAGATTGAGGGCAGGAGGAGAAGGGGATGACAGAGGGTGAGATGGTTGGATGGCCTCATTAATTCAGTGAACACGAGTTTGAGCAAACTCGGGGAGATAGTGAAGGACAGGGAAGCCTGGTGTGCTGCAGTCCATGGGGTCACAAAGATCTGGACACGACTTAGTGACTGAACAACAGTGTGCCTCACCTCAGCTAGACACGGTGGATCTATGAAATGGGTGAGTAGGGGAAAATGAGAGGGGCTGAGCAGAGATCCTGTCAAGGTCTGCTTCTCCAAGTATGCTTCTGGAACTTTCCTCATAAACGTTTCTAGCAATCCCTTAAACATACTTGAAGGTTAGGGCTTGAAACAGGTCTTAAGGAGACAGAATAGGTTTCCTCCACCATTTCTGTGTGACTTCTTTAAGGCAAATCTCTTAACATCTCATTAACATTTTTTCTGTTAATGAAATCTGTTCTTTTTAACATGTAAATATTAAGAGTTTGGCTAAGATGATTTCTAAGTTGCCTTCCAATTAGAACATCTCCTGCTTCTAGGATTTTAACAGATAGTGCGAGCTTTTTGCTATGTACAAGGATGTGAAAGACAATTTCACAAGATTTAAAGATTACCCGTCTCTGTAATAAATACTGCCTCTGAGTAGCTGAGGCCAAGCAGGTGATTGAAGTGGACCTTCTGATAAATTTGATCAGCAGGGGTTCAGAACTATAGAAACATTGCTTGAGACAAAGATGTTCCTACCATTCACATTGAAGGGCGACGTATTGTAATGACGATGACAGCTGATGTAATTCTTGCTATAAAATGCCTCTAGTCATCCTTGCCAGTTTAGATTCTACTTCTTCAAATTATTTAAAAGTCTAATTAGCTGTGGTAAGTTATAAGAAGAAAACACTCATTGGTTTGTTTCTTCTTAATACTCATTCAAAGTGCGTTGGTTGACAAAAGAAAATTAAGGTTTTTTTCCTTCATTTTTTTCTTCCCTCTCTCCTTCCTTCTTTCCCTCTGTCCCTTCCTCCCTCGCACTTCTTTTCTTTATTTCGCACTTTATCTTAAACTGTTTCCAGTTAAGAAGAAAAAAGTGATTTTCACTTTCCAAATGTGCATAGGTCAAAGGATTATTTGCATTACTCTATATTTCTCAATAGCGTCCCAGGATTTCACTTTAGTCGGTCCTCAGGAGATGCATGGCTCTTATCAACCTTCTATAGTAGCTATTTCTTAGCGATAGTTGCGGTGATGCAGTCAAAATGCTCTCAATTACAGAAAATTTTAAGTGGTGCTCCTTTTCTTGAAAATATGTGTATTGATAGCACTTCTTTCTACAAGAGCTCCATTTATGGAAAATGACAAACTTACCTTTCATTCCAGGTAAAGGTGTTCATGGGGGAAAGGAATTTGCATTTAGTAGGAACCTTCTATGTGCTGGGCTTCCCTGGTGGCTCAGAGGTTAAAGCGTCTGCCTGGAATACAGGAGACCCAGGTTCGATCCCTGGGTCAGGAAGATCCCCTGGAGAAGGAAAATGGCAACCCACTCCAGTACTCTTGCCTGGAGAATCCCATGGAGGGAGGACCCTCGTGGGCTATAGTCCATCCGGGCACAAAGAGTCGGACACGACTGCGCGACTACACTTTCACTTTCACATTCTGTGTGCTAAGCTCAGTGTTACATTCTGTTAGCTAATCAAGTTGGAACCTCACTTCGGCTCTTGGAGATTGGTGATGTTCTTTCATGTTTACCAATGATAAGATTGAGGCTTTGAGAGTTTTAGGGAGATGACCAAAGTCTAACTCTAGGTATGAAGACTGAATAATCTCTGAAGACTGGCTTATTAAGGAGACTATTTAAATCCACTGAGCTTGAAGAAATTTCAGATCTGGGTGAAATGGGGGTTGGAGTTGTAGTAAGTGAATCACTGTTTAATTTTTTCCTCTTAAAACTGTTTAAGGAGCAGTTTCCATTTTGAGAAATACAGTTGCAGACCATTCCATTTTCAAAGAAAAATGCGCTTTATGTTTAAACAATTGTATGGGGCATTCATTTACTTTGTAGGGAATCTTTAAAAATACTCACTCTGGGGTGAAAGCATACATCCCAGTTAGTCTGGTCTGTTTACATGGTTGTATCCGTCTTGCCTGCTTGCAGGAGAGGCGGACAGGAACGAAGTCATCTTTGCTCTTACTCTCCTGGTAGTGTTGAGTGTTCTGTTCAGCCTGATTTCAGTTGTTTCAGAGGCAGGGTAGAGAACATATCCTTAGTTCTGGAGGTTTAAAGTAGTAGATACTAGTCATATTTGTGCTGAATGAAACATGTTTTAATTTTTAAGGGATTAAAGGTTATGAGATTCCCCCTGTCACCTCATTTCCAGCCAGTCATTTTAGCCTTCCTAACTTGACCACAAGCAGAGGATTTTAATCATTTTATCGAATTAGGCAGAGCTGCCTGCAAGCCCTGAAATATTTGTGGAGGTTGGGGAGTGTGGATGATCGGTTTTTGTTTCAGCTCACGTTAATTGAAATATAATAACCAACTCAGTATTTTCTTTTCAACCTTTGCTTATTGAACACAAATAAAGGGGAAATGGAATAAAAGTACTTGTTAAATCTTATAAAATGTTATAAAGTATAATTTAGGAAAGAAGTGATTTATCACTTGAATTTTGTAGTCATTCTTCCAATTAAGATTTGAATGAAGAAAAATAATCTATGGATTAGAAAAATACAGTTTTAATTTTGACTGCACTAAACCTTACTGTTTATATTATTGTACTTATCGTTAAGAATTCAGCGTAGAGAAATCCATCTTTGATGGGACAGATGTACATAAAAGTGAATTTTTATTGTGACAAGTATTTTTCCATGGGTTTTAATAAGTGAGTACTAAATATACTACTAAATGGAAAATATTTGTAGTGTAATAACAATTTTTTTCCCTTCTTTCAGGAATGAAAAAGCAAAAGTATTTTTCTTTCATTAAATGATAAGTCCAAAAGCATGTATGATAACCAAAAGCTTCTGGCTTAGCTGGCAAATATTAGTAGTTTGTTGTAATAGTAGTTGTTGCTATTGCTGTTTGTTTAATGCAGATTATACTTTTTAGTTGACCATATTTTTGTCCATATTTCTCAATAAATATGCATGATACAATAAATATAATTTTAATTTTGTAGAGTAGAAAAAGTAATGAAATAAGCCATATTGACAAACAATATGGATTTACTCAGGTCTGAAGTCCTAATTTTATGTTTTAATGCCTTGTTTATTTGTCCTATAAGAAAGGGATATGTGTGTATATTTGTGTATGCATATTGTGTATATGTTTATTGAGTTTATCTTCCATCATTAAAAATTAAGCACTTTAATTTTTAGTGTATATTTGTGTATGCATATTGTGTATATGTTTATTGAGTTTATCTTCCATCATTAAAAATCAGACAATTTTTATACAATGATACAGAGCTTCCCAGGTGGTGCTAGTGGTAAAGAAACTACCTGCCAATGGCAGGAGACGTAAGATACGCAGGTTCGCTCCTTGGAGAGGGAGTGGCAACCCATTCCAGTGTTCTTGCCTGGAGAATCCCATAGGCAGAGACTGGTGGGCTGTGGTTCATTGATTTGCAGAGAATTGGCCACAGCTGAAGCAAATTAGCATTCAATTACATATCTTGGAGTTTGCAGGGTTTTATTTGTATCATTAAGACATGTATTTCAAGACTTGAGTTGTAAATACAATACTATTTACAATGAGTTGTAAATACAATTTGGGGTGATTTTTCAGGACTAATGATTGTGTTAAGTTACATCACAGTATAAATTCCTCTCTGATATTAGTTTACCTTAAGACTATGTATATGAAAATCTTCATTAATATTGAAACAAAACTAGCAATGATATTTGTTAGGTATCAATATAGCACTATGGTAAATGTTTACTATATAATATTTGGCAATTATTCTAAAAATTGACCATTATTCCAGAATTATTCAATGCAATTCAGTTGGTATAATTTTCAAATATTAGCTGATGGTAAAATTATAAGTACATTATTTTGGTTCCGCCAAAGGGTATAAAATATTTTACCCTTTTTCCCCAAGGAATTAAAATATGATTATGTGTATATTTTGGGAGGAAAACAGCAACAAGTTTTCCTTGATAAAACATTTGTATCAGAAAGTGGAACAAAGATGCAGAAAGCACATGTTCTCACAATTTTTCCTTTTTTACTAGCACTTGAAAAACTTATGATTCACTAGAAATGAACATTCAAATCATTTTTCTTAAGACTTCTCATAGTGAATGCTGCTACTGCTGCTGCTAAGTCACTTCAGTTGTGTCTGACTCTGTGCGACCCCATAGACGGCAGCCGACTTGGGATTTTCCTGGCAAGAGTACTGGAGTGGGGTGCCATTGCCTTCTCCGCATAGTGAATGCAGAATGCTCCAAATATACTTTTAGGGAGAGGGAAGAAAACAAGAAAAAAGTTTATCTGTGTTTATTTAAGTCGTAATTCTTTTTTTATTGAACTATAAAGAAAGAAATGAGAAAGTTGGGGAGGCTTATGTAAGTCATAGCATTAGAGTGCGGTAAGTTAATGAAAGCTAGAATTCTCATAACATCTGAGAAGATACAAGTAAAACTACTTTAAGAAAAGCTATGCTTAAAAATAAAAGTTATTGATTCTTTAGTGCAGTGGTCCCCAACATTTTTGACACCAGAGACAAGTCTTGTGGAAGAGTTTTCCATAGACAGGGAATAGGGACATGGTTCCGAGACAAGAGACAAGTCTTGTGGAAGAGTTTTCCCTGGACAGGGAACAGGGACATGGTTTCGAGATGATTCAAGCACATCACATTTATTGTGCCCTTTATTTCTATTATTATTAAATCAGCTCCACCTCAGGTCATCAAACATTAGATCCTGGAGGCTGGGAACCCCTGCTTCGGTGCCTTATTTTTTTTTTTTAATGAAGGCTAAAATTTCTTTTATTAGCTCCTCCCATACTTATGCTGTGAACTGGCTGAGACTGATGATGTCGGGATCAGCAGGCGTCTGAGGGATCCTGGTTACTGATAATTTGCATTCTTTCTTTTCAGTTTCCTGAAATGTTTTATTTTGTCATTTTCTGATTTAATGTAGACAACGCCTGATTCATTTCCTGAACTATATTTACGAGCTCATGCCATTTGTGTGACTAATGTAAACAGGAGGGCTAGTGCCGTCAAATAGAGGGACGATTGGAAAGCTAGGAGGCTTCTGGGGTTAGAAATATGGGAGTGGGGAGGAGGTAGTCTGGCCTCAGGCTCACTGTGGAGTATCATACCTCATTGCAGAGTCATAACAAGATGATGTTATGATGCATAGGAATAGGTGACCGCTCATATCTGATATGGATTTGCTTTCAACTTGAAGAATGTCACTTTCCAGGTCAGATAGTAGTATTGTGTATGGTTGGTTCAGAAGTTAAACTGTGGGGGTTTCAGTCTCCACACAGACGCTTACTGGATCCATGATGAGCAATTTCTCTTTCTACGCCTGTATCCCTGCCTGTGATGGGAATCATGGTGGTAGCTGCATCATCGGGTTGTTGAAAGACTCATAGGCAACCGGTCCATGCCCCAGCGCATACAGAGCTCGTTTGTCAGCTGGCGTTTGTGTTCCTCTCTTTCTAATACAATTCTTTTTAAATTTTCTTCTTGTTGCTTTAATTACTAGGGTTGCTTGGGCAGGTTTTTCCTTTCTTTCTCTTTAAAAAATACTTCTAATTTAACACAGACAAAATAGAATATTTTAGGGAATACCAATATACTTATTGTCTAGCTTCAACAATATTCAGCTTTCTGCTTTCTGGTTACATTTTTTTTCCCCACACATGCCTATGTTGTTGTTGTTGTTTGACTCTTTCAAAGCAAGTCCCAAACATCATATTAAATAAGGAGGTTTTTCCTTTTTGGCGCTGAAGATTGTAGTAGGTGTAGCTCTGAAGAGAACGATCCTGGAAAGAGTTTGTAATGTGTTTCTGATTTAATGTGTGTTATTGTAATTGTCATCATCTTTTTGTTCCTTTGCTATCATTATAAAGGAGAAAACTGGAGACAGTAGTTGTGAAGATATAAAGGTAGTAGAAATAGGTTTTAAATAAGGCCTGGCTTGTTAAATCCTAAAGAAAAGAAGTCTGAAATCAGTTGTTAAACCATGACCATGGTGTAAAAAGTATTTTCATGATTTGACCCCATTGTAGGGGAAATTGAACTTCCCTGGTGGCTCAGATGGTAAAGAATCTGCTTGCAATGCGTGAGACCTGGGTTCGATCCCTGGGTTGGGAAGATCCTCTTGGAGGAGGGCATGGCAACCCACTCCAGTGTTCTTGCCTGGAGAATCCCCATGGACAGAGGTACCTGGAGGGTTACAGTCCATGGGGTCCGAAGAGTTAGATATGACTGAGCGACTAAGCACAGCACACATAGAGGAAATTAAATTATTGGTGGTTTTCTTATTGAGGGATTCTTATCTTTATTGAAATCTACTTACCAAACTCTTCCAGCAGCTGAAAGAGTCTTGTTTAGAGTTAAGAGTGAGTGCTTTCTTTTCTGATGCCATTGATACTTCTCATCTCTCAGTATTTTGCATAGCTTTGCAACAGTCAGGACATTATCCATAAATCAGTGTTTCATCCATCTATCAAAATCAGTTCTGAGACCCAGCAGCAGTAAATGCTATTTTAAGGCAGTTGAAGTGAAGTGAAATCGCTCAGTCGTGTCCGACTCTTTGCAACCCCATGGACTGTAGCCTACAAGGCTCCTCTGTCCATGGGATTTTCTAGGCAAGAGTACTGGAGGAGTGGGTTGCCATTTCCTTCTCCAGGGGATCTTCCCGACCCAGGGATCAAACCCAGGTCTCCCGCATTGCAGGCAGATGCTTTGCCATCTAAGCCACCAGGGGACATAAGGGAACTTTAGTACCTTTTCCTATCCTGTGTCAATAAAGATCTAATATTTTTAGGCCATTTTTCTTGTCATTAGATGATTGCTATAGATTGACCAGTCCAAAAAAAATTTTTTTTTCCCTAGGGGTTCCAAAGTGGGGTGTGGAAGCTTAGATGAGCACTTCCCATGTTAGTTCGAGCAGTTTGCACCAGTTGTCTGTACACTCAAACCAAATGGAACCAAAACCTCACCAGCCAGGAGTCAAACTTGAAACAAAAGGCAAAGAGATGCCCAGAAATCAAAAGCCAGGTGGAAGAGTGTCCCCCAAAAGATGATAAAGTGATGCCCAGAAATCAAAAGCCAAAAGGCGTAAATGCCAAACATTTATTCCACTAATCCTGAGACCTGGCAGAGTCAGCGTTAGCAGCCTTTTTCACTGATGATATAGTTTCAGGCAATTTCTTGTTGGTTTCCTGCAAAGAAGTTACTCCATCATTTCCTCTTTTAGAAGCTTCTAGATACAAGTCAAAGTAAGCACAGCTGGCCTTTTCTAATTGTGCATGCAAAATGTCAGTTTTGGAATATCAAAAGAAC
This sequence comes from Bos indicus, assembly GCF_029378745.1. Taxonomy (NCBI): domain Eukaryota; kingdom Metazoa; phylum Chordata; class Mammalia; order Artiodactyla; family Bovidae; genus Bos; species Bos indicus. The sequence goes on from NC_091766.1 coordinate 80,787,626, forward strand.
CCCAATTTGGCCATTTTAGGTTGAGATCTCTTTTAGTATAATTTCTCCAATTAACTAGGTACTTGCAAGTATGAGCTCCATACATACTGTACAAGATTCTGGCTGGAGTGTTAGTCAGAGGCTGGCTTTCTGACACCCCTTTGTTTCTGTTTTTGAGAGATTCTGTTTCCATTTTAAGCTGGGTAAAAATCACTAGTTAACTTGTGTAGTGGGCCAATGTTCTATTTGTGAGCTTAACTCCTCCAGGAGTTATCCCAGAGTTGTTTCAGCTTGTCTTACATGTCTCGGATTCTTCAATCTAAGACCACTGTGGCTGCTCAGGCAGCTGCATGGCCAGTTCTTATGTGCAAACTCCAGACAAGCAAGTATTTTAATTAATGAGCGGGTTTCCCTATGGGACCACTGCATGGTATGAGGACTAAGGAAAAGTGTCAGATCAGTCTCTTACTTAACCACTCAGCCAAGACCCTTCAGTCCCCTGAAACAGAGCAACCTTGGCATCATTCAGCCGAGCCCCAGGTATTCCTCGAATTTTTTCCCAAATAAGCCCTCCCCGCCAGTACCTTTCCACTGAGTGGGCTGTTCCCCTGGCATCTTTCAGCCATCCCCCTCCCCTGCCCACCCAGTGTCTTTTGACTGGGTGGTAATTTCTCGGTATCTTTCAACTGAACCCTCCTCAGTGTCTAGACCGTGAGTAGGTATGCCCTGGATGCTCCACTCTCTCCGCCCGCCCCCAGTATCTTTCCTACTGGGGGCGGTTAGGTAAACTGCTCCACCACCAAATAAAACTCAGAATCTCAACCAATACAGGAGATTTAAGAACAGGAGAGACTTACCCAAATTTGTCTGCACTCCCCGAGGAGGTGGATGGGTGCAAGGCGCCACTGCAGGTACCAAAGCTCTGGTTCCTCATGAAGTCCAGTCGAACTAAGGAAGTCCACTCTGGGTCGCTTCATCGGTTGCCATAACTGTTGACTAAAAAGTTGTTACAACTTGAGAGTTGCGAGTTAAGCTTAATTTGGGGCAAAATGAGGACCGCAGACCGGGAGGCAGCATCTCACATATATCTGAGAGACTGCTATTTTAAGGCAGTTACTAAGGTTTAATTAGTCAGGTGTGTAGTTTGCTTTTTCTAGTGCTGCTAAGTTTTTCCAGGGTTCGTTGGTTACTGTCACATGATTATTTATTTGCTTTAGGCAAGGGAGGGACATGAACTCAAGTTGTCTTGAATTATGGGGACCTCTCTGTGTGGTAGGGGGATAGTGGGAATATCATAAAAAGGCAAGTATTGCTCTATCTTTATTGTGACCAGCTATGATTTGGGCTTCCCTGGTGGCTCAAGGGTAAAGAGTCTACCTGCAATGCAGAAGACACTGGTTCAGTCTCTGGGTCAGGACGATCCCCTTGGAGAAGGAAATGGCAACCCACTCTAGTATTCTTGCCTGGAAAATCCCGTGGACAGAGGAGTTGGGCAGGCTACAATCCATGGGGTTGCAGAGTCGGACATGACTGAGCGACTAAACCACTAGCGCTGTGCTTCGGACACTGGTGCTGGCTGACGTGTTCTTCAGTGTGTTATGCCTCTTGGGTTCCTCATGGCTTCTGTTTTCTCGTCATTTCTGCTTCCCTCAACTGTATGCTGCCATGCCTCTTGTGGTACCTGACTCAGCATGGTATGGCCCTGCTCTCTGCTTTTACTGCTTTAGTTCCCACTGCGGCATCTCTTATTCACTCAGTGTATTCAAGCTCGTCTTTTTGTGAGAGAGAATCTCATTGGCTTAACTCACATTTGGAGACTAGACAAGACTGCTGGACTCTGACCAGTCCGTGGACTGGCTGTCAATCAGCAGGAGCTGTGGATAAGGGAGTTTCATGAAAAGTTTGGTGGATGTCAGAGACATTATTGACATGTCTAGTGTTTTCATCAAGCTAGTAAATATTATTTTCACTAACTAATATTCATACATTGTAAGCCACCTTCTCTTCCTTCAGTAGCAATTTTACATCCTCACCTTATCAATAAGATCTTTCCAATAAAACAGTTTCTATCCTCTGGTCCTGATTGGCCTCCTGTGTTGCTAAGGATTCATGTTCGTAACTTCTCTTTACTTTTTAATACTTCAATAGTAAACGTTATTTGAATGTTGTTCTTTTAACCATAAATTACAATATAAACCTGTTTTCAGGGTATGGCATACGTATAGAAAAGTGCACACATCACAAGTGTGCTGCTTCCTGAATGTTCACAGAGTGATTATATTTTTGTAAGCAGCACCCAGATCAAGTCATTGACATGTTCAGCCCTCCAGAAACGAAACTGTTTCTGTTCCTCTTCGGTGCTCCTCCCCATGGGTAGCCACCATCCTTGCTTCTAACATCATGGATTCCTTTTGCCTGTTTTTGAACTTCATTATAGACTCATGCAGTAAGTACTCTTCTGTGTCAGGCTTATTTCCCTCAACATCATATCTGTGAGTTTTGGATGACACTTCGGATGCTGTGGTTCATTCCTTTTCATTTCTTTGTAGTATTCCACTGAATGAGTATACAATGGTTTCTTGGTCTATTCTTTGTCTACTGTTGGTGAAACATTTGGATTGTTTCCAGATTACAATTACAAATTGTATTGGGGCTATTACAAATAATATGGCAATGGAAATTCTTGTACAGATATTTTTTGTGTTCAGCAAGGAGATCCAACCAGTCCATTCTGAAGGAGATCAGCCCTGGGATTTCTTTGGAGGGAATGATGCTGAAGCTGAAACTCCAGTACTTTGGCCACCTCATGCGAAGAGTTGACTCATTGGAAAAGACTCTGATGCTGGGAGGGATTAGGGGCAAGAGGAGAAGGGGACGACAGAGGATGAGATGTCTGGATGGCATCACTGACTCGATGGACGTGAGTCTGAGTGAACTCCGGGAGTTGGTGATGGACAGGGAGGCCTGGCGTGCTGCGATTCATGGGGTCGCAAAGAGTCGGACACGACTGAGTGACTGATCTGATCTGATCTGATACATTTCTGTTCAGTATATGCCCAGGAGTTAACTTTTTGTTTCATAGGACTTACTTATATTCAACTTCAATAATTACTGCTAAACACTTTTCTGAAATAGTTATATCAATTTGTGTTAACGCTAGCAATGTATATAAGAATTACAGTTGCTCTGCATCCTTGCTAATAGTTGGTATTATCAGTCTTTTTAGTTTTAAGCCTTCTAGTAGACATGAAGTAGTATCTCATGTTGGTTTTCATTTTTATTTCTCTGATATTTAACTTGAACATTTTTCCAAGTATTTCTTGACCATTTGAACATTCTCTGTTTTGAAGTGCTTATTCAATCTTTTGCCCATTTCTCAGTTGAGTTGTCTTATCTTGTTGATCTGTGAGTGCATGCGAAGTCACTTCAGTGGTGTCAGACTCTTTGTGACCCTATGGACTGTAGCCCTTCAGGCTCCTCTGTCCAGGGGATTCTCCAGGCAAGAATATTGGAGTGGGTTGCCATGCCCTTCTCCAGGAGATCTTCCCAACCTAGGGATTGAACCCTTGTCTCTTACATCTCCTGCATTGGCAGGTGGGTTCTTTACCAATAGCACCACCTGAGAAGCCCTTATTGATCTGTAGGAGTTTTGAAATATTAAGTTAAACTATATGAATTGCCATTTTTGAATGTCAAAATAATTGAATATCATCTTGTTCATCCCAGTATGTATGAAGACATGAGTCCTTTGTCAGTTATATGTATTGGAAATATTTTCTCTACTCTGGTTTGCCTTTCTACTTTCTTAAAGGTGTTGTTTGATGATGAGAAGTTTAAAATTTTATTGTAGTATAAAATATCTGTATTTTTCTTTGTGGAATTTGTCTGCCCATGAAATGAGTGCGGTGTGGATGGGGACAGCATCTGGAGGTGCTTTGTATGGAAGGTGGAGGAGCTGGGGTCTCCCTTTTGCTCTGGGGTCTCCCTTTTGCTCTGTGGTCAAAGCAATCAAGTGGATCACAGAAGATGCAGCTGTAGGTAAAACAGAATGCACTTGCAGCAGCTTCAGATTGCCACACCAGGATGTTTTCCCCTTTGAGAAAAGCTCCAGGGGCAATCTACAGGACAAAAATATCTTAATGTTCTTTCCTCCCTCATACCTCCTGGAGCCTGAGGTGTTCCCTTCCTACATGGTAGGTTGTTGTTCTTCCTCTAGAGATGCAATACATGTATGTGCACCAAAGACTTGTACAAGGATTTTGACAGCGGTGTTATTCACAAAAGAGGGTGTTCTGTTCCAGTACTTCTAACTTCACTTTGTTTTCAGTCATCCCCAGTTCACACCCACTTTTCGTCTCAAAGGGTCAGATGCGAGAGGGACAAGGTACTTTTATTAACTTAACCAGAGCTAAAGTTGAATTCCTGACAGCTACCTTTCAACTATACTGCCACCTGGAGGATGTATCATCCAGGCTGACCTGGGGGTGCTGTTGCTGCTGCTGCTGCTAAGTCGCTTCAGTCGTGTCCGACTCTGTGCGACCCCATAGATGGCAGCCCACCAGGCTCCTCTGTCCATGGGATTCTCCAGGCAAGAACACTGGAGTGGTTTGCCATTTCCTCCTCCGATGCATGAAAGTGAAAAGTCAAAGTGAAGTCGCTCAGTCGTGTCCGACTCTTAGTGACCCCATGGACTGCAGCCCACCAGGCTCCTCTGTCCATGGAATTTTCCAGGCAAGAGTACTGGAGTGGGGTAAGAAAAATGTGTTATGCCCAACACTGGTCAAGACTGAGTCCTCAGTTTTCAAAATACATCTATGTAACGCTCTGTAATCCTTCCCCCTTTGTCCTGATCCGTACCCAGGAAATGATCAAGAAGGGATGAGCCCTTTCTTGGATAACCTGTATTCATTAATCAAACTGCCTTGCTGAAACATATGGACTGGGAGGGAATGAGGGAGAAAGAGGTGGACAGTCAGTCCACTGCTGAGCGCACAGGTTAGTTTCAAGGGCCACAGTGGGGTGACTGGAACCTGCTAACCAGTCACCCGAATGAGTACCAACAGTGCTGAGGCAGCGCTGTGAGCCCTGAGAGGGCTTCAGGTGTCTGGTGCAGGCAAGCTGCCAAGAGTGGGAGGGGTAATGCCCCTCATGGTGTGGCCTCTCCCATTGTGAGACAAATGGGCCAACTTTGGACAGGAGTCACAAGCATGCCCTGCAGCGGTAGTCCTGTGCATTAGAAAGAGTCAGCCTCTATCAGTGGCTTGATTCCAGCTGGCCCACAGCCCTTCCTGTGGGCACCTGCATGCCTGATCCAGAGAGTTCAGTCAGCAGACAGTTCAGTCAGTGCCCCCCATTCATGTTTCCAATGAAGGATCTTTGAATCTTGCAGTCTGTAGTTTTCCAAGTGATAGACCAGATGGCTGTGCCATTGCCAACAGCCATGAAGTCTGAGCCCTGCCCTCTGACTGGAGCAACTCCATCTGCTCTTTCTTCTGCATTGCTGACACTGAGACTGACCAGCCACAGCGCGCCGCTGGATATCATTGGGTTTCAGGTTAGCCAAAACATCAGTGAATCAGGCCCAGATATTTAGGGAATTTCTGTGAATCAAGGATCCTATTGAGTCAGTGGCTTTGCCTCAGGTAGCTGAGCAGATAAAGTTTCCTACAGAGAGAGAGAGAGATGCTGCTCTTTAAAATGTAAAACTGAGATGCTTCTGGGGCCACACCAACTACATTCGTAAACATACCTTTTCCATTGAACAAACAAGGTCTGAGCCCTGCGTATCTTGTCAGTTCTTGAGTCTGAGTTAATTCATCCAAAAATTGGAATTTCAGATCGGAAAGTTATAAGTCCTCTATGGGTCAGTTTCAACAAGGACTCAGCTGTAAACTAATGGTCACTTGCCTGCCTTGTGATTTTGTTTGGATGTTGGACATGGTTTATGAAAAACCAAAAGAGGTAATTTCAGTTTCTGCATGACATTATTTTCCTTCAGAGAGGATTTACTTTTGGTTTCTTGCTGGCATTAATGTGGGGTAGTTTATACTAATCCATTCTGAGGATGAGCTGGTGAAAGTTAGGTTTCAGGTTGTGAGAGCAGAGTTTCCACTTTGTCCTGATTTCTAAAGTATAGCCTTTCCAAGATCTTATCAGGAATTCTGAGTGTTTACATAACCCCCTCCTCCTTGGTCTCTTCACAGCCCCATGGGACTGCCAAAAACTCAGTGCTGATTTCCAGCAGCTTAGCTGCTGCTTCTGCCTGGCCTCTTAGCCTCTTGGCTCTATACTACTTCAGTTCAGTTCAGTTCAGTCGCTCAGTTGTGACCGACTCTTTGCGACCCCGTGAATTGCAGAACGCCAGGCCTCCCTGTCCATCAACAACTCCCAGAGTTTACTCAAACTCACGTCCATTGAGTCCGTGATGCCATCCAGCCATCTCATCCTCTGTCATCCCCTTCTCCACCTGCCCCCAATCTCTCCCAGCATCAGAGTCTTTTCCAATGAGTCAACTCTTCGCATGAGGTGGCCAAAGTACTGGAGTTTCAGCTTTAGCATCATTCCTTCCAAAGAACACCCAGGGCTGATCTCCTTTAGAATGGACTGGTTGGATCTCCTTGCAGTCCAAGGGACTCTCAAGAGTCTTCTCCAACACCACAGTTCAAAAGCATCAATTCTTCGGCGCTCAGCTTTCTTCACAGTCCAACTTTCGCATCCATACATGACTACTGGAAAAACCATAGCCTTGACTAGACGGACCTTTGTTGGCAAAGTAATGTCTCTGCTTTTGAATATGCTATCTAGATTGGTCATAACTTTCCTTCCAAGGAGTAAGTGTCTTTTAATTTCATGGCTGCAGTCATCATCTGCAGTGATTTTGGAGCCCAGAAAAATAAAGTCTGACACTGTTTTCACTGTTTCCCTATCTATTTCCCATGAAGTGATGGGACTGGATGCCATGATCTTTGTTTTCTGAATGTTGAGCTTTAAGCCAACTTTTTCACTCTCCACTTTCACTTTCATCAAGAGGCTTTTGAGTTCCTCTTCACTTTCTGCCATAAGGGTGGTGTCATCTGCATATCTGAGGTTATTGATATTTCTCCCGGCAATCTTGATTCCAGGTTGTGCTTCTTCCAGCCCAGCGTTTCTCATGATGTACTCTGCATAGAAGTTAAATAAGCAGGGTGACAATATACAGCCTTGACGTACTCCTTTTCTTATTTGGAATCAGTCTGTTGTTCCATGTCCAGTTCTAACTGTTGCTTCCTGACCTGCATATAGGTTTCTCAAGAGGCAGATCAGGTGGTCTGGTATTCCCATCTCTTTCAGAATTTTCCACAGTTTATTGTGATCTACACAGTCAAAGGCTTTGGCATAGTCAATAAAGCAGAAATAGATGTTTTTCTGGAACTCTCTTGCTTTTTCCATGATCCAGTGGATGTTGGCAATTTGATCTCTGGTTCCTCTGCCTTTTCTAAAACCAGCTTGAACATCTGGAAGTTCACGGTTCACATACTGCTGAAGCCTGGCTTGGAGAATTTTGAGCATTACTTTACTAGCGTGTGAGATGAGTGTAATTGTGCGGTAGTTTGAGCATTCTTTGGCATTGCCTTTCTTTGGGATTGGAATGAAAACTGACCTTTTCCAGCCATGTGGCCACTGCTGAGTTTTCCAAATTTGCTGGCATATTAAAAAATGAGTGCAGCATTTTCACAGCATCGTCTTTCAGGATTTGAAATAGCTCAACTGGAATTCCATCACCTCCACTAGCTTTGTTCATAGTGATGCTTTCTAAGGCCCACGTGACTTCACATTCCAGGATGTCTGGCTCTAGGTGAGTGATCACACCATGGTGATTATCTTGGTCCTGAAGAGCTTTTTTGTACAGTTCTTCTGTGTATTCTTGCCACCTCTTCTTAATATCTTCTGCTTCTGTTAGGTCCATACTATTTCTGTCCTTTATCGAGCCTGTCTTTGCAATTGGCAAATTCATTGAGAGGAACAACTTCAAAGACTGTTAGACTCGCTAGTTTACTTCCCTTCTCTAAGGTCTTTACTTCTTAGGTCCTGGTTATCTTGTTAGCTCACTGATGCTTTCAAATAGATTTGTGTGTGTGTGTGTGTGTGTGTGTGTGTGTGTATGTGTGTATGTATATGTGTGTTGTGTCCAGCTTTTCTAACTGTCCCTAGTGTGTGCATGTTAGAGTGGTTGGGGAGGGTCTATAACCAGTTACCTGGCTATTGCCACTTAGAAAGTTTTAATAGTGAGTATAAAAATGAGTCAAACTCCTTTCAAAGGAGTGGAAGAATTATCTTGTTTCCTTTTCCCAGAAATTTATCTGTTAATTACTTGTAATTCAGTAATAATAAAATACTAAGAAGTCAAATCACAACTACTCCTTATTTTATCAATTTAATTCTGAACATCTTTGAATATATGTATTCTGAGATGTATCTATTTCCTCATCTGGAAAATGGGCATAGTTCCTACTTTGTAAAGAAAATAGGAGTATTAAATTGAGATAAAAGTTTATAAGACACTTTTCACATAGTGACGCTTTTTATATTCTTTAAATTCAAGAATGTCCCTTTAAATTCTTCACAGTTACATGTTTTTCCTTTAAGTGAGGCCATTTAAACAGTAGGTCAGTTGAGAGTTTGCTTACTGTAGCTGTGTGTTCTGTTCATTTTATGGTCCATTTTGAGAACCAGATAGCTCTCTGCCTAGTTTGTTGGCATCTTTTTGAGCCCAGGGTTTTTAAGGTCTGTGGAAAATATTTAGTGGATGGCAGATTCCTCAAGAAATAGTTGGAAGATTACTTTTACTAAGTGCAGGAGAGTATTACCTAAATAGGTTAGTGAAAATTTTTGTCATTTAGATGCTTTCTTTTGTATAGATCCTTCTAATGGTGATACATTTAAATATAGTAATGAGATTAATAGATAATTTTTCAGAAGAAAAATATAGCTAAATTAATATTTGCACTTTAAAGGTTCAGCCTTTTATAGAGGGTATTTAAAATGTATGCTAAAAAATAAATCCACAGTTTACTCATTTTTCTCCCTTTTGGTACAAATTGCCATGTTGACAGAATATTTTTATTTTTATTATTATTGTTTTTTCTTGGTTGTCCTGACTTAAAAAAAATCTTTATTGGAGATTTATCAGTACAATGTAGTGTTAGCTTTAGGTGTGTAGCAAAATACACACACGCACACATTGTTGTTTAGTCACTAAGTTGTGTCCAACGCTATGACCCCGTGGGCTGTCGCCTGCCAGGCTTCTCTGTCCGTGGGATTTCCTAAGCAAGAATAGCTTTAAAAATTGGCATGAAATTGGAAACTACTAATGAATCTGTAAATATCTCTTTTGAAATCTGCATTTGACCTATTTTTTAGGATAGTTACTCTCTTGGGTCGCCTTATAAAGTTGATCCTGTCTAAGTTCTGGAAATGGATAAATGGTAGTGGTTGCATACTATTGTGAACATACTTAATGTCATGGAATTGTACACTTAAAATGGTTAAGATAGTATCAGTAGATTTTACCAAACACACACATACAAAAGGACAACAGCCACAAAAAATAATAAAGATTCACAAAGCTAAAACCAGTAGACCTTTGGTAATGCCAATTAAGAAAAAGGAGAAAAGATACAAAAAGAAAAAAATAACAGAATTAAAAAGGAAAAGTAATTGTAGATACAAGAGAGATTTTAAAAACAATAATAACCTTGTTTGGATTCTGGTTTGAACAAGCCACCTATTAAAAGGTATTTTTGAAACAAGTGGTGGTAACTGAAGACTAAGTGGTATTGAAAATTATTAGTAAATTGTTGTGAATTCTGTATAAGGGGTATTTATCAGTAGTTATATATATATATATATTTTAAAAGGTCTCCTTTTTAATAATAAAAGCTAAGACTTAAGGAGAAATTTTTTATGATGTCTGGGATATGCTTAAGATTAATCCAGAAAAAAAAAAAGTGGTGTGAAGTATTATTATGTGGAAAGGTAGCGTCAGAGTGTTGGAAACTGTGAAAACTGGTGATAGATACATGGAGTTATATTTTCTGCTTTTGTATTAATTTGAAACTTTCTAAAATAAAATTTAAATTAAAAAAAAAAAGAATACTGTAGTGAGTAGCTATTCCCTTCTCCGGGGGATATTCCTGACCCAGGGGTTGAACCTGAGTCTCTTTCTTGGTTAAAGGCAGATCCTTTAATACTGTGCCACCTGGAAAGCCTATATATATATATATATATATATGTATATATCCCATATATATATATACACCCTATATATCCTATATATATATATATATATATATATATATACACCCTATATTTTATATATATATCTCCCTAGCAACTCAGCTGATGAAGAATTCGTCTGCAGTGCAGGAGACCCGCATTCGATTCCTGGGTCGGGGAGATCCCCTGGAGAAGGTTTGGCTACCCACTCCAGTATTCTTGGGCTTCCCTGATAGCTCAGATGATAAAGAATCTGCCTGCAATGTAGGAGACCTAGATTCGATCCTGGGTTGGGAAGATCCCCTGGAGGAGGGCATGGCAACCCACTCCAGTATTCTTGCCTGGAGAATCCCCATGGACAGAGGAACCTGGCAGGCTACAGTCCATGGGGTTGCAAAGAGTCAGACACCACTGAGCGACTAAACAAGCAAGCAAGTGTATATCCATATGTATATATAATTGAATATATGTATATTCTTTTAAAAATTCTTTTCTCATAAAGGTTAGTACAGAATTTTGAGTAGAATTCCCAGTGCTGTACACTAAGCTCTTGTTTAGTTATCTGCTTAATATATAGTAGTGTGTATATGTTAATCCCAATCTCCTAATTTAACAGAACATTTTTAAAGCAACTTTTTATTTATGAAAATAATCTTATGAAGGAATTGGAAACTGCTTGGTCTAATTGGGCAAGCAGTGAGTTCTAACTGAAAACCAGGGCAAATAAGCCTAAAGATCTAATGTATAGGCATGGTGGCCATACTTGGGCTCTCCTGGTGGTTCAGATGGTAAAGAATCTGCTTGTGATGCAGGAGACCCAGGTTCAATCCCTGGGTCAGGAAGATCCCCTGGAGAAGGGAATTGCAACCCACTCTAGTATTGTATCAAAACTGAAAATATGCTAAGAGAATAGATATCAGATGCACTTATTGGACAAAATGCTAACTATGCGAAGAGATGATATGTTAACTAGCTTGACTGTAGTAATTATTTCACCAAGTTTATAAAATAATCATGATGTACACCTTAAATATATAATTTTTATTTTAAAATAAATAAATCTATTCATTAAAAAAGTAATGTTTCTGGGGATCCTAAGGATATCTTGGTTACTATACAATACAGTATTGTATACTTGAAATTAATTACCAGAGTAGGTCTAAAATGTTCTCACCACACAAACACACAGGTACACAAGGTTACAACATAAAGTGATGGATTTGTTAGCTGACCTTATCATGGTAATTATTTCACAACATATAGTATATCAGGGAGGAGCCAAGATGGCGGAGGAGTAGGACGGGGAGAACACTTTCTCCCCCACAAATTCATCAAAAGAGCATTTAAACGTCGAGTAAATTCCACAAAACAACTTCTGAATGCCGGCAGAGGACATCAGGCACCCAGAAAAGCAACCCAACTCTTCGAAAGGAGGTAGGAAAAAATATTAAAAACAAAAAAAAAGAGACAAAAGAGGGAGGGACGGAGTTCCGTCCCGGGAAGGGAATCTTAAAAAGAGAAACGTTTCCAAACATCAGGAAACCTTCTCACTGCCGAATCTGTGCCGAGCTTTGGAAGCACAGAGGGCAACATAACAGGGAGAAAAAATAAATAAACAATTTAAAACTCGCAGATTGCGAGCCCTACGGTAACTCCCCCAGCAGAGAAGCAGCGCAGACGCCTGCATCCGCCATTAGCAAACCGGGGCTGGGCAGGGAGGCGCGGCGTGGGCTGCATCGCTGAGAGTAAGAATCTGGCCTGAATACCCTGAGCGCTATCTGAACGAAATAATTTGGGCTAGCAAACCAGACTGTGGGATACCTACCACGCGAAAAGCCAGCCCTAACCTAAGACCGCCAGGCCCGCGCACGGAACAAAGGACTGAACAGAGATAGCCGGCTGCAGACCTTCCCCCTCCGGTGACAGGCAGCCAGAGCCGGAAGGGGGCAATCGCAGCCCCAGAGAGACATTATCTATAAAACTGTAAGCAGGCTTCTTTGCTAACTAAAACTTCTTGGGGGTCTGGACGGTCAACATCTGCCTGAGAAGGTGCGCCGGTTTTACATCCAGATAACCGAGTGGCGGGGAGGCGATAAGTCGCAGCATTGGCGCTCGCCTGGGAAGAGCAAATTGGCGCTCTGACCTGGGAAGAGCACAAAACGCAGGCCCAACTGAGTCTGCGCCTCTGAGGACTACCCGAGTGCCTGAACCTGAGCGGCTTGGACCTGGGAGGTGCATGCAGCCCAGGGCCAGCCTCGGATTGTTCCCGGCGGAACAACCTAGAGTCCGAGCAGTGTGGACAGGGAGGCTACACGCGCCGTGAGCGGGGGCAGACCCAGGGTGGCTGAGGCACTGCGAGCCCACGCCAGTGTTATTTGTTTGCAGCATCCCTCCCTCCCTCCCCACAGCGCGACTGAACAAGTAAGCCTAAAAAAAAAAAAAAAAAAAAGTGTCCTCCACCGTGCCCTTTGAGTCAGGGCGGAAACCAGATACTGAAGAGACTAGCAAACAGAAGAAGATATAACAGAGGGAAACGCCTTGGAAGCTACAGGCAATAGATCAAAACCCTGTGGTTACTACGGACTACATAGGAAGGGGCCTATAGATCTTGAGAAATATAAATCTGACCAAGGAACTAGCCAAAAATGAACTGAACCCACAAAACCCACAAAAAAAAAAAAAAAAGTCCTAGATATATTTTTATTATTTTTACGATCATTCTTTCTTTTTTTTTTAATTAAAAAAAAAAAAATTTTAAGTCCTCTATTGTTCCTTTAATTTTCACCTTTATATCCTATTACTTTGCAAAAAAAAAAAAAAAAAAAAAAAAGACCCTATTTTTTTCTTCTTCAGCAAACTTCATATATATGTATTTTATAATTTTTTGACCTTGTTTTTTTTTGTTTGTTTTTGTTTTTTTCTTCTTTTCTTTAACATTATATTTTTGAAATTCTAAACTCTACTCTAGATTTTTAATTTTCGCTTTTTGGTATATGTTATCAATTTTGTACCTATAGTTTTTTTTTTTATATAATTTCTGTGACTTTTTTTTTTTTTTTTCTTCTTCTCTGTTTCTTTCTCTTCTTCTTTTATATAACATTGTATATCTGAAATTCCAAACTTTACTCTAGATTTTTAATTTATGCTTTTTGGTATTTGATATCGATTTTGTACCTGTATTTTCTTTATAATTTTTGTGACATTGTTCGTATTTGTTTGTTTTCTCTCTTTATTTTTCTTCTTCTTTTTTTTTTTTTTTTTTTAACATTGTATTTTTGAAATTCCAAACTCTACTCTAGATTTTTAATTTTTGCTTTCTGGTATTAGTTATCAATTTTATACTTGTACTTTCTTTATAATTTTCGCGACCTTGTTTGTTTTTGTTTGTTCGTTTTTTCTCTCTTTCTTTTCCTTCTTCTTTTCTTTAACATCGTATTTTTGAAATTCCAAACTCTACTCTAGATTTTTAATTTTCGCTTTCTGGTATTAGTTATCAATTTTGTACCTGTACTTTCTCTATAATTTTCGCGACCTTGTTTGTTTTTGTTTGTTCGTTCTTTCTCTCTTTCTTTTCCTTCTTCTTTTCTTTAACATCGTATTTTTGAAATTCCAAACTCTACTCTAGATTTTTAATTTTTGCTTTTATGTATTTGTTACCAATTTTGTACCTATAAGGACCCAATCTTCAGGACCCATTTTTCACTAGGGAGTGAGATTACTGGCTTGACTGCTCTCTCTCCCTTTGGACCCTCCTTTTTCTCCACCAGGTCGCCTGTGTCTCCTCCCTAACCCCTCTCTACTCTACCCAACTCTGTGAATTTCTGTGTGTTCCAGACGGTGGAGAACACTTAGGGAACTGATTACTGGCTGGATCTGTCTCCCTCCTTTTCATTCCCCCCTTTTATCCTTCTGGCCACCTCTGTTACCTTCCTCCTTCTTCTCTTCTCTGTATAACCCCGTGAACATCTCTGAGTGGTCGAGTTGTGGAGTGCACATAAGGAAGTGACTACTGGCTAGCCCACTCTCTCCACTATTGATTCACCTCATCTCATTTGGGTCACCTCCAACTCCCTCCTCCCTCTTCTCTTCTCCATGTAACCCTGTGAACCTCTCTGAGTGACCCTCACTGTAGAGAAACTTATCATCTTTAATGTAGATGTTTTATCAATGGTGCTGTATAGAAGGAGAAGTTTTGAAACTACTGTAAAAATAAGACCGATAATCAGAAGCAGGAGACTTAAGTCCAAACCCTGACTCCAGGGAACTCCTGACTCCAAGGCACATTCATTGACAGGAGCTCATCAAATGCCCCCATACCGACACTGAAACCAAGCACCACACAAGGGCCAATAAGTTCCAGGGCAAGACATACCAAGCAAATTCTCCAGCAACAAAGGAACACAGCCCTGAGCTTCAAGATACAGGCTGCCCAAAGTCACCTCAAAACTATAGACATCTCATAACTCATTACTGGACATTTCATTGCACTCCAGAGAGAAGAAATACAGCTCCACCCACCAGAACACCGACACAAGCTTCCCTAAGCAGGAAACCTTGACAAGCCACCTGTACAAACCCACACACAGTGAGGAAACGCCACAATAAAGAGAACTCCACAAACTGCCAGAATACAGAAAGGACACCCCAAACTCAGCAATTTAAACAAGATGAAGAGACAGAGGAATACTCAGCAGATAAAGGAACAGGATAAATGCCCACCAAACCAAACAAAAGAGGAAGAGATAGGGAATCTACCTGATAAAGAATTCCGAATAATGATAGTGAAATTGATCCAAAATCTTGAAACTAAAATGGAATCACAGATAAATAGCCTGGAGACAAGGATTGAGAAGATGCAAGAAAGGTTTAACAAGGACCTAGAAGAAATAAAAAAGAGTCAATATATAATGAATAATGCAATAAGTGAAATTAAAAACACTCTGGAGGCAACAAATAGTAGAATAACAGAGGCAGAAGACAGGATTAGTGAATTAGAAGATAGAATGGTAGAAATAAATGAATCAGAGAGGATAAAAGAAAAACGAATTAAAAGAAATGAGGACAATCTCAGAGACCTCCAGGACAATATTAAACGCTACAACATTCGAATCATAGGGGTCCCAGAAGAAGAAGACAAAAAGAAAGACCATGAGAAAATACTTGAGGAGATAATAGTGGAAAACTTCCCTAAAATGGGGAAGGAAATAATCACCCAAGTCCAAGAAACCCAGAGAGTCCCAAACAGGATAAACCCAAGGAGAAACACCCCAAGACACATATTAATCAAATTAACAAAGATCAAACACAAAGAACAAATATTAAAAGCAGCAAGGGAAAAACAACAAATAACACACAAGGGAATTCCCATAAGGATAACAGCTGATCTTTCAATAGAAACTCTTCAAGCCAGGAGGGAATGGCAAGACATACTTAAAATGATGAAAGAAAATAACCTACAGCTCAGATTATTGTACCCAGCAAGGATCTCATTCAAGTATGAAGGAGAAATCAAAAGCTTTTCAGACAAGCAAAAGCTGAGAGAATTCTGCACCACCAAACCAGCTCTCCAACAAATACTAAAGGATATTCTCTAGACAAGAAACACAAAAACGGTGTATAAACTCGAACCCAAAACAATAAAGTAAATGGCAACAGGAACATACTTATCAGTAATTACCTTAAATGTAAATGGGTTGAATGCCCCAACCAAAAGACAAAGACTGGCTGAATGGATACAAAAACAAGACCCCTACATATGTTGTCTACAAGAGACCCACCTCAAAACAGGGGACACATACAGACTGAAAGTGAAGGGCTGGAAAAAGATTTTCCATGCAAATAGGGACCAAAAGAAAGCAGGAGTAGCAATACTCATATCAGATAAAATAGACTTTAAAACAAAGGCTGTGAAAAGAGACAAAGAAGGTCACTACATAATGATCAAAGGATCAATCCAAGAAGAAGATATAACAATTATAAATATATATGCACCCAACACGGGAGCACCACAGTACGTAAGACAAATGCTAACAAGTATGAAAGGAGAAATTAACAATAACACAATAATAGTGGGAGACTTTAATACCCCACTTACACCTATGGATAGATCAACTAAACAGAAAATTAACAAGGAAACACAAACTTTAAACGATACAATAGACCAGTTAGACCTAATTGATATCTATAGGTCATTTCACCCCAAAACAATGAATTTCACCTTTTTCTCAAGCGCACATGGAACCTTCTCCAGGATAGATCACATCCTGGGCCATAAAGCTAGCCTTGGTAAATTCAAAAAAATAGAAATCATTCCAAGCATTTTTTCTGACCACAATGCAGTAAGATTAGATCTCAATTACAGGAGAAAAACTATTAAAAATTCCAACATATGGAGGCTGAACAACACGCTGCTGAATAACCAACAAATCACAGAAGAAATCAAAAAAGAAATCAAAATTTGCATAGAAACGAATGAAAATGAAAACACAACAACCCAAAACCTGTGGGACACGGTAAAAGCAGTCTTAAGGGGAAAGTTCATAGCAATACAGGCACACCTCAAGAAACAAGAAAAAAGTCAAATAAATAACCTAACTCTACACCTAAAGCAACTAGAAAAGGAAGAAATGAAGAACCCCAGGGTTAGTAGAAGGAAAGAAATCTTAAAAATTAGAGCAGAAATAAATGCAAAAGAAACAAAAGAGACCATAGCAAAAATCAACAAAACCAAAAGCTGGTTCTTTGAAAGGATAAATAAAATTGACAAACCATTAGCCAGACTCATCAAGAAACAAAGGGAGAAAAATCAAATCAACAAAATTAGAAACGAAAATGGAGAGATCACAACAGACAACACAGAAATACAAAGGATCATAAGAGACTACTATCAACAATTATATGCCAATAAAATGGACAACATGGAAGAAATGGACAAATTCTTAGAAAAGTACAACTTTCCAAAACTGGACCAGGAAGAAATAGAAAATCTTAACAGACCCATCACAAGCATGGAAATTGAAACTGTAATCAAAAATCTTCCGGCAAACAAAAGCCCCGGTCCAGACGGCTTCACAGCTGAATTCTACCAAAAATTTAGAGAAGAGCTAACACCTATCCTGCTCAAACTCTTCCAGAAAATTGCAGAGGAAGGTAAACTTCCAAACTCATTCTATGAGGCCACCATCACCCTAATACCAAAACCTGACAAAGATCCCACAAAAAAAGAAAACTACAGGCCAATATCACTGATGAACATAGATGCAAAAATCCTTAACAAAATTCTAGCAATCAGAATCCAACAACACATTAAAAAGATCATACACCATGATCAAGTGGGCTTTATCCCAGGGATGCAAGGATTCTTCAATATCCGCAAATCAATCAATGTAATACACCACATTAACAAATTGAAAAATAAAAACCATATGATTATCTCAATAGATGCAGAGAAAGCCTTTGACAAAATTCAACATCCATTTATGATAAAAACTCTCCAGAAAGCAGGAATAGAAGGAACATACCTCAACATAATAAAAGCTATATATGACAAACCCACAGCAAACATTATCCTCAATGGTGAAAAATTGAAAGCATTTCCTCTAAAGTCAGGAACAAGACAAGGGTGCCCACTTTCACCATTACTATTCAACATAGTTTTGGAAGTTTTGGCCACAGCAATCAGAGCAGAAAAAGAAATAAAAGGAATCCAAATTGGAAAAGAAGAAGTAAAACTCTCACTATTTGCAGATGACATGATCCTCTACATAGAAAACCCTAAAGAGTCCACCAGTAAATTACTAGAAATAATCAATGACTACAGTAAAGTTGCAGGATATAAAATCAACACACAGAAATCCCTTGCATTCCTATACACTAATAATGAGAAAACAGAAAGAGAAATTAAGGAAACAATTCCATTCACCATTGCAATGAAAAGAATAAAATACTTAGGAATATATCTACCTAAAGAAACTAAAGACCTATATATAGAAAACTATAAAACTCTGGTGAAAGAAATCAAAGAGGACACTAATAGATGGAGAAATATACCATGTTCATGGATTGGAAGAATCAATATAGTGAAAATGAGTATACTACCCAAAGCAATTTATAGATTCAACGCAATCCCTATCAAGCTACCAACAGTATTCTTCACAGAGCTAGAACAAATAATTTCACAATTTGTATGGAAATACAAAAAACCTCGAATAGCCAAAGCGATCTTGAGAAAGAAGAATGGAACTGGAGGAATCAACCTACCTGACTTCAGGCTCTACTACAAAGCCACAGTTATCAAGACAGTATGGTACTGGCACAAAGACAGAAATATTGATCAATGGAATAAAATAGAAAG
The DNA here is from genome assembly GCF_029378745.1 of Bos indicus. NCBI lineage: Eukaryota > Metazoa > Chordata > Mammalia > Artiodactyla > Bovidae > Bos > Bos indicus. Next base: position 80,806,212 of record NC_091766.1, read on the forward strand.
CCCAGAGATAAATCCACGCACATATGGACACCTTATCTTCGACAAAGGAGGCAAGAATATACAATGGATTAAAGACAATCTCTTTAACAAGTGGTGCTGGGAAATCTGGTCAACCACTTGTAAAAGAATGAAACTGGACCACTTTCTAACACCATACACAAAAATAAACTCAAAATGGATTAAAGATCTAAACGTAAGACCAGAAACTATAAAACTCCTAGAGGAGAACATAGGCAAAACACTCTCCGACATACATCACAGCAGGATCCTCTATGACCCACCTCCCAGAATATTGGAAATAAAAGCAAAAATAAACAAATGGGACCTAATTAACCTTAAAAGCTTCTGCACATCAAAGGAAACTATTAGCAAGGTGAAAAGACAGCCTTCAGAATGGGAGAAAATAATAGCAAATGAAGCAACCGACAAACAACTAATCTCAAAAATATACAAGCAACTCCTACAGCTCAACTCCAGAAAAATAAACGACCCAATCAAAAAATGGGCCAAAGAACTAAATAGACATTTCTCCAAAAAAGACATACAGATGGCTAACAAACACATGAAAAGATGCTCAACATCACTCATTATCAGAGAAATGCAAATCAAAACCACTATGAGGTACCATTTCACACCAGTCAGAATGGCTGCGATCCAAAAGTCTACAAATAATAAATGCTGGAGAGGGTGTGGAGAAAAGGGAACCCTCTTACACTGTTGGTGGGAATGCAAACTAGTACAGCCACTATGGAGAACAGTGTGGAGATTCCTTAAAAAACTGGAAATAGAACTGCCTTATGATCCAGCAACCCCACTGCTGGGCATACACACTGAGAAAACCAGAAGGGAAAGAGACACGTGTACCCCAATGTTCATCGCAGCACTGTTTATAATAGCCAAGACATGGAAGCAACCTAGATGTCCATCAGCAGATGAATGGATAAGAAAGCTGTGGTACATATACACAATGGAGTATTACTCAGCCATTAAAAAGAATACATTTGAATCAGTTCTAATGAGGTGGATGAAACTGGAGCCTATTATACAGAGTGAAGTAAGCCAGAAGGAAAAACATAAATACAGTATACTAACGCATATATATGGAATTTAGAAAGATGGTAACAATAACCCGGTGTACGAGACAGCAAAAGAGACACTGATGTATAGAACGGTCTTATGGATTCTGTGGGAGAGGGAGAGGGTGGGAAGATTTGGGAGAATGGCAATGAAACATGTAAAGTATCATGTGGGAAACGAGTTGCCAGTCCAGGTTCGATGCATGATGCTGGATGCTTGGGGCTGGTGCACTGGGACGGCCCAGAGGGATGGTATGGGGAGGGAGGAGGGAGGAGGGTTCGGGATGGGGAACACATGTATACCTGTGGCGGATTCATTTTGATATTTGGCAAAACTAATACAATTATGTAAAGTTTAAAAATAAAATAAAATTGGAGAAAAAAAAAAAAAGAAAAGTATGGTCATTCTACTCATGTCAAGCTCTATGAAAAAGCTACACACATAACATTGAATTCAATAAAACAGTTGTGCATGCTGACATGCTAATCCTTATCTATCATTTGCTTTCTATCTCTTAACATTAAAATTCTATTTAAATATCAATAATAAAAGGGCTGGTGAGGAATATTTTGAAAATGTGATAAAATATAATAAAATTTATGTACTTATAAAAAAAAAAAAAAAAAAAAAAACATATAGTATATCAAATCATCATGTACACTTTAAACTTACACAGTGTTATTTGTCAGTTTTTTCTCAATGAAACCAGGGAAAGAAATCAGTGAATGGATATCAATAGTATATATTTTCTGATTCCATGAATTATATATGGAAGTGATTGGTTGTTCTTGCAACACTGTAGCCCAACTGGATACGAGTCAAAATACCTGAATTCTTATCCCAGTTCTTTGAGAGAATAATTAAGACATTATCTAATTTCTTGAACATTTGGTCAGGGATGAAAAACAGAGCTTGTTTGTTTGTAAATAATTGAGTGTAAAGGGTTGATGTTTGTGATCTTCAAACTGTCTTGGTATCTCAGACACTACCCATGAACCCAAATAGACGTTACCTTAACTAGTGTCTCAGTTCAGTTCAGTTCAGTTGCTCAATTGTGTCTGACTCTTTGTGACCCCATGAATCACAGCACGCCAGGCCTCCCTGTCCATCACCAACTCCCAGAGTTCACTCAGACTCACGTCCATCGAATCAGTGATGCCATCCAGCCATCTCATCCTCTGTCGTCCCCTTCTCCTCTTGCCCCCAATCCCTCCCAGCATCAGAGTCTTTTCCAGTGAGTCACCTCTTCGCATGAGGTGGCCAAAGTACTGGAGTTTCAGCTTCAGCATCATTCCTTCCAAAGAACACCCAGGGCTGATCTCCTTTAGAATGGACTGGTTGGATCTCCTTGCAGTCCAAGGGACTCTCAAGAGTCTTCTCCAACACTGCAGTTCAAAAGCATCAATTCTTTGGCACTCAGCTTTCTTCACAGTCCAACTCTCACATCCATACATGACTACTGGAAAAACCATAGCCTTGACTAGATGGACCTTTGTTGGCAAAGTAATGTCTCTGCTTTTCAACATGCTATCTAGGTTGGTCATAACTTTCCTTCCCAGGAGTAAGCGTCTTTTAATTTCACGGCTGCAGTCACCATCTGTCGTGATTTTGGAGCCCAGAAAAATAAAGTCTAACACTGTTTCCACTGTTTGCCCATCTATTTCCCATGAAGTGGTGGGACTGGATGCCATGATCTTCGTTTTCTGAATGTTGAGCTTTAAGCCAACTTTTTCACTCTCCTCTTTCACTTTCATCAAGAGGCTTTTGAGTTTCCTCTTCACTTTCTGCCATAAGGGTGGTGTCATCTGCATATCTGAGGTTATTGATATTTCTCCCAGCAATCTTGATTCCAGCTTGTGCTTCTTCCAGCCCAGCGTTTCTCATGATGTACTCTGCATAGAAGTTAAATAAGCAGGGTGACAATATACAGCCTTGACGTACTCCTTTTCTTATTTGGAACCAGTCTATTGTTCCGTGTCCATTTCTAACTGTTGCTTCCTGACCTGCATACAGATTTCTCAAGAGGCAGGTCTGGTATTCCCATCTCTTTCAGAATTTTCCACAGTTTATTGTGATCCACACAGTCAAAGGCTTTGGCATAGTCAATAAAGCAGAAATAGATGTTTTTCTGGAACTCTCTTGCTTTTTCCATGATCCAGTGGATGTTGGCAAGATCTCTGGTTCCTCTGCCTTTTCTAAAACTAGTGTCTATTCTATTTTTATGCAGTTGCAATAGAAATTCAAACTTATTATTATTTAAAAATTAAATAATGATATATAATTCTATTTAACTTTCAAAATACATTCACATATTTTAACCATTGATTTCTTAATAACTCTATATTGTGTTTCCTTTATAATTTCTAACCACTTAGCTACATGGTTAAACTTATTAATGAATTATAAAATTCATTCTCTCAAAAAGGAATAATTTTTTTGTGTATAATTTGAAGTCAGAGAACTATAAGAAAATTAATATTTCCTGAAATCCCATTCCTCAGAAAAAAACATATATTAAGTTGTCAGAGGATTTCGTTCAGGAGTTATTTTCATGGGTATGAATATAATAAACAGACATTTTAAAAGTAAAGCATAATCAATATCATATTTTATATGTAGAGTTGTGGATCTTGATTTTTTAATTGAACATTGTATTGTGAGCATTTTGTTTGTCAGTAACTATCTTTCAAAACATTATTTTAAATTACCATACAACATTCTTGCTATCACACAGATGTACAGTAAACATTCTGCTGTCTGATGTTTAGATTGCTTTAATGTTATAAAGCTGTGCTTTGGTATAGTAAGTAATGCTGCAGTGAACATCAGGATGACATTTGTGAAAAAATTGTCAGGGCAGGTGGAGGCACATGCAATTAAATTAATAAACAAAAAAGCAGGAAGTGATAGGCAGCTTTTAGCTATGACCGTAAGGGTATTTCCCTCAACTTCTCCACCTTAATAAAAGCTATTTTCTCTAATAAATGCCCCACTTTCATTTCAAGGTAGTATTGTAGCTAGTTGAAAACCCAACAGGAAATATAAATTCCTGGAATGGAGGTACAATCTCACCTGTGAGTAAAATACAGAAACAAATATGGTCCAATACAGTAGTCTAATTTGGGGAAATAAAACTATAGACCTATAAATGCATTTTGGTGGGATTTACTCTTCTTAGGAGAGAAGGCAATGGGCAACCCACTCCAGTGTTCTTGCCTGGAAAATCCCATGGGCGGAGGAGCCTGATAGGCTGCAGTCCATGGGGTTGCTAAAAGTTGGACATGACTGAACGATTTCACTTTCACTTTTCACTTTCACGCATTGGAGAAGGAAATGGCACCCCACTCCAGTGTTCTTGCCTGGAGAATCCCAGGGACGGGGGAGCCTGGTGGGCTGCCGTCTGTGGGGTCGCACAGAGTCGGACACGACTGAAGCGACTCAGCAGCAGCAGCAGCAGCACTCTTCTTAGGAGGTGTTTGTTTGGATTAGTTAGAATGCCTAGGACCATGATAAATGAGCCCTGTTTGAATGAATAAAATAGAAATGCCTGAAACTACCACATTCCATCGATTTTAAGCATATTTGGATTGTGATGTTTTACATTTTGTGAAATTAGAATGTGTTTTCAGTCAATGTGCACATTTGGTTGATGTGATAATACTTTTCCTATACACCTTTACTAATTTAGGTGCATTTAATGATACCATGGGCTTCCCAGGTAGCTCAGTGGTAAGGAATCCACCTGCCAATGCAGGAGACACAGGAGATGCAGGTTTGATCCCTGGGTCAGGAAGATCCCCTGGAGGAGGAAATGGGAACCCACTCCAGTATTCTTGCCCTAAAAAATTCTATGGACAAAAAAAAAAAAAAAATTCTACGGACAGAGGAGCCTGGCAGGCTACAGTCCATGAGGTCTGAAGAGTTGGATATGACAGTATGAACACACTTAATGATACCATGATAAACATAGACTGGGAATTTTCAGACTAAGATACTTGACAGTTGTGTTTGCAGTGCTGTTTGCTCTGTGTATTTGAGCCTGACATTGACATTGACACTGAAGTTGCTCAGTCGTGTCCGACTCTTTGCGACCCCATGGACTGTAGCCTACCAGGCTCCTCCGTCCATGGAATTTTCCAGGCAAGAGTACTGGAGTGGGTTGCCATTTCCTTTTCCAGGAGATCTTCCCAACCCAGGGATTGAACCCGGGTCTCCCGCATTGTAGGCAGACGCTTTACCATCTGAGCCACCAGGGAAGTCCAAAAAAAAAAAATATGGAACACTTCACGAATTTGCATGTCATTTGAGCCTAGAGGTATATAAATATCTCTATTATATCATAGGCTTCCCTGGTGGCTCAGATGATAAAGAATCCACCTGCAATGTGGGAGACCTGGGTTCGATCCCTGGTTTGGGAAGATTCCCTGGAGGAGAGTCTGTCTAACCGCTCTAGTATGCCCCATGGACAAAGGTGCCTGGTGGGCTACAGTCATGGGGTCGCAGAAAGTCAGACATGACGGAGCAACTAAGCACAGCACATATTGTATCATATGCAGTGGGCTTTTGACCTTTTGATAATAATTAAATATAAGGATGGGAAATGTCCTGACCACGTGAGAAAGAAGAAAATTCAATGCTTGGTTTTTAAGGTGTTTACTCTCCTCTTATCGCGGTTGTTATCTCTTCCTGCAGCCCCTTTAAATTACACGATCTTGGGTCACTAAAATTCAAGATGTTGCTTCTCCATAAAACATTAGCAACTTTTTTGGCAGTGGGTCTTTATTTTTCAAATTCTTCCATTGGGTTAGAGAATGGCAAATTTGACGATTCTAGCTTGTCCTTCGGCGAAGGCAGTGGCAACCCACTCCAGTACTCTTGCCTGGAGAATCCCAGAGACGGGGGAGCCTGGTGGGCTGCCGTCTATGGGGTCGCACAGAGTCGGACACGACTGAAGCAACTTAGTAGCAGCAGCAGCAGCAGACTGTCCTTAAATTGAATTGTGTTAACATTTTGTGATTTAAAGAAACCAGAGCAAAACAATTAAACCCTCCTGGGATAATCATTCTTTCCTACCTTTGAAGTTGTTAACGGCTGCCTTGCCTCTTGCAACTTCTGATCCTTTCCACTAAGAACATCTTTCATGTTCCTGGTGTTCCACCAGCCCTACCCCATCACACCTCTCCCTGTGGCTTTTGATAATAAGAATGATTTTGGCCCCAAGCAGAACTTCTGAAAGAATGTCACTGAACCTCTTCTGTCCTCTTATTTTAAAACTTATATGTTGCTGTGAATTTAAATAAATGGGCTTTCTAGTTTTGTTGTTTAGACAAAAGATTTATGTATTGTTATTGATGTATAGTTAATTTACAATGTTGTGCTTGTTTCTGGTGTACAGCAAAGTGATTCATATATACATATATATATGTGTGTTTTCTATGTCTGTGAGTCTATTTCTGTTTTGTAAATAAGTTCATTGCTATCTTTTTTTATATTATACAAATAAGTGATATCACTTGATATATATCTTTCTCTCTCTGACTTACCTCACTTAATACAATAATCTCTAGGTCCATCCATGGTGCTGCAGATGGCATTATTTCAGTCTTTTTTATGGCTGAGTAATATTCCATAGTATATATGTACCACATCTTCTTTATTCATTCATCTGTCAATGGAAATTTAGATTGCTTGACAAAACATTTTATTTGAAGATTATTTTAGCATCCTGGAAGGCAGGTTTGTTTGGAGACTCGGTCACCTTCCATAAAGGAGGAAAGCCCTATGCCTTTTCTCCTGGCAGTCTTGTTGGCTAGTGAGGTGGGCAGCCTTGTTGGCGAGAGCTCTCACAGACCACACCTCCTGCGTACCCACTTCCCAGATTTCTCAGGATTGCTGCTCATGACATCACAGTAAAACCCACTCAAGTGTTTTCCAGATACTTCTAATCTCTTTTGCACATTTGTATAAAAGTTACTAGAAGTTTTGGAGCTGAGTTTTTATGTGTGACATGTTACTGTAGTCTCAATACACCAACAGTAGTTATTTACCTAATCGCTGTTATGAAGTGAAAACCTTCCATGTTAGGTTTTATTAAGACTTGTTTTTGTTCATACTATTTGGCTTAATTGATATCACAGCAGGGTTCCAGGTTTTCCAGGACAATCTTGATTTAAAATATTCTATCTCTACAGTCCCATAACAGCATTTGGCTTTCAGGTCATGAGGTCATGATTTGCTTTGAAAATTATGGTACCTGTACTTCCTGGTAGCTTTGAAAAAATTTGTGAAATTCTGGTTAGACTCTTAAATGGCATTCTCAGCAGTCCATGTGGTACAACTGGGATGAAAGAGACTTTCTTACAAGGGTTGTGTTTTTGTTATTGAAGTTTGTAAGTGCACATGTGTGTGTATGTTGTGATGCTTTAGTAACTAACATCCTCTTTAAGAGGTATTCCAGACAGTTCCTTTCTCATGCTTAAAAAGTGCTTTTCAGAAGCAAAGCTTCTAGTTTCAGTGGGGAAATTGCAATATATTAAATTTGTCTTTGAAGAATAATAATATAAAGGATATAAAGTGTGTCATAAAGGGAAAAAGAAGTTTGACCTTGAATTAATTCACTAGCAGTATGTGGCTCATGCCTTAAAACGATAAATCAGGACAAGGGTTAGATTATTGGCTTTTCTGCTGTGAAGGCTAGCAGGTATATCCTCACCTCATGTGTCTTTTAGGAAACCTGAATGTGCTCACAAACCAGATCCCTCTGCATCAGAACCCAGGCACTTCATTCCTTCCTTTATTCACTGAGCAGACTTTGAGCATTTGCTGCAGAGCATTATACCGAGGCCTCTGAACAAAGTTTCAGGTCTAGCCCCTGATCCTGAAAGTGCCTGTCTAGAGGGGAGGTAAGGTGGTATATTTAAGGAGTTCTCTGAGGATATGTGAGGCTTTGTAAAGGCCGTACACGTTTGGGGGATGAGGAGGACCTTTCTGGCTTTGTGGTCAGAGAGGATTGCAGGCACATCTGTGGTCCTCGGTCCTTGACAGAGGAACCAAGTTTAACTCGTAGGAAAAAGGAAGAGCTAGGTTCATTTTGACTTCAGCTGGGACATTTAGGTTCAAGTTGGGAGTAACGTTTGGGAAAAATCAGAAAGGCACTTGGAGCAGACCACAATCACTGGCTTGTGCATCATGAAGAGCTTGGAGGGAACTAGTGTGGACACGGGAGAGTTGAAGAGCTAATCTAGCACCGTGTTCTGGGAAAATGGAACAAGGAAAGACGGGAGCCTGAGAAGGAACCTGGGAATTTGGTTCTATTATTAGTAAGGTTCACTGTGAGGCATTTTTCCTGATGTCAAACAGGGCTTTACAAAATTAGATCAGAACAGTATCTCTCGAAGAGAGCCCTGTGTTATGAGAAATATCAACTTGTGTGCCTTGGTGTTTATTAATTGTTAAAATGGGTTCACACCAAAAAAGTTAAGAAAGCGGAAAAAGCAGAGTTATCCAGAGTGAAGCAGGTTTCTTCATGACAGGATTTCTCAGAATCTTCACCGTGCAAGGGGCTTTGTTAAATCTCCCTTGATAGCCTATTCCAGAACCAGGGTGGGCTGGCACAGAGAGCTGCAGGGACCAAGCTGTGGCATGCCTGTGGGCCTCTGCTCTCCCTCTGGCCCACTTCAATTGCCCACACATTGGGGTCTTCACTCTGGCAGATGCAGGGCACTGGATGGAGTTGTCCCTGTCTGGGAATCTCGACTGCTCAGTCTGCTCTGTCATGGCCACCTGTCCCAGTGGCAGTGTGACCTGGGTTCTCAGGAGGAGGCAGGATCTCACTGAAATCCAGGTTAAGTGTCAGCAGTGTCCCTGTCCACCTTTAAGCCACTGTCTTCATCTCAAAAGTATCTCTCGTTGAGGGCACTTGGGTGCAAAGCTGCTCGCCACCTTGGATGGGCCACTCAGGCAAAAGGTGCTGTTTAAGTACCTACGCGATATCCTCAGTTTTGCCTGTTGGCCTGCCGAGCCATAAATATTTATTATCTGATCCTTTACAGAAGAAAGCTTGCCTATCCATATAGTAGACACCAGGCCTATGTGGCTTTTGAAACCTAGAATGTGGCTAGACAGAATTGAGATGTGTTATAAATATTTACACTTACACATGCTCAAATTTGAAGACTTGGTACCAAAAAAAAAAAAAAGAGCATAGAATATCTCAATAATTCTTTTTTTAAACTTGATAAGATGGTGAAAGAATATTTTAAATACATTGGGTCAAATTAAATGTATTATTAAAATTAATATCACCAGTTTTTCTGTCCTTTTTCCCCTGCAGCCCCTAGCAAATTTAAAATTACATGTTTGGCTTACATTTGAGAGCACATTATATTTCTATAGTATAGTACTTACTATAGCGTAGCACCCAAGTTTATTGCCCTATACTCTTGCTTCCCTGGGGGCTCAGATGGTAAAGAATCTGCCTGCGATGCAGGAGACCCAGGTTTGATCCCTGGATGGGGAAGATCCCCTGGAGAAGGGAATCTTCTAGTATTCTTGCCTGGAGAATTCTTTGGACAGAGGAGTTGGCAGCCTATTCTAGTTTGAGAATTTGTGCTTTGTTGACAGCTAGTGGCACCCCACTCCAGTATTCTTGCCTGGAAAATCCCATGGACGGGGGACCCTGGTGGGCCGCAGTCCATGGGGTCGCTAAGAGTCGGACACGACTGAGCGAATTCATTTTCACTTTTCACTTTTATGCACTGGAGAAGGAAATGGCAAGCCACTCCAGTGTTCTTGCCTGGAGAATCCCAGGGACGGGGGAGCCTGGTGGGTTGCCGTCTATGGGGTCGCACAGAGTCGGCCACGACTGAAGTGACTTAGCAGCAGCAGCAGCAAGCTATAATTTAATAGATGTAAACTCTTACTCTTAAAAATATATACTTTCCTTTATGTTTTTCAAATACAGCTATATTTACATTATTTTATAGTTTATTTTTGTTTGCATGTTTTAAACAACCTATGAGCTATATATTTCCTATGCTATAAAAATCATGACTGTATCATGTCTACTCTGATTCAGCAACTCCACTTCTAGCCTTCTGTCCTAAGGAAACCATTGGATGAGTATTTAAGTCCTATGCTCATTATTGCCTTTAATGAAGAAAAATTGGAAACAATTTTTGACGCCCCACCCTGAAGATTGATTAGCTAAATTATGAAATATGTACATAATTATATTGCCAATATAAGTTATGGCAATAAATTATTAAAAAGTATTTATAGACAAGCAGTATTTTAAAGAGAAATTGTACTTTAAAAATTCTGAATGGAAGAAAATAGGTTCTAACTGTTTATACTAATTCTCTTTGGGTTATTTTAATTTTCCTCATGCCTACATATATGGTCTAATTTTCTATAATCTGTAATCTTATATAATTAATTAACTACTTGATACTTTGTAACTAATATATGAAACAGCTCCTTGGAAAAAGCTCAGAATTCAAAGTGAACATATTTATGAGGTATAGGAATTCATTAAAATAGATTTTGTTGTCACATAATGAAGGATATTAAATAAAAAGCTTTTTCCTCCAGATTCCTCACATATTGCAAACAAATTGTCTTGATATTAAGGTAAGTAGTCATTGGTAGGGAGTAAAGAAATTTGTACTACCTAAAAAGTAAAGTTCTTATTTGAAATCCTTCCGATCTACCTGGAGTCTTCACTTCACCACAATTGTGATAGCCAGTGATTTTTCCTCTAAAATAATTTCCTGAAATTTTAAATTGTTTCATGGCTAGTTATTTTTAAGTGACCTAGCACAGGAAGGATGTGGAGGGGGTGGAGTACCATGGGAACTCCTGCCAGTTACTGGAAAAATTGTCTGAAAGTGGACTAGGGCCACCGAAAGTAGTCTGAAGAGATTGCTGTTACAAAGCAAAGGTTTTTTTCTCTTCAGAGAGTGTGTGCTTGACCCCAACAGGTCTGAATAGGTTTTTACCATTTTGTTTATTTCTGTGATGAAATTCAATGCTGAGAATTAGTTGAAAATGTAAGAAAATGACTCTCATCATAGTAGTTAATGGGTGAGCCCCAGCTAGCAAGCAGAGCTCTGTAAATGGGATTTGCCTTTAACATTCACAAGGTTAAAGTTTCATAGAATCTATGTTCTGATGTATTTTAAATAATTCATCTATCGCTTCGGCTAAGTTAAGGGGGAGTGAATCACTGGCAATGTGTTTATCATTAAAAACTTGGTGATAGATTCTTTAAATTATTAAGACATTAATGGAGTCAAGTGTTACCTGCAAGATCATATCAGTTCAATTCAGTTCAGTTCAGTTCAGTCGCTCAGTCGTGTCCAAATCCTTGCGACCCCATGAACTGCAGCACTCCAGGCCTCCCGGTCCATCACCAACTCCTGGAGTTCACTCAAACTCATGTCCATCGAGTCAGTGATGCCATCCAGCCATCTCATCCTCTGTCGTCCCCTTCTCCTCCTGCCCCCAATCCCTCCCAGCATCAGAGTCTTTTCCAGTGAGTCACCTCTTCGCATGAGGTGGCCAAAGTACTGGAGTTTCAGCTTCAGCATCATTCCTTCCAAAGAACACCCAGGGCTGATCTCCTTCAGAATGGACTGGTTGGATCTCCTTGCAGTCCAAGGGACTCTCAAGAGTCTTCTCCAACACCACAGTTTAAAAGCCAAGGGACTCTCAAGAGTCTTCTCCAACACCACAGTTTAAAAGCATCAATTCTTCAGCGCTCAGCCTTCTTTACAGTCCAATTCTCACATCCATACATGACTACTGGAAAAACCATAGCCTTGACTAGATGGACCTTTGTTGGCAAAGTAATGTCTCTGCTTTTGAATATGCTATCTAGGTTGGTCATAACTTTCCTTCCAAGGAGTGTCTTTTAATTTCATGGCTGCAGTCATACCCAATTATCTCTGTAATTAAAAGTAAACTGATGAAGCATTTCAATTGGCACATACACACTACTATATATATAATAGATACCTAATAAGGACCTACTTCATAGCATAGGTAACTCTACTCAATACCTGTAATGGCCTATATGGGAAAATAATAGAATTATGAGTGGATATATGTATATGTATAACTGATTCATTTTGCTGTACACCTGAAATTAACACAACTTTGTAAATCAACTATACTCCAATAAAAACCTTTTTAAAAGACACACACAAAAAAGTTACCTGCTCTGCGCAGATAGCTTGTGAGTCTCTGTGCACTTGCCAGCTCTCATACGCTTCATACAGCATTGGGATTATTGTGCTTGTTATCTCTGCATCCATTTGTCTTCTACTAAACTCAGAGCTCCTCGACCACCACATCTGTGTCTTACTTTTGTATCCCTAGCTACCAGTATAGGGTATATAGTTAGTGTCTTGCTGATGTTTATTGAAAGAAGGAAAGCAGGAGAGGAATGTTCTGGGATGTAGAATTATTAATCCCTCTTTCAAAAGGCATTAATCTGAATGGCCTCCTGCCTGATGCTTTGCAGACATGAGAAAATCCAGCAGTCTCTAACTTGAGAGCTTAAGCTACGTATTTTGCAGATAGAAATCTCTTAGTACTGATATTTGTTAAAATTCCTCCTTTTATCTCGTTCATCACCACTTGAGTTCAGACCCTCCTCTTCCCTCAGTGGCACTACCTGATGACCTCCAGGCCTCCTTTCCAGTCTATCCTCCACATTGCCATCACACCTCTCTCTTTAAATTAGTATGATCAGATTAATTTCCTGCTTAATATCTGTTCCTGGCTCCTTGTAACTGCTCGATAATCCTGCCTTCTTTGCAGGGCACTGCAGCCCTCAGTGGGTTGACCTAGTTTCTCCCACTCTCCCCATGTCTGGGCCCCAGTCATACCACACAGAGGTGGCTATCATTCTTTAACAGGTTGGATTCTTTGCTGTGTTACTGCTCAAAATGCTCTCCAGCTTCCTATTTCTGCCAGGTGCTCTCCTCTTCCATGAAAGAGCAGCTCTCTGACCCCTTTGGGGAGTTTGCCACACCGTTCTGGTGGTCCCTGTCCAGTGCTTCTCAGCTCTCTGATTCACCTTCTGTATTTGTCTTTTGCTTCTTGACTTCTACGTCAGTTCCCTTGGCTCAGCTGCAGTGGTCAAGAAACAGGCGCTCCCGTTTACTGAATGTCAGTGTATGCCAGGCACTGTGTTGACTTGGTTCCCAGTGGATCACCAAGTCCTTGGGGGCTAGAACCTTTGGGGGCTAACCACTTACTCTGGGCGGAACACCTAGTTGGGCAGGAGCTCTCTAAATAAAACATAATGGTTGACTGAAGACCTTTCCATCATCTTTTAAAAGAAGCAGACAAGTAACCTGAGTCATGTAAATTCAACCCTCATTTTATTTTGGCTTCAGGAAGAGACAGTTTTTGCAAATATGTCAGTGGTGGGTGATTGCTTGGTGACATCACTCATTTAGCCGGCTAGTTTGTTTCTGAGCGAATCATTGTACACTGGTGGGAAGCAGACCAGGAAGGGAACACAGGAAATACGGTTTCCACTTAACAGTCCAGAGTGTTGCCCTGGAACACTGAGAGGAAAGGAGAATAAAGCCAGATTAGTGGTGGTGATTTGTGTAAAATGTAGATTCTTGGGTAAAGGAAAACCACTGTGAAGTAGCTCAGCATAGTTTCATATGGCTTGAAATATTAATACTTTGTGACATACATTCTGTTCTCCAGCTGCCACCTCCATCTCTCCTTTTACTTTTTGCCTCTGTATTTGATCAAGGTGTGAAGTTCCCTTCTCCCATCACTGTCAATCCAGGCACTGGTTCCTTAGAAAGCTACGTTAGGGATCACCTTGGCAACACTTCCTGCTCTATCTGTCATCTTTCTCTTTATTTCATTTAAATCATTATCATTTCCACTTAGATATATAGCTTTGAAATAAATGTACCTTATGTGTATGTTTTTATTTTTTATTAGCCTGCAAAGTACTTGTAGCCATGGACAATATCTTTTTTCTTTTTAATTATGTGGATATCTTAGTACCATTCTCTGAAGGTTTAAATGTTGAAGTATTAAATGTTGAAGTCTTTCTGAATTAAATCATTGTTGAGTGTTTAAAATCTTGGTTCAGGCCTTGATGGATACTGTTTGCATTTATTTGATAGTAATTGAGAGAGAAACACATTTCCTGGCTTCAGATACTGACTTTTCTGTGTATTAGCAGTCTAACCTTTCTGTGCTTCACTTTTTCATTTCTTAATGAGGCTAAAAGTCATATCTATTGTACATCCATAGGGTTGATGCAAAGATAATGGTGTTGAGACATGTGCAAAATCCTTAACAATGTATGATATATAATAAGTGCATGATACATACTAACTGCTATCTATGGTTTGTACATACAAGCACAGAAAAATGAATTCTAATACAATAAACGTAGTTTGCATATATAAATGATTTATTCCAGTGATTATAAAATTGACTTGTTGCAGGCATGAAAAAAATTAATGTGACATTGTGACTCAGAAAGTTGAACACTGTTACTATTATTTTGTAGAAGAAAGAACTCCTTTACTTGTGTGTTGATACCTAAAATCAAATTAAGTCAATTGTAGAAAGTCTGGCCTGAAGACACACCAGATGTTAAAAGAATTGAGTAAAAACATACTTATGGAAATGTTTTTCATGAGTTCACTTCTGGGCAGCCATTTTTAGTTTAGGCATTCCACTGTAGTGGGGGCTCCTTTAAAGATTCCTCGGTGTGAAATTTTGTGTTGGAGCAAACTTTATCATTGGAACAACCAATAATGTTGTTGCAGTTTGGAGCTATTACTGTGAGAATGGTGGGAAAATGTTTTCATAAAATGCCCCATCGTGTTAGCAAATGAGAACTGGAGGACGGCGGTGGCCCATGAGCGGAGCAGTTACCCCACTCCCTGTGCTTGCTGAAATCAACAGCTCCACTTTGGCAGCCTGGGCTTTATTATATTCCTGCATTCCGAAATGTATTCCATTACTCCCGACACGATACAGTGTAGTTATGCTGTAGTTAATCATGCCATCATTCAATTTATAAAATTCAATATAATCGTATTGTGTAAAATGCAATTACAACACGAGTCATAATGAGATGTGAGGACGGATGAGTCCTCTGGGAACTATTCCTACTTCTAAAGTACTGTTCTTTGTCTGGATTATTTATTGGATTCTGGGGTGCCTGTGCTTATGTAGTCTATTTTCCTTTCTCTTCCAGCCTAACTTTAGAGGCTGCCAGGGTGGGGAGGGCAGATGGCTTTGTCTGTAAACATTGCATACATGTTTGTGCTAGGAACTGAGCGGGAGCTGCATTCCCTGGGGAAAGGAGGGCCATTTTCTTAGCACACAGGTGCCTTCTGTCTGCTAAGCCCTGTGTTCCCAACACCCAAAGGAACGTTCCTTACTGAGTTTTTTTCTTCTTCTTTTTCTGTCTAGCTGGAGCCCCATTTTCTAAATCGCACAAAGGCTCACTGTATGGTCCAATAGTAGCTTGATTTCCAGGGTCCGTAGGAAGGAGGTGAGCTCCTTCACACCTGCAATTTCATGGCCAACTCAGAGCCTGCTTTTGGAGTCCTGAGGATCCTCCTGACCACTCCTGTAGTCTCATTGCCTCTGGAAGGAGCGGAGTGGGAACTGTAGCCACAAGCAGTTCAGACCCCTGTTGCCAGGCCAAAGAGTTCTGAGGCTGGGGCTCAGGTCTGCTGGGGCACTTGCCTTCCCTGGGAGGCTTGCTGTCGATGGCAGTGGCCCTGTTGGAATGAGCAGGGCTGTCGGTCCAGGTGAAAGCCTGTTGCGGGCTGGGGTCGGGGCTTGTCAGGGTGCTGCTCTGTTGCCCAGGCCGGCCCTGTTGCAGGTCGTGTAGCCAGTCCCAGGGCTTGCACCAGCCTGAGCTCCGAGCTCCCAGCACTCTGGGCTCCTCTTTGTTGGCTCTTCCTACTTCCCAGCTAGGTTTTCCCATCCCATGGGGTGGCTCACTGGCTGGTTGGCTGGCATGCCCCTTATCCTGATGGCTTCTAACCTCTATTCTTTGGACATCCCTTGGTATGACTCTGGGAAAGAGTGGAGTTCAAATTGTCTTCCTACATTGTAAGTGCTGATTTCTTACTATACAAAGGTTCACACGGTTGAGCTATATAAGCTCAGGTAGGTGATGGCGCTATTGTAGTGGAGGAGTTTGTGAATCAGACTAGAGCAGGAGAGGTACCTCCAGGAATGTCAAAACCTCATTTTCATTTAGTTTTACTATAGATTTCTACCACCCCTTGTTTCTGTCTGCTGCTGCTAAGTCACTTCAGTTGTGTCCGACTCTGTGTGACCCCATAGATGGCAGCCCACCAGGCTCCCCCGTCCCTGGGATTCTCCAGGCAAGAACACTGGAGTGGGTTGCCATTTCCTTCTCCAATGCATGAAAGTGAAAAGTGAAAGGGAAGTCGCTCAGTCGTGTCTGACTCTTCGCGACCCCATGGACTACAGCCTACCAGGGTCCTCCGTCCATGGGATTTGCCAGGCAAAAGTACTGGAGTGGGGTGCCATCTGTCAGTACCTCCTAATTTTATATGTTCACTGATAGAGTATATGAACTCCTGGGACCTTAGAGCAAGGCTTCTGGAGCCTTACAGAGGTCTCCACATCACCTGAGGGCTTTTAAAAATGCAGACTGTGATCCAGCATGTTGGGGCCTAGACTGTGCATTTTTAACAAGCTCGAGAAGACCTCATCGTGGTTCTCACACTCAATAGGATCTTTTCCACCTTTTTCCAGTTTTCCCTCAAAATCCCACCTTACACACCATTTTATTTTATTAATAGAGCTATTTCTGGTGTGTCTGTTTGCTTTGCTATCACTGAGATGTGTATTGATACACATTTGAAGTGACTTTTCAACTGTCAAACGTGTTCCTAAGATATTATCTATGAAAACAAATAGTTGCATTTTTTCTACTTTTACATTTTTTTAATTAAAAAATTTTTTGACACGTATATGCTACTACATTTATTTATTTTTGACAGCACTGGGTCTTTGTTGCTGCACGCAGGCTTTCTCTAGTTGCGGAGAGCGGTGTCCTCTCTCGTGTGGAGAACGGGCTCTAAAGCGTGTGGGCTTAGTGATTGCAGCTCCATGGCTCTAGAGCACGGGCTCAGTGGTTGGGGTGCATGGGCTTAGTTGCTCCATGGCATGTGGGACCTTCTCAGACCAGAGATCAAACCTGTGTCCTCTGCATTAGCCTGCTACGTTGCTTCAGTCATGTTTGACTTTTTGTGACCCTATGGACTCTAGACCACCCGGCTCCTTTGTCCACGGGATTTCCCAGGCAAGAATACTGGAGTCGGTTGCCATATCTTCCTCCAGCAGATCTTCCCTACCCAGGGCTCAAACCTGAGTCTCCTGCGTTGGCAGGCATGCTCTTTACCACTAGCACCACCTGGGAAGCCCTAAAAGACTAAGACCTACTCATTACTCCAGAGAAGCTTCCCAACCCAGGGATTGAACCCATGTCTCTTGGGTCTCCTGCATTGCAGGCGGATTCATCAGCAGGTGGATTCTTATCCACTACACCACCGAGGAAGTCTGAGTTGCATCAATTTCTAAATATTTTCATTTTTAAATTCCGTAAGCATATTTAAATTTTACAGAGATATTTTGAGCACCAGCAGTTTATATATCAGCTTTACCAGGGAAGGTGTCTTTTAACCCATCTAACAACTTCATTGTGAATTCTGGAAGCAGAAGGTCTTTAGATAAGTAAGTGCTGCCTTGGGTAAATTTGGTTTCATGGACCTTATAGACAAGGATGGGATGTCCAAGGAGAAAATTCCCACGAGGATGTTCATAATGCAGACAGTCCTCCATATGAGTACCTGCCATATCCTAACCTCCATCACACGCTCCTCCCCTAAGCCCCATCCTGGACCAAGAAGACCCATTCTCTTTAACAGAGAGAAAAGAACTCTTTGCATGCATACATGTGCTGTACACACACACACACTCACACTCTCATTCACACACACAGACACGTACACACACACATAGAAACTGAGAGAGACATATTGAAGGACCAAGACCCTCAGGGAAGCCAGTACTGTTCATGGGAGGACCTGCTTTTTAGGTCTGAACGTTCCCTTTGGTGCTGAGGCTGTAGGAGGGGTGTCTCCTGGGCCCCGCCTGGGAGCACCAGTGACCTCCATGCCTGTGGGAGATATGTCACGGGGCTTCTGCAGGTTTGTCCAGTGTAGTCTAGTATCTGTTCCACTTTTTTTCTGGCTAATAAAACTGAGATTAGTAGTGTCATTTGCAGAAAAGAATAAGAGGGAGATACAGCCCAGAGGCTTCCTTTGAAAGGGAGAGGAAACTTCAACAAAATGGAAAGGAATGGGTTCCAGGATAAGCGTCAGGATAAGTTATAAAGATTATCATCACATTTCAGGCTTCTTGACAGTTTTAGGGGCATTTTAAAATATAGATTAAGCTTTATGGGGAAAGATACATGTCACTATTTTCAGCCTTTTTTGAAAGTTTGTTCTAAATTATCTTTCATCTCTGTCTCATTTCAAAAAGAATTTGATAAGCCTGTCTTAGTCTGTTTGAATTTCTGTATCAAAATTACCACTGGGCAGTTTATGGACAACAGAAATTTACTTCTCACGGTGCCAGAGGCTAAAAAGTCCAAGATCAACAGACAAGCAAATTCGGTGTCCAGTGAGATCCACTTCCTGCTTCATAGATGGTCATCTTCTCACTTGCTGTGTCCTCATGCAGTAAAAAGGGTGAGGGAGTGATTTGGGGGTGTCTTTTATAAGACACCCATGCCATTCATGAGGCTTTACCTTCATGACCTAATCACTTCCCAAAGACCCCATCTCTCAGTACTGTGACATTGAGGATTAGGTTTTGACATGGATTTTGGGGGGATGTAAGCGAGGAGATCCAACCAGTCTATTCTAAAGGAGATCAGCCTGGGTGTTCTTTGGAAGGAATGATGCTAAAGCTGAAACTCCAGTACTTTGGCCACCTCATGTGAAGAGTTGACTCATTGGGAAAGACTCTGATGCTGGAAGGGATTGGGGGCAGGAGGAAAAGGGGACAACAGAGGATGAGATGGCTGGATGGCATCACCGACTTGATGGATGTGAGTCTGAGTGAACTCCGGGAGTTGGTGATGGACAGGGAGGCCTGGCGTTCTGCAATTCACGGGGTGGCAAAGAGTCGGACATGACTGAGCGACTGAACTGAACTGAACTACAGCATTCAGTTTGTTGCATAGCCCACAAAGGTGCACCCACAAAGATTAAAAATAAAATATGTAAGGATATGGAAAGAAAAGAAGCTAGGAGTAGGGTCAGCACCCAAAACATTTTCTAGAAGATGCCATTCACTAATTAGAAGTGAGCTACGGGTTTGGCTGAGAGCGTCCAGGCTCCCTGAGTCAGTGATACAATGCATCATGGCCCTAAGATTAAGGCAAAACAGCGTTCCCTGTGTTTATATTGGAGAGAAACACCTCATAAAGGGAACACTGTATGTGTTGTGAACTATGCTTTCAGCAGCATTTCTCAAATGTAGAATGGTTTGTGGGACTGTTTTTCAAAAGGTCTTTTCATATAGACTGATGGCATATGTATGCATAATTTAGTGAAGACCTTTTTACAAGGTCCCAATAAGTGTTCAGCTCTCTGACTGCCTCCAGGGATAAATCATCATTTCTGGAGAATGGATGGACCCATATCCATTATGCAGTCTGCCATGAGTGTTATTTTGCTCAACCAAGCTATATTTTGGAAAATATTAAGTTGAATTGCTTAAAAAGGGAAGAAAATTTGGGACTAAAGCTTTCTCTAGCAGAAAGTCATCAACTTTAATTTCAGGGAAAGTCTGTACAAAATGAATTAAATCCAGTGGCTGCTACTGATCCCTCAGTTTCCTAATTTGCATAGTGAGAGGGTTTAAAAATGTATCCCCAAGGTTCCTCTTGTCTCCAGAGTCTTCTGTATTAGCCAAGGTCTTGGCAAGTAAGAGCTGATATTCTCAAACTGGGTAATTGAGGGGCTGTCAATAAAGAGACCATTTACCAGCAGGCCAGAGGACGTCACCCAGGGGTAGCTGGAGCAGGGAGTCCTTGGCACTACCTGAAGACATGAGCAGAGAACCTGGTTAAAGATATTGGAGAGATTAGCTTTCAGGAACTACTTAACAAAAACTACAACCAGTCATGGTTGAGAGGTGAGCTGGAGGGATGGGTACCTCAGCTTGAGTCTATTTCCCTTCTATCCCTGGATGGTGGCTGCCATGGGCCAAACCCAGTCAAAAGCCAGAGGATTTCTATACACCTCAGCCTCTAGGGGCATAGAGCAAGATGAGGAAGAGTGGAGCTGGAAAGGAGCAAATTGAAGAGCTGCAGCACTTTTCCTAACTTCATGTTCCTAACAAATGCTTTTGATTTTCCTCATAGTAAAGAAAGTTGACCTTTACCAGTCCTGTGGCCATGGCTGAGCTTTCCAAATTTGCTGGCATATTGAGTGTAGCACATTTTCTTTTCTTGGACTCCAAAATCACTGCAGACAGTGACTGCAGCCATGGAATTAAAAGACACTTGCCCCTTGGGAGAAAAGCTGTGACAAACCTAGATAGCAGATTAAAAAGTAGAGATATCACTTTGCCAACCAAGGTGCATATAGACAAAGCTATGGTTTTTCCAGTAGTCGTGTATGGATGTGAGAGGCAGACCATGAAGAGCACTGAAGAATTGTTGCTTTTTAACTGTGGTGTTGGAGAAGACTCTCGAGAGTCCCTGGGATTGCAAGGAGATCAAACCAGTCAATCCTGAAGGAAATTAACCCTAAATATTCATTGGAAGGACTGATGCTAAAGCTGAAGCTCCAATACTTTGGTCATCTGATGCGAAAAGCCAACTCACTGGAAAAGACGCTGATGCTGGGAAAGATTGAGGGCAAAAGGAGAAGGGACGACATAGGATGAGATGGTTGGATGGCATTACTGACGCAGTGGACATGAGTTTGAGCAAACTGCGGGAGATGGTGAAGGACAGGGAAGCCTGGAGTGCTACAGTCTATGGGGTTGCAAAGAATTGGACACAACTTAGTGACTAACCAACGAACAACAGCAAAGAAATTCTATCTTTGTGTTGTCTCCACTAGGGACCTTATCTCTGGTTTACTGCTGTAGCTCCAGTGCTTAAACCATGACCTGGTCTGTGATAGAGTTCAGTGAATAAAGGGCCACTGGGCAGTGAAGGGACCTTAAGTAAGTGGCAACAATCACTGCAGAGCCAAGGAAATGAAACAGACATGTGAGCTGACAGCTTTGTCAGGTTTCTGAGAGTCTTTGTTGTCAAGTCCTAATGAATCCTATGAGAATAGTTTTCAGACTGCAGGACAAAAATAAAGCCTACATAAAATTTCATTTGCTGCTTTCACCTTTATGGTGTTGGAGAAAATTCATTTTCTGATCCATAAATCTCACAGATTTGACAAGATGGCACCGTGGCCTTGCCTCTGTGACAGTCTCTATTGTGAAAAACCACTCTCTTAGCTTGTATTCCATTCCTCTCTTAGCTTCCATTCCATTCACGTGATAGCTTGAAGAAAAATAGCTTGAAGCAAAATCAGCTGTGCCACAAAAATGTTGTGATTCGAAGTCAAGTATCGGAATATACTCTTCTGAGGGAATTATAGTGGATTTTCCCCCAGCTTCTCAAACAAAAGTACATTTTTCTATACATATATAGAGACTACACATACAATAAATTTCATCCATTTTAAGTATATAGTTCTATGAGTTTGGGCCCATGTATACAATTGTGTGGGCTTCCCAGATGGCAATAGGGGTAAAGAACCCACCTGCCAACACAGGAGATGTAAGAGATGCGGGTTCAATCCCTGGGTTGGAAAGATCCCCTGGAGGAGGGCATGATAGCCCACACTAGAATTCTTGCCTTGAGAATCCCATGGACAGAGGAACTCAGTGCTACATAGAGTCCATAGGGTCACAAAGGGTTGGACATGACTGAAGTGACTTAGCATGCGTACATGTGTACAATTGTGTAGTCACTATCACAATCACTATCACAATCAAAATATGGAATATTTTATCCCACAATCAAAATATGGAATATATATTCCATAAACACCCTAGGAAGTTTACTTGGGTGCTTTTGTGGTAAGTCCTGGCCCTGTGCAGTTTCTAATCTGCTTTTTGTTACTGTAGCTTTGCTTATTATAAAATTCTATATGAATGGAATCATATATAGAGTATAACATTTGAGTTTTAGAACCAGTCTTTTAATTTTTACAAATAAATCTCCTGGGGTTTTATTGTCTATTTGTGCTTACATGTTTATACAAGTTAATATTTATCCAAGTAGATACACATGGTTAAAATGATCTGAGTAGTATAAAAAGATTTAAAATGAAAAGACAAGTCTACCGCCCACTCTCATTTCTAATCCCATTTCAAGAGCCAGCAGCATTTAATTGTGTCTGCCTTTCCTTCTTCTGGAGGTTTTAATTAATATACAAGCCACTGTTTCTTGACAGTACTTTTGAGGAGGAAGGAATTTTCCTTTACCCTTTTAGGTTCTTCTGGCTGGCCTAAGAATTAAATTGACATGAAACAGATTAACAGAAGAAAATCACACAAAAGTTTGATAACATGTATACATGGCAGAGACCCAGGAGAATTGAGTGATTCACCAAACTGGTCGAAATCCTCACCTGAAATCCCATCTTCAGCTAAAGACAAAAAAAAGGTTGCTGAGGGCAGTGCTTTGGAACTTGAGAGGAAGGCAGTTCACATGGAGATAGAAAAGCAAACGTTTGGTAAATCAGTATTTGCTGGACTGTCCAGAAACAGTGGGACACGGAGTAGACTCTGGCCTCCAGGCCCTGCTGAGATTTCCTGGCCCATATTCTTTGCAGATGTCTATGGTCACCTCTATTCTTGGAAGAAGTGAAAGTGAAGTCACTCAGTTGCTCAGTCGTGTCCCACTCTTTGTGACCCTATGGACTGTAGCCTGCAAGGCTCCTCTGTCCATGGGATTTCCCAAGCAAGAATACTGGAGTGGGTTGCCATGTTCCCCTCCAGGGGATCTTCCTGTGCCTTGAACTAGCACTTTGAAGATAAAAGTGTTAATAATTACAATTCTTGGACTCAGTAGACTGTCCTTTATGGAAAATACCTGCATAAATTACAAATTTCAGAGAAAGGGATCAGGCATGACCAGTGAAGTTACTTTGCCATATTGTGTGTGTGTGTGTGTGTGCGCGCGCACGCGCGCAGGTGTGTTTTGATATAGCTCCATTTTGTTTCAGTCATATGTTACAAAATAGCTAAATTAGACATTTGATGTTAACAATGTAATTTGTGTTATGTTAAAGAAAATTCAGAAGGAAATTGTAGGAGACTTAGGAAAAAGCTGTATTTGTCCCACTTCTTTGGTGCACAGTTCAGTAAAGTGAACTAAGAAGGAGATTTGCTCTTTCTAGCAAGAACATGAAATTTAAAATGAGGCACATGATAAAAATTAGCTAACAAAGATTTTACAGCTAAAGACTCCCTTTATATTGGTAGCTATTTGAGTTGAAGTATTCTTAGCCAATGTTACAGAAAACCTTTCAGAGTAATATTTTTCATGCAAGCATGCTTTCTTTGTTGTGCTACAGACAGTCATCTTTGAGATGGTAAAAGGGGATTCTGACCATTTTCTTTGATTATGAGGAGCTGCAGAGAGGGTGGTTTACTAATTTACTTTCTCCACGTCTCCTTTGGAATCTGTCAGATTTGACTTCATCATCTGGCACCTGGCATCCAGTTTGTGGATCAGACTTCTCTTGGACTCTGCAACTAGAATGTCTTCACCAAGCACAGGGTCTTTTCTGTGCTCAAGGATACTGCGCTGTGCTGTGCCTAGTCACTCAGTCCTGTCTGACTCTTTGAGAGCCCATGGACTGTAGCCCGTCAGGCTCCTCTGTCCATGAAGATTCTCCAGGCAAGAATACTGGAGTGGGTTGCCATCACCTCCTCCAGGGGATCTTCCCAACCCAGGGATCGAACCCAGGTCTCCCACATTGCAGGTGGATTCTTTACTGTCTGAGCCACCAGGGAAGCCCCTCAAGGATACTGTTGACTCTCAGATACTTGATAACTTCACTGAAGGCAGGAATGAAGAGACTTTTTCATACAAAGACAAACCCCTCTTACAGCAACTGCAATCTCAAGAAATTTGTTTAGTTAAATTTAACAACAACAAAACAACAAAGTATAACCTCAGGCCCAGATAACCATTTTTCTTTCTTAGTATATTTATCACGGGAAGATGGCTAAAGTGGGAATTCTGAAATGTTGAAACAGTAATAGCTTCGCATATCATGGAACTCATTTGTTTTGTCATAAAATGCAAAAATTCCTATAGTTCATACAAAAGTGGGGCTTCCCTGGTGACTCAGTGGTAAAGAATCTGCCTGCCAATGCAGGAGACTTGGGTTTAATCCCAGTCAGGGAGATGCCCTGGAAAAGGAAATGGCAATCCACCCTAGTATTCTTGCCTGGGAAATCCTATGGACAGAGGAGCCTGGAGGGCCACAGTCCATGGGATCACAAAAATAGTCACACACAACTTAGCGACTCAGTTCAGTTCAGTCGCTCAGTTGTGTCTGACTCTGTGACCGCATGGACTAGCATGCCAGGCTTCCCCATCCATCACCAACTCCTGGAGCCTATTCAAACTCATGTCCATAGAGTTGGTGATGCCATCCAACCATCTCATCTTCTGTCATCCCCTTTTCCTCCTGCCTTGAATCTTTCCCTGCATCAGGGTTTTTTTTTCTCAAGAGTCAGTTCTTTTCATCAGGTGGCCAAAGTATTGGAGCTTCAGCTTCAGCATCAGTTCTTCCAATGAACATTCAGGACTGATTTCCTTTACGATTGACTCATTTGATCTCCTTGCAGTCCAAGGAACCCTCAAGAGTCTTCTCCAACACCACAGTTCAAAAGCAGCAATTCTTCGGCACTCAGTTTTCTTTATAGTCCAACTCTCACATTCATACATGACTACTGGAAAAACCATAGCTTTGACTAGATGGACCTTTGTTGGTAAAGTAATGTCTCTCTTTTCGTAAAGTAATGACAGCTTTTTAATATGCTGTCTAGGTTGTTCATAGCTTTTCTTCCAAGGAGCAAGCGTCTTAATTTCATGGCTGCACTCACCATCTGCAGTGATTTTTGAGCACCCCCCCGCCCCCACCGAAAAATAAAGTCTCTCACTGTTTCCACTGTTTCCCCATCTATTTGCCATGAAGTGATGGGACTGGATGCCATGATCTTTGTTTTCTGAATGTTGAGTTTTAAGCCAGTTTTTCACTTTCCTCCTTCATTTTCATCAAGAGGGTCTTTAGTTCTTAGCTTTCTGCCATCAGGGTGGTGTCATCTGAGTATCTGTGGTTATTGACATTTCTCCCAGCAATTTTGATTCCAGCTTGTGCTTCCCTCAGGCCGGCATTTCTCATGCTGTACTCTGCATATAAGTTAAATAAGCAGGGTGACAATATACAGCCTTGACGTACTCCTCCTGATTTGGAACCAGTTAAACAATAGCCTATGAAAGTGAAACCCAAAGCGTAGAAGAAAATTGGTCAGTATTTCCCTTTAAAATCGTCAAAGCTTTGATCTCTCCGTTGAGGACAGCTGCATCTTTAAAACAGGAAGATGACAGTGGGAACATAGCATATGAACTGGTGCTGATGGAGAGTTTTGAATGACTGGAACGAGAAAACATTATGTTTGCTCAGTTATTTCTTCCAGAAGCTGAAATGCCCAGGGGAAGATGCTCTCATGCTGGGCAAGCAAGGCCTGAGGTGACCTTTCTACAGTGGTTACTATATTCCAATTTTATAGCTGTTATTGATATTTGTAAATTTCTGTTTTATTTGATCAGCTTTCAACAGTGCCTCTTGAGTCTCTGTTTTCTGCCCTTCCTTCTTCTCTCTTCCCCTCATCTTTACTGTGAAAGTCATTATGGCTGAAACTATGGGGCTTCCTTGGTGGCTCAGTGGTAAAGAATCTGCCTGCCAAGCCAGAGACGTGGGCTAAATTCCTGGGTCAGGAAGATCCCCTGGAGAGAGAAATGGCAACCCATTCCAGTATTCTTGCCTGGGAAATCCCATGGACAGAGGAGCCTGGTGAGCTGTATAGTCCAGAGGGTCGCAGAGTTGGCCACGACTTAGTGACTGAGCAGCAGCACATACATTCTGAAATTTAAATCGTCATCTGCTTTATGTATAGGTTGGTTTTTGAAAGACAAAAGCTGAAAGTAGGTTTTACTGCAGTATACAGAGCTATACTATGATTAGGTTTCTTTCTCTCTGGTACCAGGACCACAACTTCTTTGTCTTCAGGAAATGTTAAATTCTCTTTCCAATATACTCAGCACATTTGGCCACATTTTAGTGGGTTTCCTTTTTGCACCATGACTTTCTTTTGCATGTTCTCTTCCCTGGAGTTCTGTATTGCTTTTTGTTTTTATGCATTAAGAGATGCATAGAGTGCCTTCTACTACTCCCCTTGTACACCCACTCTCCACTCATATTTACCCTGTACTCTCTGCCTATATGCATTTAGTCAACAGAGTACCATGCTTGGTGGCTTCTAGTTGGGTTCAGTCAGTAAGGAGCCCAACAGGAGATGAGCATATGAATAAAGAACATTGCATGCCATTTCCATAAACAATGATGGTTGACCACCATCAAACCATCAGCCACTGCAGCTGCCCCCCGATGGTGACCCTGAGAGGAATTTAGGATGGTGAAAAACAGGATACTGGTCCTACATAGTTAAGATGCATATAAAAGGAATAATTTTTATAAACCTAGACTCTTGCATCTTCCTGTGTATAGAAAAGCACTAAAATCATTAATTGAGATATCTGGTTTTTTGTGATTAGCAGTAATCTTTTGATGTTTGACTACATTTTTTTTCAGCAAAAACTTATATATATCCTGGTTCCTCCCTTACCTCTTTGGAACAGTTCCTTAGAACTATCTGAGAGGCTGTCTCCCAGGCTCTTGTCCTCAGTAAGTTCCCTGAATAAAGCATGCATGCCAAGTCACTTCAGTCGTGTCTCACTCTTTGTGATGCTATGGACTGTACCCCATCAACTCCTCTGTGCATGGGGTTTCCCAGGCACAGATACTGGAGTGGGTTGCCATTTCGTCTTCTTCTGACCCAGAGATGCACCTGTGTCTCTTATGTCTCCTGCGTTGGCAGGTGGGTTATTTGCCACTAGTGCCACCTGGGACATCTTGAATAAAGCATAACTCTCAGTTTTTAGGTTGTGCGTTGTTTGTTTTTAGTCGACAGGCAGGAGAGGGGAACATTAAGTCAGCGTAGTCATTCTGTGGGCTCCCTGTCTGTGAGCTTGCCTCAGTCTACTAAAGGTCACTTTTCCTTTTAAGGTTGGCATCCTTGCAGCCTCCCTAGCTTTTTGATTTGGTAGATACTAACTCCTGCTGTCCCTTTGAGCTTGGGGGGGGGGATAACTTGTGCTAGCACCCCAGTTATTGCACTCTTTTCCTCAGTTTTGTAAATGTACCCCAAGTGTCCTAATCTGAGGGCGCCACTGGTTTCCTGTTGGGATCTTAACTAGGGCAGGGAACTCTTCCTAGTAAAAGCTGAAGTGTCAAGGGCATATCTGACTTTCCTCAAGGCTGGTTTGTCAAAGCCGTGCAGACAGCTCTGATGGCGTGAGCCTGGAGCGCGAATACAGCAGATTTCATACAGTACACTGTCTTGGTGATGTTCCGTGCTCATCTGCTTGCTATGACTGAGCAAAGAAAGGCTTTGTGCATTTTGTGTTTCCTCAACATGGTACACAAAACACAAATAACTACAACCAGGGGTGTGGTTGGCCAGCTGAATTCAAACAGAGCTGTACCCCTGACACCCTATCACCTTGGCCAAGACCAAGAAGGCCATAGATGAAGCCAGGGCCACACACCTAACGACGTGAGCTGCTTGCTGCTGCACCTCACAGCGTCTGTAACTGTGGAGCTAGAAGCTTCAAAAATAAGATCAACATATTCACGCTGCTATACTGTAAGTCTCCTACATATGAATGAGTTCTGTCCTGAGAGCGTGTTTGTAAGCTCAATTTGTTTCTAAGTCCAACAAAGTTAGGTTAGGTACCCAGCTAACACAATTGGCTATGTAGTACTGTACTGTAATATATTTGTCACACTTTTCACACAAATCAGATCAGATCAGATCAGTTGCTCAGTCGTGTCCTACTCTTTGCGACCCCATGAATTGCAGCACGCCAGGCCTCCCTGTCCATCACCAACTCCCGGAGTTCACCCAGACTCACGTCCATCGAGTCAGTGATGCCATCCAGCCATCTCATCCTCTGTCGTCCCCTTTTCCTCTTGCCCCCAGTCCCTCCCAGCATCAGAGTCTTTTCCAGTGAGTCACCTCTTCGCATGCGGTGGCCAAAGTACTGGAGTTTCAGCTTTAGCATCATTCCTTCCAAAGAAATCCCAGGGCTGATCTCCTTCAGAATGGACTGGTTGGATCTCCTTGCAGTCCAAGGGACTCTCAAGAGTCTTCTCCAACACCACAGTTCAAAAGCATCAATTCTTCAGTGCTCAGCCTTCTTCACAGTCCAAGTCTCACATCCATACATGACCACAGGAAAAAAACCATAGCCTTGACTAGACGGAACTTTGTTGTCAAAGTAATGTCTCTGCTTTTGAATATGCTATCTAGGTTGGTCATAACTTTCTTTCCAAGGAGTAAGCGTCTTTTAATTTCATGGCTGCAGTCACCATCTGTAGTGATTTTGGAGCCCAGAAAAATAAAGTCTGACACTATTTCCACTGTTTCCCCATCTATTTCCCATGAAGTGGTGGGACCGGATGCCATAATCTTCATTTTCTGAATGTTGAGCTTTAAGCCAACTTTTTCACTCTCCACTTTCACTTTCATCAAGAGGCTTTTGAGTTCCTCTTCACTTTCTGCCATAAGGGTGGTGTCATCTGCATATCTGAGGTTATTGATATTTCTCCCGGCAATCTTGATTCCAGCTTGTGCTTCTTCCCATCCAGCGTTTCTCATGATGTCCTCTGCATAGAAGTTAAATAAGCAGGGTGACAATATACAGCCTTGATGAACTCCTTTTCCTATTTGGAACCAGTCTGTTGTTCCATGTCCAGTTCTAACTGTTGCTTCCTGACCTGCATATAGATTTCTCAAGAGGCAGGTCAGGTGGTCTGGTATTCCCATCTCTTTCAGAATTTTCCACAGTTTATTGTGATCCACACAGTCAAAGGCTTTGGCACAGTCAATAAAGCAGAAATAGATGTTTTTCTGGAACTCTCTTGCTTTTTCCATGATCCAGAGGATGTTGGCAATTTGATCTCTGGTTCCTCTGCCTTTTCTAAAACCAGCTTGAACATTAGGAAGTTCACGGTTCACATACTGCTGAAGCCTGGCTTGGAGAATTTTGAGCATTACTTTACTAGTGTGTGAGATGGGTGCAATTGTGTGGTAGTTTGAGCATTCTTTGGCATTGCCTTTCTTTGGGATTGGAATGAAAACTGACCTTTTCCAGTCCTGTGGCCACTGCTGAGTTTTCCAAATTTGCTGGCATATGGAGTGCAGCACTTTCACAGCATTATCTTTCAGAATTTGGAATAACTCAACTGGAATTCTATCACCTCCACTAGCTTTGTTCACACAAAATAATACATGAAAACAAACATAAAGATAAAACATTTTTTAATCTTACAGTACCTTGAAAAATACTGTAATCCAGTGCAATAGGTAGCGCTTCTTAGTAGTACCAGCCGCATCACTGCTGCTTTTATGTTTGCTTCTGGACATCCCAGGTTTGAAATAAAGACACTGGGCTGTACTGAAAGAGACTGTTGTACTCTATACAGTGTGTATGCTTCAATCAGTTAAGTCGTGTCTGACTCTTTTGTGACCCCTTGGACTGTAACCCACCAGGCTTCTCTGTCCATGGGTTTTCCCAGGCAAGAATACTGGAGTGGATTGCCATTTACTTCTCCAGGAGATCTTCCTGATCCAGGAATCAAACCTGAGTCTCTTACATCTCCTGCACTGGCAGGCGGATTCTTTACCACTGAGCCACCAGGAGAGCACTCTACACTACTGTAAAGTAAAGTACACAAAAGCAGAACCACTTGTAGAGGATGCACACACATGAAAACACACACTGGACATGTGAACGAAAGCATGTGATTAGACACGTGATCACATGTTTGTATCTTTGAAAGTTTGCAGTTTGAAGGTTTGTATGTAGAGGACCTACTATATAGTACAGGGAACTATACTCAAAATTTTGTAATCACCGAAAAGTGAAAAGACTATACTTGAATCACTGTGCTATACACCTGAAACTAAGATGACTTTGTAAGTCAGCTACAGTCTAATAACAGAAAATGAGGACCTACAAGTGGTAAGGGAGGGGACTTGTTGCATGGCTGAGTTATGCACCAGTGAGTGCTATCACAGTTATTCTGTATTTTTCTTATTTCCTATTTAAATAGATCAGGCATATTACCAAGCTCAACGCTGCATGCAGCCTTAATTAAGAAGCACTGTTCTAAAGAGACTGAGATGAGATATATGATCCAACAAGCTGTTTTTCTTTCTCTGTTCTTATGTCTTCACTCCCGGGAAATACCATTGTTAACCCAGTCAATAGCCTTCCGGCAGCAGTCTTTCTATTAGGTTTGTGAATGAAACTGGTCTTTGTTACACAGGTCTTCTCTGGGATACTTGTGATCAAGGATAAGGTACTCGGAGCTAATGACGGATGAGTGGGGACTTACCAGCCTTGGCTGGGCTTCTCTGCTGTGTCAGTTTGGATTCACCGGAGGAGCCCACAGATTTCAGGCGCACTGCTTGGGACCCCTGCAGAATGTGGCCCTGCAGTCTTATAGGTTTTATTCCTTTGACGCATGAACATCTCAGTTTTCACTGCCACTTTAGGGCCCTCTGACTTAGTCTGTATGGGCCGCTATATCAAAATACCACACACCGGGTGGCTTGTAAACAACAGAAATTTATTTCTCACAGTTCCGGAGGAACTGGAAAGTCCAAGATCAAAGCCCCAGCAGACTGAGTGTCTGGTGAGAGCCTGCGTCTTGGTTTATAGAAGGCCATCTTCCAACTGTCCTCACATGCTGAAAAGAGTGAAGGACCTCTCCGCGGTCTCTTTTTATAAGAGCACTAATGCCATCCACAAGGACTCCACTCCATGGTCTAATCACCTCCCAAAGGCCCTGCTTCCTAATTCCTTCTCATTGGCCATTAGGACTCAACATATGAATTTTTGGGGAAGACAAACATCCAGTCTATTTTCATCCTCCAACCTCATTCCTTTGTGACCATGAAGATGCTCTCTGGTACTCTGAGAGTCAAGGGTTCCCTGCTTCTCGAGCACAGGTACTTCTCCTTGGCAATTAAAGAATATGATGTGGATGTTTGATGACCAAAGGGCTTTCACAGACATACACATGAACTGTTCTCCACTTTTGAAAAACCTGAGCAGCTACCTTATGAAACCTAATTCTACCCTGATTTGTATTTACTTGTTTTCTTGCGTCTGTTTTGCTGTAGGAATGTAACTTCCTTGAGGGCTGAGAAAAAGAGTTTCTCATCTTGATAGTGCCTGGCATGATTTTGGCCACATGACGAACACTTAGAAACTTGTGTTAGATTGAACGGAAATCTGGGTTTCCCCTCATCTGCTGGTTTGAGCAAGGTCTTGTCTTCTGTATCTTCCTGAATTGTGACAGAATTGGTGGTCTCTAAGGAATGGGAGAAAAGTGTCCAGTCATTTCGGTTGACTGGGTTCATCTGTTCAGTCTTATCTATAAAGACACATCTCTATGTGGAATTCGAGGAGGGCATGGCTACCACTCCAGTATTCTTTCCTGGAGAATCCCCACGGACCGAGGAGCCAGGCGGGCTACAGTCCATGGGGTTGCAAAGAGCTGGACACGACTGAGCAACTAAGCACATGTGTGGAATTAGGTAATTGGCTACCTCTGTAGTTTTCAGCAAATGGCTTTGCATCTGTAGTCCAGTTGCAAACTATTATATATATCCAGTGGATTTTTTCCAAAAAGAGTATCAACCAATTTTTCCTTCTAGTTTGGCTTTGTTGGAGGAAGTA
The DNA here is from genome assembly GCF_029378745.1 of Bos indicus. NCBI lineage: Eukaryota > Metazoa > Chordata > Mammalia > Artiodactyla > Bovidae > Bos > Bos indicus. The sequence goes on from NC_091766.1 coordinate 80,838,529, forward strand.
AAAGTGGCATATTTAGCATTTAACAACTATTCCTATTTATAGAGGGAGTAGTTATCAAATTTGTCAGCTTTATTTGCAGGGCTTTGTTTTTCGCTGCAATACATCTAATTATTTATTTGCTTTTCTTTCCTGCATTTATATTCTGGATACTGGATTTAGTATTATGTTTTGAGCCAAGTATTTACTAACATAGCTAGATGGCTATTGAAATGCCATTCATTTACTACCTGTTTTAAATGATCAATTATGGGGAAAAAGATATAATGGAGCACTATTTAAGGAGCATCTGGACAGTATCTTATGGTGACCTGTCCTAGAGGTAAGGAGTCTGCTTGTAACATAGGAGACATAAGAGACGCAGGTTCGGTCCCTAGGTCGGGAAGATCCCCTGGAGAAGGAGATGGCAACCCACTCTAATATTCTTGCCTAGAAAATCCTGTGGACAGAGGAGCCTGATAGGCTACAGTCTACAGGGTTGCAAAGAGTTGGACATAACTGAGCACGCATATGCACAACATCTATTCTTAATTTTTCCTGTGACTCAGAGGATGTAGTTTTGTCATTGTAAACAAGTGATTATATGATATTAACATAAAGGGACTGTAATTACTCCTGGGTAAATTTGCATCTTTGGAAGAGGTAAAAAATTTAAAAAAATCTTAGTGTACCTTTACATAGTAACAGCCTAGATTTTTAAATGTATTAGTCCTTGTGGAATATCAAGATCATGTAAATAAGAGTATTTATTATGTAGACCTGGAAATTTTGTAATTAAGCTATCTTTTTCCAGGATTTTGCAAGATGTTATCTCACTAGATAGTGAAATGGAATATTTGATAGTAGAATCATCATTTTCCCCAACAATAAATTATCAGCATTATATTACATTTATTGTGACAGGTTTGGCAAGCAGCATGGGAGACCTGCCTCTGGCCATTGGACCACTTACGGAAAAAATCTGTTCTGGATGTCTTCAGACCAGATGGAAACTGTCAACGAGAGTCCCTTGAACTCTGTCCAGTGGGTGTGAATTGGTCAAAGTTATTGATTTCCTGCCAGAGGAAAGTAGCTATCTCAGTTTTTTAATATAACAAAAAAGTCAGGTTTTTTTTCATAAAGGAAAAATAAATTGGTTTTTGTTTTAAGGTTTATTTATGAAAACAGTTTTTCAGCTGTATTAAGATATAATTGGCAAATAAAATTGTATAAAATCAGTGTTTTGATTTCAGGCAACAAAACAGAAATCTGTGTAAGGTAGAGTCAGTGCCGAGGCTGAACTGTGGACCTAAAGAAATGGAATATCTACTTTTTATCAATTGTTTTAGGAAAAAGAGGCCTATACGTTGCTCCCTAAGTGGTGGGGAGCTGAGACTTCTACATGTTTACCATTGTCCTAGGTCTCTGAAGAGAGTCCTGGAGGTAACAGTTAGGGGCTTTGCCTAGAAAAGGGCTCATGTAACTTTAGATCAGTCATGCAAACAGCGTATCCATCCCTTGTATGCATCCCGACCCTTCTGTTTAAAAATTCCTGCTTGGAAGCAGAGTCCCTGCTGCAGGGCTGATGGTGAAATGAGAGCTCGGAGTTGACATGTGTGCTTGTGTTTGTGTTAATGTTGGCAGGCAGGTTGGTCAGAGCCTCAGAGCATTTAAGGTTCTCCAGGATGATCTGAGGCCAGAATAAAGCTCTCATTTGCTGCTGAACTCTAAACACAATGAGCAGTTTCCTGTCATTGAACAGGGGAGAAAAAATAATGCTCAGCTACTGAGTTTTGGACGTACTTGGATTTGAGGTCTCCTTGATTTGAAACCAGATAGGGTTTGGCACATTACTTCTTGCACACCCTTTTTTTTTTGTTTTGTTTCCAGGCAGTGATTGACCCACTGATCACAGAATGGGATCCATTTCCCAGTGTGTTCCTGGACTTTCTGTGAGTGAGAAGTAGGGCAAACAGCTAAGAGGCTGTTTTGGGTGTGGTGGGAAGCCATGAAGCTGAACATTGAGTCCAATGGCAACATTCCATCAGCTGGCTTGTGAATGAGAGCCACCCCACACCTAACCACTTGGTTAAACCATTTGAAGCAGATTCATTTCTTGCAGCTTAATAACGTGTTGTTCTTTAAAGCAGGTGGCTCTTGACTAAGCCTGGCTTCTTCCACAGGATAGTGTACACAGCTATTTCATTTGGGTCATTTCATCAGCTGAAATGTCTCTGGAGACTTTCAGAGACAGAGTTCCAGAGCTTGGGTAGCATAATCAATGGCAGGGCAGCAAAAATGGAAGAGGTATAAATGCGCTGATTGAGATCATAATCTACACAAATGATTGTTTTCCCCCCATATGACATCATCAGTATTATTCTTTACTTGGAACAGAAGTGCTGATAAATCTTTAGTGTTTGTTTTCAGTTGCACTCTTCCCTACAGTGAATTTAAAACAACTCAGTTTCCCCCAATTTCCCACCACTTGTCCCCCACAGCTCTGTTGCTGTTTTTTAGTCACTAAGTCATGTCTGATGTGACCCCATGAACTGTAGCCCGGCAGGCTCCTCTGTCCATGGGATTTCCCCTGAAAGAATACTGAAGTGAGCTTCCATTTCTTTCTGTAGGGGGTCTTCCTGACCCAGGGATCAAACCTGCATTGCCTGCTTGGCAGGTGGATTCTTTACCACTGATCCACCAGGGAAGCCCCACCAGCCCTGGGCAACCACTAATTTACTTTCTGACTTTATGGATTTGCCCATCTGGACATTTTATACAAATGGAATCCTGTGTATGGAGTCCTTTATGACTAGCTTATTTCACTGAACATAGTAGTGTCAAGGCTCATCCATGTATGTATTATTATATAACATGTATCAATACTTCAGTCCTTTTTACAAGTGAATAATATTCCATTTCATGGATATACCACATTGTTTATCCATTCATCAGTTAGTAAGATATTTGAGTTGTTTCCACTTTTTGGCTATTATGAATAATGCTGCTGTGGATATTCATATACAAGCTTTTGTGTGACATTTGTATTCATTTCTCTTGGGTATATACCCAGGTGTGGAGAGAGACAATTTTTTGCAATGCTTTTTTTCTTCCTATTTGGAGAGGGGAAGGGGCACTTTCCTTGGTGATGTACTCAGAGCTGGAGAGAATGTTGATTAGGAGGCAGGAAATGTGGGTCAGAGTTCTAGGTCTGCCCCTGACAGGCCATTTGTTAGGAAATTCACTGTTTCCTCAGTTGTACAATGAGGTAGTTTTTTTTAATCATACAATCTTTAAGATCCCTTCCAAGTTAAAAAAAAATTCCTGAGTGATAATAAAAGATTTTCAAGATGTGAAGGAAGCTATTTCCAGTGAGGTCTAAATAACACACCACACCCCACTAAATTCCCTAGATGCTATTTTATGTTTCTTGACTTTGAAAAAAACTTGGACTTTAATATTCAGAAAATGTTTGTGTGCTTTTCCAAAAAGAGCAAATAAATGCTCTTTAAAATACTAGATGACTATGGAACCAAAATTACTTAAATTTGTATTACCCCAAAACATCTGCTTTAACATTTTGGGTTATTTCCTGTCAGCTTTTTCCACTTTAAGTTGTTTTGTTGTTTATTGAGCTGTAATCATACTCGGTTCACAGTTCTCTGGCGGGATCCTGTTTTGATGGCTCTTTGGGCTCTTCTTGATTTCAGTGTGATGCTTCTTACTCTGATTGAAGGGCCTTTGAAAGAGGCAGTCTCTTGACTTAAACAGCTTTCTGAAAGCCTCAACAGTTTTGAGAGTGGCAAGGTGTTCGCCAAAGTGTGTTCCAGTCAGAATAGTCAGTAGAAAGATACGTACATGGTAGACCAGGACGAGGATGTAAATGAGTTAAAATGAGTAGTTTCAACCCTGGAGCAACAAATCCATTTCCTCTTCTTGTATTTTGACTGATTTAGATGCCATCAAAATCATGTGCTTTTTTTTTTTTTCCCCCAGAATGTAATTTATTCGAAACGTTTCTGATTGTGGTTTCAAGTAGACTGATTCTTCCGAGAAAACACGCTCCCAAGATTTTTTTCCCTTATTGGAAGGAAGGGTGAACTTGAGTTTCCTTTTGCTTACTTGCTGGTTTTCAAGCTCAACAACTTGAGAATTTACACTGACCTTTTCTGTTTCCTGAGAGATGTTCTGCACAGTGAGGCTTCCCTTCTTCCCTGGGGTGTAGCGGTCCATTCCTTCCTAGGACCTTTCTCGAGCTGGGCCCTGGGCTGGAGCGGCCCCTCCCCTGTGACGCCACACACCTTCCGGGCACTCCAGCCTGTGTTCCCTAGAATCTTCTGCTGGTTACTGCAGTGGAAGTTAGCTGGGCAGACACTCCCTCACTTTTTCTCTTTTCCTTTTTTTTTCTTAAACTCATGCCATCAAATTCAGCTTTCTTATTGTATCCTTTCAGTTATTGCAAATACTGTTTTATATTTATGCAGTCATCATTGTGGAGCCCTTACTCTATGTCAGGCATGGGGTTTAAGAACTTAAGAGTCACAACTCTTGCTTTGTTGAAATGTAGTATTGTATACTACATTTCTGGCTAAAAAAATCTGGGTAAAGAAAGAGAAGTCGCTCAGTCATGTCCAACTCTTTGCAACCCCATGGACTGTAGCCTACCAGGCGCCTCCATCCATGGGATTTTCCAGGCAAGAGTACTGGAGTGGGTTGCCATTTCCTTCTCCAGGGGATCTTCCTGACCCAGGGATCAAACCTGGGTCTCCTGCATTGCAGGCAGATGCTTTACCGTCTGAGCCACCAGGGAAGCCCCAAAAGAATCTGGGTAGAAAAAAAAAAAGTCATAGGTGCTGGAAACTCTTTTACCTTTAAAAACCCTGGTTTGAATGGATGCAGAAACTTTCTGCCAAAGGCTCTGTATGACTGCCAGTTAATTTTTATAAAAGACAGCTTTTATTATCTCATGATTCCAGCCCAAGAAAATATACAGTTGCAATTGCCTATGGAATAAAATTTATTTTCTGTAGTTTCTGTGGCTCTTTAAAATCTAATGAATGAATTGGTGCAACCTTCCATCCCTTCTTTTATGGAGTTATGTTCCTTTCCTCCTCTGATTCTCACCAGTGGGCCATGTGTTGAAGAATATCCAGTCAAATGAGAAACAAAGGCTGATTTATTATCCCGGGCAGACCTCACCCACTGACTATGTAGGACAGTGTGGCCTGAGTTTGATGTTGAAATAGGAGCTTCCTATTTCCCGTAAGTCTGGACCTGTGTACGCAAGCCCTGCAAATAAAGAGCAAGGCAAACCCAAATTTGTTAGTGAAAATAGTTGTATTTGCATAAATTCTTTACTTGTAAGAATTCATATAATTTTCACAGTAACTCTGTGAGATAGTTATAACAATCACCTACATTTTTATATGCAAAAATTGAAGCACAGAGATATTAAGCAACTTGCCCAAGGATATGTAAGTTCCTAAGGGACATCAATGGGACTGGAACCCACAGAGGCTGGCATCACGACCAACAAAGTCAGCCATTAGGATCACCTGCCTTTCCATGATTTCTGCTAACCTTACTCCCCTAATTGTGTACACAACTGAGAGAGAAGGGTGACTGCATGTTGTTCTTTAGAGCAGTGACCCCACCTACAGAGACCAGCCCGCTGAATGTGAAATGCTGAGCAGGCAGATCAGATAGGGCATCCTTGTTGGGAGGGGGTGAGTAGGATGTGGAGACGTGAGTGGAAAGAGCAATAGAAGTGTACACATCCCTTGGCAGTGGCAGTAATGGAGAAGACCTAAAGGCCCCGGGCTTCCCCAGGAATATCCAGCAAGAGACCTCGGCCTTGTTTCTGCCAGTCTCTTCACACTACTACTGTTGCTGTTTAGTCGCTAAGTCGTGCCCAAGTCTTTGCGACCCCATGGACTGTAGCCCACAAGGCTGCTCTGTCCATGGAATTTCCCAGGCAAGCATACTGGAGTGGGTTGCCTTTTCCTTCTCCAGGGGATCTTCCCTACCCAGGGATCAAACCCAAGTCAACTGCTTGGTGGGTGGATTCTTTAGCACTGAGCCATCTTGGAAGCCCCCTTTTTACATTTACTCTTCCCATATTCGGTACCATCATTCTTTCTGAATGCTTAGGGACTTGTCCTCAGGGACTTAGCCTTGGGGAGTGACTCATTGGTATCTTGATGTTTGTTCAGTGATCTCCTATAGCATTTACTGTCTTTATCTGTAGTAAGTATTTTCTCATAGGCCAAAATCCGGTTGAGTAGTCTGATATACGGGAGGAACTGTCTCAAATGTCTAGTAATCTGAAAAAAATATTGACACTTGCCATTTCATACAGCTTATGACATACCTTACACTGTTATTTGGGCTTCCCAGGTGGCTCAGTGGTAAAGAATCTGTCAGCCAATCCAGGAGACACAGGTTCAATCCCTGGGTCAGGAAGATCCCCTGGAGGAGGAAATGGCACCCCACTCCAGTACTCTTGCCTGGAAAATCCCATGGACAGAGGAGCCTGGTATGGTGCAGTCCATGGGGCCACAAAGAGTCCGACACAAATGAGCAACTGAACACATACACACACACACACATTTAATCTTACATTGTTATTCAGTTGTTGTATAAGTGTGTAATTTAGCTCTATAGCGAAATAGAAATGTCCTCATGGCCAGAAAGTGTTATGTATGTCTTTGTGTGTAACACACCAGCATGATCCTTCCTAAAATAAGATGGTTGATAAATATTTAATAGATATCTTCCTCCCTCCTTCTCTCTCCCCCTCTCTCTTTCCTTTCCTTTCTGTAGCACCTGCTGTCTCTCGGGCTATTGATATAAAGATTAGAAATGAGGATACAAATGGTTAGGGCAGCAGATGGGAATATTATAAAGTTCAGGGGTAAAACTGTGTAGACTTGATGATTTGGGGAAATTTATTTTCCGGACACACACGTTCTCTTTTGAGATTCCAGCCCATCTATTTCTCCTTCCCATGCAGTCCATCCTTTCGTGGTGAGTTGGCTCAGCAGAATAGACTTGTGTGTCCGAGTCCAGTATGGACTCGTATGACCCGGCTAGCTCTGCCATGTGTACAGCTTTCACAACAGAGAATAGGAAGCAGGGTGCGTGGTTGAATGTGGGTCTGTTACTACCCCTGGGCCTCCAGGGTAGGGCACATGCCCTGGTGGATTGGGGATGACTGTCATGCTTCTTTAGGCCTATTTCCTCATCTGTAAAAGGGGAGTAAATCACGGTGGTATTATGAGAATTAAATGAGAAAATACAGAAGGAATCTTAGTACAATGCCTGGTATATGTTAAGCACTGAATAGATGTTAGCGATTCTTATGTCCACATATGCAGACATGGACATCATATGCTGCTCAGGTTAAAGAAGCACCCCTGAGAGCGTAAGCTCCCAGAGGGGAGGAATATTCAGCTGCTTATAATTTCCAGTTATAGTATCACAATTGGGGCTGCTTAGTTGCTGTAACTGTTGTGCAAGGATTGTTCCAGTAGCTGATTATCACGCCTGTCAGATGCAACCTGGTGTCAGCCTTGGCCAATGTGGAACAAAGATCCCTAAAGAAAAATCTAAAAACAAGTTAAAAAATCCCCAAACTGTTCTGTATCTGTTGTCCACACTTGAGAGTCTTAAATCAAAATTCAAATGAAAAATTTTATGTACCATAAATAGTATGAGGAATGGCAGAAAACCTTCTAAGTGTTTCAAAAATATGCAAATATGTTTACGTAAACTGTAGTGTGTCCTCTCTGTGCAGTGCTATACAGGCTTTCATAAATGTTTACCGCACTGTAAGTAACATGGAAACATATTTAGGTTATCATATAACTTGAAAAAAACTGGAGTAACGTTGCATATGCAGCATGAGGTCAACTATATTAAACTGGTTTTAGAAAATAGAATGGCTTGAAATACATCTAAATTTAACAGTGGTTGTCTTTGGGTGATGTTGGGATTTTCGATACATTTCCCCCTCTAATTTTGCTTCTTTGTGTTTTCTATCTTTATATGATTTATGTGATTATTTTCATAGGGCAAAAGTACATTTTATAAGAGATAAATAATTTACATAGGTGGTAGACAAAAGCCGTGGCATTTGGCTTGTGTTTTCACAATGAAAAAAAAAAAATCAAATGCAGAAGGCACAGACCTGAATTGTTTGCTATGTCTTCCTTAAAGAGAAATAAGAGTGTGGCATAAACTAAATTAAAGACACTTTGATTTGGAGAATTTGAGAGGAGTTTAGCTTTTTGAGGATTTTTGGAGAAGCAGAAAAAAAAAAAAAAAGCCCTAGCTTATGCACACGTGCATGTGTGAATTTTCTTTTCCGGGACTGAAGTATGATATTCTGAGCCATTCTGATTGTGGAGATTTGAGACTGTCATTTTCTTTTAAATGTCTGACAGCTATAAGCTTTCAGCTATCAGCAAATGAGGTGAAAATGTATTTTTAATATTAAAAGTCTTTTTGGGGGGCAAAGAAGCCCAGCAGAACCATCATTAATAGTTCATATTCAGACAAAATTTTAAGCTCCTTTCCTAATCCTGCTTCTTTGGTATTTAATAGCCAGGCATATCCACCAGATGTGCTCCAAGTCCTTTTATTTACATAAATGTTTCCAGCAATTCGTTATACATTTTTCTACTTAAAAATAAATGCATACCATATAGCCCTCTTTCTCACATTGTGATGCTTTAGCATTATTTGGTTTTTTTTAGAGCAGGAAGATGTCTAATTGACCCCAGGTATTTTTCAAATTTTACCATTCATAGGACTTTTTATATTTATGTCTTTAAAATGTATATGCCGTTATGACTAGTTTGAAAAATGCATTAAGTGTGTGAATTAGAAGATGATAGTTACTAAGGACTACCTACCATTGACATTTTGTTTTTTTTCCTTCCATTTGTTCTCATTAATGTGTGTGTGTGTGCTCAGTCACTAAGTCATGTCCAACTCTTTGCAACCCCATGGACTGTGACCCACATGCACCTGGACTGGAGTGGGTTGCCATTTCCTCTTCCAGGGGATCTTTCCAACCCAGGGATCAAGCATCTCCTGCATGGGCAGGCAGATTCTTACCACTGAGTCACCTGGGAAGCCCATTTTCATTAATACTGTTTTGTAAATGCTAATTCTGTATTATCTAGCTTGCTTTGATTGGTTTGCCTATAAATGTTGATCTATGTAGAACTCATTCTATTAAACTGCTTATTCTTGGTTTACTACTATGTATGTAACTATGCTTTTATTGATAGATATTTAGATTGTTGTCTTTTCTGGCTCTTGAAATAGCATTGCAGTGAACATCTTTGTATGTGCTCTTTGAGTGTTTCTCTAGGAAGCAGAATTATTGGATGATGGATTTGCTCTTACATTTTTTCATATAGTATGCATTTTCAGTGTATTTCTTTATTCATTTACAGACATAAATATTATAAATAAATATATATTACATATACTTTTTCTTTTAGGGTAAATAGTTGCATTCCACCAGTCTAAATCTTGCTTTTTTGACTTATTGACTCCCTCTCCCCAATCAATGGAAATGTTGCAGTGTAACTGAACTTCTATAATAGATCGTCAGATACCTGGAGATATGACCATGAATTTGCCTTCTAGCAACATTTTGTGAAAGTGTTAGTTGCTCAGTTGTATCTGACTCTTTGTGGCCCCATGAACTATAGCCTGCCAGGCTCCTCTGTCCATGGAATTCTCCAGGCAAGAATACTGGAGTGGGGTGCCATTCCCTTTTCCAGGGGATATTCCCAACCCAGGGATTAAAGCCGGGTCTTCTGCATTACAGGCAGATTCTTTACCCTCTGAGCCACCAGGAAAGCCCGGCAACATTTTCAGTTCAGTTCAGTTCAGTCACTCAGTTGTGTCTGACTCTTTGCCACCCCATGAACCACCGCACATCAGGCCTCCCTGTCCATCACCAGCTCCCAGAGTTCACTCAAACTCATGTCCATCGAGTTGATGATGCCATCCAGCCATCTCATCCTCTGTCGTCCCCTTCTCCTGCTCCCAATCCTTCCCAGCAACAGAATCTTTTCTAATGAGTCAACTCTTTGCATGAGGTGGCCAAAGTATTGGAGTTTCAGCTTCAACATCAGTCCTTCAAATGAACACCCAGGACTGGTCTCTTTTAGGACGGACTGGTTGGACCTCCTTGCAGTCCAAGGGACTCTCAAGAGTCTTCTCCAACACCACAGTTCAAAAGCATCAATTCTTTGGCGCTCAGCTTTCTTCACAGTCCAATTCTCACATCCATACATGACTACTAGAAAAATCATAGCCTTGACTAGACGGACCTTTGTTGGCAAAGTAATGTCTCTGCTTTTGAATATGCTATCTAGGTTGGTCATAACTTTCCTTCCAAGGAGTAAGCATCTTTTAATTTCATGGCTGCATTCACCATCTGCAGTGACTTTGGAGCCCCCCAAAAAAAGTCAGGCACTGTTTCCACTGTTTCCCCATCTATTTCCCATGAAGTGGTGGCACTGGATGCCATGATCCTAGTTTTCTGAATGTTAAGCTTTAAGCCAACTTTTTCACTCTCCTCTTTCACTGCAACATTTTAAAAATTTCAAAAAAACAGTTCAGTCACTCAGTCATGTCTGACTCTTTGTGACCCCATGGACTGCAGCATGCCAGGCTTCCCTGTCCATCACCAACACCTGGAGCTTGCTCAAACTCATGTCTATTGAGTTGGTGAAGCCATCCAACCATCTCATCCTCTGTCGTCCTCTTCTCCTCTTGCCTTCAATCTTTCTCAGAATCAGGGTCTTTTCCAATGAGTCAGTTCTTCAAAATTTTGTTATTATTTCAAACTTTATAAAATTGTGAAAGTAGTACAATGAACCCCTGTATGTCTTCTACCCAGATTCACTGCTGCTGCTGCTGCTAAGTCACTTCAGTCGTGTCTGACTCTGTGCGACCCCATAGACAGCAGCCCACCAGGCTCCTCCGTCCCTGGGATTCTCCAGGCAAGAACACTGGAATGGGTTGCCAAAGTGAAAGTGAAGTCGCTCAGTCGTGTCCGACTCTTCTCGACCCCATGGACTGCAGCCTACCAGGCTCCTCCATCCATGGGATTTTCCAGACAAGAGTACTGGAGTGGGGTGCCATTGCCTTCTCTGGCCCAGATTCACTAGGCATGCATATTTTGCCCTATTTACTTTCTTTCTCTCTCTCTTTCCATACATAGGAATTCAGAATTTTTCTTTATCTTGTTCATTTAGTTATCATGGTGTCTGCCAGATTTCTCCACCTGAAAATTACCTTTTCCTGTGTAATTATTACTAGTTTATGGGGAGATTCACCCAAGTTTATTTAAGTATCAGCAGTTGCTTATTCCTTGCTGAATAGTTTTCAGCAAGCATATTTTTTTTGAATATGCTATCTAGGTTGGTCATAACTTTCCTTCCAAAGAGTAAGCGTCCTTTAATTTCATGGCTGCAGTCACCATCTGCAGTGACTTTGGAGCCCAAAAAATAAGGTCAGGCACTGTTTCCACTGTTTCCCCATCTATTTCCCATGAAGTGATGGGACTGGATGCCATGTTCGGTTGTATTAGTGTACCTGCTGCTAAGTTGCTACAGTCGTGTCCGACTCTGTGCGACTCCATAGATTGCAGCCCACCAGGCTCACCCTTCCCTGGGATTCTCCAAGCAAGAACACTGGAGTGGGTTGCCATTTCCTTCTCCAATGCATGAAAGTGAAAAGTGAAAGTGAAGCTGCTCAGTCGTGTCTGACTCTTCGCGACCCCATGGACTGCAGCCTACCAGGCTCCTCCATCCATGGGATTTTCCAGGCAAGAGTACTGGAGTGGGGTGCCAATTGCCTTCTCCACATATTGTTTATTCACCTGTTGAAGGACCCTGGGGATTTTCCTTGGCATGGTGGGGCACCAACCAGATTCCCCTTCAGAGAAAGTTGCTGCCTAGCTGCAGGGGGTCAGTCAGCAGACAGCCTCTAGCTGTCAGCTCCTTCAGAGTCTGCCACAGCTGCAGAGATCTGTCTTGTCCAAGATGGTACCTTTCCTGAAGCAGCCCACATCAAGTGACTGAGTGAGGCAGTGGTATAAAGATCTAGCCATTTCAGCCTGGGGAGACAACTCTGACACACAATTTTAACTTTTTTACCTCCAGGCATCCACCACAGTCACCCCAGCAGCCCTCTCTCAGCCTCGGTTGATGGCTGTATGGGGGATTCTTTACAGCCCAGTGAAGGAAAAGGGACAAACCCAAGCTTGGCCTGGGGATGGATCACTTCAAAATGGTCTTGAAAGACTGTGATAAGGAGAAATTCCCCCAGTGGGTGGACTAGCAGATCATGCCCCTGGCCACCTATTTTGTGTTGGAAGAGAAGTGGTCTGAGGCTTAAATGTACATAGGCTTATAGGAGGTGGTGAATGTTCTGGCTGGCATCAAAGACCTGGAAGGAAAAAGATTAGACGTTTGGGGGTAGCAAAGCCTGAGTAGAAACATGTGGATGGACAAAATAGGAATGGGCCCCAAATAGGATCATCTCTGCAGCATTCACTAGAGAGATTTAAAGACTGAATTCTATTATTTTCCTGTGAAGAGTGTTCATTTCTTATTCTAGCAGGCCGTTTACTTGGCACTAAATGATCAAATTGACAGACCGACCAGGTCACTTTTTTTCAGATAATCGCTGTCATTGATTACCCCAGTGCTGATACAATGAGCATATGAACAAAATGACAGGTGGGGCAAAAAAAGGTGGCTACTCATGGGCCCAGCATAGGCTTATTCTTACAAAGGCTGATATAACTAATGTGCTAAATGTTCAAACTGACAGCAATAGAGACAACACTGAGCCTTCATATGGAACCACTTTTTAAAGCGATTAACTGTCTTCTGTGTGCAGGTATACTACATTTACTCTTTCATTTAAAACAGCCGTCTATAATCTGCAATTAGGTTTACCCATTTACTTTTTTCTTTTCAATCGTTATGCTTTTCATTTCTAAAATTTCCGTTTGGTCCTTTTTTAGAATTACATTTCTCTCCTGAGATTCCCCATCTGTGTTCTCATTATGCTTCTCTTTTCCTTTGTATACACTGTCTCATAGCTGCTTTGAAGTTCTGTCTGCTAATTCTAACATCTGTGTTCTATTTTCTCATGATTATGGCCCTAGTTTTTCTGTTGTTTCTTTTCTACTAACCTTTTAGCATATACCAGACATTTGGATAATACATTTTAAAGATTCTGGATTATGTTGTTGTCCTTTGAAGAGTGTTCATTTTTGTTCTAACAGGCAGTTTACTTGGCAGACTCAATTTCTAAACTCTGTCTTCCTGTGGCAGGTAGTAGCTGAAATCCTTGTTCAGTCTTTTCAGTCTCCTAGCTGTTATTTTTCACAAGATTGCTTGAAATTTTTCCTGCTGTGCAAAGTTCAGAGGCTAGCTTGAAAATATTCTTACAGATCATTATTAATTGCTCAGAGCATTTCAATTTAAATACCAAATTTAATTTTCCCCCTATTGTTGCGTACTTTTATGGTTATTTTTGATGCTTTAAACATTCTTGGACATAAGTCTTTGAAAGTATTTTTAATGATTTCATTAGTATAGATTCCTATATAAAAACAGAGGCGTAAATTCTGTAGTACAAATTGCCAACCAACTTCACAAAGTTTGTAACCATTTTAATATTAATCAACACATTATACTTCCTAACTCTGGATTTTATTATTAACAAAATCAATTTGAAAGGAACATTTTAATGTGCTAATATGCATTTTTTCATATTTTTACCTATTTGTATCATTTTATTATTTTTTTTTGTTTGTGGACAAGTGAATATTCTGTTTCTTCTCCCACATTCCTACTAGGCTATTTGACTTTTCCTTATCAATTTAAAAAACTTCTTTATTCATTAAATACAGTCATTAATCTTTTACTATTATCCAGTTTTTGATTCATGAGCTATGCATGTGATCACTATTATTTGATTATTATTATTATTAGGGCTTTCCATCTTTGAGGTTTGCTCAATGAATTAAGTGCTAGCAATTATTGTCAGTAGTTGGCACTTAAAATGTAAAAGAGAAAACATTTTTGTCAGTTTTGTATTGTTACGAACCCAGTGCTTCTGATTTAAAAACATCGATGCAGCAGTGGTTAGTTTTAGTTAATTTGGTAAGTGTAACTGATGATTATCAATATACACCAGGCATAATGTCATAAAAGACTTCTTCAGTTCAGTCACTCAGTTGTGTCCTACTTCTTAACAGGCACTAATTATTTCTTTGTTTAGACTTGTGTTTTCTTTTACTCCCATTTGGTAAATTGCCATGCAATAAAAACTGAGATGTTGAACAGCACAGTGGTCTAACCCTTGTTTATATGACTCCTCTGTGTCATACCTTAATGGTAGAATTCTAGAGTATGTTATAGCTACTAAAGGATTTTGATAATGTGGGATCTTAGAGGCCACCTAGTTCTGTTTTCAGAGGACAGGAATCCCTTCTAAATACCATTGAGAGATGGCCAACTGGCGTCAGCATCCCCTCTCATTTTTAGAAAGATCTTTCAAATCTCTCACTTGAACCACTGTTTCTATTTGTGCCTTATGGAGCTACACAGGATACATCTAAAATTGATCTCATTTATGTATATTTTCCCTGCCCATTTGTTTGGCATAACCATGGTTGCTGTTTGACAGAGCACCTCAGAAAATTTCCTTGTAGCAGCAGGGGAACTCTGACACTCAAGTCTGTGTGTTGAAGTATTCTTTGCTGCTGCTGCTGCTAAGTCGCTTCAGTCATGTCCGACCCTATGCGACTCCATAGACGGCAGCCCACCAGGCTCCCCCGTCCCTGGGATTCTCCAGGCAAGAACACTGGAGTAGGTTGCCATTTCCTTCTCTAAAGCATGAAAGTGAAAAGTGAAAGTGAAGTCGTTCAGTCGTGTCCCACTCTTAGCGACCCCATGGACTGCAGCCTACCAGGCTCCTCTGCCCATAAGATTTTCTAGCCAAGAGTACTAAGTGGTACTAACTAAACTCGGTGTTAACAGCATGCATTTTCACTGTACATACATTTTACACAAATGAGAATACGGTTGGCAAATGAGGAATAACTCAAACCAATGATTGTAATGAGAAAGTGATGAAGATGGCATGAAGTAAAAAGGTTTTGGAGGTTTCATATGAATTTAGAGATTCTAGATTAGTTCAGGAGAGGCTGGGATAGAATGGACATTGGAATGGTGATAAAGTTTACTTGCCTTGCTGTAAGAGAAGGCTGTAACAATGGTTACAGTGGCTCTAGACAGATGGGAGTTAGATCTCTCTCTCCAAAGATAAGATGGTAAGTAAACAGGAGGATGGGGATGAGGTGAAATCAATCACAAAGATGGAATGTTATCAATAACACATGTCGCTGTCTGGAGTGGTAGTACAAGAGAAAATCAGCACTGTGTGAAAATGTAACAAAACATGGAGAAGGATTGTTGCCTTTTTCTGAGTCAAGGATGATGACTTAAGCCACCATGTATCATGCTTGCTTCCCTTTTCATAAATTTCAGCATATCTGGTGATTTATGGGAGCTCAGATCCCTTGGTTCATGAAAGTTTCTCTGTTGCAATTTTATATGATAACCTTTCAAAGATTTGAAGCACAACCAAATATATCAACTTGGTTTAGCCATTCTTAAAATGACAGATTTTCTGACCCCTTGGCACAATTAATTTGATTCACTTCTCTATGAAATTTGGAAGCCAGACATAATATATTTTCTTGTGGTAGAAAACCACAGGTAGGAGGCAGTTAAACCCTTACTCCTTGAGCTGCATCCTACATTAAATTCTTTATTAAACATTAAAATATGTTTAATAAAAGGATATATTCTGAGGCAATTTTTAAATGGTGATACTGGATTTTATGCATGTTAATACTCTGCTTTACTCACAGTTTCAAATGTATAGTCTACATGTTGGCTTCTGTTGGGGCAAATCATTAACTCTTGCATGTCATTGAAACTGCAAAATACAATTCTTATCTAAGCCTTTGGGAAAATTAGAAATCTTTTCATCATGAGTATCAACCAACTACAAAAATATCCATAAGAACAAAACAACCAACAAACAACCACCATAATAAAAACAGCATAATTACCAAGTACCCACTATGCTGGTTCATAATTTTAATACATCCTTTTTTCTCCCCCCACTCATGTGCTTTTATCTGGGGAAAGCAGTGAGGGAAACCTGAGGAACACTCAAATTACCCAGTTTTGCAGAGCTGGAACAAGTCCAGTGTTTGAGGCAGATTCGAGGTGACTGGCTTCCCAGCGAGAGCTGGCAGGTCTACCGCTATAGTAACGACAAGACGTACTTCATGCTTTTCAAGACACTTTGATGTGTGTTACTGCATTTGGTCTTCACCTCAGTGAAGATCTTCACCTTCACCATTTGATCTTCAGGGTTAGTGAGAGAGGTGGCCTTGTCCTCACTTGGCCCAGGAACAAACTGAGCTTGATAGGAGCTTGCCAGAGCTCACACTGAGTCATCTGAGACGGGACAGAATCCCAGTGTCCTACTTTCCAGCCTGGGGAGCCTACTGCTGGACCACACTGCTGGTTCAGATGCACAGAAGTCTGTGAAGTTGCCTGTGCTGAAGCGAAAATGCCCACAGCAAGACCTCTGAATCTAGAGTTGACAAGAAAGTGAACCAATAGGGAGGGAAAGCCTTCAGCATCTTGGATCTTTGTTCTTAAGAAGACCTGGTAGTAGCTGGGAGATTTGACATGTGTTTTAACAACAAAAAATGAGCTTCAGTCTGTAACCATGATAGGAGAAGATGGTGTCTATGAAGTAGTTGGAAAATTCAGTCTCCTTTAATATACACAGAGTCTTCTTTGAAGCTAAAAGTATGAGATGGAACTGTGGTTAAGAAATGATCTCACTATATGAACACCGTCCCTGAGGCAGGAGAGAGAAATGCTTTCTATTCTAGATACCAGTAGGGCTGGGTCCCAGATATAATGCTTTAGACGTTTCTTCAGGGTGTACCCCATTGGCTGGCACGATGGTGACCAGATGCAGTGGGCAGAGAAGTCTCTTGCAAGTAACGTTTCAGATGAGACTGGGCTCGTTCAGGTATGGCCATAGATGCAAGTAACATTTCAATGGCAGGAAATACGAAAGAGCAGGAATGTTAGGAGGAGGAGGGAAGGGAATGGTATCAAAAACATGAAGTATCTCCCGTTTTTAAATGCTCACTTATTATTTTCAGTCTGTCTTCTCTCATCTCCCTCTCACATGCTGCCAGGGCAGTGGCAGTAAATCTGATTAGAGCAGTCTGTGCCTTTAGGGCTCAAGGATGGGATTCCTTTCTCTTATGGAGGGCCAGTCATGTTCTGGGGACTTTAATTGAAATTCCTGTGAATGTTAAAGATAGTTAGCAGTTTGGGTGAAGTTAAACCCCTGATTCAAAGAGCCAACTCATTGGAAAAGACCCTGATGCTAAGAAAGATTGAGGGCAGGAGGAGAAGGGGGCGACAGAGGATGTGATGGTTGGATGGCATTACTGACTCAATGGACATGCTTTGAGCAAACTCTGGGAGATGGTGAAGGAAAGGGAAGCCTGGTGTGCTGCAGTCTACGGGGTCCCAAAGAGTTGGACTCGACTCAGCGACTGAACAGCAACAACAAACCCCTGGGAGTGAAAATTAGTATAGGGGGCACAGCAAGCTCAGTTTTGTCAACCTATCCAGTGTTTAAAATGTGTTTCATTTCCACTCTACAAGCAATTACAGAAGGGAGAAGAGAGGGGAAAAGGGAGAAAGAAGAAGATGTAATGAAGCATAGCAAGATTAACATGAGCTGAGGCTTTATTATTGCTTGGGAAACGCACCTAGATTGGAGAGTTGCTGTCCATGGTGTCCATCCATCTCCACATCCAGGAATGCTTGGAGTCTCCCTGCTGATTGGGGTGGATGGTCATAGCAACATGTGGGGTTGCTGTGGGAAGAATATGCTCTGGGCTGCGGAGGGCCACTCAGCAGTGTTATTCACATTCCTGGAGACTGGGAAGGCCAGACCCCAAGGCCCAGGTCGGGGTGGAGAGCTCTGCCTGGCTTTAGAGCCATGCTGTGGTCCCAGAGGCACTGCCATGCCAGACTGCTGTATTCTCATGATCACCATCCCCAGGTGTGCAAGTCATCAAGTTGGAAACTTTGGAAGGCACCCATTTTATCCCATCCATTGTCTGACTTGCAAGGTCAGAAATGTGGTTCTGGAGAGGGGACCATAGCTAGTTCCTGTAGGTCCTCCCACTCCTCCTAGACAGGGGCCAAGTGTAGGAAGAAGATTTGAAGAGAATCTTCTTCCTCAGAGGCTGCAGAGAGGGTTGGTTTTAGTTCTTTTACTCTAAAACTGAAAAAATTTCACTAATATATGTGATAATTTAAAACCCTTAAGTGCCATCAAAATAATAATACATATGGTACTGAAGTTTGTTTCAGTTCAGTTCAGTCACTCAGTTGTGTCCAACTCTTTGGGACCCCATGAATTGCAGCACGCCAGGCCTCCCTGTCCATCACCAACTCCCAGAGTTCACTCAAACTCACGTCCATCGAATCAGTGATGCCATCCAGCCATCTCATCCTCTGTCATCCCCTTCTCCTCCTGCCCCCAATCCCTCCCAGCATCAGAGTCTTTTCCAATGAGTCAGCTCTTTGCTTGAGGTGGCCAAAGTACTGGAGTTTCAGCTTTAGCATCATTCCTTCCAAAGAACACCCAGGGCTGATCTCCTTTAGAATAGACTGGTTGGATCTCCTTGAAGTTCAAGGGACTATCAAGAGTCTTCTCCAACACCACAGTTCAAAAGCATCAATTCTTCGGCACTCAGCTTTCTTCACAGTCCACTCTCACATCCATACATGACTACTGGAAAAACCATAGCCTTGTTTAAAAGAGGTTATTTTTCTAACTGGTACTTTAAGAACACCGGTGGTGGTTTTTAATCTTTTTTGAACATCTCTGATTTGACTAACATCATTTACTTTTCTTGGGTATATAAGTAGTATTATAAAGACCCAGTGGCCACCTCACGCGAAGAGTTGACTCATTGGAAAAGACTCTGATGCTGGGAGGGATTGGGGGCAGGAGGAGAAGGGGACGACAGAGGATGAGATGGCTGGATGGCATCACTGACTTGATGGACGTGAGTCTGAGTGAACTCCGGGAGTTGGTGATGGACAGGGAGGCCTGGCGTGCTGTGATTCCTGGGGTCGCAAAGAGTCGGACACGACTGAGCGACTGAACTGAACTGAACTGATAAAGACCCGGTGGTGGTTTAGTTGCTAAGTCATGTCTGATTCATGTGATCCCATGAATTGTAGCTCGCCAGGCTCCTCTGTCCATGGGACTCCCCAGGCAAGAATACTGGAGTGGGTTGCCATTTCCTCCTCCAGGGAATCTTCCTGTCCCAAGGACCTAACGCAAATCTCCTGCATTGCAGGCAGATTCTTTCCTGCTGAGCCAGCAGGGATAGTTTTGAAAATGGATAATATCTTTACTGTTGATTATATAGCTATAGGTGTTTATTGTTAATGACTCAATTTGAAAGTGGAATGAGCATATTGTTGTTGGCTATATAGCTATAAGTGTTTATGTAAATGATCCAACCAATACAGAAATGGAGGAAGTGGAAGTGGCCCTATAATATTATTCCCCTGCAGTTGCCACTGCCATAACCATAAACTTGTTTCTAGCTTGCAGAGAAGTCTAAGGACCAGAGTTTTAAATGAACTTGTGTTCTCATATTGGGTTACGTTTGTTCTTTCTGCAAAAACACATAGCATAAACAGCAGCAAACCAATTATAATAAAAACCAAACAAATTGAAAATGAAAAGTCATATGAAGCTACAGTAGATACCAATAAGACCCTGAATATTTAGATTTCCTAGACCTGTTCATTATGCTGTCATTCTGGCATTTTGTAGTTACTGTTGGTAAGTGGTAAGACCCTTTAGGGAATCTGCCAACCTGCAGTATCTGTACTTACTGCTTTTCTATTATGAAGAACATCATAATATTCTGTTTTCCTTTTTTTTTTTGATAAAAATATGTATTTAGTAGCTTTAATGGTGTTTCTAAATCTTTTCTCTGGGTGTCTACCTAGAGGTGATTATACAGTCATAAAATTGTCATATGTGGCTGTTTGAAGCAAATTTATTAGGTTGATTATACCTCATGTTTTCTTTATGATGATCATTTATTCACCAAACATTATTGAGGGATTTGGGTACAAAGGGACATGTCCTACAGGGAAGAGAGACACATGTGTGGACAACTCTCCGGCTACGTGAGAAGAGTGTGCTCAAGGTTACTGAAACACAGAGGAGTGTGTGCATATGTGCGTGCTCAGTCACCTCTGACTCTGCGACCCCATGGACTCACCAGATTCTGTGGGATTTTCCAGGCAAGAACACTGGAATGCATTGCCATTTTCTTCTCCAAGGGGTTTTCCTGACCCAGGGGTCGAACCCACGTCTCTTGCATTGGCAGGCGGATTCTTTTACCACTGAGCCACAACTGACCCCACAGAGGAGAGAGGGACTCTTTTATGCCAGAAGGTACCTGGGAAAGATTTAGTGGAATTGACGGTTCAAGAAGTGAGTCATGAAAGTTCAATAAGAATTTTAGGTAGGAGAGGGACTGGAGAGGAAGAACATCAAGACAATGGTTTGCGCTGAGAGAGAAGGGAATTAACATTTGTTAAGCACCTACTGGGTGCCAGGCATTACATGTCAGCTAGTCCGTCCTGTAAACCTATCTTTGGCCTCATTGACTAGAGGAGACTTAGTCTCAGAAGGTTAGTCACCTGCCCCAAGGTCTCATAGGTTGTTACCACTTGGAGGAGTCAGGACTCACACCCAGGTCTGGTGATCCCAGAGATGTACTCTATCAGTAGCATGAGGCCAAGGAAAGAGCTTGTCTTCTTGGGGGAGTGATGGGTTGATTGGCTGGAGTGTGGCATACTTAGGAGGAAAGAGGCAGAAATGAACTTTAAAATGGAGACTAAGGCCAGTTTGTAGGGTGTTAAGTTTGAGAATATGAATGAGGGTTTTGTAAGGACATATGAAAGCTCAGGTTTATCTTTAAGGAAGAGAATTCTGGTCATCTTGTTTGGCCAGGAGGGAGCTGCATAAGACTGTGAACAGGGTTGTATTAATAGATTTATCCTCACTACACTTAGACGTGCAAACATTTTTTTTTCCAAAATTTGAGCCAACTTTTTCATTAAGACCCCCTCCATACTTAATAAGTGGAGAAAAAAGAAGCTGGTGAGAGTAGTAAATTTAGTTTGCTCCAATCATGTAAAAAGTTCAGTTCAGTTCAGTCACTCAGTCATGTCCAACTCTTTGCAACCCCATGGACTGCAGCACACCAGGCCTCCCTGTTCATCACCAGCTCCCAGAGTTTACTCAAACTCATGCCCACTGAGTTGGTGATGCCATCCAACCGTCTCATCCTCTGTCATCCCATACTCCTCCTGCCTTCAATCTTTCCCAGCATCAGGGTCTTTTCTAATGAGTCAGCTCTTTGCATCAGATGGCCAAAGTATTGGAGTTTCAGGTTCAACATCAGTCTTTCCAATGAATATTCAGGACTGATTTCTTTTAGGATGGACTGATTGGATATGCTTGCTGTCCAAGGGACTCTCAAGAGTCTTCTCCAACACCACAGTTCAAAAGCATCAATTCTTCAGCGCTCAGCTTTCTTTATAGTTCAGCTCTCACATCCATACATGACTGCTGGAAAAACCATAGCCGGACCTTTGTTGGCAAAGTAATATCTCTGCTTTTTAATATGCTTTCTAGGTTGGACATAACTTTTCTTCCAAGGAGTAAGCGCCTTTTAATTTCATGGCTGCAGTCCCCATCTGCAGTGATTTTGGAGCCCCCCAAAATAAACTCTCTCACTGTTTCCATTGTTTCCCCATCTATTTGCCATGAAGTGATGGGACTGGATGCCATGATCTTAGTTTTCTGAATGATGAGCTTCAAGCCAACTTTTTCACTCTCCTCTTTCACTTTCATCAAGAGGCTGTTTTGTTCTTCTTCACTTTCTGCATATCTGAAGTTATTGATATTGCATATCTGATAATACAACCTCAGATAAACACTTTCTGTGTTATCTGTATATCTGAGGTTATTGATATTTCTCCTGGCAGTCTTGATTCCAGCTTGTGCTTCTTCCAGCCCAGCATTTCACATGATGTACTCTGAATATAAGTTAAATAAGCAGGGTGACAATATACAGCCTTGACGTACTCCTTTTCCAATTTGAACCAGTCTGTTGTTCCATGTCCAGTTCTAACTGTTGCTTCTTGACCTGCATACAGGTTTCTCAGGAGGCAGATCAGGTGGTCTGGTATTCCCATCTCTTTCAGAATTTTCCACAGTTTGTTGTGATCCACACAGTCAAAGGCTTTGGCATAGTCAATAATGCAGAAATAGATGTTCTTCTGGAGCTCTCTTGCTTTTTTGATGATCCAGTGGATGTTGGCAATTTGATTTCTGGTTCCTCTGTCTTTTCTAAAACCAGATTGAACATCTGGAAGTTCACGGTTCACGTATTATTGAAGCCTGGCTTGGAGAATTTTGAGCATTACTTTACTAACGTGTGAGATGAGTGCAATTGTGTGGTAATTTGAGCATTCTTTGGCATTGCCTTTCTTTGGGATTGGAATGAAAACTGATTTTTTCCAGTCCTGTGGCCACTGCTGAGTTTTCCAAATTTGCTGGCATATTGAGTGCAGCTCCTTCACAACATCATCTTTGAGGATTTGAAATAGCTCAACTGGAATTCCATCACCTCCACTAGCTTTGTTTGTAGTGATGCTTCCTAAGGCCCACTTGACTTCACATTCCAGGATGTCTGGCTCTAGGTGAGTGATCACACCATTGTGATTATCTGGGTCATGAAGATCTTTTTTGTATAGTTCTTCTGTGTATTCTTGCCACCTCTTCTTAATATCCTCTGCTTCTGTTAGGTCCATACCATTTCTGTCCTTTATTGTGGCCATCTTTGCGTGAAATGTTCCCTTGGTATCTCTAATTTTCTTGAAGAAATCTCGAGTCTTTCCCATTCTCTTGTTTTCCTCTATTTCTTTGCACTGATCACTGAGGAAGGCTTTCTTATCTCTCCCTGCTATTCTTTGGAACTCTGCATTCAAATGGGTATATCTTTCCTTTTCTTCTTTGCTTTTCACTTTTCTTCTTTTCACAGCTATTTGTAAGGCCTCATCAGACAACCATTTTGCTTTTTTGCATTTCTTTTTCTTGGGGATGGTCTTGCTCACTGTCTCCTATACAATGTCACGAACCTCCGTCCATAGTTCATCATGCACTCTGTTTATCAGATCTGGTCCCTTAAATCTATTTCTCACTTCCACTGTATAATCATTAGGGATTTGATTTAGGTCATACCTGAAAGGTCTAGTGGTTTTCCCTACTTTCTTCAATTTAAGGAAAAAGTGATCCATTCTTTCTTCTGTGCCTCCCTAAGATTGTATCTCAGTAAGCGGGGCTCCCTGTCCTTGAGACTGCATGCGTGTCTATCCGACACTGGGGGGTGGTCCTTGCTGGTGCTGACAGGTCCGGCATTTATTTTAGCTCTGCCTTGGTTGTCAGATGCCGAAGTGTGTGACTGCTGCCACTTGTGCTCCAAGCTCTCTCAGGTCATTTGGGGCTCAGGTGTATGTTTTGTCCATGGTAAACTGAGTTCACATCAGAGCGAGACCAGAACACACAAAGAAGGCTTTTTGATGAATAGCTTAGCCTGAATAATTTGCAGGTATATCCAGTACTTTGGCCACCTCATGCGAAGAGTTGACTCATTGGAAAAGACTCTGATGCTGGGAGGGATTGAGGGCAGGAGGAGAAGGGGACGACAGAGGATGAGGTGGCTGGACGGCATCACTGACTCGATGGACGTGAGTCTCAGTGAACTCCGGGAGTTGGTGATGGACAGGGAGGCCTGGCGTGCTGCGATTCATGGGGTCGCAAAGAGTCAGACACGACTGAGTGACTGATCTGATCTGATGCAGAGACAGTGTTTTGATTATTTGTGGTCGAGCTGAATTTGTTAAGTGAACTCCTGGAAATGTAACCTGTACTCTCAAAACTCCATCATTGGCATGCTTGAGACACAGTCTAACCTTTGGATGTAGTTCTGCTAATATAATTACCTTGCTGTCTTTTAAAGGTGGCTTTTAATTGGGTTCCCACGCAGCAGCTGCTGTTGAGGTTCTGGTTGCAGCATTTCAATAACAGGTTCATTAAGTGTTTCCTCTTCCCGGACTGGGCATCTGGCCTTGGATGGTAGCCAGCTGTTGCTGAAATGCCATCGCTTATAGGATTGCCCTTAAACCACTGATTTGTTATTTTGTTGACTTGCAACTCCTTTCCTCTCAAGTTTAACTGGAGCTTTATTGAATACAGTGCTAAACTCAATTCTTCCCCTTCTCAGTGGCCTTTTCATCGGGTTATTTCCCCCTAGTTCATAGCATTTAGTCCTCTGGCTAGACAAGAGGTTTAAGAATTAAAGACAGCTTGTCATTTATGGGCTCAGGCCTGTCCGTAGGGTAGTGCAGTGGATTCTCTCACAGGCAAGGCTTCTGATGATTTATCCCCAGGTAACACGAGAAGTCTCTTGGCCAGTTTTTGCCTTTTTTGTAAAATTGTGCTGAAAATTCTAGGGTTTTTAAGAATTTATCTCTAGGATTGTTGTCCTGAAGGATTTTTTATATTATAGTATAAATGATTTATAATATTATATGGTTTCAAGTGTAAAAAATAGTGATTCAGCGTTATTATGGATTAAAAGCTTTTGTCCTGAGTATTTTTAATTTGTTTGAAGAAAATGAGTGTGTAATGATCATACTGAATAAAGAGAAGTTTGCAGGGGCTGGTAAGGTGGGACAACAGAAAGAACTTGGGTTTTATCTTTGGTTTTTAATCTCAGAGCAGCTGCGTGGGACTGGTCATTTTCAGGCCCCAGGAGGAAACTGTGGGCAGGCCCAGTGTATTTTCTGATCATTCTCATATAATAAAAAGTTCTCCAGTCATATTTCCTTCCCAGACAGTCTGAGCTTGGTAATTAATACATCTAGCTTCAAATAGACTGATTTAAAGTGACATCTTCCCCGTCCCTGGCTCAGATTCTAGGTTCACTTTGTCAAATTCCACCCAAAGAAAACCTATTGGTAATTTTATTAGAATATATTGAAAGTACAGATTAATTTGTTCTTTAGAGGTGATAAACTTATTTTCTTAGGTCCTTCAACTGTTTATGTTTCTTTGCTATTGAAAATGCTGTGTTTTCAAAATTAAGTTACTTATTTGTTGATATTGTACCAAAGTGCAATACATTTTGTATATTGATTTTTGCATCCAATAATTTTGAAGGATGCTCTTATTTTAATAGTGTGTCAATGGATCTTTAGTATAGACACTTACATCATCTGTGCAAAATGATTTCCCCCCTTGCTTTCCATTTCTTTTTTTCTTAATTTTTCTATGTTGCCCTCCAGACAGAATTGGTAATTAGAAGTGGTGATAATTGCAGTTTTTCTTATTCTTGATTTTAGAAGGGCTGCTTATAATAATTTACCATTAGGTGAAATATTTGTAGTAAGTTTTTGGTAGAAATCCCTTATTAGGTTCAGAAATTTCACTTTTGAGTTTGCAAAGAATTTTAATCATGTGTTTGTATAGAATTTTACCAAATATCTTTTCTGTATGTGAGGCATTGTAAGTTGACTCTTACTGAGGGGTATTAAGATGCAATTTATGGTATCTTCCAGGTGCAAAGTCATTGCCAAGTGGACTGGGAATGTTATTAAATTTTGAAATATGATTTACATAATGCTGAGGTGTTTTATAAGCATATACTCTTTGTAGGGAAGTATTGTCTTATTATGCTATTATGCCTCAAAAATAAAAGACAACTTTGTTTGTTTTTCTTTCCAGTATTACTTTACTGTTCTTTTTGGCCATGAAGGTCAGAAGCCACTAGAGCTGCGCTGTGAGGAGGAGCAGGATGGTAAAGAGTGGATGGAGGCCATTCACCAAGCCAGGTATGGGAGCCACTGGATTGTCTGGGTTTTGCATTGAGGTTTCACCATCAGTGTTAGTTTTGGGCGAACTTGCAATTCCAAGTTGGATTTCCCCTTAGTGCCTTCTCCTCAGTCATGTGTGAGATGATTCTTTATGCTTTCTGTGGCTATATTCTAGCTGAAGATTAAAGGTAATAGATACAGCAATAGTAATGATGATTACTGAACACAGGGTTTGTGCCTGTGTGCCAAGCCCTGTTACAAGTGCCTCTCAATTAAGGAATCTATTAAATGCTTGGATTCCTTATCCTCTCAACAATTTGTGAGAGGCACATCATGGTTAACCCCTCTTTTACAGATAAGGAAACCAAGACCTGGAAAGTTAGTTTGCTTGCCTGAGGCCTCACAGCTAGTGAGTGGCAGAGCTGGGATACAGGCCCAGCCGAGCCTCCACTTGGAAACTCTGCCCTGTACAGCCTGGTTATCGACAAAGGCAACACCAGCTGCCATCTGGGGAAACAGAAGAGTGTGCTTTTGCTTCCTCCTAAGAAATACCAGAAAGGTGGACATGAGCACACTTGGCCTCAAACGGGAGTGAGAAATCCACAAGAGACACACAGGCAGACCTCTCTCTTTTATTTTTCATATTCAGTTCCAAAGTCCTGTTCATTTTTGCTTTGAATGGCTCTTGTGCTCACGGCTTTTTTCCTGTCCGCACCGTGACTCCCTGCTTGAAGTTTCAGGGCGAAACTTGGCCTGGGACACGTGACTTTCTTTGCCGGACATGACCCCTCCTTCACCTATAAGTCCACTCACGTCTGTGTCTGTCTCTCTGTGTGTCTCCCGGACCCTTCGCCACAAGCCAGCACTCACTGGCCCCCTTCTACAAATGACCGCAGTTCTTGCTTTATTACATGTGGAATATTTAATGACTTAGTACAATGTGGGTTATTTTTCATATATTTCACACGTGTGATTTCTGTTTCCTGAGCTGGACTGTAGACAGCATGAGAGGAGGAGGATGGCGACACATTCATTTCTGAATGAAGCACAGTGCTGATTATGTAGTAGGTCACCAGGAAATATTTTGACATTGATTATAAAGAATTTAAGGTGCTGTCCTGAGTAAGTGTAGGCTGTTCTTTGAACCCTGAAGGCTTTTCCCCCCGTCCTCCCCTCTGCTCCCTTCCCTTTCCCTCCTCTCATCCCCTTCCCCTCTTCTTTCTTCAGCTGCTGTATGTTGACTACTTGCCCTGTGGCAGGCAGCATGCTAAGAGCTCTACATACTCATCTTTAAAAAAAAAAAGTCTTCCCAACTACCAGTAGGGTATTATTAACTCTGTTTTACAGATGAGAAGACAAAGGTTCATGATGATTAAGCATATTGGCCAAGGTGTAAAAAGCTGGTTAAAGGGAAGAGGAAAGGGCTGGGACTCGAACTCAGGTCTCTTTGACTCCACAACCTTTAACCAATGTTCTATATTGTATTAGTCTTCGTTATTGTCTCTTTTTCTCTCCCTCTAATTCAAAGATCAAAGTGGATTAATGTCAGGTCAGGGTTGAGAGTAGATGTTATTTGCAAAAGATTTCAGTTCCTTTTCTTTCCTCCCCTCCAAAATATTTCTCTGAAATGCGCATGGTTGGTGACCAAATGCTGCTGTCCGAGGGGGACCCTGAGGCAGCCTGCTAACATCAGGATCCAGGCACACTGTTCAGCTGTCTTCACTCTCAGGGTCTCTGTCTGACGGTTTTGCTCCAAACTGAAGGCTAATGCAGACTGACTTGCTATAGAAAGAAAGCCAGGTTTTCAAAGGTGAAAGAAGTATCAAGTTGGCAAGGTAGAACCTTTGGGTCATTTCCAGACACAGTCTTTGTGACCACTTCTGTTCCTTTCTACCTGGGAGTTAAAATGAAGTAAATAATTTAAAACATGTGTATTTGCCCATTTTTTTTTTCTTTCCAGAAAAACCAAGTACCATTAGCAGCCTAAATTCCTTTGTAGTTGCCAAGCAAACATTGTGGTGAACCAAATAGAGTATGAATTACTTTAAAATGGTGAAATTTCAAGTAAGAGGTTTTTTTGGTATACCAAGAAAACTTTGTCATATATATGGAAGTAGGTCAGTAGCTATTTGATATTGACTGCCATATGATCAATCCAGGGCTTACATGATTTTGTCAGGAAGCATAGATTTTAGAAACCACTTTAGTGGTTTGGTTAATCCAAGTTTTTCTTCTCTTTTAGATGTGAAGATTTGGTTCTTAATTGATCATTTTTTTTTTGGTGTTCTGACTTTTGGTCTATTAGATTTGCTTTTCCTTTGATTTGAGGTCCAGGACTCCATTGTTTGATGACTTCCTTTTAATTTGACTGTTTTACACCTGTTCTTGTATTTGACTTTTTGTATTGAGATGCTTCTTAAATTTTTGCTTTCTAAATCATAGAAGATAATAACTTTTTCATTTACATTTCATTAAGTCAAGTTTTTGGTGTAAACTTGGGTCTGTGAAATTCATCCTGACTTTGTTTGTAAATGAGCAGAGCCAGAAAGTTAATGAGGCTGATGCAGAGAAAGAATTTGTCAGCCCTTTTTGCTTGAAATTGTGCTAATTAAACAACTGGTTGCTAACTAAACATTTCACCTTTAGAGGACAGCCTGATGGCATTACTTTGGTATTACTGCCTTTTTAATAGCAGATGCTCAATAATTATGGTTTTATTGATCCCTCTTTTTAAGTATGAGCTTTTGATGAACTGATGAGTATTTTAGCCTGAGACTAGTTCTTTTCTGAGCTATAGATCCTTCTGTAGGTACTACACAGAAACAGGGACTGCTCAGAATCCTTCTCTTGATCACTGCTCCTCTTTTCCTGGGGTGTTTATCAGTACTGGCCTGGGTGTTCTATCTTTGGGGTGTCATGAGAATCACATTTTTGAGGCTGGCTTTTGTACCTCCGAGCTGCATCGACTTGATTTGCTTTCAGAGGATCTTTAGGTCGTTTCCTGGTATGTTCAGTTGCTTGTTTTCTTCCTTAGATCTGGCCCAGGAAGATATCTTTTTGGAAATTGATATTCTCATTTTGAAGCTTTGACCTTGTCCAGGAAGCTTGTTTTACAGTTTTGCTCAAAGTTGGTTGCTATTACATTTCTAGAAATTGGCACATTTAAAATATCATTTCATTATGTATTACTGGCTTTGGTTCACAGGAAGGTGATAGTGTTGTAGGAAGGGGGAGGCCCCCCTACAGGGCCCCAAGAGCAGGCTCTTGTCTAACACTTGGAAAAGAATTGTCAGAGGAGACACATGTCCTGACAAAGCAAGAGATTTTATTGGGAAGGGCACCCGGGTGGAGAGCAGTAGGGTAAGGGAACCCAGGAGAACTGCTCTGCCACGTGGCTCACAATGTCAGGTTTTATGGTGATGGGATTAGTTTCCGGGTGGTCTTTGGCCAATCTTTCTTTCTTTTTTTTTTTTAAATTTTATTTTATTTTTAAACTTTACATAATTGTGTTAGTTTTGCCAAATATCAAAATGAATCCGCCACAGGTATACATGTGTTCCCCATCCTGAACCCTCTTCCCTCCTCCCTCCCCATACCATCCCTCTGGGTCGTCCCAGTGCACTAGCCCCAAGCATCCAGTATCGTGTATCGAACCTGGACTGGCAACTCATTTCTTACATGATATTTTACATGTTTCAATGTCATTCTCCCGAATCTTCCCACCCTCTCCCTCTCCCACAGAGTCCATAAGACTATTCTATACATCAGTGTCTTTTTGCTGTCTCGTACACAGGGTTATTGTTTCCATCTTTCTAAATTCCATATATATGCGTTAGTATACTGTATTTATGTTTTTCCTTCTGGCTTACTTCACTCTGTATAATAGGCTCCAGTTTCATCCACCTCATTAGAACTGATTCAAATGTATTCTTTTTAATGGCTGAGTAATACTCCATTGTGTATATGTACCACAGCTTTCTTATCCATTCCTCTGCTGATGGACATCTAGGTTGCTTCCATGTCCTGGCTATTATAAACAGTGCTGCGATGAACATTGGGGTACACGTGTCTCTTTCCCTTCTGGTTTCCTCAGTGTGTATGCCCAGCAGTGGGATTGCTGGATCATAAGGCAGTTCTATTTCCAGTTTTTTAAGGAATCTCCACACTGTTCTCCATAGTGGCTGTACTAGTTTGCATTCCCACCAACAGTGTAAGAGGGTTCCCTTTTCTCCACACCCTCTCCAGCATTTATTATTTGTAGACTTTTGGATCGCAGCCATTCTGACTGGTGTGAAATGGTACCTCATAGTGGTTTTGATTTGCATTTCTCTGATAATGAGTGATGTTGAGCATCTTTTCATGTGTTTGTTAGCCATCTGTATGTCTTCTTTGGAGAAATGTCTATTTAGTTCTTTGTGGCCAATCTTTCTAATTCAGAGTCTTTCCTGGTGGCACACGCATCGCTCAGCCAAGATGGATGCTAGCGAGAGGGATTCTGGGGAGTGGATGGACACGCAGTGTCTCCTTTCGACTTTTCCCAAACTCTTCCGGTTTTTGGTGGCTTATTAGTTCCGTATTCCTTATCAGGATCCCCTATCGTAAAACAACTCATGCAAATGGTTACTATGGTGCCTGGCCAGGGTGGGCTGTTTCAATCAATGTGCTTCCCCTAACAATAGCAAGGCTTAGTCTTGTTTCTGTTGAGATGAGGTGAAGCCAGAGTATTTTAATAGTAATGAAGTCTGTATTTGTTCTAGAAATGGTTTGCTATTTAGATATGGAGCTTTGGACATTTCCAGTAACTTCATATTTCTTTGTTCTCTTGGCCATATCTGTCCACCATGGTTGATTTGGTTGTAGGCATTGTTGTGGTTGTTGTTCAGTCTCTCAGTTGTATCTGACTCTTTGCAAGCCATGGACTGCCGCACGCCAGGCTTCCCTGTCCTTCACCAGCTCCTGGACCTTGCTCAGACTCATGTCCGTTGAGTCGGTGATGCCATCCAACCAACTCATCCTCTGCTGTCCCCTTCTCCTCCTGCCCTCAATCTTTCCCAGCATCAGGGTCTTTTCTAATGAGTCAACTCTTCACATCAGGTGGCCAAAGTATTGGAGTTTCAGCTTCAACATCAGTCCTTCCAATGAATATTCAGGATTGATTTCCTTTAGGATGGACTGCTTTGATCTCCTTGCAGTCCCAGGGACTCTCAAGAGTCTTCTCCAACACCACAGTTCAAAAGCATCAATTCTTCAGCACTCAGTCTTCTTTATGGTAGCCATTATGACAATTAAAAGCATTGATCCAATTGATTGTGGGTCTTTAAGGGCTCATTGGCTGACATGATAATGTCCACAGCTCTTTTTCCTCTGAGTTTCATCTGCTGGAGCCCTGAGCAAATGGAACCTCGGAAGTTAGAAGGTAGTCATGTCTTGGAAGAGGATCCAGTTGAACCAGAGGTACCAAAGCTTTTCTCATTCTGATCTAAGCATAAGACCTGAAGGACCTGGTTGATGGCAGTTGGGGAAAGAGGTAGGTGGAAAGTATTTCAGAGTTGTAGAGGGTAGACTTCAAAGGATCTTGTGCCCACCTGGAAAAGGACAGTGTTGGACCAGGGTGGCATCTAACATGTCTCTTGGATCCCTAGCTTGGATGGTGTCAGTCTCTGAGAGGGCATATGATGACTGAGAGGAGGACTGTGGGGCAGGATGACAAGTGCTGGCCAGGAAGGGCTTCTGCAGGGAACTGTGGTGTATGAGTGTCTGGAAGGGGGAGTAGGGAACCGGGCAATACTGGTGGGTCTCCTTGCCCACTGGTATGTCAGGTATGGGAGAATGAGCATCAGGAGCTCCTAGAGAAGTCAAGGTATGTCCTGAGGGGAGAGCTGGCTCTGGGTTTCTACCGGGTCTGAGGTCAGGGGAGGGCTTGTGAAACATCAGAGCCATGGAAAACGTGGTGCCTGATGTCGCACGCCGTGGGGTGTGTGTGGCTTTGCTCACCTGCAGAGCTCTTGCTTATGCTCTCAGTGTTTGAGACGGTCCTGCTATCTGTTGCCCGCTTTGCCTCCAACTTCTCCAGCTAAAACTCAACACCTTCGGTGCTCTTTCCTCCCTTTTGTGTGTGCCTGTGGCAGGTGGCTCTTAGATTTTCCTTCATGGGGAAGGTATTTGCAAGAGAAAAAGGAACTGGGCATGTGACTCGGTCCCATAAAGCTCACGTCGCGTTTTGTTTGGCTGGGGCTTGCCACAGCCCTTTCCTTCACCCTGAAGTCAGTTGTGAACTTGATGAGTGGAGAAACTTAATCCTCCAGTTAAGGTTTTCAGTTAAACCTTGTCTTCTTGTCCACTAAAGAAAGCTGTAATCCAGCTTCTTGGGTCTGTACCTGAGGCAGCCTCGTTCATATTCTCTATCTCTTCACCTCTCCCTCTAAAACACACACACACACACACACACACACCCCCATGGTAATTGCACCAAACACCTAATGCCTGTAACCTCATTCTTTTTACCTGGCTAGAGGCTTACTTTGGAGCAAAGTGTATAATACAAAATCTGTCCAACACTGAAGGCCACTGTATGTATCCTGTCATCCCCATAAAATTAGCACTTTGTAGATTGAGCATGGGGAAGTCCTTCACAAGTCAGAAGCGTGATTACACAGAAAAGCTGAAAATGTTTTATGTATCACAGCAAAGCCTCAAGACTAGGAAATCAGAAACGTATGGTAATGTTATACAGCCTAGAGCAATCCCAAGGGCATATTTTGTATTCTTTTTGTAACAGCAAGACTGCCACTGTTAAAAAGCTGAAGATGTGGATTTTGTGTGTTTGAGATTTTGTCTTTCTTTACCAAGAAGGTCTGTCAGACCTTTGCCTCCACATCTGCCACAATGAAAGAGACTTCAGTACTTTTCCCCTTAGAGTTTGAAGAGTGCAACACAAAAGAAAAGGAGTCGTGTTTGTGGACTGAAAGATTTGCTTGTTTGGATAGTAGAAATTGTTTTCTGTGGAGAAAAATTGGGCTTGGATTGTCTTATTTGCAGCCCTTTGTTAATCCTCCTACCCGTCAGTTATCTTTCCTTTTCCTCATAGAGTGTTTGCCTCAGATGCTTGTCTTGTCTCCTTCCTTAAGCGTCAGCTGACACCACAGTGCGACCTTGAGTCTCCACTCACGGAGCGGGTCCTCATGTGCACGTGGGCTCACCCTCTTCAGGGGGCCGCCTCCAGAGAACCTCTCTGGTTCAAGGAAGATCTCTACCATTGGCTTCTTCCCTCTGATTTTCTTGCTGGATAATTGATTCATTTCTCTCTTACAGTTCCAATGGGTTTCCCTGAGCCTCCTCTCTCCCTTTATCCTGCTCAACATGACTTTTCTCTTGTGTTCTTTGGTTTTTCTTAAATATTTGTCTCCCACCTAAAAACCAGAAACCCTTTGCCTTGTCCCTAAATCCTCCTCTAGCTGCTGACCACTCTTGAAAGTGCAGCCAGGTTTCTTGGAGAAATGATTTGTTTGTTCTTTCTTTGTACACACTCCTGCTCTTTTCAGCCTCTGGGGGTGGGTTTCTGTCTCTCCCCCACTGAAGCTGTGTCACCTGGGTCAACATGACTTTCCAGAGCTTTTCCCTCCTTATGTAACTTCAACTTGCCATTTTGTATTTAGTACTTATTTTTGAATTACACAAATAATACCTATAAATGCAAATTCTCCAAAAAGAAAATTTAAACAATGCACAAGTGCAGAGGGTAAAAAGTTCTAGTTTCCACTCATATCCTTCCCCTCTCCCCCAACATTCTCCAAGCCTACTTATGTCCTCAGAGGTACTTACTGGTCACAATTTGTTCTTTTTTTTTTTTTCCTATGTATTTGCACGTGTGTGTATAGATAGACTGATACTCAGTAAGCCTAAAACTAAACTCATAGTTTTCTGCAAGAGGTCTCCCTTCCAAATGTGTATCATTCTGATCTGTCCTCTACACGATTACCAGAATACCCTTTCTGAAGAAAACATCTGATCTTCTAGAAGAATTCCAGGGTGCCCTTGAGTAATTTTAGTTATTAAAGTCAATTTTCTTATAATATAAAAATTTAAACAGATACAAGGGTCGGGAGAATAGTATGATGGTCCCCCATGCTGCTTTTAAGGAAAAAAAAATTCATTCATTCAACTGATGTTTATTCCCTCCCTAGCAAGTTCTGGGATGCAGTGAGCCAGTCAAGCAAGGACCCTCTGAGCTAACCTTTGTGAGCTTCTCATGCCATCCCACACCACACCACCGCCACCTCCCATGTCCTGAGCTCAGGAATTCTGATGTGCTGGGGTGTCCCTCCAGCCTGAGTAACTCCAGCTCGTCTTTCAGGCTCAGCTCTCAGTCATCTGCACCATCTTCCTGGATCCTCTTTCTCCAGCTCAGGGAAGTGCTGACCATTCCCTTCTTTGAGCCCCTACTGTAACCTCTTATTTATCTCTGAGCCTCTATGAGATTATTGCATTGATTTGTTTCTCTGCTTCTCCCTGTCAGCTTGAATTCCTTCAATGCAAACGTGTCCTGCTCATCTCTTATCCCTGCTCTTGGCACAGGGCCAAGTTGCTTTTCAGAAATGTGGGTACCAGTTTAATCTCCCTCTGCTAGGGCATGAGAAAGCTGGAATCATTTTTTTAAATCTTTATTATATTGATGGGTAGAGAATAGTATCTTGTGTAATGAGTATTTCCTTGATTATTGGTGAGACTATTTTTTGCTATTGTTAATATTTGTCTCTACTACCTATATGAATTACTATCTCATATCCATTCCCCATTTTTCCAATTGGTGTTTTTCTTATCAGTTTGTTTGTGAGCTCTTTGTGTAACAGAGATATTTTCTATTTTTCATATTTGTTGTAAGCCCATGTCATTTTTTATCTTGTACTTAAATCTATGGCATTTTTGACATAAATTTTTTTGATTTATCATGCAGTGAAAATACTGGTTTTGGGGAGAAGTCATTCCATTGCTTTTTACAAAGTAGTATTATTTTAAAAATTGAGATGTAATTCACATACCATAAAAATGTACCATTTTAAAGATTGTGATTTAGTGATTTCTGGTATATTCACAAAGTTATGCAACCATCACCACTACCTAATTCCAGAACATTTTCAACACTCAAGAAAAAAACCCCATCAATTAGCAGTTACTCCCTATTCCCTGATTTCCCTAGCCCTAGCCAACCACTGATCTACTTGCTGTCTCTATGGATTTGTGAATTCTGGACATTTCATATAAATGCATTTGTCTCTGTCCCTGGTGGCTCAGACGGTAAAGCGTCTGCCTGCAATGCGGGAGACCTGGGTTCGATTCCTGGGCCAGGAAGATCCCCTGGAGAAGGAAATGGCAATCCACTCCAGTACTCTTGCCTGGAGAATTCCATGGACGGAGGAGCTTGATAGGCTACAGTCCATGGGGTCGCAAAGAGTCGGACACGACTGAGTGACTTCACTTTCTTTCACTTAACATAAAGTTATCAAGGTTCATTCATGCTGTAGCATAATCAGCCCTCCACCCTTTTTATGGCTGAATACTATTCCATTGTGTGACTATACTGCTTTTTGTTCATTCATTAATTGGTGGACATTTGGGTTGTTTCCTCTTTTTGCTGTTATGAGCAGTGCCACTGTGAATCTTTGTGTACTAGATTTTGTGTGGATTTATGTTTTCAGTTCTCAGATGGCACTAGTGGTAAAGAACCCAGCTGCCAACACAGGAGATATGAGAGACACGGGTTTGACACACGTTCAATCCCTGGGTTGGGAAGATTCCCTGGAGGAGGGCATGGTAACCCATTCCAGTGTTCTTGCCTGGAGAATCCCATGGACAGAGGAGCCTGAGGGCTACAGTTTATAGGGTCACAAAGAGTTGGACATGACTGAGCAACTTAGCACAAGGCAAGAATTATTGGCTCGTGTAGCATCTCTATGTGTAGCTTTTCAAGGAACTGCCAGACTGTTCCCCCATGGATACACTACTTTCCATTCCCACTAGCAGTGTATGAGGGTTCCAGTTTTTCCACAGTCCCACCAACACCTGTTTCCATTGCTATTTTGTTCAGAGTCCTCATAGTAGAAATTAAACACAAAAATTTATAAACGCCTTTAATTCATTTGTGTTTAATGAATATAGTTAGATATATACTTTGGCTCAAGAATTTTTGGTGATCATAAAGAGAATTCTACCAATACTTATTTATGCATATTTGTAAAGAAAGAAAAGTCTCAGTGTTAGGAAGGGGTCATCAGTATCAATTGTGATATAAAACATGTTCCTCACTTTTTAAATATACTACTATACTATAAAATGTATTTAGTTTTAGAAGCATTCCTTAACATTTCTTTCTGTCAAAGTAATAACTTTACCATTATTGGCTTTCTGTTATACTTCCTTATAACAATGTTTTGCTCATTTTTTTATATTTAATTGTGCTTTAGAAAAGATTAGTGACAACTTTTCACATGTCCCAAAGTTAATCAGATGTTGTAAGTAATGAACTACAACTGTGAACTGAAAAGAAAGCAGTGTTTAAAAGAGGGAGCTTTCAGTTTAGTCGCTCAGTCCTGTATGACTCTTTGCGACCCCACGGACTTCAGCACACCAGGCTTCCCTGTCCACCACCAACTCCTGGAGCTTACTCAAACTCATGGCCATTGAGTCAGTGATGCCATCCAACCAGCTCATCCTCTGTCACCCCCTTCTCCTCCTGCCTTCAATCTTTCCCAGCATCAGGGTCTTTTCTAGTGAGTCAGTTCTTCGCATTAGGTGGCCAAAGTATTGAAATTTCAGCTTCAGCATCAGTCCCTTCCAGTGAATATTCAGGACTGGTCTCCTTCAGGATGGACTGGTTGGATCTCCTTGCAGTCCAAGGGACTCTCAAGAGTCTTCTCCAACACCACAGTTCTAAAGCATCAATTCTTTGGCACTCAGCTTTCTTTATAGTCCAACTCTGACATCCTTAGTCCTTAAATTTTATTTCTTTTTTTGATCTCTCCTAACAGAGATGCTTGAGTTTCCACTTATTGTAAAGGGGACAGTGTAGGAAAGAAGAGCCTGTTTGTAGAAAAAAAGAGATTACTGGGAGTAAATTAGTGTTAGAACCTCTAACACTGATGTGATACCTGGAAAATATTGATAAGCCAGTGGAGTGGACCTATTGATGTAAGAGCAGTTGAGAGCCAGAAAAATGGAGGGTAGCAATGTTAAGGTGGCTGTAATGATGCCTGAAGGCCTGGTCTTGCTTAGATAAGAGTGCTGCTGCCTGTGCTCAAACATTGTTTAGCTGGGAACCACAATGCTGTCATCCTGAACTGGATTTCTCCAGTTCCCAAAGACTCCACGATGCCTCTGAATGCTGATTCCAAAGTTTTCTCAATAAAATTTAGCATAACCCTGGAGCTAGTGAAACTGTTTCTTTAGTTACCTATTATACAGCTTTTTAGTTTGGGTTTTACTGTAGTTCTCTCCCTTTCTTTGATATGCTAGATATATATGCTAATTGTAATTATAATTGTCTAGCGTATTAGAAATGGCAGCCCACTCCAGTGTTCTTGCCTGGAGAATCCCAGGGACGGGAAAGCCTGGTGGGCTGCCGTCTATGGGTCGCACAGAGTTGGACACGACTGAAGCGACTTAGCAGCAGCAGCAGTGTATTAGACACATCTCTCTCTCTCATTAGCAAATATATCTTCAACCAAAATAGCTAGGATAAAGGACTTCCCTGGTGGTCCAGGGGCTAAGACTCTGCGCTCCCAGTGCAGGGGGCCAAGGTTCAGTCCCTGGTCAGGAAACTAGATCCCACGTGCCTCAACTTAAAGACCCTGCCACAACTAAGACTTGGAGCAGCTGAAGGACAAAAAAAGACAGGGCAGAATAACTCAGATAAGGTTCTGGCCCAAGTAAAATTCCTTCCTGATAATTTTAAGGCCTGTGATTTTATACTGTGCCTTATCTCTGAACTCTTCAGGATTCTACTGGAATATTTCTTCTCTCTTGCATGGAGTAGTGGTTTTGATTATACATATTACCCAAGAATATTTTACTCCCATATATATTTCTCAGACTTGCCATCTGTTGGTACTCAACAGCTTAGTTTGGTTTTCATCATGTTCATTTATATGGCTTAATTTTATTATTTCCTTTGGCAGTGAGGAACCGTTTTTTCTCAAGGAATCTTAAACTGAATAACAAAAACTAATATGTGAATAAATTGCAAAACAGAAGTAATGAATAGTTTAGACTGAAACACTTAAACCTGAGCATTATCTAGTAACCAGAAAATTTAATCAGACAAAACATGTATTGATAATATAGTAGAAGAGAAATAGCGGTGCTCTGAAAACTCTTACACTAAAGGGAAGCCGTGCATGTGTCTTCAATGATTTGACCCAGTCTGTAGTACATTTTTTATTTTACTAGTGGGGTACATAAAAAAAAAAACTATGATTTTTAAGGTGGGACAATATCCCCGTAAGAGTAAACTAGGGAGACCCAATGAAATACTTCAAATGACTTGAAAATTATGAGAAAAGCAAATTATTTTGTAAAAAGAATAAACTGTGCAAAACAAATCATATTAAGTGACATTTTTTTCATTTGACAATGATTTCATTTGAATGACTGTTTTGTGCCAGGTCCCATGCTACATGATCGTCTAGATGATCATCTAGCATGGACTAGTCTTTAACACTTTTCCTGGGTTATTGTGGAAATTCCACTGGTTTCCTTTTCTTCTTTATACTCCACCCCTCAGCTCTGTCTTTTCGTATCACAGCATCCAGTGTGATCCTGTAAAGAAGTCAGATCTTGCCATGCCTCTGATTAAAGTTCTGCATCTCATACAGGGTGAAAACCGAGACTTTAGATTGGTCTCTAGAACCCTACATGCATTAAAATCTTGTCCCCTCTTCTTCCTCTCATGTATGCCCCCTAGTAAACCGGCCACTTTGCCATTCCCATACAGGTCAGACCCACTCCCACCACAGGGCTTTTGCACTTGCTGTTTCCTCTGCCTGTCAGGCTCCCCCTGAGCTGGCCACAAGGCTGTCTTCTCAGATCATTCATTAGTCCAGTGCTGGCTTCTCAGTAAAGAGCCTCTCTCATACCCTGGTTAAAATGGTAACCCCGTCTCCCCCATTTCCTTTCCTACTCCTCTGTTTTTTTCCTTTAAGGAATGATCACCAGTAGCATACTGCTTGGGCTTCCCAGATGCCTTAGTGATAAAGAATCCACCTGCCAATGCAGGAGACATGGGTTTGATGCCTGGGTTGTGAACATCCCCTGGAGAAGGACGAAACAGCAACAGCACACTACAGATTTTTCTTACATTAATGTCTTTTGCTGTGTTGTTGTTCAGTCGCTAAGTTGTGCCTGACTCTTTGCGACCCCATGGACTGCAGCACACCTGTCCTTCACTGTCTCATGGAATTTGCTCAGATTTATGTCCACTGAGTCAGTGATGCTATCTAACCATCTCTTCCTCTGCCACTCCCTTCTCCTTTTTCCTTCAGTTTTTCCCAGCATCAGGATCTTTTCCAGGGAGTTGGCTCCTTGCATCAGGTGGCCAAAGTATTAGAGCTTCAGCTTCAGCATCAGTCCTTCCAATGACTATTCAGGGTGGAGTTCCTTTAAGACTGACTAATTTGATCTCTTTGCAGTCCAAGGGACTCTCAAGAATCTTCTCCAACACCACAATTCGAAGGCATCAATTCTTTGGTGCTCAACCTTCTTTATGCTCCAACTCTCGTATCCATACATTACTACTGGAAGGACCATAGCATTGACTATATGGACCATTGTCAGCAAAGTGATATCTCTGCTTTTTAATATGCTGTCTAGGTTTGTCATTACTTTCTTTCCAAGGATCAAGCATCTTTTAATTTCATGGCTGCAGTCACCATCCACAATGATTTTGGAGCCACAGAAAATAAAATCTGTTACTGCTTCTGCTTTTCCCCTTCTATTTGCCATAAAATGATGGACTGGATGCCATGATCTTAGGTTTTTGAATGTTGAGTTTTAAGCCAGCTTTTTCACTCTGCTCTTTCACCCTCATCAAGAGGCTTCTTAGTTCCTCTTTGCTTTTTTGCATGATGTACTCTGCATATAAGTTAAATAAGCAGGGTGAAAATATACAGCTTTGATGCAGTCCTTTCCCAATTTTGAACCAGTCATTGTTCCATGTCCAGTTCTAACTGTTGCTTCTTGACCCATATACAGGTTTCTTAGGAGACAGATAAGGTGGTGTGGTATTCCCACCTCTTTAAGAATTTTCCACAGTTTGTTGTGATCCATACTGTCAAAGGCTTTAACATAGTCGATGAAGCAGCGGTAGATGTTTTTCTGGAATTCCTTTGCTTATCCAGAGAATGTTGGCAATTTGATCTCTGGTTCCTCTGTCTTTTCTAAATCCAGCTTGTCCGTGTGGAAGTTCTAGGTTCACATACTGCTGAAGCCTAGCTTGAAGAATTTTGAGAAAAACCTTACTGGCATGGGCACAATTATATGGCAGTTTGAACATCCTTTGGCATTTCCCTTCTTTGGGATTGGAATGAAAACTGACTCTTTCCAGTCCTGTGGCCAGTGCTGAGTTTTCCAAATTTGCTGATGTGTTGAGTGCAGCATTTTCACAGCATCATTGTTTAGGATTTGGAATAGCTCAGCTGGAATTCCATCACCTCCAATAGCTTTGTTTATAGTAATGCTTCCTAAGACCTACCTGACTTCACACTCCAGGATGTCTGGCTCTAGGTAAGTGACCACATTATCATGGTTATCTGGGTCATTAAGACCTTTTTTTTTTTTGCTCTGTACTACAGTGTAAACTTCATAAGAGCACAGGTTTTTTTTTGTTTTTTTTCTGCTTTGTTTACTCCTGTCTCCAGTGCTTTGAACAGTTTCTGGGTACATACCGGTCAATAAACATTGGATGAAAGAATGAATTTGAAGTCATAGGGACATATTAAGAAGGAAATAAACATTACATAATCCTGTCTCACAGAATAAATCTCTGTCATTAGGATTGGTGTATGTGGGGTTTCTGCTTAAAATTATAGAGGTGCTGGAAAAATACAGAAAAGCACAAAAGAAGTTAATTAAAAATTACCCATAATTTTACTAGTGAAAGAACACTGCTCTTTGTATTTGGAGTGCCTATCATTCCCTCTTGGTCACCCCTCCTTCCCAACCCTTATATCTGTGATATACATAATTTTCTCTCTCTGCAACTGAACTTATGTGCATGCACAAAACATGTTTATTTTTGTCTCCTGGAGTTTTTGTTATTGTTGTTGCTCACTTATTAGTGAGTCTTGGATATGTCTTCATTATGTTACTGTTCTTTTAAAATATGATTGTAAATGGCATGTATCATTCCACTGTGTAGATCTACTATTGCTTGTTTAATCACTTCCATATTATATACATGTACATTTAGATTGTTTGCACTTTCTTATAGTCATTAAAATAATTAATGAATGCACATCTTGTTTCTTTGTACATCTTTATGCAAACCTCTGTTTATTTTCCTTGGGTTAGATTATTAGAAGTGTAATTACAATGACCAAGGATGTGTATGACCTTTTTAGTGTATCTTGATACATATTGTGACATAGTTCACTCCAGTAGTGTAGCCGTTTTAACATATCTTTGCTGGCACTGAGTAGCATTGTTTACTGAAACTCTTGATACATTTGATAAACAGTTTTTAAAAGTGAAA
This sequence comes from Bos indicus, assembly GCF_029378745.1. NCBI lineage: Eukaryota > Metazoa > Chordata > Mammalia > Artiodactyla > Bovidae > Bos > Bos indicus. The sequence continues at coordinate 80,880,388 of NC_091766.1, forward strand.
GTTGTGCAGTCATGTCTGACTCTTTGTGACCCTGTGGACTATATAATCCATGGAATTCTCCAAGCTAGGTAGCCTTTCCATTCTCCAAGGGATCTTCCCAATCCAGGGATCAAACCCAGGTCTCCCTCATTGCAGGCACATTCTTTACCAGCTGAGCCACAAGGGAAGCCCTTGTGAAAGAAACAATTTTTATTTATATGATTAAGTAGTAGCACCTTTTTTCTGTATTTATTATTCATACATATATTATTTTCTATGACGTCCTTTTATCTATTTCTTGACTCAATAATTTTAAGCAATATTATTGGCTCCCTGTTATAAAGATGAAGACTTTAAGACTCTTACAAATCTCTTACCTCTCCTTCCTCTGTCCCCTCTGTTTGTGTTACTCACAATGGTTGACTTTATATCTTAAAATCATATCATTAAGCCTCTGTTAATTTACCAACTTTGGACAGTGTGTATTGACTCTCTGCTATGCAAGATACATAATTTGAGACATTTAATATGTTTTTATTGTTCTTTTCTCTCTTCTAACCCTGAGGTTTTATTACTTTCACTATTATTTATTCTCTGTTTATAAACTTTTTTAAACATTTACCTTCTGTTCTATAAATTTAATTAAACCACTGTTGGTTCTGAAAATTAAAAAACAGTGAGGGGCATTTGCATCATGGTTATACAAATGTTACGTACCAACTATCAAGGCTGGTGTTCAATTCTCTATTGTGATCTAACTCCCTAGGTTACTGAGGAGGAACGCATCTGCTTGATACTCACTTTCTTTAGCTAACCTATGGTTTCTCTTTGGAAGATTTCATAATTTTTCTCTATCCTTAGAGCTCTGATATTTTACAAGGGTGTGAGAGGGTATGACATTTTTTAAATTTGTTCTCTCTGGCATTTGGATTAGCCTTTCTATTTGAACTGTACTGTGTTCAGTTCAAGGAAGGTTTCTTGAATTTCTTGATTATTTTCTCCCCATCACAGTCTGTGTTTTTTTTTCCTTCTGAAACTCCCATAAGATAGTTTTTAGACTTCTTGGATCTGTACTCCAGGCTGCTCAAATTTTCTTTCCTATTTTTAATCTCTTTGTATTTTTGTTCAGTGTTCTTTATCTCTGCCACCACCCAGCTTAGATTTTAGCCATGTCTGGTTTATTGGTTAGCACATTCATTGACCTGAAAATTTTCAATAATTGTTTTTGTTTCCAAGAACTCTTCCTTTTATCTGATCACTTCTTTTCCAGCCGCTTTTTGTTTTATGGCTTTACTATCCTTCCATATCTCTCTGAAGATAATAAATCTCTGTAGCCTGATTAGTCTTGTTTCCCTAGTATCTCTTCTGTTTGTTCATTTGAGGCTTTACTTATTAACTCTTGCCGCTTGACAGTTTACTCCCCAATGCTTAAAACAATAAACTTCTTGGTGAAAATGAAAAAAAAAAAAATTAAACAAGAATAATCACAATAAATGCATCATTTACAAAAAAAAAAAAACAAAAAAACAAACAATAAACAACTTACGGTCCCCAGCAGTGTCTGTGGCTCAGGAATCTAGGTATGGTTTTGCTGGATGCATCTGCCCTGAGGACGCAAGGCAGCAATCCTGGTGTCAGCCAGGTCTGCAGTCACATCAGCAGGTTCAAAAGGTACTCACTCACATGATTGTTGGTTGGATTCACTTCCTTGCCAGTTGTTGGACGAAAGCCTCAGTTTCTCATCAGCTGTTGGCTGAGGCCTCTCTCAGTTTCTGTCTGTGTGGGCCTCTCCATGTAGCAGCTCACGACATGGCAGTGGCCAGCACAAACTGGCAAGATAAGAGAAGGCCAATAATAAGATGGAATCCAGAGTCTCCTAGTACACTGATCTTGGAAGTCCCATCCCATCACTTTTGCTGTGATCTGTTCCATCACTAGGGGTCATCTTGCGTGCCGCCTACTACTTTTCTTAGGGATTAATTTTCTCAAGTGTCTAGTGATCTTTGTTTCTAAATGCAGGATCTTGAGGGTTACTATAGGCAGCTGGCCTGGGCTTAACGCTGTGACTGTGAACAAGGGTCTGTCTGTGCCTTGTGTGGTTGTGCAGGCTTCGTTTTCAGGTATGTGGGCAATGGCAGCAAGGTTGGCTGGGACTCTCCCTTGTCAGGTTCCACCCCCTTTAGTGTGCTTGGGTGGCACCTGTGACTTGGCTACCAGCAACTAGTATATAGCAAACACGAGTGAATAGTGGCTTCTAGATTACATTCTATGGCAAAGGAAAAGGGATTTTGCAGGTTAATTAAGGTCCTAAATCAGTTGATTTTGAGTTAATTAAAAAGGAGCTTTTCCTCAGTGGCCTGACTTAATCAAATGAGGGAGGTGGGGGTAGAAGCCCACCCCTGAGGTCAGAGATGCTCTCCGGCTGGTCTTGAAGACGCAAACTGCCTGAGTTCTGTAGCTGCAAGAAAATCCCTTTTTCCAACAGCCTGAGTGAACGTGAGTGTGGCTTCTCTCATTCACGCCTCTAGAACAGAAGGCACCTGGGCTGACACCTTGATAGCAACCTTGGGAGACTCTGAGTTGAGGATCCAGCTACACTGACCCACAGAATCTATGAGATAATATGTATGTGCTGTTTAAACCACTGTATTTGTGGTAATTTGTTACCCGATAGAAAAGTCACACAGTGTATTTCACTCCTAGTCCCTCTCCCTTTCCCTTTTGCTCTCTGTCTTGTGTCTGCAGTGGATGTGATATAAAGCCAAGCTCTGCTCCCTGAGTCTAACCCCTTCATGAGGAGCCTTCTTTGGGAAGGCGGCCTGCTTTCTACAGAGAGCAGATCTTCGGCTGACTTGAGGGCATGTCATTCTTGCCTGTTGGACCTTTTCTTTCTTTATCTTGTAAAATGGGAAGAGGAGGAACCTAACTTCCAGATGTTCTGAAGGCTCTTGTTTAATGAAGACCCTGATGATCCTTCCCTTGCCGTCTCCTGTCCTTTGTTGATTCTGGACTTGGAGCTTCTCTGGCCACTCTTGGTGGGAACCATGCCTCTGCAAGGGGTCTGCCTGTGTGGTTTCCTTGCTCTGATTTTCCCACCATTCTGATTCTTCTTGGTTTTCCTCTTCGTGGAATTTCATAAAACTTCTGGTCTGTTGATGACATATTTTCCTGTTTTATAATGCTGTTATGGTTTCCTTCTTTAAACAAAAACCAGTTTTCCTAGCATTTCAGCAGGACCTTGGAAATGAAGGGAGCCAGATATATCAATGATAAGTCTGCATGAATTCAGCTCTACATACTGGTCTGGACTTTTTCTTTTTATAGAAGAAAATAAAATACTCTTTTGCTGCCTAACAGTGATCTAACATGTTTGTAATAAATTTGGCATATTTCTAATAAAACCGGTGAGAAAGGGTAGAGTTTTTATTATAATAAGTAATTTTCTCATGCGCTATTATTACATCCTCCTTTTAAAGTACCCTAAAGCATATTTCTTTGAGGACCGTGCCTTTTTTTTCTCCTTTCCCCCTTTTCCCGTTTACACTTACACAGCCTTTCTTCCTTCTCTTAGGGTAATTTCTTAGAACAAGTGACTTAAAATATTGCTGACACTATGCTTTTTTTTTTTTTTCTAACACTAATGGCACACATGATGTAAGTGCTGAGAAGGTTGAGATAACTGAACTAAAATTGTGATTTTTAGAATTGTCTTAAGACTCTTTTAGTTCCAAGTAATGGCACCCCACTCCAGCACTCTTGCCTGGAAAATCCCATGGATGGAGGAGCTTGGTAGGGTGCAGTCCATGGGGTCGCTAAGAGTCGGACATGACTGAGCGACTTCCCTTTCACTTTTCACTTTCATGCATTGGAGAAGGAAATGGCAACCCACTCCAATGTTCTTGCCTGGAGAATCCCAGGGACGGGGGAGCCTGGTGGGCTGCCATCTATGGGGTCGCACAGAGTCGGACACGACTGAAGCGACTTAGCAGCAGCGGCAACAAAAATCTATTTCAAACTAGTGTAGGCTAGAAAGAGAATTTATTACGTGGAAACTGCAATAGGATCTCACCAAACCCAAGGGTAAAATTATATTCGGATATCATGAGGGTCTGGGACCAGAAACTAAAGAGCCAAAGGTTTTTCTGAACATCTGCTTATTCTTTTCTATCTTTGTTTTGGCATGGGTGTGGCCAAATGTGGCTGATAATAATAGTGATCTGAGTTTCCAAGTTTATATCATCTCAGTTCAAGCAAATAAGTCAGAGGCACACTCCCAGATTCCAAAGAGAAATAATCCAGCTTGGTTTAGCTTGGGCCAGTTATCTCTTTTTAGACCAGTGCCATGTGGTCATGAGGGCAGATTTTGTGGTATAAACAGGACTGCCACAGCCCAGGTTCTCAAAGAAGAGGTAGTGGGGTAGAAGATATATCAAGGGGACAGATAGCTCAAAACTTATCTGTTATTATATTGTTGTTTATATCCAGTGTGCTGTTTCTCATTAGAGAGACAGTTTATCTTGTGGTTAAGAACATGAGCTTGGGGTCAGACAGACCTTGATTTGAATCCCAGCCCTGCCACCTATTAGCTGTGAGGATCAGATTCTTTCTCTGTACAATTGAAGTGATAAAGTCTGTCTCTTGGGGTTTCTGGGAGTAAGAGAATATATATGATACATCCTGCTGCTGCTACTGCTGCTAAGTCGCTTCAGTCGTGTCCGACTCTGTGCGACCCCATAGACAGCCGCCCATCAGGCTCCGCCGTCCCTGGGATTCTCCAGGCAAGAACACTGGAGTGGGTTGCCATTTCCTTCTCCAATGCAAGAAAGTGAAAAGTGAAAGTGAAGTCGCTCAGTCGTGTCCGACTCTTAGCGACCCCATGGTCTGCAGCCTACCAGGCTCCTCCATCCATGGGATTTTCCAGGCAAGAGTACTGGAGTGGGGTGCCATTGCCTTCTCCAGTGATACATCCTACATGCTCAGTAAATAGTTATTATTTATTACTGTTATCACATCATATGGAAAAGATTATGGGAATGGGTAAACAAACATTTTACCACCCTAAATAGCACAAGAAGCTCTGGAAGCAAAAATCTGGGTGCCACAGAGATCAATAAAAAATCTAAGAGAGAATGTCTTGCTTTTCACACTTGGCCAAAGTAGTGGAAACAAGTTAGGCTGATGATGTCAGGGCCCAAGAATCTACACTTGTTTTTAGAATAAAGTTTTTGCCTCTAATGGTTTTGGGAATCGTGAATTCAGAGGTCGCATAATCCTGAAGAGAGCCAGGCTGGTGGTACAGTCATCGGGGTTCTCTGCAGCCAGGGCCTCTTCTGATGGTTCCTGCATTCATTCTGCTTGGTAGTTGGTTTATTCTGATTGGCTGGTGCCTTACCCCGTGAAATACTTTAAATATGTTCCATCAATTCAAAGACTTCAGTTTTTATTAAAGAAGTTCCACTATTTTCTTTATAAAATAATAGATTTGTTTTGCATCTTTCTCATTTATATGACAAAGTTGTGAGTTGCTGCCATTGTAAAATCAACTCTTCTAAAGGTGATGTAAAAAGGTGATGATTCAAAGTCTACATAGTTAAAGTATACCAAATGTAAGTCAAACGTTAATGTTTACATAGAGTTAGTTAAACTCTATGGCTTCTTTTAAAATAAACATAGAGTATGCTGTTCTATATGAAACTGTAGTAGAATAATATCTCAATGACTAACTGTAATTTTCTCTTAAGTTATGCAGACATTTTGATTGAGAGGGAAGTATTAATGCAGAAGTACATTCATCTAGTTCAGATCGTAGAGACAGAAAAAATTGCAGCTAACCAACTCCGGCATCAACTTGAAGATCAAGACACAGAAATCGAAAGGCTTAAATCAGAGGTATTTCCTAGTTGATAGACTCCTCATTGTTTCATGTTTATTGTCATCTCCTTATGGTTACTTAAAGCCTATAGGGGCAAAATTTTGATCCCAAACTTAGTCCTCTGCCATCACAGGTACATGAGAAATGAATATATTTTCTAAGTTAGGATTAGGTAAATATGTACAGTAAAATATCAGGATAATATGCAGCTTTACATTATGTGTGCTCCTGATGTCATTCATTTGCTCGAATATTCAAGAATTGACTACAGTATTTATCTGTTTTCAGATGGATTCATAGTAATGATTATTGTGAACCTGTCATAGATTCAGTGTAAAAGTCTGAATGACAACTAAAGAAGGTCCAGACATGAAGTCAGAAAGTCTTTGCTTTTTTTCTCCGTCCAAAGAGTCCAACCTTCTCTATAGAATTTTGAAAAACTCATTTGGGTTAAAGTATGTGACATATGCTAGGGTGCATTTGTTTCCTGAAGCTGGAATTCCTGCCTCCCTCCCTGCCCTACCCTCACTGTGAACTCCTCGGGCTTTGCACCCCCATAGAGTGAGATTGACTCAGGTGGTCGTGGAGACGGCAGCCGTTGCGGTGTCTGTGGGTCCCCCCTCCTCCCCAAGGTGCCTCCATCTGTATACAGAAACCTGAGTGTACCTCCCTTTGTTGTCCTGTCATCCCTTGTGGGAAGTGAGCAATACCTGAAGAATTGCAGAGGAATGTAGAAAGTGCAGTTTTTCCACTCTTTCTGACCAGTGGTGCAATAGTGTCCTCTTAGCTTCAAAGAAAAGAACAGGACAGAATGAAACCTACTGCTGATTGTAACTTTGTTGATAGAAACAAACCGCAGGCTCCTCAATCTGGGTACTTTCTTGTTTCTCTGTCATTCAACATTTTCTTCTTCATTTCCTCACATCTTCTTTTGAGACTTACTCTGCAAATTCTGAGAGGGTTTTCACCTCCTGCTGCCCGTGTACCTCACCTCCAGCAGACAGAGCAGGGTTTAAGCTGATGTTCCCATTGGGATCTGATTGCTTCTCTGAGGATGAAAAGTTGCAGACTGTCCACCATATCATTAGTGTTGTTAACATCCCGATCCAACCCTGAAATCTGAGATAGTGAAAACAACAACAAAAAACATAACAAACCTGCATTTTAAAAGACTATATCAGGCACTGTAATTTAAAACAAAATTATTGTGTTCTGTCTTCGCCACAGTTAGCTAGAGCAGATGCTTGTCTGCTAAGTGAAAGAGGTTGGCATTTACTCCATGAGAGAAACTCAGCACCAAGCAGTGTTCCCCAATATTTATTTGTGTGTGCTTATCTGCCTTCACTATGTTCTTTTTTAGTCTGAATATATATTGCAGCCACAAACTGTCAGTAGCAGGTCTGTCTTGTGTGGTTGCTTGACAGGAGCCATAATTTATTTCCTACTCCTTTTATTTGCCCACTTCCCTGCCAGAAAAATGGCAGAGGAGAGAGTTTGGTAATGGGGACAAAATGTAAAGACAAGTCTGAGTGGGCAACTATGATCTCAGCGTTTTAAGTGTTTGCTTGTTGGTAAAATCTGAATCAGTCCTTAAGTTTTCAGGAGCCTGCAGTTGAGTGATAGAGATTCTCTGTCCAAGGAATTTCATTGCTAAGTGTGGTTCTGAGGCTACCTGGTTTTGAGTCACAAAAATGAGCTGAGGCTATAAAGAGATTCCCCAGGTGGTTTCCATTCTTTTTGCCTTTTTGTGTTTTCTTGACTGGCTTGGCTGAGCCCCTGGGCTCTGGAGTTCCCTTTGCAGTTACCATTTTCCCTAGGAGATCTGTGACTCTGCTGTATAGAAAGCATGAGCTTGGAGCTGAGTGTCACTGCATTTGGAGATCAGAGGGCTTTACAGGAAGCTGCCATTGATGAGATGCTTGACACACCACTGAGATGCTGAGAAGGCCTTGGTCTGGTCATCGCTGGCAGTCAGGGTCTAGTTTCGGACTCACGTTTCTGTAACCCAGGCCCCCATTCACACTCTCCACAGTCACTTCTTATAAGCCCTTTTGTTAGCAGCATAATAAGACAAGTTTGGGGTAAAGTTCAGGCTTCCCCTGCCTTAGCATCAAACGAAGATAATGTGCCTGAAAAGTGACTGTTTCCTGAGGATCTTATAAGTTACCTTGTAAGCGTAACTTCCTGTGATATATGGCTTTAGCCTAGTGTTTCCCAAGTCATGAAATGGACCAATTTTGTGTTACAGATTATCGCTCTTAATAAAACAAAGGAACGAATGAGACCTTACCAAAGCAATCAAGAAGATGAGGATCCAGACATCAAGAAGATAAAAAAGGTAGGGTTTCCAGCTTTGGGCGAGTGTGGTGGGGACCAGTTGTCTTTCTGTAGTGATGTCTTTGCCACCCTGACTCTGAGCTAAGAACAATCTTGGTGTTTCTCTCCCAGTGGCTTCCTGACTTCTGCTTCAAAATTATCACACATGGTTACTTCTCTGGAAAAGCTTTGGCTTGAGATTTCTTTCCAGTTCTGGGAATCCATTTGTGGATTCTGTGAGAAGGATGCTAAAGGTGGACATTAAGACAGTGGTATTCTCCGTTTGGGTTATTTAAGTGCTGCTGAATTTTCTGGTGTTTGTGCTACTTTTATATTTTAGGGAGTATTTTTTAAATTACACTTCAAAAATGTTTCTTTTAGCTTTAGTCTTCAGTGTTTATTTAGAGAAGTTTATTTTTTTGAGCATGTGAGAAAACTGAGTGAATCAATACATCTGCTCAGGTTTCTGTTTTATTGTTGTTTCTTTCTTGTTTAACATCCACATAATCAGCAACTCCTTCCATCTTACTGTCACAACTATACAACTTCTGCAATTAACCAGACCCTGGCACTCTCTCTAGTCTACTGTGTTTGATTTAAGTCATCTCGGTTTTGAATTCCACAGTCTTAGTTGTCCTGTGTAAATGCACTGATTCAGCTGTGTTAATATTATGTTAAAAGGTGCACAGTTACAGAATTTTATTTCTTCTTCTTTTTTTCTTATTCCTATTTTCCTATGTTAGGTAATTATTCCCCTTCAGTTGCAATAAAGCTTTAAATATTGCTCAGAATTTGAAATAGAAAAGCTCCTTAGGACTAAGTTGCACTGTTTTCAGATTTCAAGAAATAACAAAGCAAAATAAAAACATTCCTCTCTTAGAATTTGAAAATCTTTAAATTAAATTTGGTTTATGTCATTGTAACAAGATGAATGCTGTTCAGTTCAGTTCAGTTCAGTTGCTCAGTCGTGTCCAACTCTTTGCGACCTCATGAATCGCAGCACGCCAGGCCTCCCTGTCCATCACCAACTCCCGGAGTTCACTCACACTTGTCCATTGAGTCAGTGATGCCATCCAGCCATCTCATCCTCTGTTGTCCCCTTCTCCTCCTGCCCCCAATCACCATTCTTTTAATAACATGCAGTTCCATATAAACAAAGATAGTACTGTCCTGTTGTAGAAAATGCTAGCAAGTAAACAAGCCAGCTTTTGCACAGCAGGCAATATTGCTCAAGTAAATAGATTTTGTTTGTGTTAATCACTCAAGTCATGCCGGACACTTTGCAATCCCATGGACTGTAGCTAGCTCACCAGTCTCCTCTGTCCGTGGAATTCTCCAGGCAAGAATACTGGAGTAGGTTGCCATTTCCTTCTCTAGAGGATCTTTCTGACTCAGAGATCGAATCCAGATCTCCTGCATTGCAGGCAGATTCTTTTATTTAACACAAATTCAGTTGATTTTTGAAAATATTTCTGTTAAATAGAGGAATAATGATAAAATACATTTTATAGTTTCCTGTCTTCCTCTTTCATAATGGAAATAATTTTTTAAAAACCTTACTTTTAAATTTGTTAACAGGTTTTGAATTTGACTCGATTTCCCTTTATGTCCCCAATCAGACTAACGTCTCTGTGGAAAGGGATGTTTACAAATGAATTGTGTGTGTGTGTGTGTTAGTTGCTCAGTTGTGTCTGACTCTTTGCAACCCCATGGACTATGGCCTACCAGGCTTCTCTGTCCATGGGATTTTCCAGGCAAGAGTACTGGAGTGGGTTGCCATTTCCTTCTCCAGAGGATCTTCCCCACCCAAGGATCAAACCTGGGTCTCCCGCATTGTAGGCAGAGGCTTTACCATCGAAGCCACCAGGGAAGTCCCACAAATGAATTAGATACTCTATGCTGATCTTTACAAATAGCAACATAATTTTTTAACTTCAGGAGACCAAAAATTGAAATTGGTTCACAGAAATTTCCCATATGATTTATCCAAATAATATGCATATAATTTTCTCCACATAATTCTACTAAAATGTGTTTTTAATTTTTATTGCTTGAGATATGACAACTGTGTGAATGCCTATTATGAAAATTGATAGTCTGCTGACATCAGTTGGTAAATGAGACACTTTTAAATATTGCAAAAGAAGAATAGTTGTTTAAATGCATGATAATTGAGACCATATGGGTGAAATAGTATGAGAAAAAAGGAAAATAATCTGTTAAGAAGAAAACAATGATACTAAAGATGATTTGATAGTAATTTATTGCTTTCAATTATGTATGACTTTGCAACCTGCTTTGTTGCTTAATCTACTGCTTAGATATAACAAATACTAATAAATTATCATATAATTTTTCTTATATTTAGAAAGGACTTCAGATTTTGGGGTCAGTTATTTTGTAGATAAGGAAATGGAGCCCAGAGTTCAAGGTCACCCAGTAGGTTAAGTGGCAGAGCCTTTGGGTTCGGGATATGGCATATACCTCTGTTTGCTGCTGCTGCTGCTAAGTCGCTTCAGTCGTGTCCGACTCTGTGCAACCCCACAGACAGCAGCCCACCAGGCTCCCCCGTCCCTGGGATTCTCCAGGCAAGAATACTGGAGTGGGTTGCCATTTCCTTCTCCAATGCATGAAGGTGAAAAGAGAAAGTGAAGTCGCGCAGTCATGTCTGACTCTTAGCGACCCCATGGACTGCAGCCTACCAGGCTCCTCCGTCCATGGGATTTTCCAGGCAAGAGTACTGGAGTGGGGTGCCATTGCCTTCTCCGACCTCTCTGTTTAGCTCTCAGCATTTACCTGGGCATTTAAAAGATGCTCAGTAAACATTTGTTGGCTGAAATGCAAAGGCTAGCACACTTTGTCCAGTTGGCCTGTTATTTTTCAAATCCTATCTTGGGGATTCAGATCAGTTTTAGGGGCTTCCATCTTCCTACAGCATTGATTTTAATTTTTATTTCTTATTTTTTTCCCCACAAGATAACACCATTGTGAATTTTTAGTGTGTGTTTTTGCCCATGTGGCTGAGAAAGAGAGTCCTTATAGTTCTTAACAAAAAGCAGGTAAAAGAAGGGCAAGCCTGGTTGTAGCTTTCCTGTGTAACTTAACCAAGAAATTTAGTTTACTCATCTGTAAAAAGAAGGGGTCAGATGAGTTGATGTCTAACACTGTTTTTTTTTAAGCTTAAAAAAAAAAACCTCAAATAGCCATAACAAAAAATCAAACCCAATTTAAAAATAGGCAAAGGACTTGAGTAGACATTTCTCCAAAGATGATACACATTTCTTTCAAAGATGATTCTTTAGAGAAATCACTAAGACTTGAAAAGATGATCAACATCACTAAGCCTCAGGGAAGTACGAATCAAAACCGCAGTGTAATATTATCGCACACCCATTAGGATGACTACTATAAAAAACCCCAAACACCCAATAACAAGTATTGTTGATGATACGAAGAAATTGGAACCCTTGTGCTCTGTTGGTGAGATTGTAAAATGGCTCAACTGTTATAGAAGACAGTATGGTGGTTCCTCAAAAATTTAAAAATAGAACTACCAGCAATCCCACTTCTGAATATTTATCCAAAATAATTGAAAGCAGGATTTTGAAGAGATACTTGTACTCCTGTATCCATTGCAGCATTATATGTAATAGCCAAGAGGTGAAAGCACCCCAAATGTTCATCAACAGATAAAAGGATAAACAAAATGTTATATATCTGTATACACATACATATACAGAGTGGAATATTATTCAGCCTTAAAAAGAAAGGAAATCCTGACACATGCTACAACACGGATGAACCTTGAGGCCATTATACTAAGTGTAATAAACCTGTTACAAAAAGATACTGAATGATGCCACTTATGTAAGTTATCCAAAGTAGTTAAATTCATAAAAACAGGAAGTAGAATGGGAATTACAAGGGGCTGAGGGAAGGGGGAAATGGAGAGTTGTTTAACGATTATAGAGTTTGAGTTTCACAAGATGAAAATGTTCTGGAGATCTGTATGTGCAACAGTGTGATTTTACTTAACACTACTGAACTATACACTTAAAAATGGTTAAGACAGTACGTTTTATGTTATGCGTGTGTTTTTTTTTTTTTTTTACCACAATTAAAAAATGTTAATACCTGACTTTATGTTGTTAAAGAATAAGCCTTCGATTTATTCCTTTCTTGAAATGTTAACAACTAAATATGTGTAATATTATTATATTCTGTTGTCCTTCTAGGCAGGCCTAAACAGCTTAAGCTATTGAAGAAACTTGAAAAGCTGAGGAAAAGTATTGTTTTAAAACTCATCTTTTTTTTTTTTCCTGCTATCTGGTCCAAACCTGACATTATTTATTCTGTGGTGGGCCCACCAGTGCTCCAGTGAAGGAGCACGATACACGCGGCACAGGACGGACACCCTACCGACCAGCTTAAGAAGCCTGCCTCACCCCTCCCTGAGATTCACTTCTGTTTTGTTGCCGCTGCTCTGTAGGTTCAGAGCTTCATGCGAGGGTGGTTATGTAGAAGGAAATGGAAGACCATCGTGCAGGATTACATTTGTTCTCCTCACGCCGAAAGCATGAGGAAGAGAAACCAGATCGTGTTCACTATGGTGGAGGCCGAGTCGGAGTACGTTCACCAGCTCTACATCCTTGTCAATGGCTTCCTGAGGCCCCTGCGCATGGCGGCCAGCTCCAAGAAGCCCCCCATCAGCCACGACGACGTCAGCAGTATTTTTCTCAACAGGTTTGTCTTGGATAAGTAAAAGTTGTGTGAAAAACCTATCTGTAGTTTTTAAAGGAAGTTTTACTTCACTCGTAAAAGAAGAGGTATCATAAATTCACCTGTACGAGCTTATGATATTGAAAATAAGAAAGCTGTCATTGGTGTTTCATTATTAGCCCATGTTTTCTTATTTTTATCTGGTATGTTCGCATCTAGTTTTTTCTCTCTCTCTTTTTTTCTATTTGACATGGCATTACCTACTGCTACCCCTCTGACATCTTGTCGTTGTGTGTGTGTTGGGGAAAATTACCTCCTTCATAACCTGAGGGAAATGGAAGTGATTAATAGCTCTTCACATGTAACTTACACAGAAGTACTTTAGGAAGAACAAAAATTAACAGAGGGTCTGAGTATCTCTTAGTAAATTTATTTGCTCAATAAATATTTGTAGTGCGTTTACTGCTGAGGATTCATCAGTGAACAAAGCAGAAGGTCCCTGCCTTCATAGAACTTAAATTCTGATGTGGGAATATAGACAATGAACAGTGAATAAGTGAAAGATGCAGTATTTTATCGGAGAAGGCAATGGCACCCCACTCCAGTACTCTTGCCTAGAAAATCCCATGGACGGAGGAGCCTGGTGGGCTGCAGTCCATGGGGTCGCTAAGAGTTGGACACAACTGAGCGACTTCACTTTGACTTTTCACTTTCATGCTTTGGAGAAGGAAATGGCAACCTACTCCAGTGTTCTTGCCTGGAGAATCCCAGGGACGGGGAGCCTGGTGGGCTGCCATCTATGGGGTCACACAGAGTCGGACACGACTGAAGCGACTTAGCAGCAGCAGCAGCAGCTGCGGTATTTTATATTGTGATTAGTGCTGTGGAAGAAATAAAGAAGGAAAGGGGAGATGGGAGAAAGGGGACTGTTAGGGTATTTTACTTAACATTTTAGTTATTTATTTGTTTTTGAGTGCTGCTTCAGCTTCCCAGGTGGTATAGTTGTAAAGAACCCACCTGCTAATGCAGGAGACATAAGAGACCCGTGTTCAATCCCTACGTTGGAAAGATTCCCTGGAGGAGGGCATGGCGGCCCACTCCAGCATTCTATTTTACTTAACATTTTAGTTATTTATTTGTTTTTTAAGTAGATAAAAACATGCATTTAACCATGCATTTACATGGTTAAAAAAATTAAAACAACATGAGAACATCAAACAGCTTTGAACTCTGTCTCTCCCCACCCCATTTTCCTCACTTGCTATCTGTAACTGTTTTCATTAGTTTTCTATATAGCCTTACAGTGTTTCTTGATGTAGGTCAATCGAATTTGAATATAATTTTATTTCCCCCCCTCTAACACAAAAGGCAATTACTTTAACACGTGCCTGCTTTTTACAGATATGTATTAAACTTAACAGTATGTCCTGGACATCTTTCCATATTTGATATATAGAGACAGTATTCTATTTTTCAAAAGATTGCTACATGGTATTACATTATGAGAATGTCCCATAGTTTTTCTATAGCCAGTTTTTAGAAAGACCTCAATGATAATGTTAACATTTGAGCAGAGACTGCGGTTGATGAGAAGGCAAGCCATGTGGCTGCCCGAGGGGAGAGAGACGCACACAGAGGAGGTGCCCTGTGCAAAGGGCCCGAGGCTGGAGCCTGCCGGGCTTGCCAGTGTCAGAGCAGATGAAGGGAGATGTCAGAGGGGTAACAGTTAAGGCATTGTAAAGATGTTTTCTTTTACTCTAAATGAGATGGGGAGAGATTGGTGGGGTTTTAAGGAGAAGCATTCCATGACGTGATTTAGGTTTTAAAAGTTCCCCCTGGTTTTCTCTTTTGAGTATAGACTGTGGGCAGATCAGTTTTGTGCCTATTTCAATAAACCAGGTGAGAGATGACTGTAGCAGGGAGGCCTATTAGGTGGGGCTAGTGCAGTAATCTAGGCAAGAGATGATGGAGGTAATGATAAGTGATTAAATTCTGAGTGTGTTTTTAACATAGAGCCAATAAAATTTGCTGATGAGTTTGAAGTGGATTTTGAAGGAAAGTCCAGGGTTTTGGGTCTGAATAACTAGAACGATGGAGCTGCTATTTATTAAATTGGGAAGATTGACATAAGAACAAGTTTATGGGAAAAGACCAAGAGTTTTTATCTCGAACTTGTCAAGTCTGAGATGCTGTTAGCCAGATGTAGAAATCAAGGGAGCAGGGTTGGATGTTAGTCTGGAGTTCAGGGGAGGAGTTCAGGGCTGGAGGTATAAATTTTGGAGTCTAATAGCATATGAATAGTGTTTAAAGTTGTTTGTCTGAATGTGATTACCAAGGGAGTGAGTACAAATAAATGAGAGCAGAGGACCAAGGACTGAGCCCTGGGATATTCCAACATTTAGAGGTTAGGAGTATGAAGAGCCACAGCAGGGAGGGTGAACTGGAAGATTAGGATTGACTTGTGTGTACTGCCATGCGTAAAGTAGAAAGCTAGTAAAAGCTTACTGCATAGAGCAGGGAGCTCAGCTTAGTGCTCTGTGTTGACCTAGATGGATGGGATTGGGGTAGTGGGATGGAAGTTCAAGAGGAAGGGGATGTATGTATACATATAGCTGATTCACTTGTGTGCAGCAGAAATTAACACCACATTGTAAAGCAGCTGTACCCCTTCAAAAAATTATAATGAAGAGGATCAGCTAGGGTTGTAGGATACAAACCAGGAGATGGGTTGTCCTGGAAACCAGTGCAAGCAGGAACAAACAACTATGTCAAAAGGTCAAATAAAACAATAACTGAGAGCTGACTGTGGGTTTAACAACTTGGAACTTATTAGCAATTTTGATGAGGGACCAAAACCTGATTTGGTGAGAAGGGGAATTGGAATTAGAGTTAGTGTAGAAAACTATTTCAAGGAGGGTTGCTATAAAGAGGATCAGAGAAACAGAGTGGTACCTGGAGGTAAATAAAGAAATATAAAGTTGTGTGTGTGTTTGTGCATGTGTTTAGATGGGATAAAAATGACACCAACAGTGATGAGGCGGCGGGGGGAAGGGATATGGGAAAGAGAGGGAAGAATTGCTGGAGCGGGTACTTGCACAGGCAGAAGTGGATAGAATGTGGTGAACAAGTCAAGAGCTTGACTTTAAGTGGGAGCATGGACAGGGAAGGAATAATACCTGGACACATCATGTGGTTAGGAATCAAGGATAGCAAGTGGCAGTGCTGATGGGAGGGAAGTGCTGGAGTCAGGGAAGAGAGGGAAAGGTGTGAAATGATAATCAAGGAGAACAGGGCGGTGAATGGATGAGGGAAATGTAATAGAACTGCAGATATTAGGCTTGTGGCTATGACTTTACAATGAGACTATTCAGGATGGTTTTATGTTGTTCTTAACCACCTTCAGCTGCATAGGTGCAGGTAAAGAGTGGGCAAAGGGTTGAGTTTAACTAGTATTGGTGTGTATGAGGCTAATATGATGAACTGAAAACAGAAGGGAGTTGAAGGTGTGTGCAAGGAAGGGGTTATAACACTGAACCATGAGATCTAAACTGTGGAGAATGGGAAATGATGTTGTGAGGGGATTTTGGTCAGTAATAAGGCAGCAGGATCAATGGTCTTGGGTCCTGATGGTGGGAAGGGATTTGGGGAGTCAGGTTTCTAAAGATAATGAACTTGGAGGTAAGGGGATGGTCACAGAGCAGTGTCCCTGAAACTGAGATAAGGGAGAGGATGCGGTTATGGACAACGAGACGGTCTAGGGTACGATTAAGAGAGTGTTGTCTGAGGTCAGTGGAAGACAAGACCTTCGGAGAAAGAGATTCAAACACCCGAGAAAGGCCAGGTCATTGGAATGTTGTTTGTGCGCATATTGGAGTCACCAAGAATTGTTTCACCTGTTTTCTATTTAAATACCAAAATATGAAGGTAGATATTCCAGTTAGTTTTCAGTGTAGGCAAGAGGAACCTCCTCTGTGATTGGAGGGAATTCACTGCTTATAGGTTCCTTAGGAAGGGCTGGGGCACAAGTCAGACAGCAGGCCTGGACCACTGAATTCAAGGGCACAGCACCACAAATACAACCCAGAGGTTAGAAAACTACTGCTTCCGCTGTTGCCACCGCAGCGGCCTCTCAACCACATCAGACTGGTGCCTAGAAACTAGACCACTGAGGCTAGGCACTGAAATTGCCCCCAAAGCACATGTGCATGACTGACTTTCAGTAACAGGAAGATGGCCTCTGCTGCTGCCTTTCATGTCTTACTATGTGCGTCCATGGGTGGGACTGAATTTACATCTAGAACCCTCTCTGCAAGGGACTCTGGAAAATGTAGTTTTAGTTCCCCGTCCTCTCTACCTAGAAGGACGATGGAATGGAGATTGAAGGACTAATCTACAACACCTACCAAAGTAGATTTGGTTGAAATCCTAAAACAACAAACACCGCTTAGTTAAAATTTCTATGAAAGAAAACAAATCACAGTCTACAAGGAGCATCTATCGTGTTCCATGGGCCATTCACAGAAAGTAAGGATTTCCCATTGATGTTTCTTGTTGTGGACTTTGACTTATAACAAACCCAAGTATGTCACTGACATGAATAATCCTGTTTTTGGTTGTGTTGATGTGTTAGTTCAGAAAAACCTTCAAAAGCTCGTTCCAGTAGATTAATTCTAGTGAGGAGAAAGCAAATATTACTTTGATAACTCCCCTTCTTAAACCTTTTAGAAGTTTGGATCTTTAATTGATGCAATCTTCATTCTAATATATTTATGTAGGCTACATTCTTTACAGAAGATTCCTTTACCTTTCTGGCATGAGGGTTTTAGGAGTGGTTATGGTAGAGGTCTGTCAAGTCTTCTCTCTGTCAAAACTCATTTTAGTGAAAGAGAATTATCATTTAGAATTAAATCTGAAGAGAAGGATCTTAACTAATTTTCTGATTATCAGTTGAAGTGCTACATCCTAACAGTAGAAAGCTGTTTTTATCAATATTATAAGTTGATAAAGAGGGCTATATGACACTGATTTGGTGCTTACTGTCTTCCAGTATTTGGGGCTTAGCTCAGAATTTTCATTGAGGTTTTAGTGTTGTTGAAAGATAAACTGCTTTCTGGGGGCTGATATAATCCATGTCTTTATTGATTGTATGGTTCCAAGGCCCTCAGAGACATGTATATCATGTACTTAAGGCTTTAAGGATTCAGTGAACTTCTTTAACAAACTAGATACTTTATAGTGATTAAATTATATTATTTTTTCCATTTTTTTTTATAGTGAAACAATCATGTTTCTTCACGAAATATTTCATCAAGGACTGAAGGCAAGAATAGCCAACTGGCCTACTTTAATTTTAGGTAAGTGCATGCTTTGAAAAGTTTCTCTTAATGTGGCTGCAATAAAGAGTAAAACAGTTTCAATGTTATTCATCCTAAATTGTTTGAACTTCCCTGATGACCTGGGAGCTTCTGTGGGCACGGGGACTCTGCCTTTTTGACTCTTCCCCGTGGCCCGTCAAGGTTCTTTGGGGACTAGAGTTGGGCTCTGCCGAGGGGTGCATTCTACCAGGTCAGTCATTCTGGCATCTGCACTGGGCTGTGTAGCCTGAAACCTGGCTCCGGGGGCCGCTCTCTGCCATTCCTGCAGAGTGAGCAGTCTGTCCCTGTCCCGTGGGTAATTTACTGAGAGACGGCCATGTTTGCTTCTTCTTTCCAGCTGATCTGTTTGATATTTTGCTCCCCATGCTGAACATTTATCAAGAATTTGTGCGTAATCACCAGTACAGCCTCCAAGTGCTTGCCAATTGTAAGCAAAACAGAGACTTTGACAAACTCTTAAAACAGTATGAAGCCAACCCTGCCTGTGAGGGGAGGATGCTGGAGACGTTCTTGACATATCCAATGTTTCAGGTAAGTCACCCAGGATGTGTCTTATAAGTCACTGATTCCAGCTCGATGTGACTGATACCCAGTGTGACCAGCATGAGATGTGCAAGTGTTCCGTGTGGGAGGTTGTGACACCTCCTCTGTCATCTTGAGCTTGACCCTGAGATAAACAAATCTTTGCCACACATTCTCTCCAGTCTGTCTAGTGTTTGTAAGAAAACCAGGCATTTTTGAGACAATTAAATCAGGAGTGATTTTTTTTTTTTTTTTAAAGCAGCACAAATTTCACTCTGCAGAAAGATTCCTCACAGACCTCTTCCATGGAGTCTCCTCCTCCAGCATGTTTAAAAATATTATTGGGTTTACAGAAATAGGCTGCCGTGCAAATGTTCCAGTGCGGGCTGGTTGCATAAAAGGTTCTGGGGCCGGGGGGTGGGGTGGGGGATAGGAAGGACTGCTGGGAAGGTGTTTGTTTTCCTGCCCTGTTCTTGTTGCTGCCGAGTCTCCCTTGGCCGGAGCTCTGCAGAACGCAAGAAGAACCTTCCCCATCACAGAGGCTGTGGGGAGACGAAGGAGCCAGAGGCTCCTGGCCCCTAGTCAGGTTGCTCCAGTGAATCTAGGACTTGTCCCGACCTTCACTTTTGGGGGTTAGAGCAACCCCAAAGATCAAGTACACTTGCGCCTTTCCTGTATCTAAGACTTCACCACTCTTTAGTGAGAGCTGCAGAGGCCAAAATGTGAATTGAATCTCCTATCCTTTTAAAAAGTGTTGATTTTGTTCTTTTGGAAAAGCATCGAGTGTTCCCGTTGTGGAATTTGTGGGGCTTCAATCCAGCCCTCCAAATTGTTATGTGGCAAACCGACTCTTCTAATCATGTGTGTTATGGTTTCTGTGGAGGGCTTTGTCCCTCTGAACGGATATCTCTGACCTCAGCTGATCGTTTCATAGCCTCTGAGAGAGATGCTGCTCTGGTTCATAATTGTTTGTCTTAAAGTTTGTCTCTCCTGCTTGAAATCCTGGAAGTCACTGTAGAAGTTTAGTAAGATTTTAAAAAATCAAAAGGATGCATGTGTAACAACTTAAGTATAGTGAAACTTTGTAATGCCCTTGTGTTTTTTCTTTACCATGGAACTGAATTGTTTAACTCTTTGCCTCTCTGAACAAATATTCCATAAGAGAAACTACAAAGAAAAAAATGAGTTTTAAAAACCTTATACAAAATTATAATTTGAGATTTTGTTTAGAGTGAAACAAAATTTTATTCAATGTTCTGAGATTCTATTTGAATCTTTGGCAATTAGCTCTAGGTTATGATTAAATTCTCTAAATCCTGTCTGCCTAGCAACCCTCAACTCAGGTGGATAAACAAAGGTAGGGTTGTGAAAGATGCATGGAACATTCAGAGAGGAACCTCACTCCCTTCCTGAAAGCCCACGAATGCCTTTTCAAGTATTGTTTATTTCCCTTCGTGTGTCTCTCAGTGGTTTAAAATGCAAGAACTGTACTTGAATTTTAGATCAGGTGTCCAAACAGTTGAATGTAGGGCCTTGGAAAGGCCTTTGGATTTCTTAAAAATGCTGAGATAGTCTTCTTCTAACCTTCTTTTCTCCGCCTGGAGTTTAAGCCCAATAACAACAACTTGGCATTTTGATTGATCCCAGGGAATGAATTCCCATAATGTCCAAAAGGGACCATTGGATTGGGAGTATTTAGGAGACCTGCATGTCCTGCTCTCCCTTCAGTGGTAGCATTGGGAAACTTAACTGAACCAATCTGAATTTCTGTTTCTTAAGTTTAAAATTGGGACAGTTGAGCTCTAAATATCTCCCAGAGCCCTGGCTCTCTGGGGGACCAGACTAGAAATTTGAGCTGGGTAACTAACTAACCTTCTAAGTCTCAGATCCCTCCCTCCAGATCCTAGAATTAAGCTAAAGGGTCAGATGTTGAGATTGTCTGTTTTTTTTTTTGAGACTAGGGTAACCAGCGGGTGCTGGAAGAAGCCTCAAACTTAAAAGAATTTAGCCAGAATTGGTGCAACTGCAAGAAATGTGCAAATTGAAAGAGCTCTGAATTCTGCTCTTATTTATTTGCTTCTCCAAAACTGTTTTCCTTCTCTCTAGCTATTTTGAACAGACCAAGAGCAGAAAACGTTGGAGTTGCTGCCCAAATGCCTTATTCTCCCTCCTGTCTTCTTCCTAGGAGAGACCACGTAGAACACTTGGGAGAAAACTGCCCTTTCTAGAAACTTGAAGGTTTTTCTTGCTAGGTTCATTCTATACTTCTTGTTCCCTTTGGGTCCTTTGCCTGAGGAACCCTGAGGCGTTTGCTCCCTCAGATGGTCTGCTTCCCTCTGCATAAATTGTATTAGCAGTGGTACTTCTGCACATCTGCCTTGCTCCAATGTAAGCTGGACACCTTGGGATAAGACTGGGGTGTGATGCTTTTTTCCTTAGATAAGAGTGTAAGAGGTGACCTTAGCTCGTACTGCCAAGAGGCCACTGCCGACTCTAGATATGGAGGCAAAAGTTGGTATGGGGGCCAAAGGAGGAAGAGAAGTAAATGGAAACTTTTAGCCTGTGTATATTTAGAGAAGTGTTATATTCCACCTCTTCTGGGCTGTTTGTTGAGTAGGTCAGTTGTTACTGTGAGTGAATTAGGCTGAGCTATGGAAACATGGAGGAATTATAGTGAATGTATCCTTAATTGATGATGCAGTGAATTGGACTATAGTCCAATAGTCAATTGGACTATTAATATCAGACAAGAAAGTTTGTGTTACCAAGATATGTGTTATAGACAATACAGTAGTGATTAACTTAATTTTTATTTAGCAAAAACTGGTTTGGCTAGTACTATTTAAATTGTCTTCAGCTGCTCATATATCCATAGATGAGCAAATCATGAAATATGCTTCTGAGAAGGACAGTGCTGTTAGAGGTCCTCCAGGAAGTAACCACTTGCTTCTCTACTTACCTATTTACTGTAACTAAAGAGCAAGCTAATTAGTGTCTAAAGGTGACAGTATTATTTCATAATTGAAAGAATTATGATTCATCTAGACAATACTTACTATGATCCTTGGGTTTTGGGGGGTGTGTGTGCGCACTGAGTCATATGTGACTTTTTGTGACCCCATGGGGTGTGTGTGTGTGTGTGCGCGTGCATGCACGTGCATGAGCGCTCACTCTTATCTGACTCTTTGCAACCCCATGGACTGTAGCCCACCAGGTTCCTCTGTCCATGGAATTTTCCAGGCAAGAATACTGGAGTGGGTTGCCATTTCCTCCTCCAGGGGATTTTTCCGGCCCAACCCAGGTATCGAACCCTTGTCTTTTACATCTCCTATGTCTCCTGCATTTGCATGTGGATTTTTTTTACCGCTGCACCACCTGGGAAGCTCCAAGGTCTTTTGCGGGGACAGATTTATAATCAGTTCTTGAATATGTCAGATGAGCTCTTTGGAGCGCTGTCCATTTCTCTCTGCAGAAGTCCTTCGCCTGCTTTTTGGTCGTTTCAGGCTTCTTGGTTTCTGTACCAGAAAGTGAGATGGGCCAGTTACTTTCAAATCCATCCACTTGACACTTAGCCAAGGAGCTTTCTAAAATAGATTTAATGATTTGGGGAGGACCATGAAGCTATTGACTGAGCTTGGTTTTGTGGATTTTCAGAACATTATAAGCAGTCAGGCTCTCCCACTCCTGCCCTCCACTTGTTATGAAAAATTGAGTACCTTAGCTATTGATTGCCTTGATTTTCTTGTAGAACTACTAACTTAGAGGCAAACTTTTATCAGTCATGGCATTGTACAAAAGGGATATTTGAAAGCATACTTATCCCAGCAGCCTTCACCAAGAGGAATGGCCCAACCAGCTGTCTTAGTGAGAAGTTTATGGGGTAGAGAGTCACAAAGCCTCACATTAGCTTCAGAGGAAGGGTTCTCTTGTGACCCATCCTCCTATAACTGAGGATACTACACTTCCAAAACCCTGACTTGATGACAGTCTCTAGGACATGATCCTAGAGTATGAACTGCTGATAGATGTCTGTGCTTAGGGCACTGCCCTCTGTACCCATGGGTGATCTGGGTATGCAGTAAATATTAGCAAATGACTCAGTGAAGGCAAGAGAGGAACAGCAGATTTGTAGATAGAGCTGACAAAGCCTCAGGTCAACATGAAAGGAGCTACCCACAGAGTCTGGGAAGCTGCTTTACTTTCTTCATTCTTAGGGGTCCTCTCAAAGGCTGAGTAAGACCCCCAGTCCCTGCAGAGACACCCACTAGACTAGTGCACTGGTCAGAGCTGGGCTCATGGTTGGCTCTGCCATTTACTGTGAGGCCACTTTGGGCAAGTTATGGAACCTCTTCATGCTTTGTGTCCTTGTCCATAAAGTGGGGAAATGATCCTTATGTTTTGCTGGAGGATGGATGCAAACCTCAAACTCCCAATCTGACCCATAGCGGACAGCATTATGGTAGCTGTTGTTCATGCAGGTTTTTATTAAAATTAAACCCACTGCCCCTGCTTTCTAACAATTTTTTGTTTATAAGCCAGTAAAAAATATGTCAAGTTAAATCAACATATTTAACTTGAGTTAATTCTTCATTGTGTTCTATTAAATCCTCCACAGGGTTGGTGGCGTTTCTGCTTTTGAGAGAATTCAGATAGATAGTCTGTTCATTAATAAAAGCATAAACAAATGATCTAATTAAGCAATACTGCTTACTGCTAGAAGGATGAGTTGAGGTAAAGCGGGATCAGAATGTAATAAGGGTAAACATATCTTTTCCCACATTTTGATTCTTAAAGAGAACATTGCAATAGGATTGTCTATTAAAAAATTGTAAACAGACAAATAAATCTAAAATACAGACTCAAGTGACTTGCTGATAACTGTATCTTTTCCCCTATGAACCAGTTTTCAAAAATTATGATTGAGAAATATATGATTATATTAAAAATCTAAAGAAACAGTTGTTTCTTTGTGCCTTATTATCTTCATGTGTTCTTGGTTGTTGGGGGCCAGAGTGAGGTACTCCGCCCATGGCAAAGGTCATGAGGAAGGAGGCTCGACATACGCAAAGGCGGGATCGAGCCTCAGGAGTCCCCCTGGAAATCCTCGAGCGTCTACCCCCATAACCAGAGCCTGCCTACTTTACTACTTTGTGCTCTTACCTACACCTCTGACTTTACAGGGGGCTGTCCCCCACCACCTCTTTCGGAGAAGGAGTTAACCTAGAGCTCCAGTCAATAAAAACTCTTGGGTGTGACAAGAGTGTTTTAACCTACAAACTCCTCTGAAGGTTCTCTAGCCTGCCTGACAGGCTCGTCCGGCCACATGTGATTGCTCACAGCCTCCCAACCGTGAGAGGCACGAGATGCTTTAAACCTTCTAAAAACAGGTTCCTTAGAAAAGTTAGAAAACTATTAGTATAAGTATAATGGGCTAATTAGAAATTGTGTTGGTGAAGGGTTTTTCATTTGTTGAGCCAACGTTTGTTGCTAAGTCTCCATATCCCCTGACCTTACACACATTAATGAATATATAGAATTAACCTTTGATATTAATCACGTTAGACCTTAGGCTAAGTAAATTCTTTCCTTAACTAAAACCCACTACACCCTCACCCTGTAGGAATGTAACTTTATTTGGGTGGCGTCTGTTTTGAGAAATAAGTGTCCTGATTGACTGACCGCTGTCACAAGGAGAGGGTCGTAAATTGTCAGCAGGCCCCCCTGGCCAGAAGATGATGTAACACCCCTAAGACCTCTGTATACATTTGTATGAAGCACCTGACTTTGATAAAAGTCAGGACTGCTGACCCCGCGTGACTTTTGTATAACATCTCAGTGTATAAAAACAGACTCTGGAAAATAAAGAATTGGGATCAGTTTCTCGAAATACTGGTCTCCCCATGTCGCTCTCTCTCTCACTCTGGCTGAGTCTCCATCTGGAGCGCGGAACCCACCATGCTTACTAAGTATGCCTGGGCTTCTAAGATCCGACCGGGGAGGCCTCAGTGTCTCCTCTCCTTCGGGAGAACGGAAGGACGCCTGCGGCCTACATAAGTGGTGCAAACTTCTTGTCTTGAAGTTTTATTGGTCTCCCGTGTAAACCAAGCTACTCAGCCTCTTTTCTCCACTGAATTTTCCTACTGAGCTATCCTTATTCTATTACTCTTTATATCTTTAATTAATATCTAATTGAAGCTATTGTATCCTGATCCTCGCCTATGCCGTCTCTCCTTCGAATACCCTGGATCAGCCGGGGCTGGTCCCCGGCACTTGGTGAAGTTTTTGCGTGTGTGAGGTTTGAAACATAGTTCGTTTTAAATGTATTTCTTAAAAATATTTGTTTGTGGGGATTCAAACAAATGTTTGAAGCCTAATATTCAAACTGAGTGGTCCAGTGGCTGACTCCGCACTCCCAATGCAGGGGGCCTGGGTTTGATCCCTGGTCAGGGAACTAGATCCCAGATGTGCAGCTAAGACCCAGTACAGCCAAATAAATAACTACTTTAAAAAATATATTTGTAAAACAGCCAGACGTGTCAGAGTAGAGATGAGCTCTTCAGAAGTGGTGATGGTGCAGTAGAGAAGGTCTAGTGTTACTCACCCAGCCCTCCTTCTCACGCTGGCCTTGCTTTGCTTCTAGATCCCCAGGTATATCATCACGCTTCATGAACTCCTGGCTCATACACCCCATGAGCACGTGGAGAGAAAAAGTCTGGAGTTTGCGAAATCCAAACTAGAGGAACTGTCCAGGTACGTGAAGAATTTATAATAAAGGCTTGATATGGCAAAGTAGCATGTTAGTCTTTTGTGAAGACCTGATGTAGACTCTGGGAGTTGGTGATGGACAGGGTGGCCTGGCGTGCTGTGGTCCATGGGATTGCGAAGAGTCGGACATGACTGAACTGAACTGAATGTTTATGTCCACGGGAACAAGAAGCAAGACATAAGCGGCTTCTCAGATTTCCCTGAACATTAAATGCTAGCTTCTGAGATGGTGCTAAATCAGCATGCACATTAATTTTAACCAAGAAAAAATTATATATATATAACATTTATATAATAAGTATAATTATATATATATAAAATCTTTGAGAATGATTTTATGTCATTTAAGTTTATATAATTGAGATTAGACACATTTTGGTTTAAGTTTGAAAAGATTCACATTTCTTTCATTATAATAGGAAGATGGTTAGTTGCTTTTTTGTATGCATATTTGGTAAGAAGTTGGAGAATGTATATTTTCGATTGATCGGTGACTTTTCAGTGTTTCAGGCATTTCTTTACAGCTGTGTTCCTTTAACTTATAAGGGACAAATATAAATAGTGTATATAGTATAAAGGTCTCTAGTTTGCTCCACCTCTAAGAAACGGCGTCCTAATTTCAATGAAAGAAGCTGTTCATAAAATAATGTGTTGCTTTCCTATTGCGTTTATAAGCAACGGTTCCAGAATACTCCATTTGCTTTGCTTTGAGTCATGACTTGATGAAGGTTAGAAGTCCAGTGTGACTTACCCTACATCTCCAGTTAAACTGATACAAGGTCAAACACTTGCTTCCCAGATGGAGCTCTGTTGCTTACCCACTGGGATAATAGAAGATCTCTCACTGTGGTCCTGTATTGTATTTGACAGGGTCATGCATGATGAAGTGAGTGACACCGAAAACATAAGGAAGAACCTTGCCATAGAAAGAATGATCGTCGAGGGCTGTGATATTTTGCTGGACACCAGCCAGACTTTCATCCGCCAAGGTAAGTCCCTGTTCAGTGGACTTACCAGCTAAGTGGTCTCTGTACCCGTCACCTATCACAGGCAGATCCAGGAAAGCGTGGTGGAGCAGGCTTGATTAGGCTGTTTGCTTGATGCTGTTCGTGCAGGACGTCCCCATGGCCTTGGCCAAGGCTGTGGTTGAGGCCCACCTTTGTGCTGTTTCTTTTCAGGGGCCATGAAAAACAGCAACACAATACTAGTAAAGCACGAGTGGGACAGTAAGTTACATTCTGACTGGACCCTGCTCCTCAGTGGACCCGACATTCTCTACAGCTCCAAGGAGGACAGATTGGTCTGGCCGATTGGAGTGGCAGTGCCAGGTGGTGACGACATCCAGGCAAAGGCCCAAGAGAAACTTGCCTCACTCAAAGCCCTTTGCCATAGGAGAGGGGACAATGTCCGCAGTGAAAACAGCTGTCTCTTGTTCCCATTTTTCATCAGCACTTCCGGATCGGCCCCACACGATATGACTTGATTCAGTTGGTAACTCCAGTTGCTAGATGAAATGTCTCAACTTGCCCTGCCATACTTTGGCGATGGCCAAGGTATCACGTTTGAGGGGTGTGCTTTGGGGGCATCACCCAGTAAATTAAGCCTTTGAAGAGTGGAAGATATTTATGCTGGAAACTGTAGAGAAGCTATGCCATGACAGTGCATATTGCTCTGTGGTTCTTATTACAAAGTACACGAAGTAAACCACACTTGAAATTCTTTGCAAGTGCGTAGGTGTCCTGAGGGAGGGGAACATGCCCTCACAGAGTCGATTTCAGGCAGTATATTGCACACAGTCATAATTTTGAACTTGGGGAGGAGTGGCATATACATTTGGAACTCCAATTAACCTTTAATGTGGTTTCTGTTTATAATGTGCCAATATTAATTGAAGATATTTGCATTTCTAGTGTCTACCAAAATGTGCTGCCTGAAACATTTTTTTTTCCTCATCAAACAAGACATTATTTGTGCTGCACACATTAATTTTTGCACAGAACACTTAAAAAATTTAACACATGCTGTTCTATTTTCCATTATTTATTTACAAGGAGAGAAGTCACACATATGTTAAAGTTTGGAAGTATATTTGAGGATATGATACCTTTCGCATTTTTGACTTGAAGTATTAATTTTTCTTTAAGTAATAGTGGACTATCATGCTGACAACACCAGGCCTTCCTAATTCCCCCTCCATTCCTCTTCACAGACTGCGTCCCTGTATTGGCTTCCTGCCTTCCTGGCATTGTCTGCCTCTGTGCCTTTACATGTGTAGGCCCCTGGAGACCAGGGATTCCCTCATCCATGTTTCTGGTGCCTGTGGAAGGTCCTCTTGTCCTGCTAGGCTCAGATCAGAGCCTTTTAAATTTCCTCATCTTCCCCTCCTCTCCCCTCCAGTGTGAATGAGTGTACTCTCCTCCTCGTTTCCAAGCGCCCTTGCTCCTGGTGCGTGCATCTCGTCTTCTTCTACGTGTTTGCTTGCCTGTCTGTCCTGGCAACTGTAACTCTGCAGGGCACTATTTATGAATTCTCTCTTGCCTAGTTCAATGCTTTCCATTATAGGCATCTGGAAAATGGACAATGGGTTAAATTGAATTGCTTGCTGAACTGCAGTTTTGAATGTCAGCTGTCTTGTTTCGTATTTTTCTTATGTTCGGAGTCCACCGAAAAATACTTACTACAGGACTTGAGCTTTGTAATATGTGAAAATGGAAACAAAAGTTTCTATAACTAGTATTCCATTTCTGAAAGGACTTTGGATTGATGAGTATTATTATTACACATAAACGTTTACTATATCTCTAAGTTGGAAAAAGCATCTATGATGAAAAATGCTAGAAGGTTGAATACAGTGAAGAAATCGTATTTTTTTTCCTTGCACCAGGAAAACCAATCATGAGCCACCCCTCTCTTTGATTCACGTCTAGATTTTATTTATTGCTTGTTCTGAACCACATGTTTGAGGCGCTTTTGTCAGCTATTAATATATCTGATGTTATTGCTGTATTGACGTTGATATTAATGATTTGCCTTTCAGCAGTATTTTTCTGTGTTGTTTGGTTTGGTTAGTCTGTTTGGGAATTATTCAATAAAGGTGGTTTAAAAAGAAATCAGGCCTTAATCTGAAAGTAGAAGATAATCCAATTACAGTCAATTTGGAAAGTTTGTGTTGTTTTGCTTTGGTTGCAACAATTATTACTTTTACTACTGCTGCTGCTGCTAAGTCGCTTCAGTCGTGTCCGACTCTGTGCGACCCCATAGACGGCAGCCAACTAGATACGTTCAATGCATGAGTGCAAACATATATGCACAAATACGTGTGTTTTCAGTCTCAAAATGAATTTTAATTCTGAGGACTAGAAAAAATAAGGTCGTCTGAAAGCTCCCCTCTGAACAGGGGTGATAGCCAATCTTGAATGTCAATCCATGGGAATTCATTGATTGAAAAAGCTTATTTTTTATAAACTGATTCCAATTACTAGATAGTTGATGAGTATGATGCAAAGGACTGTGTCATAGCAGTGGTCTGACATTGTCATTTATTTTCAAAATCTTTTCAAAGTTTCTTGAGCAAATGTTGTACATGTTTGAGGCAATAATAGACAGTGTAGCCAGCTCCATCATGGAGGTCAAATCCTGTCTCCTCCCTTTCCTTGCTGTGTGATACTGGACAATTTACTTAACTTCTTTTAGCCCCAGTTTCCTTTCTTTGTTGTTTAGTCAGTATGTCATGTCTAACTCTTTTGTGACCCCATGGACTGGGGCCCACTAGGCTTCCCTGTCCATGGGGTTTTCTAGACAGGAATACTGGAGTGGGTTGCCATTTTCTTTTCCGGGGGATTTTCCTGATCTAAGAATCCAACCTGCACCTCCTGCATTGGCAGGCAGATTCTTTACCACTGAGCCACCAAGGAAGCTCCTTCCTCTTTTTAAGTGGGGTTAATAGTAGTACCTGTCTTTTAGGGTTGTTGTAAAAATTAAATGTTCATAAAAATGACTGGAGTCAGTGAAATTATGACATAAACTTTAAAAACCAAGATCTAAATTTTGGAATAAGTTTCTATTTTCAATAACATGAAATATATATGAATATTTTTTAGAAGATAAAGGCACTGTAAGTTGACATTTTGTGCAAAATCCATTATACATAGTCATCGTTGTCTGGTAGAAAGGTGAATTAGGGAAAGTAAATAGAGTGACTGAATTTAAAGCTAAATGCATCAAGAATGAAACATGAAACTTTCCGGTACTTTAATCATTTCCAGATTCAAAATCATGTACTTTCAATGTACCAGTGTTCTTTGAAATTGTAACATGCGGTCTGGAAATAGTTTCACCTATTCAAATGCCTAATCCAATAACCTGGAAATTGCTCTTCAGTCTTTTTAACTACTGAATGGAATAAGAATAAGGGCTTTAGCCAGTCTCAAATGCCACACCATGGGAATTTCATGACTGAAAAACAAGTTTTTTTATAAGTTGACCCCAGTTATTAGATTAGACTGATGACAATGGTAATGCAAAGAATCATTAAGACTAATGATTTCACTTATTTGTAATAACTAAAAAGTCTAGTTGTTTCTAGTAATAACTAGGAAATTTAGAAATTTTCAAGTCTCATAGTTGTGTTGAAACATCATGTCAAACATAAGATGAAATATGAAAAAAACCACTTAACATATTTTTCAATATTATTTTATAAACCAGTGTTGAAATTGTTCACTTCTAATTCAGATGTACAGATTTCTGTGCATACCTAATGCATATAGTCTCTTATTTGGATCCAAGATAAGCAGTTATAGATTAGGCATATTAGTGTATAGCTGCCAAGGAAACATTTGGTTTTTTACCTCAAAGCTAAAATTCACAATAATGACTAATACATGAGTTACCAGTGTATTTTAAAATTTCCAACTTATAGAATCATTAAATACTAGAAGCACTTACCCACGAGCACATTATTATTCAGTTTTCTTAGCCTCGGTTATATCCTTTCTGAAAACGACCCTTAAGCCCACTTGTCCACCTGTCTCTGCTGCAGTCTTCCACTCGGCCCTAACCCATCTGTCTGGATGACTCATGACCGCCCATGGCAAAGCTAGAACTTGCTGTCTTTTCCCATCCATTCCCTTTCTGACTTTCAGTTTTTATGTTGTTGAATCCACCGCCGTCTCCTGGCCAGGATAACCCAGGTCCTCTGAAAGATCTCTGGCTTTGATTCCACCAATGGGTCTCACGAGTACAATCCTTCTGTGGCTGTTACTTGCTCATTTACTCCTCGAAGCGTTCTGTCTTCTGCTTTTTCACTTTTCCTTTATTCCTCATATTTGATTACTTGCTCCCTGGCTCTCTGCCAGTTTGCTCCCACCTACTTCTCTTCCTTGTTGCCCATTCCTATCACTGCAACCAAGCCCTTCCCCGTCCCCATTCCCCAGTCCCACGCCCTCCCCCAGGACTACCTCTGTGTTATTCTTTAGGCACCAAATAGATGATGACTGTGCCTCTGTCAGGCAGCCCTCTTAAACACTCACCTGAATGGGGGGCATTCAGGGACCCATAGAAATTTGGGTTCTTTACTTCCTGCACATCCTTAGATGTCTGTAAAGGTAGGTACTGTTTGGAATAGTCATATGTTAATGTAAGTGTTTTGTGACCCACAATCACAGATTTATATTCCAAAAACACAATAAAAAAAAACCAATCAGGAAACCTAGGAAATGTATGAAGAGGAAAATAAAGTTGCCTACAGTCTCATCTCTTAGTGATGACCTCTGTTCATAATTAAGTGATGAATATTCATTTAATAGTTCTTACGAGGCTGATAGGAGTCTTTGTAAAGCTGCATTTGGGGTAGGTGGTGAATTACACAAATAGTAGAAATAGTAAAATCAAAGCTTTATTAAAAAAAAAGAAATAGTACTGGCTCAGAGCATTTCAGGAGTCAGAGGCAATGTATTTGCAAGCATCTTTCTTAGCATTTTTTGGTTTGATATTTAAATTAGAATTTCCTTTTGAGGAGAGCAGGAGGTCATAATTAGAGTGAAATTATATAAAATCTCTGCTTAGCTTCTTGAATGGAAGAACACAGGAGTGTTCTGCATATAGAATTTATGTGGTTTCTTTTCTATGTAGGTTTCACAAAGAATTTTTATCACATATAATTTAAATGTAACCTGAAATAACTGCCCTTTAAAAACAGCCCTTCACTAAATTGTGTTGAATTGTATAATCTGTGTATTTTTATAATGTACATTTAAAAATGTACATTATAAATGTGCATCATGTTTTTAAATACAAAGTAGGCTATATTAATGCTATTCATCTACCTTTATTGCTTTAGGAAAAACAAATTTGACTTGCTTTTTATTATGTTGTTTTATTACTATATGTAATTATACAATATGTACCCTATTCTTATGTAAATAAATTGATAAAGATCAGATTATGAAGGACAGAAGGCAGAAATGTCTCATTCTTTGAATTCAGTATGGCTTTGTTTTTAAACTTATTTTCCA
This sequence comes from Bos indicus, assembly GCF_029378745.1. Lineage (NCBI taxonomy): Eukaryota > Metazoa > Chordata > Mammalia > Artiodactyla > Bovidae > Bos > Bos indicus. The sequence goes on from NC_091766.1 coordinate 80,912,451, forward strand.
GCTTATATATAAATAATCAAATCTAAAGTGTTCTACAAAAATAGTAAGAATTGGTGTGACTCTTAAAGCATAGCAATGTATTGTTTCTTCTGCTCAAAGTGCAGGGGATTTGCTTGTTCCGATGGTACAACAAATAATTCCTTGGTATCTTGGGAAACAGGCCCTAGTGTTTTTGCATCAGGAACTGCTCTCACTTGACAGAATTTTAATTACTGTGTGTTCTTCACTTTTGTGATCACCAGGTTCTCTTATTCAAGTACCTTCCGTTGAGAGAGGGAAACTTAGTAAAGTTCGCCTGGGTTCACTGTCTTTGAAAAAGGAAGGAGAAAGACAGTGCTTCTTGTTTACAAAACACTTTTTAATTTGTACAAGAAGTTCAGGAGGAAAGCTGCATCTGCTCAAGGTACTGGTTTTACATGACTATTCCATTTATGTTCCATGCACTCAAGAGGCATTGAGGTTAATTTAATTATGACTTTCCCATGCCTACTATCATAAAATAGATTATTACCGTATCATGATGAGGTAATATACAGTTGCCAACCTTGACATTTACTTTGTTGTCAGTTAAATCCAAAGTAATAGAAATTTAAGTGCAATTGCCATAAAATAAGGCAATTAAAATCATAACCTGGACAAAATTACTAGTTGTTGACTGAGCTCAAAAATCTTGTCAAATGACTGCAGTGTACTGATTGTGTTCTGCTGCTGCTAAGTCGTGTCAGTCCTGTCCGACTCTGTGCGACCCCATAGACGGCAGCCCACCAGGCTCCCCCGTCCCTGGGATTCTCTAGGCAAGAACACTGGAGTGGGTTGCCATTTCCTTCTCCAATGCACGAAAGTGAAAAGTGAAAGTGAAGTCGCTCAGTCATGTCCGACTCCTAGCGACCCCATGGACTGCAGCCTACCAGGCTCCTCTGTCCATGGGATTTTCCAAGCAAGAGTACTGGAGTGGGGTGCCATTGCCTTCTCCTACTGATTGTGTAATATTCGCTAAATGCTATTTTATCTTACTTAGTACCAAGAGTGAGAAAACTATGGCCCACAGCTTTCTGCCTCTTTTTAATAATAAAGTTTTATTGGAACACAGCCACAACTCATTTCCTTCCTTATTGTACCTGACTGTTTCATGCTTTTTAAAATGGCAAATTTAAGCAGTGGCAATAGAGATCTAATGGCTTGCAAAGCCTAAAGAATTTACTAGCTGGCCCTTTACAGAAAAAGTTTGCCTATCTGTACCTTCTGTTATTAATGCCTGAAAATATTATCCAGCATCACAACAGCAGAGTTCTACTGCTTAAGTCACTTACTGGTTGTAGAGTTTTACCCTTTGCTGCTCTGCATTCACTCAGTGGGGCCTCTGGGGTGCCATATAATCTCCCATAGATCGACTCTTTAAATTTTACAGACATTGCGAGTGAGAGTCAGATGGTGGGGAAGAATCATGAAGCTCAATGAATTCAATTACTTTTACACATTTAAATTTAACTTTGGGCTCTATGAAAAATTAGTTTCAAGACTGAATTGCTGTTTATTCTGTGGCAGTTCGAATATAAGGTTTACAAATCACAGCTTCCCAACCTATGCAAGTCTCTCAGCCACTTAATGAAAAATTGGTCTGTTTCCAGACAGGTGGAGTTCTGTCTCTAATAGAATGTACCTTGGTTGAGGAGCCCGATGCGAGCGATGATGACTGTAAGTCACATTCTATCACTTAGAATTATATTAGCATTAAATAGCCCTATGGTTTTTATTCGTTGATAGCTAAGAAGAGCTGCTTCAGGAGACAGGGAAGATGTTAAGAATAAATTCCCTGAATTCATTTATATGTGAAAAATTCTGTTGAACCATTTAACCTGTGACCCCAGTTAAGCCATCTTTGGAAATTTACATTTTACTGAATTTGTCTCGTGATAGTGGCTTTGCAGCAACAGAGAAGAAAGTAATTGAACTAGAATGTTGGAATTCTGTAATTTATGGAAAATTTTTAAAAAGCCATGAATTGACAAGGAGAGCAGGACCCTAGTCTTGAGTAACCCACCGATCTCAGCTTTTTCCTCTGCTTATGAGCTTAACAAAGCCGTCCCCATGCTTGAGAAGTACTGTATCACTAAAAGGAGATTCTGGACTTAAATCACATTGGTTGTATTACTAGGACCTTGAGAAAGCAGTTACCTATCACTCCTATGTTTGTATTCACATCTAATTGTTTGGTTTACGTGTGTTGAAGCCAAAGGTTCTGGCCAAGTGTTTGGACACTTGGATTTCAAAATAGTGGTGGAGCCTGCAGATGCTGCCCCTTTCACTGTGGTCTTGTTAGCACCTTCCCGCCAGGAGAAAGCTGCCTGGACAAGCGACATCAGTCAGGTGAGCAAGTGACTTTGGCCCCAGGTTGGTTTTTGTTTGTGTTTTAAATTTCCCAGCATAAACTTTTGGGACGCAGTTTTAGAGTCAATTTATTTTTATTAGAAAATTACATCTGGTTGCTGTGGTCATTGTCTTCATGTATTGAATCATTTGTTGTTGTTTGTTTACAGTTTACCTAAATGTTGTCATTGTACTTTGTATCCTGGGCATTCTCGTATAAGCCAGTATGCACTTGCGTGGGACAGTGGTTTTGTGTGTTTGTTTGGAGAGTGTTAAAATTGCCCCGTGAGTAGTAAATTCTCCAGTGACCTCATTAGATTTTTTTTTTTGCTTATTTGTTGCTGAGATAGGAAAATGGTGAGAGATGTAAAAGTAGCTAATAAGGACTGTGGAATCAAATAAAAAAAGAGACAATGCCTGTAGTATGAGGCCTGAAAATGAGTTCCTTTATTTTATATAGAAAAAGTTAGGGAACAGATTTGCTTACCTTTCTTTGATCAGCACTGTCTGGTTAGGGAATTGCTACATTTGTTCAGGATTTGAAAAAAATGTCAAAACTGTGATGATTGGACTTGGGCATTCTTCAAGCCAAGCTCCACATTAATTTTGGCTCCATTAACCAATCTAGGTGAAAAGGGAAGCTGTGAAGGAAAATATTAAAGCTTAATCATCTTCAGAGTTGTTGACTGAAGGATGATTGGGGCAAACAGAAAAGGCATATGTTATAGATCCCATTGTCTTCCTTTTCTGAAGAGCTCTTAGTAATTTATATATGCTTTAGATATAAATATGAACTATAAATATATCATAGTTTTTCAGATACTTAATTTTTTCTTTTTTTTAAAAAGCAATTTTTTAATATTTTTTTAAATTTTTGGCCTTGTTGTGAGCCATGCAGGATCTTAAGTCCCTGACCAAGGACTGAACCTGTGCCCTCTACATTGGGAGGGCAGTCTTAACCACTAGACCCCAGAAAAACCCCTTAATTTTTTTCTAAGAGACTGAAAAGCAAAAATAGAAAAAAAATGAATGTGCAAGTTAATTATTTTTATATGTCAGAGAAGTTTTACCAGACTTAATTTCATTTGTCCTTTACAATAATATTCTGAAGGTAAACAGAAACAGTAGTCCCATTTCACAGGTACGAAAACTGAGGTCCAGAAGGTTAATAAGCATTTGTCTGAAGTTACACAACTGTGCTGGGTCATGACTGAAACCTAATCCAGGTCTTTTATTACCACTCTAAATGTCCTCTACTGGAATTCCAGATTTTTACTGCTTTTCTTCCAGGACTGTTGATGATGAATACATAGCTGAAGTCAAGGTGCTTCTTTTCTGGTTAACAAAGAAACAAAAATATGGGATCATGTATATTTGCATAATTACACACTTATGGTGATTTACTAATACTTTCATTAGCTCTAAGCTGTATGAATTAATACTGTAATTAAGTCTGTGGAATGCATCTTTTACCTTAAGAAACTCTGAATCAGTCATTGATTCTGTGAATGTTAACTGAGCAATCACCCTGTGCTCCCAGGCATTGTGTAGGTACTAGGGGTTTGGCAACGATCCCTGCTCTCAAGGAGACAGACAGATTAGTAGAGAAGAAAGGGAAGTAGATAACTTAATGCAACAAAATCGTGTATGTGTTGTGAAGCCAAGATAAGTAGGAAGAATGGGGAGAATTAGAGTTGTAGACAAAGATGTTTTTCCAGCTTCTTATCGTTTCTGCCTTTTGATATAACTGGGGTACCTAAGATTCAGAGCTGATAAAAACTTTAAGCCATCTTACTTAGGGGGCCAGGTGAGGCATCGCTAAGAGAGAAAAGACCCTTGAGGTGTATGAATGATTCTATGCCCAGTCCTTTAAGGAAAGGATCTAATACTTTGCCTCCCAGAAGCAGTGATTCTCTCTACTTAGACTACATTTTAGCAGGAAATGGCAACCCACTCTAGTATTCTTACCTGAAAAATTCCATGGTCAGAGTAACGTGGCAGACTATAGTTCATGGGGTAGCTAAGAGTTGGACGCGACTGAGTACGCATGTAGACTACATCTTGAGTTAGGTGTACAATTTCTTCCTATTTCTCCAAGTTTGTATGGCTAATATACTGGTGTACTAGATTATATGTACAAGTGAATCGGAGAAAGAAACAACAGGAAATTGTGTCTTTCTGAGTGACAGTGATATCATGATATGAAATTACTGTGTTCAGTAGAGCCTTAATATTGTGTGGTTTCGATACTTAAAATTTCAGCCATTCAACAAATATATTTATGCAGTGATAACATATACCAGGAACTATCTCAGTGCTTGTGATATATCATGGACAGGAGAGAACAACAAAAATTCCCTGACCTTGTGTAGCTTACAGTCTAGTGTGGGGAAACTGAAAACAATGTAAAGATAATAAATATATAATATTTTATGTTGGAAGGTGATAGGGCAGGTTGAGAAGGATTGGGCGACTGGAGATAGGTGTGGGTCAGTACAATTTTGAAAAGGTGATCATCTCATTTTGAAGACAACATGTAAACAAAGACTGTGGCGAGTTATGGAAAATACCATGTAGATATTTAACAAAGGGAAAGTCATTCCGCACAGAGGGAACAGCCTCTGCAAGCACTCTAGAGTAGGAGGCAGTATATTTTGAGCAATAGCATGAAGGTTAGATGTGGCTGAAGGGGAATGTTGAGAGGGAAAGTAGAAAGGGGGAAGTAATTTCAATGGAGTTGTTAAGTAAGCAGTGGGGTATGGACGCTCAGTGCTTGGAGGGAGGTCCATGTGTGAGACTCTCTGTCATTTAGATGATATTTAAGGCCACAAGACTGTTGAGATCACCTAGAGAGTCAGTACAGATAGAAATGAGGAGAAGCCTGTGGAGTGAGTGAGGAGTCACGGAGAACAGCAAAGGGAAGGAACCAGTAGTGCAATTGGAGGCTAGCCGAGAGGGTGTGGTGTCTTGCAAGTCAAATGAAGGAAATGCATCGAAGAGGAGGGAGTGGCTATGAGCCAACTGCTTCTAAAAGAAGTTATGGTACACATATAAATTGGAATATTACTCAACCATAACAAGGAATGAAATTGGGTCATTTGTAGAGATATGGAGGGACCTAGAGTCAATCAAACAGAGTGAAGTAAGTCAGAAAGAGAAAAACAAACATCATATATTAATGCACATGTGTGGAATCTAGAAAAATGGTACAGATGAACCTAGTTCCAGAGCAGGAATAGAGACGTAAACACAGAGACCAGACAAGTGGACACGGTGAGGGGAGGGTGAGATGCATTGGGAGACTAAGTGTGACATAGGTACACTGTTGTGTGTAAAATAGCTAGCTACTGGGAGCCTGCTGTATAGAATAGGGAACTCAGCTCCATGCTCTGTGATGACCTAGGGCCTGGGATGTGGGGGAGGGATAGAGGCTCAAGAGGGAGGAAACATATGTATGCATGTAGCTGATTCACTTTGTTGGACAGCAGAAACCAGCACAATATTGTAAAGCAATTACACTCGAATTTTAAAAAAAAGTGTTGAGCCAGGTAGTGAGTGTTCTGAGATACTTAGTGATTTTCCTGACGCAGGGTTTGAATGGTGGGTGGTGGGGACAGAGTGCTCCACTATCAGTTGAGCCTAGTTTACTGCCCAGCAGCCTGCATCTCAACTGGGCTTGTTCTCCACTTAAAACATTTTCATTTTATGGGGGAAACTGTGTGCTATACATACATCGATGAAATCTGTCAGTCTCCCAAACATCCCTCTAGGCATATTCATTATTGATAAGATGAGCCTACAGAATGCTTGAAATGTACCTTTTAATATTTTATCATGTATATGTAAAAATATGGATACAAAAAGGAACCAGAAATACTCCCAACACCCAGATCACTAAATAAATGTTTATCAAAGTGTCTTTCACAGATAATTACCTGAAGGTTTTTTTTTTTTTTTAAATGCAGATTCCCGAACCCACCTTCCAGACACCCCCTCAGGTTTAACAGGCCCCACTGATCACTTTTGCACAATTACATTTGAGAAACTCTGTTCTGAAAATCAAATATTTTCATCTCTGAAACCTTCACAACCCTGCCATACCAAAATAATTCAACAGTTTGCCTCTAGCTGCATATATGCATCATTTTTTCCTTTTTCATCTTCCTATATTCCTATGAGTTCTTTGTATCGGTGTCTCCTAATGGTAATATATGTTTATTCTACCATGTTAACTTAGACTTCCCTGATGACTCAGCAGGTAAAGGATCTGCTTACCAATGTGGAAAATGCGGGTTCGGTTCCTGGGTCAGAAAGATCCCCTGCAGAAGGAAATAGCAATCCACTCCAGTATTCTTGGCTAGGAAATCCCATGGATAGAACCTGGTGGGCCGCAGTCCATGGGGTCCCAAAGAGTCCAACGTGACTGTGTAACTAAGCACGCATCGTGTTAACTTACCACTTTTCTAGCTCTTTCTGAATAATTAGGCATACGGGCAATTTCCAAGTTTCAGCACTAATGTATGATGGGGTGGTGCTAGCCATCTTTGCACCGAGAGTTACTCCTCCTTTCAAGGCCCCTTGTTGGTGTATCTTGCCCACAGGTATAGGGCTGGTGAAGGGGGCCTGATCACTTTCATGATTTCATGATTCATGACTCGACAGACTGCCAAAACACCCCAAGAAATATGTAACTCGTCTATTCTAAGTCCTGCCAGTGCTGAATTTTGTCATGTTTGTCACATTTCCTCATTTAATGGAAAAGTGGAATTCCTTCCTAGTGGTTTTAATTACTTCTGCAGTTATCAGTGAGACTGACATTTTCCACCATATCTATTTCTTGTCTGTTTATACCAGATGGACATTTATTTGTTGGGGCTATGCTTGTAGATATCCTTCCCTGTCCTAGGGAAATAAACATTTCTTTCGATCTAAATTATGAATATATTCTCCATGATTTTGTCCTTCTTTTTGTCATTTTTTTGTTTTGCATAATTTTAATTTTTTCTGGCATAATTTGACTCTACCTTGCTAAACCCTTGTACCATGTTATACTAATCACATGTAGCTCTTACTTGAAATAATAAAGTGGTGCCTAAGTATTGACACAATCCCACTTTCACATAGAGAACTCTGTATGAAAATTAAGACTTTTAGCTTTGTCAGGCCTCTCTCTTTGAAGCTGTAATTTTTAGAAGTAACAATTGCTTGAATGATTAATTATACTTTTAGCTCCACCAGAAAGGTCATAATTAACTGTTGGTGCGTCCAACAAAATGTGCAAGTGGTTAATGGTCTTGACCAATAATTCTTCCCTTTTTCATCTATTTATAGGGAAAAATTTGAGGCTGAAGATTTGACCGTTCATTTCAATATAGTGCATTCATTTGTGCATGTCTTACTGTGATACATAATGGAGTATTAAACAGACTTTTCTGTAATTATGGGTATTAACTAAAATGCAGAATTAAAATTCACCTCTGAGCTTCTTGGTTTGGGCAGATGTGTCAAAATATAGACAAATTTGTAGCACACTGACATGCTTCCTCCCTTAAAATAGCTTCTCTGGAATCAATAGGGAATTTTTTACTTTAATATAAAAAGGTGATTTAAGAGAAAAATTGAGTTTACTTTTCTTCCCACTCTTTAGAAGTATTAGGAAGATAGAAAGGTATGGTGATGCAGTAGATTACTAACCTTTGACCAGATACTTCCTTAAGCAGGACCTGCAGAAAAGCCTACTAGAGGGAATTCCCTGGTAGTCCAATGGGTAGGACTCTGCATTTCCACTGCAGAGGGCACAGGTTCCATCCCCAGTCAGGGAACTAAGGTCCCACAAACTGTGTGGTACAGTCAAAAAAAAAGGAAAACAAAGCAAAACAAAAAAGCCCAACCAACCAACCAAACAAAAACACTGCTGCAAAAGGCATTGTTAGCCTTCCTTCAAGGACCAACTGCTTCAAAATTACCTGGGTCTAACAATCCCACTACTGGGCATGTGCCTAATCACTTAGTCATGTCTGACTCTTTATGACCCCATGGACTGTAGCCTGCCAGGCTCCTCCGTCCATGGGATTTTCCTGGCAGGAATACTGGAGTGGGTTACCATGCCCTCCTCCAGGGGATCTTCCTAACCTAGGGATCGAACCCACATCTTCGATCTGTCTGTAAAAAAAAATTGCAGACAGATTTTTTTTTCCATTGAGCCACCATACCCTGAGAGAACCTAATTGAAAGAGATGCATGAATCCCAGTGTTTATTGCAGCACTCTTTACAGTAGCTAGGACAATGTCCATCTACAGAAAAATGGATACAGAAATTGTGATATATATGTATACACACACACACACACACACACACACACAATGGAATATTCAGTTCAGTCACTCAGTCGTGTCTGACCCTTTGCGACTCCATGGACTGCAGCACCCCAGGCCTCCTTGTCCATCATCAACTCCTGGAGTCTACCCAAACTCATGTCCGTTGAGTTGGTGATGCCATCCAATCATCTTATCCTCTGTCATCCCCTTCTTCTCCCACCTTCAATCTTTCCCAGCATCAGGGTATTTTCAAATGAGTCAGCTCTTCGCATCAGGTGGCCAAAGTATTGGAGTTTCAGCTTCAGCATCAGTCCTTCCAATGAACACCCAGGACTGATCTCCTTTAGGATGGACTGGTTGGATCTCCTTGCAGTCCAAGGGACTCTCAAGAGTCTTCTCCAACACCACAGTTCAAAAGCATCAATTCTTCCGTGCTCAGCTTTCTTTATAGTCCAACTCTCACATCCATACATAACTACTGGAAAAACCATAGCCTTGACTAGATGGACCTTTACTCAGCTATTAAAAAAAGAATACATATATGAGTTAGTCCTAATGAGGTGGATGAACCTAGAGCCTATTGTACAGAGTGAAGTAAGTCAGAAAGAGAAAGACAAATATTGTATTTCCAGTTGGGTTAGTGGTAAAGAACCTGCCTGCCAGTGCAGGAGAAATAAGAGATAAGAATTCAGTCCCTGGGTTGGGAAGATCCCCTGGAGGATGGCATGGCAACCCACTCCAGTGTCCTTGCCTGGAGAACTCCATGGACAGAGGAGCCTGGCAGGCTACAGTCCTCAGGGTCACAGAGTCAGACATGACTGAAGTGACTTAGCACCAGCAGCAGCAACGCATGTGTGTGGACTCTAGAAAGATGGTACTGATGAATCTATTTGTAGGGTAGGGGCAGCAGTGGAGACACAGGCAGAGAAGAGACTTGTGCACCGTGTGGGAAGGAGATAGTAGGAAGAATTGAGAGAGTAGCATGGAAGCATACACATTACCATACGTGAAATAGATAGCTAGTAGGAATCTGCTGTGTGACACTGGGAGCTCAGCCCAGTGCTCTATGACAATCTATAGGAGTAGGATGGGGTGGGAGATGGGACAGAGATTCAAGAGGGAGGGGATATATGTATACCTGTGGCTGACTCATGTTGATGTATGGCAGAAACCAGCACAATATTGTAAAGCAATTATCCTCCAATAAAAAAAATTTTTTTTAATTACCTGGGGCTTTTATAAATATGCATATTCCCAGTCCTCTATCCCCTGGTCATAGTCATCAAAACTGAACTAGAATAGCCATGATCTAGGAATCTGCTTTTGTTATCTTACTGATTTTAAAGTTTATAGTAATTCACATAAATTGTGTCCTTAAAGTTATATGACACCCTGGCTATTTTCATGTCTTTCTCTTTTAACTAAGTGAATTGGATTCATTTTCCCAGGGCTCAATCTCTTCTCCCCAACACAAGATATGTGCTTATATGATTATGAATATATACTTTCAATATAAATATTAATATATTCATACACACATTCATAAATAAAAGTTCTATTGCAGTTTAACTTTCTTTCTGGAAGAGAACTCTTTTCTTCAGTGCAGCAGTACTGAAAATACCAAATGGAAGTGAGATAAAAGCAAAATATTCTGGTTGAAGTAGAATTGGTAAACCCAGGGCCCCTAGGAATCCTGTTTGTTCAAAATCATGTTGTCACTGAACCCTGTCTGTGGAGCCTCTAATAGATAAAGAGTCCATTTCAAAACCACTTCTCTGTTATAAATATACCATAATATATTTTATATACACATGTATGTATATGTGTGTATGGGCTTCCCTGGTGGCTCAGTGGTAAAGAATTCGCCTGCTAATGTAGGAGATGCGGGTTCACTCCTTGGATTGGGAAGATCCCTTAGAAAAGGAAATGGCAACCCATTCCAATATTATTGCCTGGGAAATCCTAGGGACAGAGGAGCCTGGCCAGCTACAGTCCATGGGGTCGCAAAACTTAGCTACTAATCAACAGCAACATATGTGTATATGTGTGTATGTATATTTATATGTATATATATTCATCCATCCCACAGATAGATGTGTCAGTTATCAAAGACCTTTTTGTACAATTAAGTGTGATTTTTTTATTACATGGTCTTTTGATCTCTGGTTCAGATTGCATGTATATTTCCTTCTGAGACTTGAGTGTAAGTAAAAAATTATTTTTATTCCTATTGAAAATAATTTAATGCTTGACACAATGAATCAAATAGATTTACAAAATGAGATCTGACACTGGATAATAAGATGTTCAAAAGTGGTCACATAAATCTTCTCTTTTGGATCTAAAACATTTATCTCAAGTTTCAATTCTGGCAGTGTGGAGGACTGCACCAATTTAGATCCCCTCTGGCTATAAAATCAGAAATATTCAAGTAATGTATGGCAAAAACAATACAATATTATAAAGTAAAATAAATTAATTAATTTTTTAAAAAAAGAAATATTTAATACATAAAATCAGTATAATAAAAAATTTAATTCATTGATGATATTTATAAATATAAAAGGAAATCTCTAGTTGCCAGAAATAACAGGGAAATTTAAAGTCAGAGCAAACAGCATGTAAGCTGAAGACACAGAGACAGGAGGATGATTTAAGTCTGGTTATCGGTCCCATGCCGGAGGGGTATTAGCTAAAGGAGGGAGGGTTAGCCTTGGGCCCCTTAAAGGAACTAAGATTTCTGTTTAAAACCTGAGCATTGGAAGGCGGTCCCATGCATGAAATAAGAACTCAAAAAAAAAACAAAAAAACCCATTTGGCCTGGGAAATCATAAAGAAGTCTGTCTTTGTCTTGGGTTCTGAATTTTTTAAAATCTCCTTTGAGAAAAACAAATGCATTTCTGGTCTATGGATTTGAAATTCAGATGCGCAATATTCACATGGTGTGAAAATTCCAAACTGAGAAATTAATGCAGAAACAATTTTTGGACTGTTGCTGGTTCGCAAGAATGCTTGGTAGAAGCAAACACAAAGTCACTGCATTAGCAACACTTCAACAGTTCGGAGCTCATGACAATGTGCTCAAAATAAAAAATTACAAATCTTTTGAGTAACTGATCTATCATGAATGAGAGTCAGAAGACTCAGTAAGGAGTATAATTAGCACTGCTGGAACTTCATCTAATACAGTGATAACTTAGAGAAGACAGGTTTAAAAGAAGATTTAAAGTAAAGTATGAAATGAAAGGAGGGAAGGAAGAAGAAAGGAAAGAAAAGATCGCTATGTAAAAAGGATCCAGATTTAACTTTCAAAGAACCAAATAGAGTATCTAAGCGTAAAATCTATAGCCCTGAGACATCCTAAGGCTGTTGTCTGATAACTATGCTTTTGCTTAGACTGTTAAAGGAAATTGAAGGAACACTGTTTACTTTCCACAATTCTCACCAAACACCAGCTCTGTCCTCCCACTTTCCGTGTTGGTTACCCAGGTAACATCTTCATTCTGCTCAGAAAAACCGAGAGTGAAAAGTCTAAGGAATAGCTAGAAATGTCACTGGGGTGAAGGTGTCACTTAACCCCTCCTTCCTCTCCCTGTCTGTATGCCACATCTGTCCCCATGCCCCAAAATCTCGCTCGTAGTTTCATAAGAATAGGGATAGTGCTAAACCATTTTCCCATTGGAATTAGGAAAATGAATTTAAAGTGGTTTACCTTACTCATCTTTGAAACTCTTTTATATATTCTTTCTCTGCTCCCTGCCCTCATCTCCCAGCATTTAGCCCAGTATCTGTCACATAGATACATACTTAATAAATGCAGACATGAGACCCTCATTTAATAAAATCCCCGCTGCCGCTGCTAAGTCGCTTCAGTCATGTCCGACTCTGTGTGACCCCATAGACGGCAGCCCACCAGGCTCCCCTGTCCCTGGGATTCTCCAGGTAAGAACACTGGAGTGGGTTGCCATTTCCTTCTCCAATGCATGCAAGTGAAAAGTGAAAGTGAAGTCGCTCAGTCGTGTCCCACTCTTAGCGACCCCATGGACTGCAGCCTACCAGGCTTCTCCGTCCATGGGGTTCTCCAGGCAAGAGTACTGGAGTGGGATGCCATTGCCTTCTCTAATGCCATATAATCTATGCATCTTCTTGGTGCCCATGAGAATCCAAAAAGGTAGACTAGTTTTGGTTAAGTTCTGTGTCACTCAAAAAACATTTGGCCATGTTTATTGCTTTTAAATATATTTGCATTTTCCAATTTAAAATGTTCTAATAGTGAAGTCATCTTTGAATTTTACCCTGTTTTTTTTTCTCTTGGTTTTATTCAGTAACTCATCAATTTCTATTATTGCTTTCTTCAAAATATTTATCTCCATCTGTTCCTCTTCATTCCCATGGTCTGCCTCAGCGGAGCTATGAATCATTTCATTTGTGACTCAGAATATCATCCTGATGATCTTGCCATTCAGTGAATTCCCCCAGCTGTAGATCTTCTAACTTGAACAAGACCACTTAGAAACTTGCAGTGACTTACCATCTGCCTGCTGGATATAATCCAGATTCGAGACTGCTGACTGCAGCTGACTTCCTCTTTCTTACCGTCTCCTCCGTTATAGATGCTCACACCAGCCAGACTCATCTCCTTGCTTTCCCCTGTATGCTCATGCATAGAAATGAATGGAGTCACTGGAGTCTCTTTTCACCTGGCCCTGACTGAGAGCTCTCCCTTGAGGTCGTGTGGTCATTTTGAGGCCTACGAGGATACCCCTCCTACTGGCAGCTTGGCTCACTGGTGAAAACACTGGCTCCATACAACTGGGTACTAATTTAGGACAGCGCAGTTTCAGAACTTTGGGAAGAATACCATGTCTAACTTCCTGCTACTCAAAACTGATGGAAGAGGCTGCATTTATTTATGCCTAAAGAAGAGCAGCCATACAGACCCTTTTCTGCAGAGTATGAAATTAGTGCTTGAAATCAGATAAGCAAAGGCAGGACCCATCCTTTGGGACTCACCACAGAGTGGTTAGTTTGAAATTATACTCTTCAACCAATGTTGAGGAAGTTTATAAGACATGATTTGATAAAAAAACAAAACTTTAATTACTTTAAAATGAAGTTGTTGAGGACAATAATGTTCATGACATTATTTAATGTTTTATTTATAAGACCCATGAGATACTTTTCCTTTGGACAGAGAGTAGGATGAATTGAGGTTCTGTTAAGCCATGAATTTTGTAGTTGATCATATGGCTTCCTTTGAGTTGGCTGCCCCATGGCTCAGCTAATTTTGAGGACCATGTAGAGCAAGTGTTTGGAACTTCTCAACATAAAGTATATGTGGTCAGTTGGTTCCAGGCTTCATCTTATTATTTTCCACACTTTATCCAAATCTTCTCTGATTTTCTTACTTACCTTGACTTTGTCTTACTATATGCATTTTTGTAATCCACCTAGGGGAGTAAGATATAGTATAAACTCATGTATAAGCACATATCATCTAATTTATAGTTAGGGCCACCTCATGTGCAGAGTTGACTCATTGGAAAAGACCCTGATGCTGGGAGGGATTGGGGGCAGGAGAAGGGGACGACAGAGGATGAGATGGCTGGATGGCATCACTGACTCAATGGATGTGAGTCTGAGTGTTGGTGAGTCTGAGTCCGGGAGTTGGTGATGGACAGGGAGGCCTGGCGTGCTGCAATTCATGGGGTCGCAGAGTCGGACTCGACTGAGTGACTGAACTGAACTGAACTGAACCACAATTATACATATAAGAAGCTAATTCAAAATTTCAGATGTTTAAAGAAATGAATTGAAGAGGAACTTTAAAATATTCTGCTTTATTCCTGGAAGTAGAGATCCGCTATACCTCGTCATTGAAATAATGGCATAAGACTTGAGGAAACAAAGTTTTAAGGAACATTAAGTATGAAAATGGCTATTATGCTAAGTAGGGGAATCAACAGTCAGGGGATGCTGGTAATCCAAAGTTTTTTATATGCATATTCATTCTTTCATTAGACATTGGGGTCTAGGATAAACCCTGAGTTCAAGAGCTGTGTGAAATCACTTGGCAATCAATTTCCTCACACCATTTAATTATAATCATTAAGTAGTACATGGTATCCTAGTAACTAAAAGTAATTTCTGATTTTAAAAACTGTTTAGATTTTATTTTTCATTTTCTGTTTTGTTTAAAGGGAATATGTATAATTCAAAATACTTCTCTAGCCCAAAGTAATTGCAAAGGGAAATTTTGAATTGATAAGGCATAGATGTAAATAAAGAAGGCAGAGAAAATTAGCAACGTTCTGAGTTTTCTTCTTAGAAAGAAAAGAGAGGAGATGAACAGGGCTTTATGTATGTCAGAAACAGGAGAAAGCATACAGTTCATCCTCACCAAACCAACACATTGCCAATAGAAGCTGCTTGAGAAACTAGTAAAATGTGGGGATTTATTGCCAAACACACACACACACACACACACACACACACACACACACACAAAAGCACACACAGAGCTTACTAGTGAGAGAGAAGATGAATCCCATCCAAGGAAGCCACCATTTCTTCTCTGCCTGCCCCATACCACGCCCTGTGGTAGAGAAGGAATATTGCAGAGGTGGTCACTAGGGGAATAAACTCCTCAAGTAGAGTTGTGACTGCCAGAGGATTGTGCCGATGTGACGCTGTGCTCAGAATCCTTGGGGAACACGTTCCAGGAAAATGCAGCCCTTATATCTATCCTTGGGCATTTGCTAGGTGCGCAGTTTTGGTATTTGGATATGGACTCTGTTCTTCATTGTGTAATGTTTCCCTGTGTGTGTGTGCGTGTGTGTACACGTGTGCATACCCATGCTTGCATGCTTATGTGCCCAGATGAGAAACTGAATTGTTTTTATGACTAAATAATTCTAGGAATACATACTCTGCCTAGGTTTTCATGTGGGTTGTAACTGTCTGTTTTTTAATTTCACAGTGCGTGGACAACATACGGTGTAATGGTTTAATGACTATAGTGTTTGAAGAAAATTCCAAAGTTACTGTGCCACATATGATTAAGTAAGTGTGATAATCCTTTCTCTGACATTTTAATCAGGATCAAATTGGTGGAGAATGTAAAACCCTGAATAAAATATTGCTTCACTGGGATTCAGCTTCATACTGTGAATACATTCAGCAGTAATGTGATAATTCATAATATGCCATTATAAATAATAAAACTATTGTAATGGTTTTTCAGATTCATGGTTTGTTGACTCACAGCATAGAAATACAGTTTTTCATACTATTCAGAATGCCTTCCTCAGTACAAAAAGCCTATCAAAATTTTTAAGTTCAGTATATAAAGTTGTAATAGCAGATGTGTCAGAGGATGGACAAAAGTTTGGCAGATTCTTTTGCAGTCTTCTCAGTGAGTATGAATCATATTAGTTAGATTTGGTTGTAGAGACACACTGAGATTTTGAAGACATTCAACATAAATTAACTGGCTTTCTATGGTACTATCTACCCACAGCCTGTGTATGGATTTGCCCCAGAGGCTATTGCTGGGGGCTTCCATCTTGCTGTCTATGTGTTTTGTTAAGAAAGCAAATCCGATAATTTAGTGTTATCACTAAGGAAACTGTAGTTTTATTTGAAGCGAGAAGTTATATCAATAACTATGTGCCATAACTCTCTACATTAGTACTTTTGTCTCTATATACTTTTTTGTTTCCAAATTCAAAAATTGTTTTGGAAGGATTTTCAAGCTGACCAAATTGTTCCCTACTCTCATTTTCTTGGTTATTTGCAGTCCAAATTCTAAGAATAAAATGTATTTTTAAAAGTAGTCCTGTTATATCTTTCCAAAAAGTTACATGAAGCTAAGAAAATGTTTGTCTTCCATGCCTTTTATGTGGATTTTTTTTTTAGGTCTGAGCTAAGCCAAAAAGCAGCATCAACTTTTCTCTACATTGCAGGTATTGATAGGTACAATTGATAGGTACAATGATAGGTCTTTATTGTAATTAGCATCATCCCAATTGTACAAACTTTAAAACTAAACTAATACAATTATGTAAAGTTTAAAAGTAAAATAAAATTAAAAAAAATAAATTGCTAATCAAGTTTTAAAATATTTTGAAGAGGGTCATTTTTTTCTTTCTTTTTATGGAAGAAAAGCTATTACAAACCTAGACAGTATATTAAAACGCAGAGACATTACTTTGCAGACAAAGGTCTGTCTAGTCAAGGCTGTGGTTTTTCCAGTAGTCATGTATGGATGTGAGAGTTGGACTATAAAGAAAGCTGAGTGCTAAAGAACTGATGCTTTTGAACTATGGTGTTGGAGAAGACTCTTGAGAGTCTCTGGGACTTGCAAGGAGATCAAACCAGTCAATCCTAAAGGAAATCAACATTGAGTATTCATTAGAAAGACTGATGCTGGAGCTCCAATACTTTGGCTACCTGACGTGAAGAGTCGACTCATTGGAAAATACCCTGACGCTGGGGAAGATTGAGAGCAGGAGGAGAAGGGGGCAAGAGCATAAGATGGTAAGATGGCATCACCGACTCAATGGACATGAGTTTGAGCAAGCTCCAGGAGATGGTGAAGGACAGGGAGGCCTGGCTTGCTGTAGTCCATGGTGTCATAAGAGTCGGACACGACTGAGTGACTGAACAACAACAGGGGTCATTTTAAGACTCTCATGCAGAGATTCCTTTAGCCTTATTTTTCCTAGGTTTTTAAGTATAGTTTAAAAAAAAAAAACAAAAAAACAGAACAGGGACTTAGAATCCACTTTCCAATTCAGGGGACTCAGGTTCCATCCCTGGCCAGGGATCTAAGATACCACATGCCATGGGGCAGCTAATTCCACACACCACAACTAGAGAGCACCTGTGTGCTGCAATGAAGATTTTAGGTGCTGCAACCAAGACACAATGAAGCCAACAATAAATAAATAAATAAGTGTATTTTTTTCAAAGGTAAGTAAAAAGAAAAGATCAGTTAAAAATGTGTGATAATAAAATTAAAACCAAGTATGGAATATTAAGTCAAAAGTTTCAAATTATGACTTAATTTTTAAGTTCACATCACCAGGCTAGTTTTCTTATTAGTTTTCTACCAGAGTTCAGTTCATTTCAGTTCAGTTGCTCAGTCATGTCTGACTCTTTGCGACCCCATGGACTGCAGCACGCCAGGCCTCCCTGTCCATCACCAGCTCCCAGAGCTTGCTCAGACTCATGTCCATTAAGTCAGTGATGCCATCCAACCATCTCATCCTCTGTCGTCCCCTTCTTCTCCCACCTTCAATCTTTCCCAGCATCAGGGTATTTTCAAATGAGTGAGCTCTTCACATCAGGTGACCAAAGTATTGGAGTTTCAGCTTCAACATCAGTCCTTCCAATGAACATTCAGAACTGATCTCCTTTAGGATGGACTGGTTTGATCTCCTTGCAGTCCAAGGGACTCTCAAGAGTCTTCTCCAACACCATAGTTCAAAAGCATCAATTCTTCAGTGCTCAGCTTTCTTTATAGTCCAACTCTCACATCCATACATGACTCCTGGAAAAACCATAGCTTTGACTGTATGGACCTTTGACGGCAAAGTAATGTCTCTGCTTTTTGATATGCTGTCTAGGTTGGTCGTAGCTTTTTTTACCAAGGAGCAAGCGTGTTTTAATTTTATGCCTGCAGTCACCATCTGCAGTGAGTTTGGAGCCCAAGAAAATAAAGTCTCTTACTGTTTCCATTGTTTCTACATCTATTTGCCATGAAGCGATGGGACTTATTTTAATACTTCACAAAATAATGTATATTATTTTCATTCATTTTTTTGAAGTACTTTCTTGAAGATTAGACAGCCTTGAAATTCCAGTCTGCTTTAGAATGAGAATATGTAAGTTGGACTTGGTAGCCAACTTATAAGCTCTTGAACCTTAGGGCAGCTGCACACCTACTCTACATACACTTTGTTCACTTAAAAAATTAATACAGATAAAAACTTTAGTTTTCTGCCTGCCTCAGTTATGACTGGCATCTCAATGCATCTTCTGTCCTATGTTCTGGGAGTTTGACTAATTCCCATTTCCAGTTTCATTTGTAACTGCCTCCTATATAGACCAAGACTTCTCTGCATTTGGAGGGACAGAGAGGTCACTGTTATGAGTTGGAACCACTCACTAGAGAATAGAAACCTGTATCTGAGGCTGTAAGGACTTCCTATGGAAGTCACACATATTTGGATGCCCTATTCCCTACGAGGTGTATTCCCAAGGCAGAGTTTCATATATTTTGTATCTTTCTTCCTTCCATTTTCCCCTGGTCATTGAGCCTGATTCTCTTCAATCAGAGAAAAAGATGATTTTGCAATCTCTGTTCCTTCTGATAGTCTCCTCCGTGGTCCTGTTCTTCTCTAAATTCTATATTCTTGCCTCCCTGCACGTCTCTCTGGCTACATGCAATAAAAAAATAAAAAATAAAAAAAGATGTTTTGCAGAGTTAAAAGAAAAAAAATTATCCTATCTTAATGGCATTACTTTGCAGGGACTCACTTTTAAAACCTACTAATTACAACAGGTGATTTGGGTTTGATGTTTCAAGATTGTTTTTTAAAATGTTTACCAAAAAGGAGTTGTTATTATCATGGGAGGCTTAAGTAACACATTATATCTTCTTGAGGGCCCCTTAGGAAATAAAGTAAAATCTCTTTCAGTGTAATAAAAGAAAATTAAATAATTTCATAATATTTAATTCTTTTTTCTTTAGTTAAAATGAAACTGTAATCATAATTTTGAGAGGCAGTGGTGTAATTAGTTGTAATTTCATGTTGGCTACAATATATTTTTTCCTCCTAGTATTTGATTAAAGTAATTATAGTCAAAAAATGCCAAGTGCAAAACTACCATTATAATGCAAAATCATGATATTTATTAGGTGATTATATTCCTTTAAGTGATGTTTTATACTTTATGTATTTAGGCTGAGGCTTGCTTTCTTTTCATAATAGTTGACCTCAACTTAGAGGTTAAAACAAAAAATTTTCCTAGCTTAATGGCATTACTTAGAAATGCCATTTCTAAGAAAATGGAGATTTTAGATGGGAAAATGGTGGGAGAAAAAGTGATCACCTTGATTAGCGGATCCAACCAGTCCATTCTGAAGGAGATCAGCCCTGGGATTTCTTTGGAAGGAATGATGCTAAAGCTGAAACTCCAGTACTTTGGCCACCTCATGCGAAGAGTTGACTCATTGGAAAAGACTCTGATGCTGGGAGGGGTTGGGGGCAGGAGGAGAAGGGGACGACAGACGATGAGATGCCTGGATGGCATCACTGACTCGATGGACGTGAGTCTGAGTGAACTCTGGGAGTTGGTGCTGGACAGAGAGGCCTGGCGTGCTGCAATTCATGGGGTCGCAAAGAGTCAGACACGACTGAGCAACTGAACTGAACTGAACTGAACTGAGACTGATTGAATTAAAGAAGTTTCTGAGGTCTTTTAACAAGGGAGGAAGATTAAAAACCAGAAAAGTAAAGTTGGTGGATGGTCACATATAAAGGACAAGAAAGAGCCATTGTATTTTCAAGAACCTCACTCGATGCTCTTCTATATTTTCAAGATCAGTGATGTGACTAGAATGAACAGGCTGCCCTTAGTTCCTCGTCAGAAGTAAGCTACTCATTTAAAATGCTCTTTCAGGCCCTCAAATGAAGTCTTCCCCTCTGCACTGAGCTTACTTTAGGGTGGGATGTTTCCAAGAGCAAGCTAAAGAAGCTATTGATTTCTTTTTATCCCAAAGAAAATAAATATATAATTTAAAATCCCTCCCAAGTACTGCAAGAGCTAATTAGGGACACTCACAACAAGCCAGCTGATTCTTAGCAAGCGACTGTCTCACTGAACCTCACTGGCCCATAGTGTATCCTTTAGTCAAGTGATGAAATCCAGCACTTCATTGATCACCTGTTTCTGAGATGCTGCCATGAAGGTAGACACGGGGGTCTCAGAAGGGAACGTGAAGGCTACGGGCAGTCCTCGAAAAGATGTGCATTTCTTTGAGCCTCACTTGGATTCAGCCTCAGCTTCCACGCTTTCCATCTTATGAACTTAGCCCGGCTTCTTGACCTTTCTAACGAAGGTGCACCACGAGCTGAGGGGTCTGAGCACACCCAAGGATCCCAAGGGCTGCTGTGTGAACCTTCCCCTGAGTTTCCTGTCCACCTGGAAAGACTGCTGCAGGCTTCCAGGACAAGGGCCTCCAGGTGACAAGTTGAGGAGCAGCCAGATGGTGGTTTTATAGAATGAGAGAAACCCAGCATTGCAGGTGGGCAGGTGGAGACTGTGGAAGGGGAATCTTTAGAAGAGTTCACTGAGTATATTACATCCATTATTTTTTTAGGAAGACACTTTTTAACACTGCAGAGTATTGAAAACATAAGGAAAACACAGTATTTTACACAATTGATGGTTTAAAGTGTGTTCAGAATAATGGATGGCCTTCAATGCATTAATCAGCCAGAAAGAATGAAATGGATTAAGCATTCAAGGAGTTAGAAAAAAAATGACAAAAATCAACTGTAGGAAAATGTAGGAATAAAATAACTAAGAATGGAAATTAATACCTTAAAATATAGAAAAAAAACAATAGAGCTGATCAAAGAGCTGTTTCCAGAGGAAAAAATACCTAATAATATAATATCTATTGGTTTAGTCAAGAAAAAAATTGGTGGGGGGGGGGGGAGCACAGATGTACAAAATTACAAGTAAGAAAAAGAAATAACCACAGATAATAGCAGTGCTGTCTGCATCTTCCCCTCCTCCCCACCCTTCTGTGGGGAGAATGTCACCCTTACTTTTTAATCATACTTCTGATATTCTGATTTGAGGGTATAAGCCCTGCTCCTCCTAAATAGGACTTTGGCTTTAATTTCCTAATAAAATAGGATTGAACCAGAGAAAGAAGTGAAAGCGGAGTATGCTTCTCTAACATAGGCCACTTTGGCATATTCATTACACTGAGCTACAGACACTTGAAAAACAGCAAATGCAGAGAGGGTTTTTCTGAACTCTTCTTATCTGCCTAAAGACAGATTCTCAAAAAGGAACTCAATTGTCATAAATCTTCCCAGGAGTTTCACCAACCATGGAAAATTGACAGCTGTCACAGGAGATGTCAACATCACACCCAGGCTAACTGTCACAAACCTTCCATCTATTTTGATACCTTCCATCTGTTCTGATACCTTCCATCTATTCTAAGGGTCCATTCATCTTTCCTAAAAATCATTTACTCTTCCCTGAGAGGCCTATACACAACCCCCACCACCCTTTCCCTATTAAGATGGCATTTAAGTCTAAGTTCTAAGCCACCTTTTTGAGTTTCTCATTTTCTCCTGGTTATCTCCCAGGGATACATGAGATATACATGTTAATAAGCTTCTTTATTTTTCTCTTGTTTATCTTTTATCACAGAGACTCAATTAAGATCTCAGGAGTGTAAAGGGAAAATTATTTCTCCTCCCCTGGAGAAGGAATCCACAGAGTGGAATGAATGATTCCTATTTTCACAATTAATTCTGACCTTCCTAAACTATAATGGCATGGTTGATGTTTTTGTGGCCCTGCTTTGTATATGTCCAAGCACATCTTTTATCAAATGCCAGGGGAAGCCTGGACATGAGTGTGCATTTACAGACCCTGAAATACTCAGGGGCTGAAGGTCAGTTATGCTCTGGTTTTGTCCTCACGTTCCTGCCTTATGCGTAGGTCTGACGCCCGGCTTCACAAGGATGACACTGACATTTGCTTCAGTAAAACCCTCAACTCCTGCAAAGTGCCGCAGATCCGGTATGCCAGCGTGGAGCGCCTCTTGGAGAGACTGACCGACTTGCGGTTTCTTAGCATCGATTTCCTCAACACCTTTCTGCACACCTATCGGATTTTCACGACGGCAGCTGTGGTGCTGGGGAAGCTTTCTGACATATATAAGAGGCCTTTCACCTCCATCCCCGTCAGGTAGGCCTGGGATTAGCCTGAGATGAAAGTATGCCCCACCTGGTCCCTGGGTCTCTGTGCTGAGGGACAGCCCACTCTGCAGGGTCCTGGCTGGCCTTTGAGCTTACCAGACCCCCCAGTCCCCAGTAGAAGACGGTGAGGGGAGGTCACAATTCCCAAGGGAAGCAGTTTAAGTTTCCAAGTAGCCTTTGCCAAGATAAAGCTATTGTTTGGAGCTTTTCTTTCTACCTTTCTTTTCTTTTTCTTTTTTTAAAAGCAACTGTGCTTTTCACATTTTAATATGCAGAAGCATCACCAGGGGACCTTGTTAAATTGCAGGCTCTGATTCAGTAAATCTGGAGTGGAGCCCAATGCCAGTGTTCCTTGTCTTTGGACACAGTTTAGTAGCAAGGGGTTAGACAAAGCCTAAAAAGTGTGTTCTTTTGGCAAGTGTATGGTATACACCCAACATTTAAATAAAGGAATCCAGCCACAGAAGTTCTATGATAGCATGGCCTTTTAATGTAGGGAGCATGTCTTGAACGACATCAGGAGACTAATTTTTCACTCGGCCACAATCTTTTAATAGCTTTTGCTCTTGCTTTTAGGTCATTGGAACTCTTTTTTGCTACCAGCCAGAACAACAGAGGTGAACACTTGGTGGAAGGCAAATCCCCACGCCTGTGTCGCAAATTCTCTTCCCCACCTCCACTGGCTGTGTCCAGGACGTCCTCCCCAGTGAGGGCCAGAAAGCTGTCCTTGACTTCTCCCTTGAATTCAAGGATAGGCGCACTGGATCTGACCACCTCCTCGGCATCCAGCAGCCCCACCACCACCCACAGCCCAGCTGCATCCCCACCGCCTCACACTGGTAAAGTGCCGTTGGATCTGAGCAGAGGCCTTTCTTCTCCAGAACAAAGCCCGGGATCTGTAGAGGAGTCTGTTGATAACCCCCGTGTGGATCTGTGTAACAAGCTAAAACGAAGTATTCAGAGAGGTATTATCCTGCTACCACACTCTGTGTTTGCTGGCCCCACCATTCCTTCTGGAACCCTAGTTCCCTTTCTTTACAACTTTCCTACTTTTGCATAGAAAGTAGAGTGAGTGCAATGGCTAATTAGACAGTCCTGAAAGTTTCTAGCCTTTGTGGAAGGAGGGCAGGGTTAGCTGCCTTCTGTAGTAAAAGGCCAATTGTAGTCAATTGTCTCTGGAAGGATGGTATCATCTATATGATTATCACTGGAAGGTTCTTAGTGGAATTTGATTAAGGCTGGTTGGCTAAAGAGCATAACCCAATATTTGGCTTAGAGGCAAGTTGCAGGCACCGTTATCCATGACCTCGAGCCCCAGAGCCTTCTCCTCCTCCAGTGTCCATCTTAAGCACCTGTACTGCTTCTGGCCTTTCCTTGCTTAGGATGACAACCTAACCTGGAAGCATTAAGATGACTTCTTCAGTTTAGTTTCCAAGACAACACTCCATATTACGACAGAGATATAGGGAAAAAATAAAGTCTGAGACAGTGTTCACTGTCCATGACACAACCAAAGCGGTTTTTAGAAATGTGAATTAGATCATCTGGTTTCCTGATTATATTCTCTGAAGACTTCCCATCATACTTAGAATAAAGTACAATCTTCTTCCCAAGGCCTTCAGATCCTATGAGATTTGGATGCTGTGTCTCTAATCCCTGCTTCTGCCATTCTTCTTCATCTTCTTGGCTACAGTCACACTGATTTCCTATTTGTGTCTCAAAAACTCCTGGGTTCTTACTGCCTCATGACCTTTGCACTTGCTTATGCCCCTGCCTGGGCAGTCTTTTCTGCCTGGGCAGTCTTTTCCTACAGAAGCTCATGAGATCAGCAATCTTGTCTGTCTTGTTCACTTCTGTACTGTCAGGGCGTTGGCCAGTACCTCACAGATTGTAAATTTTTGTTAAATGAATAAATCAAGCAAAACACTCAGGGGACTAATTAGGGATTGCTGTGACACATCTCCATACCCTTCTCAGCTTGGTACAGCGTAAGGGTTGGAGGAAATGAGCCTAGCCTTGTTCTTTTACAATCCAGTGTTTCTGTGATGAACAGAATTTAACAGCCAAATTAGCAAACAGCTTCTTTGTAAACTACACAGTGACTGATTTGTTTGCTGATAATATAATAAAAAATTGGGCAATAAGTCAGGCAAATTGTCCAAATTTTAAGGAGGATTACTGAGACGGAAGCATAGATTCCTGCTTTCTACCTGCTTGAAGCTTCTATGCACTTTCTAGCTCAGATCATTTAAATCAGCTTTCTGAGTGAAGTGCTTTGTGGAATTTTAACTGGAGTGGTTGTCAAGATCAAAAGTAGCACCCTTTTAACCAAGAAATTCTTTAAGTTGACACATTAGCAACTAAGGAGGATGAAAGGGGAAAGATAATTTAAAAAGTCATTAGAACAACAAGCTGCAGCAGAATCATGATGGATTTCTCTTGGGAATAGTGAGGCAGTGCACAGGCTGACAAGTGCATCCGGGGTTTGATCCAGACCAGTGCTTGGGAGTCTCTGTGGAGGGAGTGACTTTGGGAGGCTTAGTTCAAATCTCCTCTCTGTGTCAGAGCGGCCTGGGAATTACTGGAACTTCCCAGAATATAGAAAGTTCTTTCTCCTCCATTATTGGATTGTATTAAATGAGAGAGGAGGAATCTGGAGGTTAGTCTGGATTCTCATGTCATTTTGAGTTAGCAGAGCTTTAGGAATAGCATTTCAGTGTTAGACATTGGTGGCCCCAAGACTTTGTTTGGAGACTGGGATTGGAACAGGGTAAGGTTGTTCAGGAGTCATTGTGACCTCCTCCTCTGCACGTTGCCGTGCTACAGGATCCACAGTGGTAAATAAGATGGTGCCCTGGCCCCTTATATGTAGTTCTCTGGAGAAGGTGAGCAAACACGGGTGGTTCAAGATGTATAGATGGAGGGCTCAGGAAGGTGAAAAGCAGGGGAGATCATGTTTGGTTGAGCAGAATCTGCAGGGGTCATTGACATCAGCCAAGAAGAATGGACAAGTGGGCTGCTCGGAGGAAATAGGCAAACTCATGGCCAAAGAGCACCTATGAGCAAAAGGCTGCTGGTAACCCCCAGGGGTGAAAGCCATTTCTGAGAGCAGGAGTGGTCACAGCTTGTGAAGTGACAGCTTTTGTCCAGTTTGGACACCATGTGAAGCTCTGCAGAGTAGACCATGTTACTAGTCTTCCTGCTTTCTAGTATCTAGCAACTATTTAAAACTCTCCTAAAAAGTTCTCCTTTCTCTCCTCCTTCTTCTTTTTGGCCATGTTAGCCATTAAGTGTACAAATCAGTAGTGTTAAGTACCAATATATTCACATTATTGTACAGTACACAGAACTTTTTCATCTTAAAAAACTGAAACTATATACCCATTGAACAACTCCCCATTTCTCCCTCCCCCAGCCCTTGGCAGCCACCATCTTATTTTTGTTTCTGTGAGTTTGATTACTTCTTGTATTGTATATAAGTAAAACCACACAGTATTTGCCTTTTTGTGACTGGCTTTTTCATGTAGCATAATGTCCTCAAGGTTCATCTTTGTTGTAACACATGCCAGGGTTTTCTCCTTTTTTAAAGCTGACTAGTATTCCTTTGTATGTGTATTCCATATTTTCTTTATCCATCCCTCTCTTGATGGACTTTTGGGTTGTTTCCCTCTCTTGGCTCTTGTGAGTAATACTGCAGTGTACACGTGTATGCAGATTCTCTTCAAGACCCTGCTTTCAGTTCTTTTGCATATATACCCAGAAGCGAGATTGCTAGATCATATGGTAATTCTGTTTCTAATTTTTTGAGGAAATTTTTGTTTTTGATAGTGCCGACACCACTTACCATTCCCATCAACAGAGTACAGGGTTCCAGTTTCTCTGCATCCTTGCCAACACTTAGTATTTTCTGTTCTTTTGAGAGTGGCCTTCTAATGGGAGCATGGTAAGAATCTTTCTCCTTTTTTGTGATTTTCTAGAGATTGCATTTTAACTTGGCTAGGGCCTGATAGTATAGATAGTAACTTCTTTCTTTAATAGAGGAGCAAAAGAAAAATCTGTTCCTTTCTGCATTATATACTAAGTATGTGTTACAGTTCTAAAGGCCCTCAGTCAAGTTGTCCCTTACCCATAATAATTAATTTTTAGACTTTTACTTGCACATAAATTGTTCTACAGTGGTCACCAAGTTCCCTAGTTCTGGTCTTCCAGGCCCAAGCCCAGAGTGCATGTGATGGTCCCATGCCGCATCATAACATCTGTTTGGCCTACTGTCTCATGTAGAGGTGTAATCACTGGCAGGAATCAGTGGCTTTTCCCCAAGAGTAATGAGGTGGAAAAAGTTTAGAACTGGGGAGCCAAGATAAATGAGAAAGGACCAAATCAAGCTCTCAGGGCAAGACGCTAACAGACTGCCAGAGGTGGGAATGTTGTGGGCACAGCTAGTGGCACCTGGAGACCTTATTATGTGGCAGCTCAGGTTATTGCTGACCAGGGCCCAGCAGATGGTGAGGGCCCATGGATAAAGGTGAGGCAGAAATATTAGGATCTTTCTCACATTAGAGAAAAACCAAAGTATGGGCTTACTACTTCTGTATCTCCACTGGATTTCCCCCAAACAAATGATATGCAGTTAGAGTTTCAGGGGTCAGTTTATTCACATGGCTTGTGGGGTAGAGATAGGATTTTGTGGTTCTCCAGTCAAGGTTAAATGCAGAGCCATCTCACTGTGGAGGTGGGGTTGTTCAGGATTGTGTCCATGCATGGCCATGGCACTTGTTAGCCTGTGAAAACCTACCTCAGCTCCAGAGATGTCCAGTCCTCTCCCCAGAGTCCAGCGTGTCATAGTCACGACTACCCACTGACACATCCCCCCTTTTCTCTCATTTTTACTATAATTACCACCCCCCTAACAGTCCTTCCCTTGCGTGTGTGCTAAGTCACTTCAGTTGTGTCCGACTCTTTGTGACCCTATGTATTATAGCCCACCAGGCTCCTCTGTCCATGGGATTCTCCAGGCAAGAAAACTGGAGTGGGCTGCTGTGCCCCCTCCAGGGATCTTCCCCACCCAGTGATTGAACCTGTGTCTCTTACATCTCCTTCATTGGCAGGCAGGTTCTTTACCACTAGTGCCACCTGGGAAGGCCCATCATTCCCTTAAATACTTTGTTTCTGGCCACTTCTTTGCATCTTGATTTCTTTTCCCTTTCGGGTAGCTGTCTTCTGATGATTTTTAATGTATTTACTTCCCATATTGTTCTTCAAAGTGTTAAAGATGTAACTAAGAGAGGCACATGGTACGCTGGACTAAAAATCAAATAGATAAAGAAATAGGCAATGAAGAAAAATTGTTGAACAAACAAATGCTGTGTGGTTCTCTCCAGTTCCTGGAGTCATTCTGATTTTGGTTTTGAGTGTAATCAATTATATGATTCATACAGACAACTAAGAATAGACTGGTCTGCAGGCACATATTTTCTTGCTCCTGAGACTTGAGAATAATTTATCCTGTGGATCCTCATAAAGGAAACACTGTGAATAGAAAGCTTAGACATAATACTGAGGTCTAGGGAGCTCTTGGGCATTTTTTTGAAGGGTGAAACGAAGGAATTATAGATTTAGTTTTTCCTTTTATTTTGCATTGGTATATAGGCAGTACTGATCATGAATAGTTCCAGAAAAGTCATAGATGAAACACTTTATTTCAGCATCAGCCTGACAAGATCAGTTTGTGTGTGTGTGTGTGTGTGTGTGTGTACGTGTGTGTGCGCGTGTGCACAATGTCTGTAGAAGCCAAGAGTGCTGCTGTGTTAACTCTGCTGTCTAATCTTGAAAATTCCAGTTGGCAAAGTAAATGGAGGCAATGATCTCTCTTTAATTTGAAAGATGTTTGTGTGTGCTTTGCATAATGTTGACACCTTAAACAGTCGGCAAACTTGAATAAGAAGTCTGTGCCTGGAGTTTATACATTTTCTGCTCTTCACCTCAGGATGCAACTTTCCAAACCTCATTGCACAAGATCAGCTTCACTGTTGGGTCTGTAGTGGGGCCATGGGTCCTCTCACTGCCGTCCGGCTAGACAGTTGCAGGGTGCTGTCTTTGAAAAATGCTAGTAACCTTTGTCCGATTTTATTGTCATTGCAGTTATAATGCCAGCCTTGCCATCTTTCCTGGCAAGAGAACTTCAAATGACATGAAGGGAAAAAAGAGAAACAGGAGCTATCCCTCATCTCAGTGAGGCTCTGAACTTGTAAGGGAAGAGTAATGCAGTTGGTTTCACCTCTACTAATCCCCAGATGTGTTCCAGGCTCACTCAACATCCATTCAGTTCAGTTCAGTCACTCAGTCGTGTCTGACTGTTTGCGACCCCATGAATCACAGCATGGCAGGCCTCCCTGTCCATCACCAACTCCGAGAGTTCACTCAGATTCATGTCGAGTCAGTGATGCCATCCAGCCATCTCATTCTCTGTCGTCCCCTTCTCCTCTTGCCCTGATCCCCCCCAGCATCAGGGTGTTTTCCAGTGAGTCAGCTCTTCACATGAGGTGGCCAAAGTACTGGAGTTTCAGCTTTAGCATCATTCCTTCCAAAGAACACCCAGGGCTGATCTCCTTTAGAATGGACTGGTTTAGTGGTCTTCTTTCTTCCTTCTAGAAAGGCCCCACCTTCTGCTATATTGAATTCTTCTAAAAAGCACAAATTTCAGCCCAACACACATTCAGATTCCACCCAGTGGTGGGATATCAACAAAACATAACCTGCAGCGGAGAAGAGAGGAGAACCACGGGGGCCTGTGCATGGTGTTCGGGTCTCTTCGTCCATCCGCGTTCTCTTGGGCCCTGGCTGTCCACACAGTCTAAGCACTGCCTCTCGACCCACATCACTAGTGTCTGTTTCTTTGTTCCTAGTTTGAAAATTGCCTGCCTGTGGGTTGAAAGTGCTCCCAATTTTAGCATTTGTTTTGAGCCCACATCTGCCCACTCGTTCTGTAGGCAAAGCTGTTTGCAGGGATTGATTGAACGTGAACCTGCCAGAAGGAAACGCTTCTTTCCCCCGCACTGTGCTGGTGTGATTTTTCCTCTCTGTAGGTGCCCGTTTGCTTGCAGTGTTACGCTGTGCTTTTCTGTCCTTTCAGTGGACTTCCCGAGCCCTGTCCAGCTCTCGCACTGGGAAGTTTTTTGGTTCAGTGTAATTGCTGACTAAATGATTTGCTCATTTGCCTCAGAGGAATGAATGCTTGAATCAGACCGAGGACACACGTTTGATATTCTGCTTGCTCTTGCAGAGCAGATGCCTTCTATTACTGAATTTTGAGGGACTTATTTAGAAAATAATAAAACTAACAGCTAAGCACTGATTTTTTTTTGTCTCCATCCTGCATCATTGCCAGCTTGACTGTAATTATGTCATTCAAGGAAAGATTCTAACCATTTCCCTTCCCTGGCCCCTTTGTGTTTCAGAAGAGCTGAATTTGGGCCATATTTCTAAAGGAGTGAATCACATACAAGTGTAAAAATGGCTTTATGTGAAGTCATTAGGAATTTTGTCGAGTTTGTTGAGTGAAATCTTGAATGGAATGGTAAAAGGAGTTGAGAATAATTCTGCTGATAGAGATAATGGAAAATTAGTGGAGGTGGTGCAGTTTTTACCAGTTGATGCAAAGCCCAAGGAAAAAGAAATCAAAGAGTTGTTAGAAGTTTATGAAATTTTTGTAGTGCTTTTCCTTAAAATAACACACATGCAGTTGTAGTTTTACCTGGTTAACAAGTTAGTGCAAGGGATGTGGTAATAGCTTGAATGTGACCCTGAAATGATGTTTCTTTTACTCATGGGATGTTACCTGCAGTGAAGAGACTCAAATTATCTTAAAACCTCTCAACTTTCATTATAAAAATTTCCACTGGCCTGCTGCTTATCTGTAGCTCTAGGGCATTAGAACTTTCTGGAAGGATGGAAAAATGTTCTGTACTGTAGCCACTAACCACATGTTGTGTATCGTCAGCATTCTGCCAGGAGGAGTGGCTTGATATCATGATCAGTTCAGTTCAGTCTCTCAGTTTTGTCCGACTCTTTGCGACCCCATGGATTGCAGCACGCCAGGCTTCCCTGTCCATCAATAACTCCTGGAGCTACTCAAACTCATGTCCATCACTTAGGTGATGCCATCCAACTATCTCATTCTCTGTCGTCCCCTTCTCCTCCCATCTTCGATCTTTCCCAGCATCAGGGTCTTTTCCAATGAGTCGGTTCTTCGATATCATGATAAAGTCCTTTAAAAATACAGACTAGTATGAAATGCTTATTATCCATAAGGAACTTTTGTGTTCCCATGCATGATACTAACAAGAAGCTCTTGAATTCATAACCTGGTTGTTAAAATGTGTGATGTTTTAAAGCAGCAGTCCTCGAGTCTGTGCCGGTGGACCGAGCAGGTGTGGACAGCTCACCCGTAGCCGATGCCGCAGAACTGTCACCTTGCAGGTCACCCTCAACTCCTCGGCACCTCCGCTACCGCCAGCCTGGAGGTGAGCACTCAGGAAGGGACTCAGAAACATGCAAGTGAGAGATGATTCTAGCTCCTGAATCTTTTGTTTACCTTACCATTTCAGTTCCCAAATATTTTTCAGTCTCAATTATGAAAATTAATTGGAAGCAAATGTTACCATGGGAGCAAGTAGTGGAACATAAATGATTAGAGAAAATGTCACTAATATAACCAGTATTTACTTGACCACCATCATTGCGTGGTATTTTGTGTGGAGTAAGCTGAATCGCAGGTTAATCTCTAAGCCTGTTCTTGGTTGCCAGTTGATTGAATGTCAGTGCTGGTTTTGCCAAAGTGTTCCCAGACTCTGATGACATTACAATGAATCCCAGTGTAGTCTCTATTAAATAGGTTCGTCTGGGACACAAAACTGTGGGGTGACCTTATTAAGAACAGTATTTCAACTAAAGTAATGTCCAGTTGCCTGGGACTCCAGTCTTCATTGTTAGTGGCAGAATCTGGTATATTTTCTATTATGAAAATTATAAAATATTATCCCATAATTTGTTTTAAAATATACCATTTCTAATTGAAGGGAAAACTATCAGAGCAAAAGATAGAAAACTTTTATCTCCCCATCGCTTAAGTAAATATAACTACAAATAACAGTTGTTTTTGAAATGTCTCCTTTTTTCTCAAGACAATTGTTTCAAATTGGAAAGGAAAATTATTCACTTGTGAAAGCAGATTCACCCCAAGTAACCTAAGTAAATGTAGATGTTTTCTGACTTTCATACTTCTACTTCAAGTAAGGCAGTTTAGCAAAAGACAGAGTGCTTGGCTGCAAATGGTCATTTCATTTGTAGCCTCAGCAACACAGTGGAAGCTGTCATTGCCATCAGCTCCAAGAGAAGCTAGCCTGAGTGGACCATTGTCAGCAGAATTGCCCTGATGGATATTAGCTCTTGAGGAGTGGGACTGATTTTGGGCTCCTGATCAGTCATGGGTCACCCTGACATTTGGGTACTTCTGGAAAACCAATGTAACAAGTTAGACTTCTCTGCCTTGTTATAAGACTACTATGGGATTGGCCAAATCTCTTTACTGTTCTTAGAGCCTTGATCAGTCCAGACCTTGGCAACTTCTGTGACCATTGCCATGTCAGACAGACTCCCTTGAGTTCATTATTAACCTGGAAGAGTTTGGGGTCAAACTATATGGAAGCAAAATTTTACCAAGGCAAGAGTTATTTAAGTGCTATCCACTTGGTTACTATCATTAGAGCCCTGTTTTATGGTCTATTTTCATATGTTTATATTCATTTAAAATTCTTTAAATTTATATAGGCATTATTTGAAAATCCTCATCCTGTTTGTGGATTAACTAAGTCCTTTGTTTCTTTCCTGATCCAACCAAATCCCAGAGATGCAGGAAGGAAACCACAGTCTGTGATGATATGGAGGGTCCAAATAGTGACAGCAGCCCACGTTTTCTCAGTGTGTAGCTGAAATTTTGCCTGTTCATCTATCTTCTTGCCCACCTTGTTCCACAAATGTTTTCAGGCTATAGCTGAAGGAGAGGGTAGAGCTGTTTTGTGCTTTAGTGCTTAGGCACATTAAGCAGCTCTTTGCTTCCCCTTTTATTTATTTTAAGCATGACTATATGACTTTAGAGGCAAACTAGTAAAACCACAGAATCACAGAAAAGCCACAGAAGAAATGAACTATCTTCACTAAAAGCCTGAACGAGAAAAACAGTGAGGTTGGCATCAACATTATCAAGTGCTGTGTGTAAATATCTGAGAAGTGAGAGGGGGTACAAAAAGGTGCTCAGTGCATCCTTCAATATGAGAGCCCATCCCCCTTTCTGAGGGTGCTTTGAGAAGAAAATTCTATCTGTAACATGTAGAATATTAAAAAATATAGATATTTTTATATTGAGATAAAATTCACATACCATAAGATTCACCCTTTTCAAGTGTGCAGTTCAGTGCTTTTATATATTCACAAGGCTGAGACACCATAACCACTGTCTCAATCCAGATATTTTCATTACCCCTGCTAGAGAAATCCTGTACACATCAGTGGTCACTTCCCATTCTCATCCCCCAATACACCTGGAAACCACTAATTTACTTTTTGCCTCTGTGTATTTACCTATTATGGACATTTTATATAAATGGGATCATATAATACGTGACTTTTTGTGACCAGCTTTCACTTAGTATGATGCTTTCAAGGTACATTCATGTTGTGGTATGTATTACCTCATGCCTTTTGTGGCTAAATCATATTCCCTCACATGGGAATTTTTGATTTGGTTTATCATTTCGTCAGTTGGGGGAGATTTGGCTGTTTTTACTTTTTGGCTATTATGAATAATACTGCTGTGAATGTTTGTGTAGAAGTTTTTGTATAGACATATATTTTCATTTCTCTTGGATCTATAACTAGAATGAACTGGTTGATATAGAATCTTGTTATTTGCCTATTAATAAGGACAACACAAGATATTTGACCCAACCCTTCATTCAGTGCAGGAATGAAAATGAGAATTTTCATTATGTAATATTATGCATCTGCCTCACCATGCCATTCCCATTCTTTTTAAATAACCAGGACAGACAGCTGACAACTCCCACTGCTCTGTTTCACCGGCCTCTGCTTTTGCAATCGCTACGGCTGCAGCAGGACACGGGAGTCCACCCGGTGAGTAGGGGTGAGCTGTCGAGCGCTTGGCAATGAATTGCCCAGACCTCTGGCAATTTATGGTAAATCAGTGGTCCTCGCCTGCCAGCATCTTGATAATACACTGGGCAGCTTCTTAAAATTGCAGATTCCCAGCTTCCTAGTCTGTCAGTGTGTCTTGGTGTAAGACTGTCTTTTAAATAAACACCTACAGGTAAGTCTCATACAGGTAGCCTATGCTTAACACTTTCAAGAACTTCCATATCAGAACAGGATGTGTTATTTCTCTTATGTTGTATTAGCAGAGTTCTTTAACCTTTTAAGCCAAATTGTTGAGAACGTATGTTTCCCTTTTAATTGAGTACGGTGCTAAAAGCGTATGCATGGTGGGAGGGAGGGCTTGTGGAGGGTGGGAGAGGAGAGAGGGTCTATTGGACTCGTAATTCATTTCCAGTAGCTCTGTGGTGCTGAATTGTTGTCAGTTAATTTTCAAGGTAAAGAAGTACCTAAAAGAAAAGCACAGTATTTTAAGTAGATGAAAAATTATATTTATTATCTCTGTCCTCTTTTCTCATGTGCAAGAAGGACATTATGTTAAAATAAATCTGTATGTGGTTTAAACAATCCTCTTGCTGTGAGTTCCTTCACCTAAACTAACTCCATGGGTTCTGGAAGTGATGATATATTTTATTAATTAGCAATTGCTCATTAACAATGGACAAAAAAAGGATATTTCCAAAGCCTGTGAACCTGTATTAAACAGTTGTAACTGGTAGGTGCTGTCTGGGTGAAATCTTTCTAAACTGATGTCAGAACAGAGAGATATTCTATAATGAACACGAATTACCATGGTAATTATAATTATATATATATATAGATCAGGTAATTATCCCATCTGAATGGAAAATCTTTGCACATTGATGACATTCCACATCTTAAATATTTTACCACACATACTTCACTGGATGTGGTCAGGCAAACTGGGGATGTTCTTTGCCCCAAATATTCCCTAAACCTTCCCCCCAGTTCCCATCAGCATGGCACACAGTACAGCATGTAACGGTAATAATATGGATGGCTTCTCAATCCAGTCAGCTTCTGCTGTTGACTGCATGTTATAATAATGAACATTTCTTTGATGAAGTAATAGGGGTCTTCTTTACCCTTTCGGCAGAGTGAGTTATCAACTGTGATTCCTTGAGACTTTCTCCTGTCTTTTGTTCTCACAATCTAGCCTATCTTTGGAAAAGGTGAAGTACAGAGCTTCCTCACAGGTTTCTTAATTTAAATATGGTTTGTGAGGGAAAATAGCTTTTCAGTCAATTTGGAATGAACCCATCTCCCCATTAGCTGGAGGCTGGGTCAGGGAAGGTACCTTTATTCACCCGAGGCTGAAGCAGACTTCTAATGGAGAATTGCTTTCGGACTCAGGCTCATCCATCCATGATGAGCCAGAGATGAAGTAGCCATAAGAGCCGTCTTCCTCACTGAACCCTGCTGCTGCTCTGCCGCCTGTCTTCCTGCTTCTCTCCTGCTGCTGGAAGAGCTGCAGCAAGAAAGCTCCTGCTCAATGAGCCGGCTGAGGAGGGCAGACTGCTGGCTAACCGCAGCCAGCGTGCTGGATGCAGGGTAGCCTGGTGCTCCTCTCATCACACTGCTGCTGCTGTCTCCTATAATATGGCCTGGAGCCTCATGATCCAATTGTGTTTTTATTTGTTTTTGTTTTTTATGGAGGAAAAAGAGTGGCTTTATTACTTTGCCAGGCAAAGGGGGCACACAGTAGGATAGCATCTCAAGAACTGTGCCCCTACGTGATCCAATTTTAGACATAAATGAAATGAAAGATGGATTTGGCAGTGTCTGTGGCCCTGCTGGGGATACAGGGGTCAGTCTCCATGGCCCATGGTACTAAGAAAGGGGATCAGTTTTGGAGAAGGGATCAGTACTTCCCTGGGGTTCAGCTGCTCCATGAAGCTGGTCCCACAGAAGAGTCCACCTGCCTGGAAGAACTTGGCAGAAGGGCGAAGTTCACAGGTCAAGAGAGCAGGTGGAAATGGAGCAGAAAGAAAGGAAGTACTAAGAGGATGATCTGGACTTCTTGGCTGGTCAGGGAGAGCCCGATGCTCTCCAAAGAAGTTCTAGACCCAGAAGGACAAATGTCCGAAGGGAAGGAGTGCTAGAGAACGGTTAAGATCTGATATCGGTCTTTTCATCCACTCTCTGAATCAGGAATTATTGACCCGCATGTGCCCACAGAATGTGGAGAGCTCCAAAGTGAGCAGGAGAGAAGGTTGTAGAGACCTCATGCTCACATCTATCTTTCCAGGTCTATCTGCTTGATTGACTGCAATATAAGCCCAGCTGGTGGTTCCAACCTGCTGCTTGTGGCTGATAGCCTGATACAAGGTGCTGCCTGGCCAAGCCATGCAGTCTGCAGAGTGGGCTTCCATATTTCAGGCTCCTCTTCAGGTTCCCTCCCATTTTAATCCTCTCCCATCTATCTCCACGTCCCCCACTTCTACCTCCATCAAAATACACAGCAGTCTAGGAACTCTGGGTTAGAACCATCAATTAGTGATTATGCTTTCAAATATTCACTCCAGACATTTGCATGTGAGCCATTTCTCATTAATATTTGCTTAGAAAGTAACTTTACTACATGAGAATGAATTTTAATTTAGCAAGAGGATGAACAGAGAATTTCTTCACAAAAAGGCCAAACAAGTTGTACATGCCTAGCTGTAAAGGCAGAGAAAGCTGATTTGTATCTATGGCAGGTGGCCTGGGATCTGCTCAGGATTGCCAGTCCTGCCCCTTGGGTCCAAGCCTACCTGATTTCTGCACACACTGGAAAAGCCTAGATTTTTCCCTCTGGTTTCTTTTAGGACCTAGAGCCTGTCCTTTCCAATGATGGGTTTCTTTTCCTTCCACACCATGCCCTCTTTCCTCGTAGACCAACAGGAGTACCTCTGTTCAGATCAGATCAGATCAGTCGCTCAGTCGTGTCTGACTCTTTGCGACCCCATGAATTGCAGCACACCAGGCCTCCCTGTCCAGCACCAACTCCCAGAGTTCACTGAGACTCACATCCATCGAGTCAGTGATGCCATCCAGCCATCTCATCCTCTGTCATCCCCTTCTCCTCCTGCCCCCAATCCCTCCCAGCATCAGAGTCTTTTCCAGTGAGTCAACTCTTTGCATGAGGTGGCCAAAGTACTGGAGTTTCAGCTTTAGCATCATTCCTTCCAAAGAAGTCCCAGGGCTTATCTCCTTCAGAATGGACTGGTTGGATCTCCTTGCAGTCCAAGGGACTCTCAAGAGTCTTCTCCAACACCACAGTTCAAAAGCATCAATTCTTCGGCGCTCAGCTTTCTTCACAGCCCAACTCTCACATCCATACATGACCACAGGAAAAACCATAGTCTTGACTAGACAGACCTTTGTTGGCAACCTCTGTTGGAGAGGAAGAAAAGACTGACCTGTCGACATGGTTGTAACACAGCTAATTCTTGTTGACTTCACATTATGAAGATTTCACAGCTTAGTTTAGTGCTTGCCTTCCAAATGGCAACCAAGTTACATTAGGTCCATTATGAATGGATCTAGGGTTTGTGGGGTATAACACACAATTTGCCTAAAGCAAAAGTGTATCAAATTACAAGTACAAACCTTCAGAGCTCTGGAAGAGGCCCAGACACATTGAGAGGCCCTCAGGCTTAAGCTTCATTGGCTTCCTGGTAAATCTGCTTATGAGTTCAGTCCTGATCATTCCTGGAATGATAGCAGCTTTAGGAAATTCTGATCATCTTGGGGAGCAGGTGGGCTTGGAGATGGCAGTGGGACCAATGATCATCAATCAGTCAAATAAGTCCTCTTTTTGGTGGCGGGGTTTTAACTCTATACAACAATGAGACAAAAAAAAAAAAAATCAGTGGGTCTTATGAGCCACCACGCTGGATGAAATGTAGTTTCGAGCATCTGCTCAAATTGAGGAGCTCTGCATTAAAGTCAGATTAAAATGTGTGCCTTTCAGATGGCTGCTGATACAGGGAATCTGCAGGTGCAGTTTGGATATAGTTATGATTTGAATAGAAATGCAAATCCAATGAATACACATATCAGAGCATATCATGGTGCTTACTATACACCTGAAGCTCTGGGATTAATGATAGAGTTTATGAAATGATCTAAAATGAAATATGAAAGTGTGAGGTGGGTTATTTTTATGAGAGTAGAAATAATGGCAGCAGAGGTACTACAAGCAACTCTTGATTATCTGGGAGATGATTGTAGGTTTTGCCCTTCTGTGCAAGTCAAACTAAATTAACAAAGTAGAGGAATGGTTGATTGCATTTATAGGAAAATTAATGGCACAGTTACAGTTGCTTGGGGGAATAGTGAGTTCTTTATTGGTGGCGACTTGGTAATTGTGAAATAGATAATTCATAATCTGTTTTATGCCCTGTCAAACCACTCAGGTTTGTGTAGCCAGTAGTAGATCTGAGCTTGGTGTGAATTGATCTTGGACCTGCTATTTATTTGTTTTTTATTGGAGTATAATTGACTTACAATGTTGTGTTACTGTCTGTTGTACAGTGAAGTAAATCAGATATATATATATATATATATATAGAGAGAGAGAGAGAGAGAGAGAGAGAGAGAGAGAGAGAAAGGTGTGTGTGTGTGCGCACATCCCCTCCCTCTTGAACCTCCGTCCGCTCACATCCCTGTCCCACCCCTCCAGGTCATCGCAGAGCACTGAGCTGAGCTCCCTGTGCTATACAACAGCTTCCCATTAAGCCTCTATTTTATACATGGCAGTGCTTATATGTCAGTGCC
Organism: Bos indicus; assembly: GCF_029378745.1. NCBI lineage: Eukaryota > Metazoa > Chordata > Mammalia > Artiodactyla > Bovidae > Bos > Bos indicus. Next base: position 80,951,159 of record NC_091766.1, read on the forward strand.
ACTCTCCCAATTCTGGACCCACTTTTAAAAATATTGATAACTGGTTCCTCCTCCACAGATTCTGACTTGATTGGTCTGGGTACATCCTGGGCATCAGGATTTTTAAAGTTCCCCAGGTGATATTTGGCCCTAGGAGGAGCCAAGATGGAGAACCACTAAACTAGCTGGAGAAGGTATATTTATTCCTTCTCTGGTTGTAGCATGCCTACTGAAAGTATCCTAGTCTGAGACATATTTTCTATTTTTTTCCAGCATAATATAAAATCCATTTTTTAAAACGTCTTAATATAGCTAGTTGAAGTTTGGAAGACAGCCTGTATCTGATTTATATTTTTAATGAAAACGCTATTATCACTATTATCAGTGAAAAACAAAGAGCTTTGGCAAACTGGATATAACTGAAAATGACTCCAAGTCTTATTTTAAATTATTTATTTTTAAGTTTCACGTGTGCAACATTGTATAATACTTCAACTTCTGTATTCACTACTGTTTGCTCACCACAGAAGGTTTCCATCCATCACTACACAGTTGACCCCCTTTAACCATTGCACCATCCCCAGTGTCCCTCTCCCCTTGATAACCATTACTCTGTATCTATGTTCATTTCTGTTATGTTTGGTTTAGTTGTTTATTTTATTTTTTATATTCCTCATATGAGTAAAAACATAGGGCATTTGTCTCTTTCCATCTGACTTATTTCACTTAGCGTAATACCCTCAAGGTCTCTCCATGTTGTTTCATCTTTTTTTTTTTTATGGCTGAATAGTATTGTGTTGTGCACATATACTGCATCATTATCCATTCATCCATTGATAAGCACTTAGGTTGTGTCCATATCTTGGCTATTACAAATAATGCTACACTGAATATAGGGGTGCATATGTCTTTTTGAATTAGTATCTTCATTTTCTTTGGATAAATACTCAGAAATGGAATAACTGGTTTATATGGGGATTCACTTTCACTTTTCACTTTCCTGCATTGGAGAAGGAAATGGCAACCCACTCCAGTGTTCTTGCCTGGAGAATCCCAGGGACAGGGGAGCCTAGCGGGCTGCCGTCTATGGGGTCACACAGAGTTGGACATGACTGAAGCGACATAGCAGCAGCAGCAGCATGGTGATTGTAGTCTTAATTTTTTGAGGAATCTCCATACTGTTCAGAAATGGAATAACTGGCTTATATGGTGAGTCTAGTCTTAATTTTTTGAGGAATCTCCATACTGTTTTCCATAGTAGCTGCGCCAACTTACATTCCCACCACCAGTGTTTGTGTTCCCTTTCTCATCATCCTTACCAGCACTTGTTATTTCCTGTCTTTTTGATCATAGTCATTTTAACTAGTGTGAGGTGATATGCCACCATGATTTTGATTAGCATTTCCCTAATGATCAGTGATGTTGAACACTTTTCATGTGCCTGCTGTCCACTGTAGGTCTTTGGAAAAATGTCTACTTAGATCCTCTGCCCACTTTTTAATAGAGGTGTTTGTTTAATTGTTGTTGAGTTGTGTGAGTTTTTTTAAAAAATGTTTTCCTCTAATTTTCAGCTCTGCTTCTATCATAGATTCTTTTATTTATTTTCTTTGCACTGTCCAGCCTGTGGGATCTTGGGTTTCCCAACCCGGGATCAAACCCAGGCCCCCAGCACGAAAAGTGTGGAGTCCTAACCACTGGATCACCAGGGAATTCCCTGCATGCGTTTCTTTATATATATTTTGGATATTAAACCTTTATTGCATATATGATTTGCAAATATCTTCTCCCATTCAGTAGGCTGTTTTTTTGTTTTGCTGATGGTTTCCTTTGCTGTGCAGTTTTTTAGCTTGATGTAGTTTTTGTTTATTTTTGCTTTTGTTTCCGTTACCTCAGGAGACATATCCAGAAAGATATTGCTAAGACCAATGTTAAAGAGTGTACTGCATAAGTTTTTTTCTAGGGGTTCTGTGACTTTAAGTCTTATATCCAAGTCTTTAATCCATTTTGAGTTGATTTTTGTGTATGGAGTAGAAGAGTGGTCTAGTTTCATTGTTTTGCTTATGGCTGTCCAGCTTTCCCAATACCACTTATCAAAGAGACTGCCTTTTCTCCCATTGTGTGGTCTTTGCATCTTTGTCATAAATTAATAGTCCATATATATGTAGGTTTATCCTGGACTCTCAATTCTGTGTCATTAATCTGTGTCTATTTTCCTGCCAATGTCATGCTGTTTTGATTACTATAGCTTTGTACAGATATACTTCACTTTACTACACTTTGCTTTATTGTGCTTCACAAATCTTATACTTTTTACAAGTTGAAGATTTTTGGCAACCATGTGTCAAGCAAGTCTATCAGTGCCATTTTTCCAACAACATTTGCTCACTTCATGCCTCTGTGTCACGTTTTGGTAATCCTTGCAATATTTTAAACTTTTTCTTTATCATTACATTTGTTATGGTTATCTATGATCAGTAACTTTTGATGTTACTATTTAATTTGGGGGTGGTCCATGAACCATAACAATATAAAGATGGTGAACTTAATAAATGTTTTTATTCTGGCTGCTCTATACCTGCCATTCCTGTCTCTCTCACTTTCCTCGGGCGTCCCTGTTCCCTGAGATACAAGAGTATTGACATTCAGTGCAGTTCAGTCACTCAGTCATGTCTGACCCTTTGCGACCCCATGAACTGCAGCATGCCAGGCCTCCCTGTCCATCACCAGCTCCCAGAGTTTACTCAAATAAATTCATGTGCATCAAGTCAGTGATGCCATCCAGCCATCTCATCCTCTGTCGTCCCCTTCTCCTCCTGCCCCCAATCCCTCCCAGCATCAGAATCTTTTCCAATGAGTCAACTCTTCACATGAGGCGGCCAAAGTATTGGAGTTTCAGTTTCAGCATCAGTCCTTCCAATGAACACCCAGGACTGGTCTCCTTTAGGATGGACTGGTTGGATCTCCTTGCAGTCCAAGGGACTCTCAAGAGTCTTCTCCAACACCACAGTTCTTTGAACTGCATCAATTCTCTAGCACTCAGCCATCTTCACAGTCCACATCTCACATCCATACATGACCACTGGAAAAACCATAGCCTTGACTAGACAGACCTTTGCTGGCAAAGTAATGTCTCTGCTTTTCAATATGCTATCTAGGTTGGTCATAACTTTCCTTCCAAGAAGTCATGGCTACAATCACCATCTGCAGTGATTTTGGAGCCCAAAAAAATAAAGTCTAACACTGCTTCCACTGTTTCCCCATCTACTTCCCATGAAGTGATGGGACCAGATGCCATGATCTTCGTTTTCTGAATGTTGAGCTTTAAGTCAACCTTTTCACTCTCCTCTTTCACTTTCATCAAGAGGCTCTTTAGCTCCTCTTCACTTTCTGCCATAAGGGTGGTATCATCTTCATATCTGAGGTTATTGATATTTCTCCCGGCAGTCTTGATTCCAGCTTGTGCTTCTTCCAGCCCAGTGTTTCTCATGATGTATCCTGCAGTGGCCTCTTAAGTGTTCAAGTGAAAGGAAGAGTCATACGTCTCTTGCTTTAAATCAAAAGCTGCTGCTGCTGCTGCTAAGTCACTTCAGTCGTGTCCGACTCTGTGTGACCCCATAGACGGCAGCCACCAGGCTCCCCCATTCCTGGGATTCTCCAGGCAAGAACACTGGAGTGGGTTGCCATTTCCTTCTCCAATGCAGGAAAGTGAAAAGTGAAAGTGAAGTCGCTCAGTCGTGTCCAACTCTTCGAGACCCCATGGACTGCAGCCTACCAGGCTCCTCCATCCATGGGATTTTCCAGGCAAGAGTACTGGAGTGGGGTGCCATTGCCTTCTCTGAAATCAAAAGCTAGAAATAATTAAATTTATTAAGGAAGACATGTCAAAAACCAAGATATGCTGAAAGCTAGGCCTCTTGCACCAGTTAACCAACTTGCGAATGCAAAGGAAAAGTTCTTAAAGGAAATTAAAAGTGCTACTCCAGTGAACACATGAATGATAAAAAAGGAAAACAACCTTATTATTGATATGGAGAAAGTTTTAGTGGTCTGAATAGAAGATCAAACCAGCTGCTGCTGCTAAGTCACTTCAATTGTGTCCGACTCTGTGCGACCCCATAGACGGCAGCCCACCAGGCTCCCCCGTCCCTGGGATTCTCCAGGCAAGAACGCTGGAGTGGGTTGCCATTTCCTTCTCCAATGCATGCATGCATGCTAAGTCGCTTCAGTCGTGTCCGACTCTGTGTGACCCATGGACAACAGCCCACCAGGCTCCTCTGTCCATGGGATTCTCTAGGCAAGAATACTGGAGTGGGTTGCCATTTCCTTCTCCATAAACCAGCTGCTGCATGCATGCTAAGTCGTTTCAGTCATGTCCAACTCCATGTGACCCTGTGGACTGTAGCTTTGCCAGGTTGCTTTGTCCATGGGATTCTCTAGGCAAGAATACTGGAATTGGGTGCCATGCCCTCCTCTAGGGAATTGTCCTGACTCAGGAATCAAACCTGCCTCTCTTGTGTCTCCTGCACTGGCAGGTAGATTCTTTACGACTAGCACCACCTGGGAAGCCCCAAACCAGCTGCAACATTCCCAAAGCCTAGTCTAGAACAAGGCCCTAACTCTCTTCAGTTCTTTGAAGAGTGAGAGAGGTGAGGAAGCTGTAGAAGAAAAATCTGAAGCTAGCAAATGTTGGTTCATGAAGTTGAAAAAAAAAGAAATTGACTCCATAACATAAAAGTGCAAGGTGAAGCAGCAAGTGCTGATAATAGAAGCCACAGTAAGTTATCTAGAAGACCTAGCTAAGATCATTAATGAAGGTGGAAACACTAAACAGCAGATTTTCAATGCAAGTGAAACAGGCTTCTATTAGAATATGGTGCCATCTAGGATTTTCATAGCCATGGAGGAGAAGTCAGTGCCTGGCTTCAAAGCTTCAAAGGACAAGCTGACTCTTGTTAGGCACTAATGCAGCTGGTGACTTGAAGTGGTAGCCAGTGCTCATGTACCATTCTGAAAACCCTAGGGCCCTTAAGAATTATGCTATATCTACTTTGCCTGTGATCTGTAAATGGAACAACAGAGCCTGGATGATAGCACATATATTTATACCATGATTTACTGAATATTTTAAGCCCATTGCTTAGAAAAAAAGATTCATCTCTAAATAATGCTGCTCATTGATAATGCACCTGATCACTCAAAAGCTCTGATGAAGACCTACAAGGAGGTTCATGTCTTCACGCCTGCTAACACAGCATCCATTCTGCAGCCTGTAGAGGAAGGAGTCATTTTGACTTTCAAGTCCTATTATTTAAGAATTACATTTTGTGAGGCTATAGCTGCCATACATAGTGATTCTTCTGATGGATCTGGGAAGGGTAAGTTGAAAACTTTCTGTAAAGTGTTCACCTTTCTAGATGTAATTAAGAACATTCATGAGTCATGGGAAGAGCTCAAGATTATCAAGAATTTGGAAGAAGTTGATTCTAACCTTCGTGGATGACTGTGAGGGATTCAAAACTTCAGGTGGAGGAAGTCACTGCAGATGTGGTTGGAAATAGCAAGAGAACTAGAATTGGAAGTGGAGTCTAAAGATGTGACTGACTTAGCTGCAATCTCATGATAAAACTTGAACAGATGAGGAGATACTGCTTATAGAGGAGCAAAGAAAGTGTTTCTTGAGAGAATCTATGCTTTTCAAAGATGCTGGGAAGATTGTTGAATGTCTTGACAACAAAGGATTTAGAATATGACATAAGTTTAGTTGATGAAGCAGCGGCAGGGTTTGAGAGAACTGACTCCAGTTTTGAAAGAACCTCTGCTAGGAGTAAAATATCAAACAGCATTGTATACTACAGCGAAATCGTTGGTGAAAGGAAGAGTCAATTGATGTGGCAAACTTCATGGTTGTCTTATTTTTTGAAATTGCCACAGCCTTCAGCAACTGGTCAGTCAGCAGCCATCAACACTGAGGCAAGACCCTCCACCAGCAAAAGAATTATCAATTGCTGAAGGTTCAGATGATGGTTAACACTTTTTGCTGCTTAGTCACTTCAGTCGTGTCCGACTCTGTGCAACCCCATAGACGGCAGCCCACTAGGCTCCTCTGTCCCTGGGATTCTCCAGGCAAGAACACTTTTTAGCAATAAAGTATTTTTAATTAAGGTATGTACATTATTTTTTTAGACCTAATGCACATTTAACAGACTATAGTATAATGTCAATGTAACTTTTATATTCACTGGAAACTGGAAAGATTGCGTGACTTACTTTATTGCAATATCCAATTTTTTGCTGTGGTCTGAAACTGAGCCTGCAATATCTCCAAGGTATACCTGAAGTATATCTTTTTTATTTGTTTATTTTGGGGTGTGTTAGTTTTCATTGCTGGGCATGGGCTCTGTCTAGTTTCGATGAGCAGGGGCTTCTCGTTGCGCTGGCTTCTCTGACTGTGGACCGCGAGCTCTAGGTATATGGTCTTCAGTAGCTGTGGCACATCGTCTTAGATGCCCCAAGGCATGTGGGATCTTCCTGGACCAGGGATGGAACCCGTGTCCCCTGTACTGGCAGGTGAATTCCTAACCACTGGACCACCAGGGAAGTCCTGAAGTATAATTTGAAATCAGAGTGAGTGAAACCTCCAGATTTGTTCTTTTTTCTCAGGATTGCTTTTGGTCTTTTGTGGTTCTGTATAAGGGTTCCTAGGTGATGCTAGTGGTAAAGAACCCCCCTGCCAGTGGAGGAGACATAAGAGACGTAGGTTTGATCCCTGTGTCAGGAAGATGCCCTGAAGGAGGAAGTGGCAACCCACTCCAGTATCTTTGCCGGGAGAATCCCATGGACAGAGGAGCCTAGTGGGCTTCAGTCCATGGAGTCACAAAGATATGACTAAAGCAACGTAGCATGCACAGCACACGCGTGGTTCTATACAAATTTTGAGATTTTCATCCAGTTTTTGTGAAAAAGAATGTTGAGATTTTGATAGGAATTGCATTGAATCATAGATTGCTTTAGGTAATATGGACATTTTAACAATGTTAAACCATAAGACATTATTGAATTTGAAGGAGACACAAAGAAATGGAAAGATATTCTGGGCTCATGGATTCCAGTCTTATTTTTAGATGCATGCACACAGAGACTGGAATTAAAATTTTGTAACTGAGAAGTTACATGTGTGTCAGAATTTTTTCTTTGTTATGGAAGTATAGTTGGTTTACAATGCTGTGCTAATTTCTAGTGTACCGCAATGTGAATATACATATTCTTTTTCATTATAGGCAAGATATTGAATATAGTCCCTTGTGCTATATAGTAGGACCTTGCTGTTTATTTTATACATAGTAGTTCATATCTGCTAATCCCAGACTCCTGATGTATCCCTGTGAACTAGCATGAGCCTGCAGAACAGCTAGGGATGCTCATGTCAGGAGGCCATTGCATTCTCTTTCTGGCAGGATGCCCACAGCAAGCCAGATCACACGGAGCGCCTCCTCTGCCCGTCATGTGTTTTTGATAAGCCTTTCAAGCAGACTCAGGTCCTTGTTCCAGCTGGCCCGAGCACCCTTTTTCCTGACCATGTTGTGTTGCCAAGTTCTCCTTCTTTGTGCTGCCCTTTCCTGAACTCTGTGAAGATCTGTCTCCTCTCTGACTGTCTCTCCGCAGCCAAGACACAAAGCAGTTGATTGTGCCTTTTCACTTTTTGATGTGCTCACATTGCTTAATTGCTGCTTGACCGCAGTACAGTTTCATCCACTTCGGGGCCAGGCAGGTAACTGAAAGACGGGGTTGAAGAGCTGATATCGTGTGAAAAAGGGGCAGCTACTGCTCAGCTCATTCTGATTTTGACGGAGACAGATTAGGGCTGTCACAGCTGTTTTCTTTCATTCTTTTCTTTTTTTAAGGAAAACCCAGAAATCTGGATGTTTGTATGAAAAATCCTATTTGTAAGTGGGAAGTGAATTCATACACTTTAAAAACTACTATCCAGGCCAAGCAGAATCCTTCTGTGGACCACGTACGGCTGTGAGCCGCCAGTATGTGGCCTCAGATGTACTGGAATCATTCACAGGGGAGTTGTGGGTTGATCCAGATAAGAGCTCCTGAGACATACCTGAATAGTAGCAGTGGACTCCCGAACCTCCCCAGTCCTCCTTCCCTAAAACGATTTCTTATTTCTTTGGTCGGGCTATTTTATAGGAAGTCCATCTCTTCTTGTCCACTGTGGCTTGACGACTTTTGCTTCCACGGTTTAATATTATCTCATTGTCACCCTTGCACCACGGAGGGGATTCGGGGACTGTCTTTCTTATTTTATAGTTTTGAAATAAGTGTGAGACTCGAGAGTGATGGAGGGCTTGGCTCACGTTCTCACGGTGCCTGAGAATGAGGCTCAGATCTGTTCCTACCACACTGCTGCCCTGTTATTGCCTCTGATTTCACATTTACTGCAAAACAAGATCTTGGGAAACTTGAGTGACGAAGATCCTGTCTTCGTCTGCAGCATATCCATTTCTTTCCATCTTCTTTCCACCTCTGTGTCCACCTGGCATTCACCTGACAGATACAGCAGCCTGATAACTCCAGAGAGATAAGCATGGATAAAATTAGTCATCTGTGGGTAGAGTCTTACTTGGCTAGCAACACTGAGGGACCTGTGATTTCTTTCATAGGATTGCAGAAACTGAGTCTTAATACAATGATATAAACTGGTCAGACGAGGTATTTATCTTGGTATTGAGAATTTGATTAAATCTGCAGTAAGATACTGATCGGGCTTCCCAAGTATCTCAGTGGTAAAGAATCCACCTGCAATGCAGGAGATGAGGTTTCAATCCCTGGGTCAGAAAGATCCCCTGGAGAAGGAAATGGCAACCCACGCCAGTATTCTTGCCTGGGAAATCTCATGAACAGAGGAGCCTGGTGGGCTATAGTCCATGGGGTTGCAAAGAGTTGAGTCAGACATGACTTCTCGAGTAAACAACAAGATATTGATTACCATGAATTATTCAGTACATTAATGTTACACGTGTACCCCACTGTCTATTTTTTCTTTTCAAGATTTGTGAGAACATGCGGCTCTGAATCGTTTAGCTATTTAGTGAGTAAACTTATAAGAAATGCACAGAATATAGGCTTTTGTCTTACTGGCATTTCTGTGGCCTGTGGCTTCACAAGTGCTAGGAAGACCTGAAGAGGCAACTTCAGTTCAGTTCAGTTTAGTTGCTCAGTCACGTCCGACTCTTTGCGACCCCATGATTCGCAGCACGCCAGGCCTCCCTGTCCATCACCATCTCCTGGAGTTCACTCAAACTCATGTTCATCGAGTCGGTGATGCCCTCCAGCCATCTCATCCTCTGTCGTCCCCTTCTCCTCCTGCCCCCAATCCCGCCCAGCATCAGAGTCTTTTCCAATGGGTCAACTCTTCACATGAGGTGGCCAAAGTACTGGAGTTTCAGCTTTAGCATTATTCCTTCCAAAGTACACCCAGGGCTGATCTCCTTCAGAATGGACAGGTTGAATCTCCTTGCAGTCCAAGGGACTCTCAAGAGTCTTCTCCAACACCACAGTTCAAAAGCATCAATTCTTCAGTGCTCAGCTTTCTTCACAATCCAAATCTCGCATCCATACATGACCGCTGGAAAAACCATAGCCTTGACTAGACAGACCTTTATTGGCAAAGTAATGTCTCTGCTTTTCAATATGCTATCTAGGTTGGTCATAACTTTTCTTCCAAGGAGTAAGTGTCTTTTAATTTCATGACTGCAATCACCATCTGCAGTGATTTTGGAGCCTCCCAAAATAAAATCTAACACTGTTTCCACTGTTTCCCCATCTATTTCCCATGAAATGATGGGACCAAATGCCATGATCTTCATTTTCTGAATGTTGAGCTTTAAGCCAACTTTTTCACTCTCCACTTTCACTTTCATCAAGAGGCTTTTTAGTTCCTCTTCACTTTCTGCCATACGGGTGGTGTCATCTGCATATCTGAGGTTATTGATATTTCTCCCAGCAATCTTGATTCCAGCTTGTGCTTCTTCCAGTCCAGAGTTTCTCATGATATACTCTGCATATAAGTTAAATAAGTAGGGTGACAACATACAGCCTTGACGTACTCCTTTTCCTATTTGGAACCAGTCTGTTGTTCCATGTCCAGTCCTAACTGTTGTTTCCTGACCTGCATATATGTTTCTCAAGAGGCAGGTCAGGTGGTCTGGTATTCCCATCTCTTTCAGAATTTTCCACAGTTTATTGTGATCCACACAATCAAAGGCTTTGGCATAGTCAATAAAGCAGAAATAGATGTTTTTCTGGAACTCTCTTGCTTTTTTGATGATCCAGCGGATGTTGGCAATTTTATCTCTGGTTCCTCTGCCTTTTCTAAAACCAACTTGAACATCAGGAAGTTCACGGTTCACGTATTGCTGAAGCCTGGCTTGGAGCATTTTGAGCATTACTTTACCAGCGTGTGAGATGAGTGCAATTGTGCGGTAGTTTGAGCATTCTTTGGCATTGCCTTTCTTTGGGATTGGAATGAAAACTGACCTTTTCCAGTCCTGTGGCCACTGCTGAGTTTTCCAAATTTGCTGGCATATTGAGTACAGCACTTTCACAGCATCATCTTAATAACATGTAATTAACCTGTTTTATCTCGTGAATACATCATAATTGTGGATAATTTTTGTAGAAGATCTCTCAAAGTTGTACCCACATCTTTCAAACCTCTATCCTTTGCTGCCCTGTTGGGCATTTCTGTATGCAAATCGAGTGGAATGTATGTATTGTCAACACCAGAATCACAGCAACAATCAAATTACATAATTCATAGGATATACTATATACCAAGCACTGTCCTAAGCTTTACGTATGTTAACTGATATGTGAAGTAGTTACTATTATTATACTACTTTTCCAGTATAGAAAATTAAGATACAGAGAGTTAAGTAAGTTACCTAAGGTCACATAGGTAGTAGGTGGCAGATTTGGATCATATCATCAGGCTAATGAAAAGAGGACCCATGAGTTCCATTACCAATCCCCGCCATGTTGTTTGGAGAAGGATATGAATGTTTCTGGTGGGTGGTCTGGTGGTTTTAAAAAGATGTCCACAGATTCATACTCCTTCAAGAGACGAAGCTTAATTTCTCTTTATTTTTGTGGGAGCAGGACTTTGTAACTTGATTCTAGCAAATAAAATTAAGCAGAAGTAATTGTGTGACTCGGAGCCTAGGTCATCAGAGGGCATAATGGCCTCTGTCTTGGTCAGTCTCTCTCTCGGATCACTTGTTTTGGGGGAAACAAGCTTCCATATCATGAGGAGAGGCCCATGAAACCAAAAGGAAACTAGAAAGTGGTCCCCTGCCCAGAGCCTCGTGCATGAGCTTGGATGTGACTCCTCCAGCCGCAGCTGAGACTTTGGATGACTGCAGCCCTGGTGGATATATGGCTTGTAACTTCATGAGATACCCTGAGCCTAAGCCACTTCCAAAATCTCATTCTAAAGATACTGTATAATAATAAATGTTTGTTATTTTCAGTCCATAAATTTTAGGGTGTTTTGTTGTGTAGCAATAGATAGCCACTACAGGTGGTATCTTGGTAGCCAGTAAACCTTGGCAAAAATATTCATAATCCAATTGAGTTTAGGGAGAATATTTTCATATTAGAAAGAGAAGCATGCCGGGGCCATTCCTGTAGGACAGACAACCCTGCACTTATTCCCTAAAAATATTTTGAACTGGAGAGAATATATCTAGAATTAACATGTAGTTTAAATCTACCCTGTATTTCATGGTCTCTAAACAGTCTTTCTCTACTTGCTTCACCTCTAGTGCTCTGAATTGAATAGACTGATTTTTCTGTTTGAGAGCAGTTTGATTTGAACACAACTGTTGCTTAGCAATAGGAAGGAACTTAATGGCTCTACTGTCTACTGCAAACTGAGAGGAGCCTCCCTGTGTAGCTATTGTCTGTCTGGAATGCCGAATGTAAAATTGTAATTATCATTTTAAGATGAAATTGAAGCTGGCCTGTGTGACACATTACACTTACCTTAGCATCTCAGCTACCCAGGGGGTTGGAATTTAAGGCCCTTTTGCAGAGAAGATGGTTTCTTGGAACTATGGGGCATTTAGAAGTCTAAGACAAAGCTCTAGTGAATTCCTTATTGGTAGGTGGTTTGTATTCTCTAAACACTGACTTTGTGGTTCTGGGAATGAAAACTTGGCTCTTGAAGTGTTGTGACTAGAAACTGGCCCAGTGACATTAGGGGAGGGGCTAGAGTGGCATAGGGATTCCAGAGAACTTTGGGAGAGTAGGAAGGGGTGGGAAGTTTAGCTGCCACTGACCTTACTACCTACCTGGCTCTGTTGGAAAGACTCCTAGAAATAGCTGCTTTGGATTTTTAAGGTCTAAGTCCAATCGTTCATCAGAGAGGTTGGTATGGAAATTCAGAAGTCTCTGCTGGGATTAAAAACATTATTCTTTTCCACTCTTTGGATTAAAAGACAAACAAGTTTATTTGATTTTGTTTAATTTTCAATTAGTTGTATCAGTCTTTCCGTGTGCACACTATGCTATACCAGGCATTGTGGAAAGATAAAAATGAAATAATAGGCATTGCCTCTGCTCTCTAAGAACTGATAAATCCAGTAAAGAGATTAGATGAAGAGGCATACAGTAAATTTCAAATGATCAAGATGTAAACTCCAGGTTACTGATAATCAGTGTAATTATTGGCCATGTTGTTAAATTCTGGACTGAAAACCAAGAGAAAATATCACATTAGCAAAATAACAAGCCTTCAGTGCGTAACCCTGAAAGAAAAGGTTACTATGGTTTCAAAGCATTTCATACACTCTTCCAGTTAGTTTTTTGAAAATAGTGGAGCTTTTTGGAGCTTTTTTTTTGGTTTATTTTTAACTTTGAGACATTTTCCTCTGGATCTTCATGTTATCTGTGTGGCCCCATACTTTCTGATGTGTGTTATAGTCTTAGGAGTTTAGTTATTTTTACATTAAGTGGAGGCAGTGTCTGTCACACTCGAGTAAATTAATATTACCAGGATATCCACATGTACATCAGAATGAGAAGTGATGAAAGTCTTATACAAAGTATATTTCAGTGTCTTCAAAAATCAGAAGCCCCAAACCTGCAGAAAACCGGAAATAGACTTGTTGAAGTAGAGTTAAATAGTAGTATCCAGATATGTTTTTGTGTGTGTGTCTGGTTTTTTTTTTTCCAATAAATATAACAAATAGTCATGTTTGTGGCAAACAGCTCCTTTTTCAGATGTTATTGAATCCCCAGCTGTGAAGACTCTGAGTGTTATTATTGTTGTTGTTTAGTTGCTAAGTCATGTCAGACTCTTTGTGACTCTGTGGACTGTAGTCTGCCAGGCTTCTCTGTCCATTAGGTTCAATGTTTAATCATGTGTTACATTTGAGTGGCAGCAATGCAGATGTTACCTGCCTATAATCCTCCTCCTCTTTACAGACTTTTCTTTGGCATTGCTTCTAATTTTCAAGATCCTGTACATAATTCAGAATTAATTCGAAACAGTAGAGCATCTTAGTCAGGATAAAGCTCCATCTGGCAAATAATGTTACACTACCAGAGTTAGTTCTCTTGATCCGTGTGGATTATGCGGAAAACGAGCCAGACCCCTTTAGAGGCAGGCACGAAAGCTAACAGTCTTACAAAGGCTAGAGTTTCTTGCCTCCATCCTACTTACCTTGCTCACTGCAGTGTTACAGATTCATAAGTGATGTTCTCATTCCTTTTTTCCTATCCTAGAAGTTTGGGTTTGTGAAGACCTAATCCTGCACCTCACATTTGTATACTGCCTTACAATTTCAAAGTCCTTTTATGAGTAACAGCGTGGGTGTCCATCACAACAAGGTTGGAAAGTGGATATTATCTTCCTCTTCTAATATGAAAAGAACCAGGCGTAGGGAGGTGAAGCAACTTACAGGCAGTTAACAAATTGCAGAATGGGCCCTGAGTCCAAGTCTCTGGACTCCTGGTCCAGGGCTCATTCCATTAAACCAGGTTACTTTTGTAAAGTGGCATTTTGAGCCACCTCTTAAATGTCAAGGGATGGTTGAACCATTAGTTCTGCTTGGTCGCTTAGTCATATCTGACTCTTTGTGACCCTATGGACTGTAAACCGCCAGGCTCCTCTTTCCATGGGGATTCTCCAGGCAAGAATACTGGAGTGGTTGCCATGCCCTCCTCCAGGGGATCTTTCCAACCCAGGGATCAAACCCAGGTCTTCTGCATTGCAGGCAGATTCTTTACCAACTGAGCCACTAGGAAGCTCGTTAGTTCGTATCCACTTAATTGGTCTTTAATGAGTTTATTTTTTAAAATATTTATTTGGTTGCATGGGGCCTTAGTTGTGATGCATGGGCTTAGCTGCTCCATAGTATGTGGAATCTTGGTTTTCCGACCAGGGACCATAACCACGTCCCCTGTATTGCAAGGCAGATTCTTAACCACCAGACCACCAGGGAAGTCCCCTAATAATGTTAATTATTGTGTGTACGTGTGTGCTCAGTTGCTTCAGTCATGTCCGACTCTTTGCAACCCTATGGACCGTAGCCCACGAGGCTCCTCCGTCCATGGGATTCTCCAGGCAAGAATGCTGGAGTGGGTTGCCGTGCCCTGCTACAGGGGATCTTCTAGGCCCAGGATTGAACCCAAGTCTCCTGCATTGGCAGGGGGGTTCTTTACCACTAGTGCCACCTGGGAAGCCCTTTTAATTATTGCTGCTGCTGCTGCTAAGTCGCTTCAGTCCTGTCCAACTCTGTGTGACCCCATAGACGGCAGCCCACCAGGCTCCCCCGTCCCTGGGATTCTCCAGGCAAGAACACTGGAGTGGGTTGCCATTTCCTCCTCCAGTGCAGGAAAGTGAAAAGTGAAAGTGAAGTCGCTCAGTCGTGTCCAACTCTTAGCGACCCCATGGACTGCAGCCTACCAGGTTCCTCCGTCCATGGGATTTTCCAGGCAAGAGTCCTGGAGTGGGGTGCCATTGCCTTTTAATTATTAACCATCTTCAAATATGAGTCTCAGCTTCCTTCCGTCTCAGATTCAGTCACTTCCTATACATAAGGAAGTTTCAAGGATTGCCTTTTCTTTTTAGGGGTTGCTTTTATTCCTCATTTAATAGTTTGTGCCTAATTTCTCAGCAGAGCTCAGGGTCTGCCACCAAAACATTCCTGAGGAGGGTGCTTGTATACTGATTGATACACAGAAAGTCAGTTGTTAGGGCTTAGAATGTATTTCTTTGCTTTCTTAAGCATTTCTTCAGATAGATATCATGCCAAGTAGAAGGAAACCCAAACTCACAACCAGATTTTACTTATTTACTTTATCATTTTAAAATCCACTCACCACCCATTTCCTTGAAATATTCTGCCATTCAACGACCTTTGATGGTGACTCAGAAGCCTTTCATTTTCAAAGATGGGCTACCCTGTCATTTTCAAATTTTTTAATAGCTTCATGGAGATATATTTTATATACTGTAAACTCACCCATTTAAGACATACCATTTAATGGCTTTAAGTATTGCCTGGCATCTTTAATGGAATTCCAGTCTGGGTTTGGAAAGCACTCAGGCTGTTTACTGTGGAAAACAGTTCAGTTGGGATCATTGGTGGACTCAGGGTGTCTGGTCTCACTGGGAACTGTCGGGTGGGTGGAGGATGCAGTGAAGAGGCCCTCTTGCCCTCTTGGTGGGAATTCACACTCAGGCCGGAGGATTTCACACTTCTGTTCTTACTACGTCAAGGGTAGGGGAAGGCTGCATGCCCTGTCCTGAGAACAACACTTGCTGGAGAAGCTGTCTCTGAGTGCTGGTTCCTGGTGATCTGGCCATGGGAAAAGAAGTTATTCAGTGAACAGGGGCCATGAGGGCCTTAGTGCGAATGCAGTGTTGGTGAGAGCAGTGTGAATGACTCTCCAAGGAGTCAGCATTGAAAGTGGTTAAGAGAGTGGATTTTGGTGTCAAATAAGCCTCTTGTATGGAGAAGGCAATGGCACCCCACTCCAGTACTCTTGGCCTGGAAAATCCCACGGACGGAGGAGCCTGCCTGGTAGGCTGCAGTCCATGGGGTCGCTAAGAGTCGGACACGACTGAGCGACTTCACTTTCACTTCTCACTTTCATGCATTGGAGAAGGAAATGGCAACCCACTCCAGTGTTCTTGCCTGGAGAATCCCAGGGATGGGGGAGCCTGGTGGGCTGCCGTCTCTGGGGTCGCACAGAGTCGGACACAACTGAAGCGACTTAGCAGCAGCAGCAGCAAGCCTCTTGTATCTGAGTTCTGCCACTTGCCTAAGCTGTGTGATCTCGGGCAGAATCTCTTAAGTCTGAGTTTTCTCATCTTTGAGAAAAGTGAGAGTAATGATTGTACCTCCCTCATAGAGTTGTCACGAGGGTTAGATGATTCCCATGCAGTTCTTAGCATCTGGAACCAGCTAAGCACTCATTGAATATTTCCTGCTGTTATTATTGGCAGTTTCTTCTACATAATTTATAAGCTTCTTGAGAACAGGCACTGTTGTGTTTACCATTAGATCTCCAGCCCCTGTCATCATGACAAGCAGAATTGCATTGAAATGAATGCATTCTTCTGTTGCCCATTCATTGTCTCTTCCTGCTTCACTTACGTGTGTGCATGTATGAGCATACATACACACACGAACACATACGTGGATACCGTGCCCCCTACTGACTACTTTTACATGGGCAAGAATTAGTAAAATAACTGCAAAAGAGTATTAATTGTGTGTCCTCCCATAGTCATCTGATAAAAGGAGTATAGTTTCTGGGCAAAATCAAGAGGCTTAGAGATAAGTTTGTAAAGTAAATCTATGCTGTATAATGGTATTCATTCAGCTGACTCTTGTGTATTATGACAGATAACTGGGGAGAGAAGAGGTGAGCAACTCACCAGCATGTTTTTATAGTAGTAATAGTAGATGGTGCTTAGGATTTGCACTGGATGGTTCCAGAAGGGGGAGGAGTCTGAGAAATATTAGTATAGACATTTTTGATACATAGTACCCAGTGAAAAAGAGAGAAGCCATGCAAACGGTTAAGTTGCAAGTCCAAGGCCTGAAAAATGGAGTTAACAATATAATGATCTCAGTTCACAATTAGCTAAGTGTTAGGTGTCAGCAAGAAATCTAAGTGGGGAGAACCAAAGAGAAGGGAATAACACATTTCCCAAATGAGTTTGTCTGGCCCCCCGCAACCCTAGAGAGATGTCCCCTGAGCTTATTTATTTATGCCTCCCGTCTTTTAGGAAAGGACTTGAGCAGGTGTCCCCACCCCCTGGGCTGTGGACCAGTTAGGAACGGGGCCACATAGCTGGAGATGAGCAGCTGGCGAGCTAGTGAGTGAAGCTTTATCTGCCACCCCACATCACTCCCCATTGCTCACATTGCTGCCTGAACCACACACCCAACTCCCTCATCCATGGAAAAATTGTCTTCCATGAAACTGGTCCTGGTGCCAAAAAGGTTGGGGACCACTGGGCTTGAGGCTAATCCCTGGCTGCACAGCGAGTCTGAAGATGTTGTCCGGGCTCCATTCTGGATAGAGTCCAAGGGAAACTGAGTTTCAGTCCATAGGGAACTGGTATCTTACTAACGGAAATTACATTTGCAACCTTCTATCCTGAAAGTGTCACACATCCTAGCAAACAAATCTTGAGCAGTGTTGCCGTTATTAAAGGCAAGGTCCTCTGACATGGTGTTTGCTTCTGTGCACTGTCTGTACTTGTCAGGGTCTCAAGGGGCCAGTGCACAGATTGCCTGTTGTGTTAGCCTCAAACTCCAGGTTATGTTACTTACTAGCTCCTTGGGGCATCGGTTTCCTCACCATTAAAAAAAAAGAATAATTGTGTTTAATTTACTGGAACTTTGAGAATTAACTCATTTTTTTCCCAACACAGTGATAATCAGAAAGAAAGGGCTCCATGAAGTCAAATTTGAGGTATGGGTGCAGGATGGCAAATGAATGAAGCTGCATTTCCTGGTGCTTCAAGCTTATTGGCACCTTCCTTCTGCTTGGTTGTCCTGTGCTATAAAGAGATGATTCTGTCAGACAGAGAGAATCTGAGAGCAGAAAGACAGGAAGTCTGGGATCAAGAGGAATATCTCCAATATGACCGAATAGCTTTATTTCACCTACTATGGTCAGCTCTGGTATTTTCTTAGATAAGGGCTCCTTGAGACTTCCCCTGACACTGCCCCAGCCCTGCCAATCACAGGTCCAGCTGCTGAAACTGACATTCCCGTGGATGATTTTCGTAGGTACTGTGGGATCATATCCAGGGTTGGACTCAGCCATGCTGGTACTGTGGTCATGTACATGCTCCAGAATAGTTCCCATTGTGGTTCGGGTCAGTTTATGATAGCTTTCAGTCCTGTTAATTTTCATGCGTAATGACTATAACACTAGATTCATTTATGTTGAAATATTGGGAACACTGGATTTTTTTGTAGTTAGAAGGATCTTGAGAAGCAGTACTAAATCTATGAAATGAAGAGGTATTTTGTTCAAATTCAAATAAAGATTATAGGTACTAAACTCAGCCTTTGGAAAGTTATTGCTATCAATTTGAAAGTGAAAAGTGAAAGTGAAGTCGCTTAGTCGTGTTCTACTCTTTGTGACCCCATGGACTGTAACCTACTTGGCTCCTCTGTCTGTGGGATTTTCCAGGCAAGAATGCTAGAGTGGGTTGCCATTTCCTTCTCCAGGGGATCTGCCCGACCCAGGGATCAAACCCATGTCTCCCGCATTGTAGGCAGACACATTACCATCTGAGCCACCAGGGAAGTCACCAGTAATTTGAAGGTGTCACTAAAATTCTCAGTACTCTTTTTGGAAATGTATGAAATGACTTATCATACCTAAAAAAGAGGAAAGGATATCCATAGTAAGTTATTCTTTTTCTGTTCGACTATAGATAGGTAGGCTTTTTGGTGGTATATAATTCCCTTCCCACCACAGAGTTGTCAGATTCAGAAATAAGCTGGCTTTATCTACTACAGATGAAAAAATTGAATTATTAATTTAAAATATTCCTCAAAAGAAAATCCCAGACCTAGATAGATGGGTTCTGAGGTTTCTACCAAACATATAAAGAATAAATAATGTCAGTGCATCACAGAATCTTCTAAGACATAGAGGAGAAAACACTTTTGAACTCATTTTATGAAGCCAGTATTACCATGATACCAAAACCAGAGAAAGACATAAGAAGAAAAGAAAACTGTAGAGAAATAGCCTTTATGAACATAAAATGCACAAATTCTCTGTAAAATGTTAGCAAACTATATCCAACAGCTTATGAAAAGTATTAAACATCACGCACAAATACATTTTATCTCAGGAATGGGAAATTGGCTTATCAGAAAATCAATTATATAATATATCATATAAATATAATAAAGGGTAAAAGTCATTTGATTATCTTTACAGAAACAGAGAAAACATTTCATATGATCCAACTAAGAAAGGCAATTCCTTAGTCTGATAAAAGTCATCTATGGAAAATGTACAGTTCACATCTTACTTAATGGTGAAAGACTGAATGCTTTCCTGCTAATATCAAGAACAATTTGAAGGATATCTGGCCATTTCTATTCAGATCTGCACTGAAGTATTTTTCCTGAGGTTGGTGGAGGAGAGGGGCGGAAGATAATATAAAGGCATCCTGATTGGAAGAAAGGAAGGAGGTAAAACTGTCATTATTCACAGATGACATGATCTTATATGTAGAAAACTATAATAAATTCTCAGAGAAAATCTACTAGAACTGATAAACAAGTTAAGCAAGGTTGCAGAATATAAGATCAATATGTAAAAGTCAATTGTATGTTGTATACTAACCATGAACTTAATGAAATTAAGAAAACAATTCTATTCACAAAGCATCAAAAGGAATTAAATACTTAGGAATAAATTTAATAAAAGAAGTGAAAGACTTCTGTACTATAATGTCCAGAAAAATACTGAGAGAAATTGATGGAGAGGTTCGAAGCTCACTGACTAGAAGGTTGTTTTCCCAAAACTGGTCTATAATATATTAAGCACAATTCATATCAAACCAACAGGTTTGTTTCCAGAAATTGACAAGCTGATCCTAAATTCATAGCTTTTAATGTATATTTATTTTTGCTTTCATTTTTATTTTATTTTTATAGGGTGCTAAAATTTATATGGAAAAAGGACTCAGAATAGCAAAGACAATTTTGAAAAATAAGAACTCAATTGGAAAGCTTCTTTATCCTGATTTCAACACTTAATAGAAAACTACAGTTTGCAAGAAGCTAGGGTAATGGTGTAAGAATAGTCATATACTTCAATGAAATGGAAATAGGAGTCTAGAATTAAGTCCTCAAATTTATGGTGCAATGATTTTTTTCTTTCTAAATAAAAGTACCAAAGCAATTCAATGGGAGAAAAGATAGTCTTTTTCACCAAATGGTGTTGGAGCAATTGTTGGCTACAAGCAAAAAGATTAACTTAATCCTTCTGTGAAGGCTAAAATTATGAACTTTAGTAAGAAGTATAGGAAAAAGTCTTAGTGCTTTGGGTTGGGCAAAGAGTTTTCAGGTACAGCATCAAATTCAAGATTGATAAGTGAAAAAATTAATAAATTAGACTTCATAAAAATTGAAAGCTTTGTACTTCAGAAGACACCATCAAGAAAGCAAAAAAGACAACTTGTAGAGAAATGGGAAGAAATATTTGCAAATCATATATTTGATAAAGAGCCTCTATCCAGAATATATAAAGAACTCAAGAATAAGAAGACAACAAACTGCTTAAGTAAAAGTGGGTAGAAGATTTGAATAGATAGCTCACCAAAGAAAATCAAGAAATGGCTAAAAAGCACATGAAAAGATGCTGATTAGTCATTAGGGAAAATACAAATTAAAATCTCAATGTGATACTACTTAATACCCATCAGAATATCTGTAATAAAATTGACCAAAAAAAAAAAAAAACCAGATGAGCAGCAGTGAGAATGTGGAGAAATACTGCTGATGGAAAAGTAAAATAGACCAACTACTTTGGAAAACAGTTTGCCAGTCTCTTAAAATGTTTAATGTCGTAAGTTTATCTTATGATCCAGCAATTTGGGTTGGAGATCCTGGAGGAGAAAATGGCAACTCACTCCAATGTTCTTGCTTAGATAATCCCATGGACAGAGGAGTCTGGAGGGACAGTCCATAGTGTTGCAAAGAGTCAGACACAACTGAGTGACTGAGCATTTATGCATGCATGCATGCACTAGGCATCTACACAAGAGAGATGAAGCCATATATTCACACAAAGACTTGTACAGGAATATTTATAGTAGCATTATTCATAATAGCCCCAAATTAGAAACAGACCAAATGTCCATCAACAAGTGAATGGATAAACAAATGTGATATTTTCATACAATAGAATATTATTCCACAAGATAAAAGAATGATTGATTGATACATGTTACAACATGTATGCACGCGTGTTAAGTCACTTCAGTCGTGTCCGACTCTTTGCAACCCTATGGACTGTAGCACGCCAGGCTCCTCTGTCCACGGGATTCTCCAGGCAAGAATCTTGGAGTGGGTTGCCGTGCCCTCCCCCAGGGAATCTTCCCAATCCAGGGATCAAACCCGCATCTCTTACTTCGGCAGACAGGTTCTTTACTGCTGGTGCCACCTGGAAAGTCTGTTACAGCATGGATCAGTTCAGTTCAGTAGCTCAGACAGTTAGTTCAGTTGCTCAGTCGTGTCCAACTCTTTGCGACCTCATGGACTGCAGCATGCCAGGCCTCCCCGTCCATCACCAACTCCCAGAGTTTACTCAAACTCATGTCCGTTGAGTTGGTAATGCCATCCAACCATCTCATCCTCTGTGTCCCCTTCTTCTCCTGCCTTCAATCTTTCCCAGCGTCAGGGTCTTTTCAAATGAGTCAGCTCTTCACATCAGGTGGCCCAAGTATTGGAGTTTCAGCTTCAGCATCAGTCCTTCCAATGAATATTCAGGACTGATTTCCTTTAGGATGGACTGGTTGGATCTCCTTGCAGTCCAAGGGACTCTGAAGAGTCTTCTCCAACACCATAATTCAAAAGCATCAATTCTTCGGTGCTCAGCTTTCTTCATAGTCCACCTTTATAGTCCATGTACATTCATACATGACTACTGGAAATACCATAGCTTTGATTAGATGGACCTTTGTTGGCAAAGTAATGTCTCTGCTTTTTAATATGCTGTCTAGGTTGGTTATAACTTTTCTTCCAAGGAGCAAGCATCTTTTAATTTCATGGCTGCAAGTACCATCTGCAGTGATTTTGGAGCCTAAAAAAGTAAAGTCTGCCACTGTTTCCGCTGTTTCCCCATCTATTTGCCATGAAGTGATCGGACTGGATGCCATGACCTTAGTTTTCTGAATGTTGAGTTTTAAGCCAAATTTTTCACTCCCCTATTTCACTTTCATCAATAGGCTCTTTAGTTCCTCTTTACTTTCTGCCATAAATGTCATCTGCATATCTGAGGTTATTGATATTTCTCCCAGCAATCTTGATTGCAGTTTGTACTTCATCCAGTCCAGCGTTTCTCATGATATACTCTGCATATAAGTTAAATAAGCAGGGTGACAATATACAGCCTTGACGTACTCTTTTTCCTATTTGGAACCAGTCTGTTGTTCCATATCCAGTTCTAACTGTTGCTTCTTGACCTGCATACAGGTTTCTCAGGAGGCAGATGAGGTGGTCTGGTATTCCCATCTCTTTCAGAATTTTCCACAGTTTATTGTGATCCACACAGTCAAAGGCTTTGGCGTAGTCAATAAAGCAGAAGTAGAGGTTTTTCTGGAACTCCCTTGCTTTTTGATGATCCAACAGATGTTGGCATTTGATCTCTGGTTCCTCTGCCTTTTCTAAATCCAACTTGAACATCTGGAAGTTCACAGTTCATGTATTGTTGAAGCCTGGCTTGAAAATTTTTGAGCATTACTTTGCTAGCTGTGAGAGATGAGTGCAATTGTGTGGTAGTTTGAGCATTCTTTGGCATTGCCTTTCTTTGGGATTGGAATGAAAACTGACCTTTTCCAGTCCTGTGGCTACTGCTGAGTTTTCCAAATTTGCTGGCCTATTGAGTGCAGCACTTTCACAGCATCATCTTTTAGCATTTGAAATAGCTCAACTGGAATTCTATCACCTCTGCTAGCTTTGTTCCTAGTGATGCTTCCTAGGGCCCACTTGACTTCACATTCCAGGATGTCTGGCTCTAGGTGAGTGATCACACCATTGTGATTATCTGAGTCGTGAAGATCTTTTTTATATAGTTCTTCTATGTATTCTTGCCACCTCTTCTTAATATCTTCTGCTTCTGTTAGGTCCATACTGTTTCTGTCCTTTATTGTGCCCATCTTTGCACGAAAAGCTCCCTTGGTATCTCTAATTTTTTTTTAAGAGATTTCTAGTCTTTCCCATTCTATTGTTTTCCTCTATTTCTTTGCACTGATCACTGAGGAAGGCTTTCTTATCTCTCCTTGCTATTTTTTTGAACTCTGCATTCAAATGGGTATATTTTTCCTTTTCTCCTTTGCCCTTCGCTTCTCTTCATAGCTATTTGTAAGGCCTCCTCAGACAACCATTTTGCCTTTTTGCGTTTCTTTTTCTTGGAGATTCTCTTGATCACTGCCTCCTGTACAGTGTCATGAACCTCCGTCCATAGTTCTTCAAGCACTCCGTCTATCAGATCTAATCCCTAGAATCTATTTGTCACTTGCACTGTATAGTCGTAAGGGATTTGATTTAGGTTTTACCTGAATGGTCTAGTGGTTTTCTGTACTTTCTTCAATTTAAGTCTGAATTTGGCAATAAGGAGTTCATGATCTGAGCCACAGTTAGCTCCTGGTCTTGTTTTTGCTGACTGTATCGAGCTTCTCCATCTTCCACTGCAAAGAATATAATCAATCTAATTTCATTATTGACCATCTGGTGATGTCCATGTGTAGAGTCTTCTCTTGTGTTGTTGGATGAGGGTGTTTGCTATGACCAGTGCATTCTCTGGAAAAACTCTGTTAGCCTTTGCCCTGCTTCATTCTGTATTCCAAGGCCAAATTTGTCTGTTACTCCAGGTATTTCTTGACTTCCCACTTTTGTATTCCAGTCCCCTGTAATGAAAAGGACATATTTTTTGAGTGTTAGTTCTGGAAGGTCTTATAGGTCTTCATAGAACCATTCAACTTCAGCTTCTTCAGCATTATTGGTCAGGGCATAGACTTGGATTACTCTGAAACTGAATATCAAAATTCAGTATCACAACATGGATAGACCTCAGAAATGTCATGTTAAGTCAGGGTCAGCAATGTTTCTTTAAAGGTCAGATAGTGAATATTTTAGGCTAGTGGACCATATAGTCTCTGTGGCATTGTCCCAACTCTGCTTTTGTAGTACTAAGCAGCAACAGACAATATGTAAATGACTAAATATGACTGTGTTCTAATAAAGGTTTATTTACAAAAACAGACAGCAGGTACTTTGCTGACTCCTGTGCTAAGTGAAAGAAGCCAGATGCAAATAACTACACACAATATAATTCCATTTATGTGAATGTCAAAAAGTAAATCTGTGGTGAAAGAAAGCAGATTCATGCTTGCCTGGCATGGGAGCAGGAACAGGGAATGACTACAGATCAGCACTAGGGATATTTGGGGGGCGATGGAAATATTCTGTAATTGGCTTGTGATCATGGTTGCACAACCTTATAAATTTACTACCTATTAGCGAATTATAGCGAATTACACACTTAAAGGGAATGAATTTCATGGCCTGTAAATTATCTCAGTAAACCTGTTAAAAATTATATGTGCTTTCATTTGTTCTTTTCTTTACTGGCTTAACTATTTTATCCTCATTTTATCTCCAGTGAAAATTTTATTTTACTACTGACTCTACTATTCCAGCTAAAAGCAGAGCAGAGTTTTATAAGCACCTTGTACCTTTGAACTCTTCCCTCTAGAGCAAAAGTTGATACGTGTTAGGTGAAGTCTTTTTGAACTCTCTCCCAGGGATCTTACTATAAGGAAAACCCTATTGAGAATTCTGAAGGAAGCTTTATAGCACCATCAGTACTGGAGTGTCTGAAACCAAATGTTAGGGACTGTGATTTCAGAGGTAGGTAAGCAAGGAGCTTTTAATTGTGTGTATTTGTTTCCTGCCTTCTTTAAAAGTTCTGATAATATGAGACTAGGGTAGGTTAATTCATTTGAAGCTTAAAGAATTGCCCATGCCTTTTGAAGATTTTTATATGCTGCTGCTGCTAAGTCGCTTCAGTCATGTCCGACTCTGTGCGACCCCATAGATGGCAGCCCACCAGGCCCCGCCGTTCCTGGGATTCTCTAGGCAAGAACACTGGAGTGGGTTGCCATTTCCTCCTCCAATGCATGAAAGTGAAAAGTGAAAGTGAAGTCGCTCAGTCGTGTCCTACTCTTAGTGACCCCATGGACTGCAGCCCACCAGGCTCCTCCGTCCATGGGATTTTCCAGGCAAGAGTACTGGAGTGGGGTGCCATGGCCTTCTCCCTTTATATGCTAAAAAGAGGGTATTTGTGTGTGTCAGTTGTCTGCTGTGATCATTGCATTCCCATCATGAGATCTGAAGCTCAGATGGGTCAGGGATTCAGTTTAAATTCATCTTGGGATTACTGCATAATTGCCCACAGCATCTTACCAAGAGAGTGAGTGAGTAAAATGTAGAACCACTGGCATTCCTGATACACAGACAGACTTTCATGAAACTGAAAATTATCTGGCTGGTGACAGAATTAGTCATACTGAGAGAAAGAGGGCCATGTGATGGCCAGTACCATGATCTGCTGATTTGCTTTCATTTCCCTCATCAGAGAGCATTTCCGAAGTGTGATCTTGAAAGAAAACAGCCTACTCTCTGGGCTGATGGTGGGGAATAGGCTCTAATGAGTGACTACACTGTATGACTGAGATGCTATTAAACCCTCACCCTTGGAATTGAGTATAAGAGCTGGCTCTTAGCGTCTCCAGGAGCCAGAGGTGAAAAGTATGCCCTTGAGAGGATGTGTTATTTACCAGTCATAGGTTTTTCTAACTTGCTGAGCCTCCTGAACATTATAGAGCTGGAGAGGACCTCTTGGACAAAATATTTGTATATATATTGTTTTGTCCCTACTGTACTGTCTTTCCATCTTGTTTACAAAGATTTATGTATATGAATTGTGTGCAAAAGATTAGATGCTTTATTTAAATCCTTATAATGAAGATTACTAATTGCTATGTGCATTCTTGGCACCAGTGAGCTCATTGCCTGTGTTTTAGTCAGATATGCAGTATCATCTATTTAAATTCATTTCTTTTGTCAGTCAGCCTTTTTCTCTGAATCTGTAGAAAATCCTTTGCAATGGTTTGGTTTTCATATAAAGGAATGGTCAGGTCTGCCATCAAACATAGACAGAGACAGGTTTTTAAAAACTCTTTCAGGTTGACTTCTAAAGATTGGCTCAAAGAGTATGTGATTCACCCAGAATGGTCCCCAGGGGGAGAGAGAAGCTTCTGTATGAAGTCTCCTTACTTCTGCTGGGACCTCTCTCCCTCCCTCCCTCCTTCTTTCCTTCTTTACTTCCTTCACATGTGTAAAGCAGTTTTGATCAGTGAATATTTACCTAGAAATTATGGCACTCTGTTAAAAGACAAGCTTCAGCATAATGAAACTAAAGAGCCTCCAGTTACTTCTGAATGTGAAAAATGCTGTTTTAATTGAACATTAAAAAATAAATAAATTTAAGAGGAAAAAAACAGGAAAAAACATACCAGAGTGGGTTGCCATGCTCTCATCTGGAGATCTTCCTGACCGAGGGATTGAACCCACATTTCCTGCTCTGCAGGCAGATTCTTTACCACGGAACCATCAGGGAAACCACAAATAGTGAGTATCGTAGGCTAATTCCTAGACCTTTGGCTTTGAATGCTTGCTGTCTGTTATCTGTGAAAGTTTGGTTGTAGAGGACAAATGAGCTGTTTTCCTTGGGAAGAGATTTATTACAGGGAATTGGGTTCAGAGGAAGGAACAGGCTTAAGTCTGGGCTTCAGGAAATCACTTCTGAGGTACGGTGTAGAACTGACCCACCAAGGGCTGCTTCTTCTGGTCCTTAGGGTGGTGGGCACACAGGAGGTCTTTTTGGAAACTGCTGACCCCAAAAGACAGTGACTTCACCACTTCAGTGATCAGAAGACTGCTGCCTACCTCTGTGAAGCATGCGCCTGTGGGCTGGGACACTGCTGGCCTCCGTGGCCATGCCTGCTGGCAGAAATGGCTGCTGCAGCGGATAATGGCCTTGGTCTCCTTTCCACCTGCCAGACCCTGAGCAGATGCTCTAACTTGCATTCAGAACCTGAATGGCAGGAGAACCTGGGAAATACAATTTTTAGCTTTTGAGCATTCCAGCCCCAGAAGACATGAAGGAACCCCCTCTCCATCTTAGACTTTTACACATAATCACTTATACTTACCAAAAGGTGTTTATTTTTAACCATAGTTAATTCAAGTACAGATATGAATACACGTATTGGCAGAATATGCAAAAATGAAGTAGTCCATAGGCACAAATCTAAATGCACCTCTCTTGACCACCAGACTCACTAGTTTAAAATGTCTTCAAGTCAAGCAATGTTTGTGCAATATGTGGTCTAGCTACAAAAGAAACATGCAATTAGAGTGTCCTTGTGGGACCCCAGTTATGTGTATATGTCTGCCCGTCAAGTCCTGTGCTGAGAATAAACAGCCCTTTTTTTCTGACCCAGGAAAGTACAGACCCAGCGTGTGTCCCAGCATGAGATGCTGTGTAATCAGAGAGCTGGACTTGGCTGAGGGCATCAGGCATGTTTGCTCACTGGGGGACTCTGAGTTGGGGAAAGTAGAACCTGAGTGCTGCCGTCACGTCTGTAGTTGGTGTGAATGGCAGCCAATGATATTGTGCGTGCAAAAACTCTGGTGCCTCGTGAGGTTAGCGTGCGGGTTAGATACATGTGAAGTGTTAGTACAGTGCCTGGCCTGTAATGAACCCTGTATAAATAATTGCCACCACCACTACTACTATTATTATTTAATCATTATTATTTTCCATGAAGTGAGGGTAACTGACATAGGATTATTGGAAAGCTTAAATGAGTTTAGTCCTTGGCATAAGTGAGCACTGAGTAAATGTTAGCTATAAAATAATATAGTCATAATGTTTTAACTCTTAGAATGATGCTTTTGCTGTAACGTATTTCCCTAGACCCTCTCTCACCCAGAGACCTCCTACTTCTGAAGAGTAAGAGTCATTGGCTTGAATTTGAGAGATGAGCACAAGGACCATCTTTTCTTCTTCAGGATAGGCTAACTTCTCAGCAACTCGCACATTTACTTCACAGCTTTAGTAACCTTTACAGTCTTTCAATAGAACCTCAAGTCCAAGAAGTTAGTTTACTTTTGGAAAATTATTTTTCTAATCAAAACAACTCTGTACCACACTTATTCACTGTGTGAATTAAGGTCTCTACCCTTAAAATTTGGACAAGTTTAATGAAAAAAAAAAAAAAACAGGTCCTACCTTCATGAAGTTTAGGAATCAATATGGTTTGTTAATTTGTATTTATATTAATCAAATACTTTGACCTGATTCAGTAGAAAATATTTTTTCATGAGTATCTGCTAGACTGTGGAATCATTTTTAGACTGTTGAATCATTTCTTGGGACGTTAAAAAGAACATACTTTCAGAATTTGCGGTTAAAAAGATTTTCTCTAGCCTGATGAATAGTGACAGTAACACAGATTTAGCGAATGAAATTCTTGGGGAGCTTCGAATACCTTCTGGCAGTTGCATACCAGTTAGCCATTGACCTGATCAGCAAAGTATGGATTCTGAAGGGAAGAAGTTCCCCGTGAAATTCCTGTATGTGAGTTAAAGTCTTCCATAGATGAGGTGAAGGTGTCTGGGTAGGGCAACGAGACATTCTGAAGCTTTCAAACACGTTTTAAGAATCGTTAGAGATCTGTTTGAAAGTTTTCGACACTGAGCGTTGAGCAGCCGTCTTCTGCTGAAAGTATATTATACAAATCGATTTTGTCTGAAACACTTTCTGAGACAAGAATCTTCAGCCAGGGTGGAGCGGGCCCCAAGGACGGGCCCGGGTTCAACCCCACCTGCATGAGGAGGGCGTTTCCTGGGGCTGAAGGTTTCACAGCTGTGGACAAGCCTCTCTTCTGAGTCCTCAGTTGCTGAACTGAAAGTACTTAATGGCACCTCAAGTCTTGTGGTTACAGACCCCGGGGAGCATGGGATGGGAGGAGAAGTGTGGTAAATTCCGAGGCAGGGAGGTTCAGGAACCTCCAGACTCAGGAAATACCAACGTCTTAGAACAAATGGAACCAGTCTGTGTTGGTATATTTATCCACGGTGATAAAGTGCATTTAAAAATATTGGAATTGTCCATGGAATTCTACAGGCATGAATACTGGAGTGGGTTGCCATTCCCTTCTTCAGGAGATCTTCCTGACTGAGGAGTTGAATCACATTATAGGCTAATCCTTTCCCATCTGAGTGAAATTACATTACTGAATGAAGGGAGATGTAAACCTAATCCAGTGCCCCAGGCTTCCAGCATGGAGCCTCAAAGTGAGGCCTGATTTCTTTTTATGAAGTGAAAGTCACTCAGTTGTGTCTGACTCTTTGCGTCCATGGAATTCTCCAGGCCAGAATCCTGGAGAGGGTAGCCGTTCCCTTCTCCAGGGTATTTTCCCAACCCAGGGATCGAAGCCAGGTCTCCTGCATTACAGGTGGATTCTTTACCAGCTGAGCAACCAGAGAATAACTTGAGTTAAATCAGTTTAAGAACTGCCTCCTCCACCTCACATCCAGTATGGATTAATATTGGAATATCCATCTTTCATAGGCTTCCTTGGGAATATTTCTAAGAATTGCGGGTGCTGCATTTCCCTGTCTTCACTTGCCTGCTGGTGCTTCTCTAGGTCAATGTCAAGTTCTAACTGCCTAAGGCCCCACTTGCTGGGCCTCTTCAGTGTCTCTGCTGCTATTGTGGGAGATTTGGCCAATCCACAGAGATGCTCCCGTGAACCCTACTCTCTATACGGCCACCCCTGGGGCTGCTGCAGGTCTCTGCTGATTTGCCCAGACCACATGGTTTACCCTTTTCCTAAGCGCCAGAACTTACTCTGGGTATCAATTCAGATTTCTCCTTTCTTCTGGTGACTTGACTCTTAGGAGCCCCATCACCCTTTGCTACAGTCTGATCTGGTTCTGTCTGTGCCACTTGGGGCCACCTGGTGCAGCTCAGTGTCACAGAACCTCAAAGAAAAGGGATGGGGTTGTGGTCATAAGGGGGCGTTATGTAAAATCACAGATGCAGTCAGATGTATGGAATTGGTGTTGCCCACATTTACCAAAGGTGGATTACTGGGGCAAAGCGGCACTTTATTTCTCCTGCTGAAAGCTGTGCCTGCTTACAATTCTAGGAATAAGCAAGAAAGACAGTGTGCACTCTCACATGTGAAGGACTGGCAGCGTTGAGGAGAGGCCTTTGTAAGCCGAGGGGAGGATCTATGGAGATTGAGATGCTGGAGAAAAGGCGTGGGGAGGGGAGGAGGCAGGTAATTGATACTGTCAAGGAAGAGAAGGTGTCAGACACCTGGTGGGAGACCTGAGCTTTGTCCAGGGAGACCCTGAGGAAGGGACCTTAGGAGCATTTACATAAGCTCTCAGTTCAGTCCAGTCGCGCAGTCATGTCCGACTCTTTGCAACCCCATGGCCTGCAGCACGCCAGACTTCCCTGTCCATCACTCCCAGAGCCTACTCAAACTCATGTCCATCGAGTTGGTGATGCCATTCAACCATCTCATCCTCTGTTGTCCTGTTCTCCTCCTGCCTTCAATCTTTCCCAGCATCAGGGTCTTTTCAAACGAGTCAGCTCTTTGCATCAGGTGGCCAAAGTATTGGAGTTTCAGCTTCAGCATCAGTCCTTCCAATGAACACCCAGGACTGATCTCCTTTAGGATGTACTGACTGGATCTCCTTGTAGTCCAAGGGACTCTCAAGAGTCTTCTCCAAAACCACAATTCAAAAACATCAATTCTTCGGTGCTCAGCTTTCTTTATAGTCCAACTCTCACATCCATACATGACTACTGGAAAAACCGTAGCTTTGACTAGATGGACCTTTGCTGGCAAAGTAATGCTCTGTGTGATGCCAAAGAGGAAACTGAGACCCTGAGAGGCGAAGGCACTTTTCCAAAGCAACTCAGTAAGGTAAGTCCGTTAAAACATCTCCAATCTGCTAGTCCTTATATCACATTTGCTGCTTTCTCCATGGGGAAGGAAAAGAGTGGGGATGGAGTGGCAGAGAAATTTTGAAGAGGGGCTCTAAGGTGTCTCAGACTGCAACTACAGTCTTCAAGTCACAGGTGGCAAGGTGCGCTGAGGGTGAAGGAACCGGACCATCCCCGCGGCGTATGTCTCAGTACTCTTAACAATGCCATACTGCACCGTTATTAGCATTGTGAGTTGTTTGACACTGCCCTCTGCGACTAGGTGATGGATCCGAAGTTGTTGGCATAAGGGGCCAGGGCTGAATCATCCATCCGTCAGTGCTGTTAAATTAATCCACTGGAGTAGAACAGTGTGGCAAGCTGCTCAGAATCTGTCTGAACTCCTGGGGGATGTCTTTAAACTGCACACTTCAGTACACAGTGGGGTGGTGGTGATTTTCTCCTCCCTGAGCTTCCTGTAAGTTTCAAAGCAGGCACAGAATTTTAAATGAAAGAGCCCCTGCAGGCTTGAAAGCCTGCATTCTGACCCTCCGCCCCCTTCTGCGGTCGCCTCCAGGGCACGTGAGGAAAAGCAGAAGCCTGCTTGGCATGTTCTGCTGGTGTGATCAAAGGCACAGAGCCTGGAGCTACCAGGACCTTTACTAAACATCGACAGGATCAGATGGACTTGGTATTCACAGAGTGGAGCTGCTCTCTGGAGAGGCTGGCAGAGCTGGGCTGCCCAGACTAACCCTCCGTTTTCAGATCTCACATGGGCACTCTGTGCCGCCAGGTCATCCTGGTAAAGTCACTGCCTCACACACCAGGATTTCTCATCCTCTCCTCTCCTCTCTTCAGATCTCCACCTCCCTTTCTGGCTTACTGGTGAGCATCTCTCCTCCTTCACAGTGAAAACAGAAAGGATGACCTCTTTCCTCCACTAACTTCACCAGCCCTCTGCCCCTGGACTCATCCTCTGCCTTCTTCCCGTGGGTCTGGAAGAATAACCCTTGCCCTGCTGTTGGGTCCACCCCTCCCCTTCCACATACTCAAGAACTGTTCTCATGCAGTTCCTTCCTTTGCCTCTGTCATCCTCAGTTCTCCCTAAGCCAGCCATCCCCCTTGGCATACCAGTGTGTCCTTATATCATCAGTTTTACCCGCTCCTGTTCCATTTCACAGCTTGTTTTCAATGCAGAACATCTCGCAAGAGCGAGCCTGCCTGATGTCTCCCCTCCATCACCTCCATTTCCCCTCCACCTATTCTCTTGGACTTTCACTCTGAAGTGACTGTTATCTTGTCACCTAGGACCTACATCTTGCTGAAGCCAAAGCCCTCATCTTAGTCTACCTCTCAGCAGCATATGGCGGAGCTGATGGCATCCTCCATGTTGAAACACTTGTCCTCTTTGTCTCCATGACACCACATGTGCCAGATTTTCCTTTCACCTTGCTCTCCTTCCCTTTTTGATCTCCTTTGCTGTCTCATCTTTTACAAAATCTCTGTGGGTCTTGGGATCACAAGGCTCTCCTGGCCTTTTGCCCTGTACACACTCTCTACTCATGTAGCCTTATGATTCTAAGTACTTTGTAAATGCTTGAGACTCTCCAATTTACATTTCCAGTGTGAAACATTCTACTTGAATTTCAGGCTGTTATGTCTAAGAGCCTTCTCAACATAGACACTTAGATGTCTAAAAGAGGCATCTTTCAGTTTAAAACCAAACTCTGGATTTTCTCCCTATAACCCAGTTTCAGGAAATGACATCATCATCTAATCCAGATGCTCAGTCCCCAAACCATGGGACTCTTCCTGATTCCTCCCTTTCCTTTAGACCTCACATTGGCTTCTTAGCGCTGCTGTAATAGATGACTTCAAATGATTGACTAAAAATAGCAGAAATTTGTTCTTTCATGAAACAAATCTGAAATCTGAATTTTACTCTCTTCTGTCCACGCTATTCTTAAAGAGATGGGAATACCAGACCACTTACTTACCTGCCTCCTGAGAAACCTGTATGCAGATCAAGAAGCAACTATTAGAACTGGACTTGGAACAATGGACTTGTTCCACATTGGGAAAGGAGTATGATAAGGCTAGAAATTTGAAATCAAGGTGGCGGCCCGGCCATGCTCTCCGAGGGCATTAGAGAAGGAGTCCGCCTTGCCTCTTCCAGCCTCTGCTGACTGCTGGCAGTCCCTGGTATTCCCTGTGTTGTAGCAGCAGAACTCTCTTCTCTGCCTCTGTTGTCACGGGGCCTTCTTCCTCTGGGTGTGTTTGTGTCCAAATTTCCTTCTTATAACCATATCAGTCATTGGATTTAAGACTCCCCCTAATCCAGTTTGACATCTTACTTTGATTACACCTGCAAAGACCCTGTTTCAAATAAGCTAACACTGACAGGTTCTGAGTGAACGTGAATTTGGGAGAGCACTGTTCAGATCATTGCAGACCTCCACATCTAGTCCGTCCGCAAGTCTTAGCTCCTCCGTTTCCAACAGTTCTTACCATTCCTGCCCCAGCCTTTGTCCAACCCTGGTTTACTGCCTCATTCCTGGTCTCTCCCACTCCACTTTTGCCCACTCCTGTGCATACTACCTAAGGAAGCCAGAGTGACCTGTTCAGAGTGTCAACAAGGTCACGATTCCCTTGCACAGGACCCTCTGGTGGCTTCCTGGTACCCGAGAAGACAATCCAGCTCTTCCGCTTGACTTGGGAGATGCTCAGTTGTCTTGCCTGCTCTCCAACTTCGTCTCCTTTCTCTGGATCCCATATTCACTGGGCCCCAGCCACACAGGCCGCTTTCTGGGCCTCCATCAGGCTGACTGTCTCATGGCCTCCTCATTCACTGTTCTGCTTGAAACGCTCTTCCCCTGGATCTTCATATGACTGTTTCCTTTCCATTGTTCATGTCCCAGCTCACCTGTCCCAGTCCCCTCCTTACAGAGGCCTTCCCAACCCAGCCTAACAAATGTTCTCTCTCTTCCTGTGTGTGTCCCTGTTTCTTTTTCTTTCTCTATCTCTGCCTCTCTTTCTTTGTCTCTCTGTCTTACAACACACACACACGCCTGTTTACTTCCCACATAGCTCTTCTTTTCAATATCTGAATTTACCTTATTCATTTGTTTATAGATAATATCACTGACATGATTTATTACTTGTAATTTCTGTCTCCCTCAGTAGAGCATAAATTCCTGTAAACAGCTAATTAGCTTCCTGTTGTCCACTGCTGTACCCCAGCTCCTATGAAAGAGATTGGCACAAAGACTCTCAGTCAGTATTTTGTGTCTGATAAAATGGGCTCTCTTTGTATTCTGTGGCTTCCACCCTCTCTCCCAAGGTACGTTTCATTTTCTACTGGCAGAATCTATCGTTTTAATACACTGAAACTTTTTGTGTACAGTCTAATGTTAACATTTGAGGGGGGAAAAAGGGCCTGTTTTTATCCCCCCTCCCCAGCCGTCTCTAAAAATTCTCTGCAGTGGCTTCTTCGGAACAGCTCAGCTCATTCAGTGGCTGTCCCCTCTCCTAGCACACACCAGTGCCTGCTCCTCCAGCACTGTATACACACTCGATACACCTCCCAGAATCAGGAGCTGTCACTCCTTGCCTCACCCCCTGCCCCCGTGGAAAAGCTTTTCTAAGCGTGTATATAGGCTTCTGTAGAAAGAAATGTAGAAGGCTTTGGAAAATTACCATCGTTTGGGTTTGTGGGGAGATGTTGCCTAATACAAGGACGGGAATGTTGTTCCACGTCACGCTGGTGAGCTGCCTATTATCCGGAAGGGGTAGCAGACAACCATCAGAGAATTCAGACTAACTGAAGAATCATCCTCCTTGTTTTCCAGACAGTTGGTTATGAAATTGGGCCAAAAAGGAAATAATTGGGAAATTTAAAGTTTTGTTCTTTTTGTTTTTTGTTGTTTGTTATGTTAACCATTTCTAGAGCATTTACTGTATTTTCCAAGGCCTGGGTAATACTGGTTTTTCTATCAAGAAACTCTGACCATGAGTGTTAGATTTCTTGATTTCCTTTAATAGATTGCCATATTTTGATTTTGAGTGGTTCATGTTATTGGCTCCCACAAATCATTATCACTTCTCAGTTTCTAGACTATCTCTTTTCTTCTTGCCACAGCAGTTTTCTTGACAACTCATTTAAATTTGGTTACTTTCTGGCTTCACTTCTTACCTACACCTCAAAGGACCCCATTCTGCCTTGGCAGAAGTCTCCATCTCCCTCCATACTGGTTATGTGTCCTTGATGTATCTCTATGTCAGCACAAAAACTGATGGCAGCCACAGTGGGAGGCCTGGAGCTTACACAGCAATAAACACGGGCAGCCAGCACGTCTCGTGTCTCAGTGGGAAGAGGCTGGGGTTTAGAATCCAATGACCTCACCATAAATCCTGGCTTTGCTCTTACCATCTGTGACCTTCGGTAACTATCGGACTTCTCTGAGCCTCAGTTTCCTCATCTGTGAAGACAAAGAATCTGTTTTATACAATTGTGAGAATTAAAAGAAGTAACACCCAATGGTTCTCAATAAGTTTTGTTTTAAATTTAGTATATAACCATTTCTTCAAGAATCTAAACAGCACATATTTTTTTAAAAATCCATGAGAACAGTTCAGCTGACAATCTTAGTCAAGAAAATCTTACTGATTTTCTTGAAAGGTGAAAGCAAAGGGAAGATATTGATTTTGCCATTCTTCATGTATTTTTCATCACGAATGATGATATAGACCTGCTGAACTTCTTTTCCTCATTCTATTATTTAAGGATGTGTTTATTGCAATTAATCGCACTTAGAAAAAAAATCTCAGGTTAAACAGAGTAAAGAGAAGAACTTAACAACTTGAAAGATAAGGACACACTTATAGACAAATTTTTAGAAAAATCTCACTATGCAGAATTTGTTCATTGCCTCATCAATGTCTTGCCCTATAACACCTTTGAGAAAGGGCCTTTCACATTTCTGGCCATGTGCTTTGAGTGGGAGCTACCTCCTCCAGACACACACACACACACACACACACACACACACACACACACACACACATCTCCCTGCCATCTCTGACACCTCCCCACTATTGCCATAGGGATCAATTTGAGGAAGGCATATGATGCAGTCAATGAAACGCAAAGATATTTTAGAGGATTTCTAGGTTACACATTTCTTTATCTTTAGTGGAAGCTACCAAAAAGAATGCCTTGTCATCCTCTGGATGCTGTTATATGAGGTAATATGATGATATGATTAACAAGGCCTTACCCATTTTTGCTACCTGGAAATGAGAGCAGAATAAAAGCACTGAAGAGAAATAGACGTGGACCAGACTAACATGTAGTCTGAATCAAACAGGATCTGAGTCTAGAACTATCCCCAGTATAAAACAGCAATTCCCTTTTAAGCCAGTTTTGTTGCTGGTGAATTTAAGGTTCTCACTTTGTTGTGAAAGAATTCAGAAATGAAATGATAGGTAAGAAGTAGATTTGTTTAGAGAGAAACACACTCTACAGACTGTGGGCCACCTTAAAAGGCAAGAGCAGCCCTGAAATATGGTGTGGTTAGTTTCTATGGGCTGGGTAATTTCATAGGTTAATGAGTGGGAGGATTATTACAATTATTTGGGGGGAAGGGGCAGAAATTTCTAGGAGTTGGGCCTCGCCCACTTTTTGACCTTTTTTGGTTAGCCTCAGAACTGGTAGGTGTGTCATTTAGCATGCTAGTGTATTACGGTATCACAATAAGTGTCTAATGAGGCTCAAGGTCTAGTAGAAGTGAGATCTTCTGCCATCTTGGACCCAGTTGGTTCTACCAGTCTTTGTCGTGTCCTTGGGCTATGTTAGTCTTTTAAAGGTTGTGACCTGCCCCCTTCCCTCCTGTTTCAGTTTGAATTGGGTGTTCTGTCCTTTTGCAAACAAAAGATTGCCAGGAAAGAGACCATTAAAATGGGAGTAATTGAACGTACTGGTATATTACTACAGCAAACATCCTACTATGTACGAACTAAGGTTCAATTTCTGTTAATTGTAGCTATTATTCTAGATTATCTCTCAAAAATGAGTCTGTCAGTTTATAGACTGAGGGAATGCTGTTATCATGATGTTCAGCACAGTGTATGTGCAAATCTGCTTGTCTACATTAGTTTTTTTTTTAGTTTACAACTCATAAAGCCCCTTCATAACTAGGAAAATATTCTAGACTTGGTTCAGTGGGCAATAGGGAGACATTAGAAGTACTTGGTGCTGGAGCAATAACAAATTAGAGGGATATTTGCAGTTACTGTTGGAGAGACAGTGCCTTGCTCATTTGCAGGATTTCGAATTACACATCTTTGGTGTTTTACTTGTTTGAAGGCTGTCTTCTCTCCATTTAAAAAAACCAGCTCATGAGAGCAGGGGCCACATCTCTTGTTCACCAGGTGAACATAGATATTATTCACAGGACAATGGACCTGTGAACACAGATATTCAGGACACGACTGTCAATATTTCTACACAGCACCTGGAACATAGATATTGATGAGATAACTGAATTATGGATGAGGATGAATAGAAGGCAGAGAGAATGGGGAAACAGGAACATGTAGGAGATAAGAAGCTACAACCCATGTGTGAGGTGCCTAGATGCAGGGTTATAGCAGGAGACTAGAGAAGAAAGGCATCAGTCTGACAGATGCTACCAAAAAGTTAACAGTGTTTGTTGACTGAATGGGAAAAACCAAGGAAATACAGAGAGGAGTGAGGTTTCCCACCCAAGAAACAGAAACCGTGGCTGTTCCATTAACTAAAAGGCAAGTTGGGATGGGGAGGAGCATGAGAGAAAAAAATTTTTTTTTTATTTCTGGATATTTTTTTATGAGAGAAGAATGTGTCATTCATATGGAAATGTAAGAAAGATTTCTTTCAAGGAATGAAGGATTTGGGGAAATGATGGAACTCAAGGTGTCAGGTTGGAATATGTAGAAAAACCGTGGGAGAGAATTATGTCCCCAAAGGAGTGAGAACTGCTTGGAGTCAGCTTGAGAACAGACCAGAAACGGAGGAGGAGTATCCTCTGCTTGTTCCTTCAGACTTGTTTCAGAGTAAAGAACAGACTTAGTTTTCTAGAATTTCTGGGAAATTAATACAGGTAGTTTAAACATAATACTCATAATCAGATTGTCCATATTAGTCACTTTCAGACTTTTATTGCAACCCACTCTTAAGAAATACAGTTTACATTTTGACCCACACATGCACACACACACAATTGGTATAAGATTTTCTCTGACGAATACGCACTCTCACTATATACAGTCTACTCAGTTTTCATCTGTTTCATTGTTTAAAGCTGGCAACAACCCACTAAATTGATCTCACTCCCCATTAATAGATCAAGTCTGGAAGTTTTAAAAGCCCTGGTCTATGTGAAGGTCACATAAGAAATGTAATGAATTTGATGAAAGTATACATTTTGAGAAAAATTAAATTCTGATTAGATAAGAGTTTTTGTTTAAAATCCATTATCATGTAAAACTCTATAATGATGCTATGTTCTTATAGTTCTTCAAAATTTAGAAAGAATTAAAAGGAAAGCACTTACTTTTCCAAAACATTCAAATGGCTTCTTATCTTGGAGCTTTAATAGTATTTACCAACTTGTAAATAAAATTTAAAGTCTGAACTTTGGATGCAGGCTATGAGGTGTAATTAAAAGCACTCTGGCTTTGGAAATGGACAGACCTGGGCTCAGGTGGTGTATCGGCCGCTTATTTTATTGTTCATTTATTTGTTTATTTTGGCTGCTCTGCGTCTTCGTTGCTGTGCACTGGCGCTCTCTAGTTTCGGTGTGCGGGCCTCTCCTTGCACTGGTTTTTCCTGTTGCAGAACATAGGCTCCAGGACATGCAGGCTTCAGTACTTGCAGCTCACAGGCTCCAGAGGTCAGGCTTAGTAGCAGGGCCTATGGGGTTAATGGCTCCACAACTTGTGGGGTCTTCCCAGACCAGGGGTCAAGCTGACATCCTCTGCATTTCGAGGTGGATTCTTAACCACTGGACCGACCACCAGGGAAGCCCCTGCACTTATTAACTATGTGACCTTTGCCAAGTTTCTTAACCTCTCTGAATTCCTGTTTCTTTGTCTGTAAGTGGGGAAAGCAACATTTACTCTACTCAGTTGGTCTTGTTGCTGAAGAATTCTTGTTGACCACGTTACTTAAATGGCTTCCCTTGAGGCTCAGCTGGTAAAGAATCCACCTGCAATGTGGGAGACCTGGGTTCGATCTCAGGGTCAGGAAGATCCCCTGGGGAAGAAGGAGGCTACCCATTCCAGTATTCTGGCCTGGAGAATTCCATGGAC
Organism: Bos indicus; assembly: GCF_029378745.1. Taxonomy (NCBI): domain Eukaryota; kingdom Metazoa; phylum Chordata; class Mammalia; order Artiodactyla; family Bovidae; genus Bos; species Bos indicus. The sequence goes on from NC_091766.1 coordinate 80,990,843, forward strand.
TGTATAGGCAATGGGGTGGCAAAAAGTTGGACGTGACTGAGTGACTTTCACACACACGTAGTACTTATGGCCCAATACTTGTTACTTGCTGGGCAGGCAATAAGTGGCAATTGTTATTATGACAAGGGCTAAAGTACAGACTACCTGTAAAGCTGCTAGCACAGTGCCTGGCATAAGGCAGCAATAAATACGGATGATCTTTCTATGCCAACAACCAAAAAAGTAGAAATACAGTTGTAAGCCAAGTATGTAGAAATGTACAAACAAATTATATGATTTTATATTACATACAATTTTTAAAGAAAGATATTTACTGGATAAAGTAAAGCACATGGATAACATTGATGTAATTGGAGAGATTGAGTCTCATTTGTATAACATGAGAAATTATTCTCCACTGTTGTGGCTTTTTTCTTAATTCCCCCACCGATGTAATCATTAAAGTGATCTCAATGCATTCATTCAATAAACCTATGTTTATTAAGACCTGCAATGCCAGGTACTGGGGATAAAAACACAATAAGAAACAGTTTCTAGAAGTGTGGTTAAAATAAACAATAGTTAGCATTACTTTTGCTCCCAGGCACCCCATCCCCCTGGACCACTGCCATCAGCACTCTCTCTGTGCTTTTTGGGTCTTCCTGACTGACGTTCCACACCACGTCAGAGGATGGCCTAAAGATGCTCTGTTGGTCTTCACAACAGCTCTGTGGTCCACTTCTTGATGATCTACTTTTCAGGTTAAAATACCTCACCATGTTCAAGAATTCCTTGGTTTTTTTTTTTTTTTTGGTCAATTTGCCCCTGGCAACGTCAGGGTAGCTCTAACTGAACAAGCCCGTAGTCCACCTACATGCCATCTTACTTCCATCTCACTGTTATTTTACTTGCCTCTTACAAAGTAGGCAGTGAAGTTAACTATCACATCATTTGAAGAAAAAAAAGGAAAGTTTTCCTGCTTTCCTATATTTTAAAATGTCCTTGCATCCCTCCTCACCACTTTTACTGTCTGCCTGCTCGTGATAGATCTCATATCCATAGTCATCATAGTAATATCGTGGGAAAATGCCCTTAATTCACATACATAGGATCTGCAGACACTTTCTGATAGTTTTCATTGGGAGGAATGCACTTTTTGTTAAGAAAAATAACTGCTGAGTGCCTGTGTGCAAAACTGAAGGGCCTACAAAGATGCCTGAGATAAAATCCCTTCACCAGGGAATGTATAGTTTAATGAGAGAGATGTCATATGTACCACCAGCTGTAAGGGAGAGAATGACTCATGAGGTGTCTGGGGGAAGGACCATAAAGCTGAATCTCATTCTTAACTTCACACACACGGTGATTTGCTTCTTACCACTTTTCTAGATGACTTTTGTTGCCCAAATTAGCCCATCTGACCAGTGCCTACAACTGAAAAAAAACCATGCATGAATTGGAAAGACAAGAATTTCATGGTGGCGGTATTTCACACGTGTGATGTTAGTAAAATAAAACCTCCTGGCATCTGTAGAGTTTGGTTGGGCCGTCACACTTGAAAAGGGAAAGATTTGTAAAACTCCACAAAGAGTTTCTGTTTGGTTTTACAAAAAGTGCCTTAAGAACCCCTTGGGGGTGGATCCATGACTATAGGACAGATTGGCTTCTACTTGGGTATCACCACCAATTGGCTGTGTGGTTCATGTTTCAATTTGGAAATAAATATTGCTCAAGCAGCCCCCAGCTTGTACGGTGGCTTACAATAAGGAGGAAGTCTGGCAAGTTGCAAAAAATGGTTGTTCTGATCAAAGAGCTTTAAAGTCTGTGAAAAATGGGCATCTTTCATTGCTTGATCAACAGATGGACATCTTTGATCTTAGAAGTACTCTTATCAATTATGTTTAAACTGCCAATTTAGAAATTCCCGACACCAGATACATAAACCATCTCTCTGAGGGGATATCTCCAGTAAATCCTGAAGGTCAAGTTTTATTAGTGGAGTTACAGCTTACTCATGAACTGAAATTGCCTTAACGGGACTCTTATGTGCTAAGCTGATACATGGGATCTTGATGTAATTTTGCACATGGGTTCATGCTCCCAATCAGAGCACCTATCTCCCCTCTTTCCTGTTTTCTACCTCTTGAGCTCTTTGTATTGCAGCTGATTAGGGCTTTCCTGATGGCTTAGCGGGTAATGAATCCACCTGCAATGCAGGAAATACAGGAGATACAGGTTCAATTCCTGGGTTGGGAAGACTCCTTGGAGGAGGAAATGGCTAACCCACTCCAATATTCTTTGCCTAGAATATTCCATGGGCAGATGAACCTGGTGGGCTACCATCCATGAGGTTGCAAATTTTCAGATCTTTTTACAGTTTGCTCCTTTCTTTATTTAACTGGGTCTAACCCGTGTTTATTTATATTTTTCTATCCATGTTTTGGGCTTCCCTTGTAGTTCAGACAGGTAAAGAATCCACCTGCAGTGCAGGAGACCCAGGTTTGATCCCTGGGTCAGGAAGATTCCCCTGGAGAAGGGAATGGCTACCCATTCCTGTATTCTTGCCTGAAGAATTCCATGGACAGAGAAGCCTGGTGGGCTATAGTCCATAGGGTGGCAAAGAGTCAGACACAGCTGAGTGACTAACAAATCTGTGTTTTAAATTTCAACTTGTCTATTTTTCAGCAATAATTTAAAGAATAATTCTGTTAATTTGAAGACATTTTATGTGGATCTTATAAAACTTAAAATATTTTAAATTCTTTTCACGTGTTTTTAGTTCACACTTTTATATCTTTAGTCTTTATAAGCATCCTAATTTAGGATATTTGAAATTTTTGGTAGTGGTGGAGGGGTGGGATGAGGTGGGGAGTTCCTGATCCCTGTGTCTCTGGACCCTTGTTTATGGTGGATGGCTTATTTGTTTTGTGCTTTGGAATTGTGAGTTTTTCTTAAGGGTCTTTCTTGTTGGTCATCCAGTAAAGGCTGAGGGTAAGCTCATGTCTCTCTGGAGAGGTTTGTATGCTTTTGTCAGGGCGCCAGAGTTATTGCTGGCCATGGCCACCCGGTAATGGTTCATTCTGGGCTTCAAACCTACCTGAGGTGGGCCTGTGGTTACCTATTCTCGGCAGGGGGATTCACTCCCCTGAGATCCAGGCTAAAATAGTCAAGTTTCTTAACTTCCTCCTTGTGCAGGCTGGAGAATTTCTTTTCCTAATCCTCTCTCTCAGGCAGAGGGGGTGGTCTGATGAGAATTCCAGCTTTATGTGGGAGTCAGTTCCAATTCTGTCACCCACACTTCCTGAAGGCCCTGGGGCTTCTTCTCTTGAGTCACGTGGATTTACAATCCACATCTCCTGTTAACAAGGCTGGTAACCTACTCTCCTCTCAGAGCAGTCGTTCAGAGACTTAGTTCTTGTTTTCAAGTCTCTCTGTGTTTGACTCTGGAAAATTCCTTATCTTCTTGAGAACTCAGCCATGCATTTAAAAAGATATGATATTTTCCCCAGAATTCCTAAGATTTTAATATCAAAAAGTTTTTGTTTTGTTTTTTTAAATATCTATTTTACCAAGAGCACATCAGCATCCTCTGACAGTGTCTTCTAGTGGGTGGAAGACACCTGTCCACGTTCAAAGAGGAGTATGGAGAAGGGACCTCTGCCTTTTAGAAGTGCATGCACTTTTTGGTCCAACTCATTGGTAGGCTCTGAGGACTGTCCATTCAGTCTTTCATTCAATCACCCTTACCTTTATAGCACATTCAGTAATTACTGATTTCCTACTATACAAGCTTGCATTCATTTATTCAGCAAACATATATTGTGTCTAGCTTCTGCTACATGCCACATAAGTGCTCACGCTCAGCAAAAACATACCCAATCCCTGTCTTCATGGAGGACACAAATACTGATCAGATAATCATATAGATAAAATGCGTAAAATTGCAAATATGGCCAGTGTCCGGAAATAAATGTGCATGTTGTTGTGAGATGTGCAATGACGGAGTTACCCAGTTCAGGCCCTTAAGGGCTTTTTTGGGGATGTGAAGTAAGAGTGGCTTTCACTGAGTGAAAAGCGAAGTGATAATTGGGCCAGATATGGAGCAGAATGTACAAAGACCCTGGGGTGAGGATGAGGGACTGAAGAAGGGTGGTTAATTGGAAGAGGAAATTGTGAAAAGAATAAGGTCTCAGAAAAGGCTGGAAGGGAGCTGAGAGCCGAACCATGGAAGATGCTGAAGGCTGTGTTAAGGAGTTTTGTGTTTATCCCGAGAGTCATTAAGGGCTTTAAACAGGGCAAGGGCACATCTAATTTGCCCTTTGGAAGATCTTTCTGACTTCAGAAAAGAGAAGAAATTTGAGGAGGCAGGCGTGACAGTGAGGCTAGTTAGGAGGCTGTTGTCAGGACACTAAGAATTGCTAGAGCTCAGTGCCAGTTTTGGCTTTGTAAATACAAAGACATGGACAAAACTGAGATTTATTTAGCAGGGAGAACTATCGAGGAGAAGCAGAGAGGCAGGCCAAGAACTATTCCAAAGTTCCAGGCTTACATAACTGGATGGCTGGTGGTGGTCCTTTACTGAGATGGGGAACACCAGAAGAGAATAAGGTTTGCTGGAAAGGCCAGGGGGTTTCCTTTTGCATGTGTTGAGTTTGAGGTTTTTGAACGATCTAAGAGGCAGTTGGATTCATGGATCCAGAGTCCAGAGAAGAAAACTAGGGATGTAATTATGAGAGTAATTTTTTATAGGTGATTATTAAATGAGATTTCCTATGGAGAGATGATAAGTTGTTGTTTGTTCAATTGCCAAGTCGTTTCTGACTCTTTTTGACTCCATGGACTGTAGCATGCCAGGCCTCCCTGTCCCTCACTATCTCTTGGAGCTTGCCTAAGTTCATGTCCATTGAATAGGTTGTAGAAATGTGGAGGTTATTGGTGAGTTTAGTGGGGGCTATTTTGGTGGTAAGAAGGGATAAGAAGCTAGGAGTAGGATGTAGAGTGAGTAGGAGATGAAATGAAATCAGTGAATGTGGACAACTTTTAAGAACTTTCCCAGTGAAGTTACATGAGATTTGAATTCATTTAAAAAAAAATTATGGCAGTTATTTATTTTATTTATTTTTTTTGACCATACCATACGGCATGTTGGATCAAGGTTCCCTGACCAGGAATCAAACTCAGGCCCGCTGCAGTGGAAATGCAGATTCTTAACCACTGGACCACCAGAGAAGTCCCCTTGAATTCATTTTTAAAGGAAACAAGTCACTTAGTTATGATTGGAAAGCAAAATCTTTTAAAATAGAGAATCAATAGAAAATATTAAAATAGTTTCTTGATAGTGAAGAGGTGGCCAAGGTGGAAACATAGGCTGGCACAGAGATGAAGATTCTGACCCAAAACTGAGTTGTAGTAATAGCTAACACTTATTATGCTCTCACTGTTTTCCCAAGTGCTACTCTAAATGCTTAACTAACTTAATCTCCAAAAAGTCTCTGCAGTTGATACACTCATTCCATTCAGGACATGAGGAAGCTGATCACCAAAGAGGAGCTGTAACTTAGGTCGTGGGAGGACAGGGGTTTGAACCCAGTCTGGCTGTGGAGTTCATGTTCTTACTTCCTTGTGTGCTAAGTTGCTTCAGTCATGTCCAACTCTGTGCAACCCTATAGACTGTAGCCCTCCAGGCTCCTCTGTCCATGGGATTCTCCAGGCAAGAATACTGGAGTGGGTTGCCATGCCCTCCTCCGAGGTATTTTCCTGACTCAGGGATCGAACCCAAGTTTCTTACGTCTCATGTGTCAGCAGGCGGATTCTTTACCACGAGCGCCACCTGGGAAGCTCCTTCATGTTCTTAACCACTGTGCTATACCGCTTCTCAATATGTGAGTGCACAACAAAGTATTTATATCATCTGTGAGCCAAGGTATGAGCTTGCTGCTGCTGCTGCTAAGTCGCTTCAGTCGTGTCCGACTCTGTGCGACCCCAGAGACGGCAGCCCACCAGGCTCCCCCTCCCTGGGATTCTCCAGGCAAGAACACTGGAGTGGGGTGCCATTTCCTTCTCCAACGCATGAAAGTGAAAAGTGAAAGCAAAGTCGTTCAGTCGTGTCCGACTCTTTGCGACCCCATGGACTGCAGCCTACCAGGCTCCTCCATCCATGGGATTTTCCAGGCAAGAGTACTGGAGTGGGGTGCCATTGCCTTCTCCGAGGTATGAGCTTATCCATCTGCAAATATTGAAAATACCTGTGGTTATATGACTCTGGAGCAAAAGTATAAACTAATGTTGGCTCAAATACTTTGTTAAAACTCCTTCTTGGCTTTATGTGATACAACAGGACAGCCGTAAGTGGAAATGTCACTAGACCATCTGTAGCTTTAATCAGTGGCCATTAATAAATATGTGCACGTTATTCATTTAATTGTACCTATAACTATGTGGTGAGCTCTGAGGGCATCATAGGTAAGTAGGCAGAATCCACGACCAGCTGAAGCCACTTACTCCTCTGCCAAGATGTGTCATTTGTGAGTGGCATTAAGCAGTGTCCCAAAATAAGTGACCTTTTCCAGGTCCCCGGGGATTGGCTTTAACTACAACATGTGTGTTTCTTTTCCTCCCAAGGATTTAACAACTCCGAGAGAACATGCGACAAAGAGTTTATTATACGTAGAACAGCCACCAATCGAGTACTGAACGTTCTCCGTCACTGGGTCTCAAAGCACGCACAGGTAATTGAGTAGCCTCGGTAATTACTTTCAAGGATTTTTTTAAACACCAGCTTTAAAAATCATTAACAGCACCTCCTGATGCTTTCAAGTAGAGTTTGAAACCTTGGAAATAGAGCATGTTGAGGGGAAGAAACTTGAAGATGGGCCTGCAGGTCAAAGCAAGCAAATGTGTACCACCACCATCGTGTGGTTCAGTTCTTCCAAGGGCAGGACACAGGAAGTGGGGCAGGACTCCCCTTCTCTCATCTCTGCGGAACAGCACCCACTGTGGCTGCCAGCTGTCCCCTGCCACCTGGGAGCGCTGTTCACAGGGCCCTGTCTCTAAGTGGAGTTGGGTCAGTTGGAGTGGTACCTTATGGAGGTGAACAGCAGGTGCCCCTGAAAGCAAGCAGCATTCTCGTACCAGACACGGGGGTGTTTCCTCAGCCTGATTCAGAAGACACTTTTGCCTTCACACCCTTTGATGTTTTGTTTCTAGTACAGTTGACTCTTAGTTGAGGCATGTGGGATCCCGTTCCCGGATCAGGGATTGAACCTGGGCCCCCTACATTTGGAGTGTGAAGTCTTAGCCACTGGACCCCCAGGGAAGTCCCAACTCTTGAGCGACGTGGTGGTTAGGAGCACCAGCCCTGTGTGGGGTGGAACACTTGCGTGTAGCTTACATCTGGCCCTCCGTACCCGTGGTCCTGTGATGTATGTGGTTCCTCCACATCCACGGATTCAACCAACCTCAGGCTGTGCAGTGTGGTAGCGCTTACTATTGAGAACAGTCCGCATACAAGTGGACCCACACAGTTCGAATCTGTTTCTTAAGAGTCTACTGTATTCTGTTTTTAAATTGCATCATGCTGACAGGACACCTACTTGTTTTCTATTTGTGCGTATTCAGTGCAAGTTTATAGACTTCATATCCATTTCACCATTTCACAAAATAAAGCAAGGGCCCCCTTTGCCTCACTGATTCAGGGCATGAATTGTACCAAACAGTGTCCCCGCTTTTTCAAATAAGCAGTGGGCCTTCCTGACGCAGGCTGGCTAGCACTCTGAAAGGGGAGTTGTGGAGAGAGAAGGGGGCCCTTCATGGCTCAGATCAGCACATGGGAAACATATGAAGTGCGAGTTAGCTAATGAGTAGAGGGGGAAAATGCAAGGAATCCCCATGCCTCACTTCATTATATTCTCAGAGGCCGTCACAGGCCTACTGCCCGGTCCTTGGTAATGACCTTTCATCAGAGACAGTCTTGGGAGGGCCAGGCTCCTGAAAACCCTGTGGCAGGACAGTTCACTAACTGGAACAAGTGGGATGTGGACCTTACCACTAGCTGGCCCATGACAGCTCCTAAATAGTAATTAAAATAAAAACAAGTACAGCACGTCAGTAAAGGCTGTAAGCACTTCATCTTGTACATCTTAGATAAATAACAATGGATCCTATATGACTCAAATTCAGAGAACCATCCTTAGCTCGTTGGAAATGTCTGGTCTCTCTTTTCCACAACCTCAGTGAGCTGCTTTGAATCCCTTTTGCTTCACTGCAGATAAAACATGTAGTGATGTTTCTCTGCCACCTGACCATCCATCCTGTCATCTCTAATTTTTGACTCAGAGTCTTGGCTTCTGATTCCTGAGTCTGACAGTGGCTTGGAGATGCAGAATAGTTTTGATAGACAAAACTGAGCAGATGCTGTGTGGTTCTCTTCCCCAATCAGAGCTTTGGCCCTGCATGTTCATGCCAAGACTTGCAGTCACAGCACCAGTCACAGCCCAGGTTTCCCTGGTCCCAGCTCCTTCCTCTCCTCCACGTCTTCCCTCAAAAACTCTAACCCCACCTCCCTGTTAGCCTCACTTTCCTTTTATCCCTTTTATCAATCCCCAGCACCCTCTTCCTCTAATGATCTCAAACAGGGGTCCCTCAAAATTCACGTATAATACTTACAGTAGCTAGAAAAGTACCTCAATTCAAGTTACAGTAGACTGGGGTTGTTTTACTTTTGGTAATGACAGTTCATAGATAGAAGAGATTGGTGTACTAAATCCATCACTTATAATTAAGAGATTTATAGTAAAGTGTTATCATCTGACTTAACAGCTACATTATACATGCAGGTATACATGTGTGCATACAGGCAATATCAGGCTGAATAGCACCAAGCCATTAGCTACTGGAATGGAAAATGGATTGATATGAAAGCAAGAGTCTCTTAATTCAGATTGTGTCCAAATGGCCTTTAGTTCTAATCCAAAAGCACCCTAGATAGATAGAAGGAGATGATTGATAAATAGATGTTGTTGTTTAGTCACCAAGTCTTGCCTGACTCCTGTGACCCCATGGACTGCAGCCCACCAGGCTCCTCTGTCCATGAGATTCTCCAGGCAAGAGTACTGGAGTGGGCTGCCATTTTCTTTCCCCAAGGGATCTTCCTGACTCAGGGATTGAAGCCACGTCTCCTGCATTGGCAGGCAGATTCTTTACCACTGAGCCAACAGGGAAGCCTAGATAGATAGGTGGTCAAACAGATGACTAAATGCAGCAGGTGCAAAGTTTCATCTGATGCAGCAGACACCTGGGAGGAAGATTCTGTAAATGGAAAGGAGAGGGTACGAAAATTTACTGGACACCTACTCTACAGGCCAACTCGAACTTGCTGTCTATATTGTCTATATCTTACAGTTGAATCCCAGACATGAAGCACCGAAAGTCACAGCACTTCTAAGTGGTAGAACCTGGACTTGAACCAAGAACTGTTGAACTCCAGAGCTCAAGTCCTAGTCCCAGAGAGTTGAGTCTGCCAGTTCGGAGTGAACTTGGCTGGAAAGGCAGCCACAAACCTGAATCCTTAATTAGAAAAGCAAAGGCAGAATAAGAAATGGTGCATGGTTAATTTCCTAGGAAACCCTTTTCCCCTTCCAAGTGTGGGTGAAATGGACTAAAATGAAGCTGTCATCTTGGAAATAAAATCTTCTATGTGCAACAAAAAGCACCCTAGGTTTTAGCTTTTATTTGGACAGTTCAGATACTTTGCAGCCTGTCACTTCAGATGTGCTTATACATGGGAAAGCACTTTGCAGTCAATTTTAGCATCCCAGACCCTCTCTACATCAAAGTGGTACATCTCTACACGTGTGGACAGTAAAGCTGCTCAGGTATCCAGTCTTCTCTCCTGTCAGGATTACTGTATAAAATTTAGACCCTGATGTGCCAAAGGCAGTCCTTACCACTCACTCACTTGTCTTTTCTTACTTTGCCTGCTCGTGTGAGTGCATTGTTGTGATGTGTGGTTGGTGTCGGATTGTCCTGGTATAACTTCATCATGTGCACGGCCTGTCACCTTCCTCATTCAAGTGAGTTCTCCATCTCAGTCAGCGCGTGAGGTGCAGGCGTTTCCATAGCATTTCTGCTTATTGGAAAAGAGCTTTAGGACATTTTTTTACTGGCTTCAGTGTCCATTTTCCCTTCCTCGCTTTACTGCCTTGCTTTTAGTGGGACTTGAGCCCAGGCCTGTCCATTTCTAAAGCCAGAGTGCTTTTAATTACACCTCATGGCCTGGATCCAAAGCTTAGACTTTAAGTTTAATTACAAGTTGGTAACAACACTTCAAGCTACAAGAGAAGTTGCCATTTGAATATTTTGAGAAAGTAAGTACTTTCGTTTTAATTCTCTTTTCTGAATTTTGAAGAGCATGATAAGAACTTAAAGCACTGTTTTAGAGTTTCATATGGTAATGGATTTTAAACAAAATTCTCTATTTATCCAACTGGAATTACAATTAAAATGTCATTAAGTTCAATTTTAATGACATTTTAATTAAAATGTCATTAAAATTAAAGTGTTTTCTTTCCCCAAATTCATTCTATTTCCTATGCGATCACTACACAGACCAGAGCTTTGTAAAGCATTCAGTCATGACCACTTAATGGAGAGTGGAATCAATTAATGGGTTGTTATCAAGAGCAGGTCAAGGCAGGCTCTTAGTAATGGGCTGGTAAACAGTTCCAATAGACAGACCTGGTTTCAGCTCATGGTCCTGGAGACCACATTGTGTGCCCACCACCTCCTGTCACCACTGCAGTACCACCTGAGCCAGCCACCACCCCAGCCAGCCACCACCCGAGGAGGTGGGTGCATGGCCCCCGACTTGATAGACCCCCAAGCAAGGTGACCACCATGGTCCTTGAAGAAGGATTAACAGCTTCAAGCCTTTATCCAGGTTTCAGTTTAGTTCAGTTCAGTTCAGTCTCTCAGTCATGTCCGACTTTGCGACCCCGTGAATCGCAGCACACCAGGCCTCCCGGTCCATCACCAACTCCCGGAGTTCACTTAAACTCATGTCCATTGAGTCAGTGATGCCATCCAGCCATCTCATCCTCTGTCGTCCCCTTCTCCTCCTGCCCCCAATCCCTCCCAGCATCAAGGTCTTTTCCAATGAGTCAACTCTTCGCATGAGGTGGCCAAAGTATTGGAGTTTCAGCTTTAGCATCAGTCCTTCCAAAGAACACCCAGGACTGATCTCCTTTAGGATGGACTGGTTGGATCTCCTTGCAGTCCAAGGGACTCTCAAGAGTCTTCTCCAACACCACAGTTCAAAAGCATCAATTCTTCGGTGCTCAGCTTTCTTCACAGTCCAACTCACATCCGTACATGACCACTGGAAAAACCATAGCTTTGACTCTCCAGGTTTATTTAAAGGTATTTACTCTCACAGACAGAGAAGGCGATGGCACCCCACTCCAGTACTCTTGCCTGGAAAATCTCATGGAAGGAGGAGCCTGCTAGGCTGCAGTCCAGGGGGTCGCGAAGAGTCGGACACGACTGAGCGACTTCACTTTCAGTTTTCACTTTCATGCATTGGAGAAGGAAATGGCAACCCACTCCAGTGTTCTTGCCTGGAGAATCCCAGGGACAGGGGAGCCTGGTGGGCTGCTGTCTCTGGGGTTGCACAGAGTCAGACACGACTGAAGTGACTTAGCAGCAGCAGCAGCACTCTCACAGAGGTAATGGGACTTGAGACTGCTGGTCAGAAAACTTGAGCTCTAGTCTGACTCTGTCAGTTAACCCCCATATTTGAGGGGTTTTTAAAAATTAATTAATTAATTAATTAATTTGGCTGCGTTGGGTCTTAATTGTGGCACACATGATCTTCATTACATCACGTGGTATCTTCATCACGTGGTATCTTCCATTGTGATGAACAGGCTCTCTCTAGTTGTGGCCCACGGGCTTATTTGCTCCATGTCATGTGGGACATTAGATCCCCTGACTAAGGACTGAACCCATGTCCCCTGCATTGCAAGGCAAATTATTAATCACTGAAGTGAGGTGGGGAGTCCCGCCAGAGAAATCCCCTGTCATCTTTGTTGTCTCTGGTTTTCACATCACAAATGAGGGGCTTGACAAGAGGATGTTTTTCTTATCTGATTCATTCAGTACCAGTTGAGCCCATTTAAGGAAGAATGCAGCACTATTGTGACAACTTGACTGTTTTGAAGTAGTAGCTTTATAAGAAAATTAATGAGTTGAACGCATTTCAAAAAGCAGCACAGCATGCTCACAATTGCATTTTTCCTCACATGGTAGACTAACTAGGGGGCACCATTGCAATTTGTAGAAAACAACCACAGTGAAACAGCAAGATGCAAATTTGTCTACAAATAATCTAGAAAATCGAGTCTTCTATAAAGTATTAGAGATCATGCATTTATTTCTCAGTTCTCATCAAAGGTAACTCATGTTGGCAGATACTATCCTGAACTTATTTCAGGAGAAATAAAGAACTGCAGAATTACAGGTATGGGTCTCCAGAGAAATAGAAACTTCCCTAGGATATCACCTTCAGCTCTCCCCATCCCCCCAAATGTAGTGTTAGGGTGCCACTTCCTCTCCTAGGCTTTTCTTTAGTATTTGGTAAGGCTAAAATGTTTCATATTTTCCTGATTTTAGAATTTCTCACCTGTGAATATACTCTCCCCTAATTTCTCCTCATCTTGTCATGCTTTTTCACTCATTTTTCTCCTTCCATGTTGAAAGTGAAGCCACAAGACGAGCTGAGTTTCTCACATATGCACTTGTCTATGGATCAGCAGCCCAGAGTTGGTGGGGGGATGGGGGCGGGTGGGGGGCCAGGCTGTGTTCTTCTTCCAGCTCTGCCATTGTGTCTTCTCTGGGTCCCTGAACTGGTTACTCAGACTCTCTGGGGGCTAATTTCCTCTTCTAAAAAAGAGAACAGCTATCCATGTTTTCCCTTACCTAAGACTGTGGTGAGAATTGAAGGTGATTTTGAATTAAGAAGCATGAAGGACATAAGGTACAACATAGGTGCAGCCCCTTCCAGCTGAGGACAGGAGAGATGTGCATTTCCTCTCCCTCCAACCAGCCCGGAAGCTCCCTCCATACAGGGCGCCTTGCCTCATTCATCTTTATATCACCTTTCACTGGCTCTGCAATGCTGACTACGTGGTAACTGCCCAGTGATAGCTGTTGAGTTTACACTTTAATGTTGCTGTTGTTCATTCTCTCCAGAAAGTCATTTTCTAGCCTTTAAAGTTTCCCAAGTCAGCCAAGGCAGAGACTACAACCACTAATGGAAATCAAGGCTGTGTGTATAGAAAGTCTGAGTAGACAAAGTGTTTTCAACTGGGTGTCCACACCCTCCTTGGGGGTGTCATGCTGGGCAGCCTTATGTGTCATTCACACAATTCCTGATTACAAGGTGTCTGCAGGTTCCTGGACTGCAGAACTTTAATTTTTTTTTTAATCGAAGTATAGTTAATGTACAATATTTTATAACTTACAGGTGTACAATAGAGTGATTCACAATTTTTAAAGGTTATACTCTATGGTTATCTTAAAATATTGGCTATATGCCCCATGTTGTACAATATATCCTTGTAGCATATTTTACACATGGTAGTTTGCGCCTTTTAACCCCTCACTCCTATATCGCGCCTCCCTCCTTCCCTCTCCCCATTGGTAACTACTAGTTGGTTCTCTGTATCTGTGAGTCTACTCTACTGTGTTATAGATCCAGAGTTGTATTACTAGTTTGTTGCACTTTTTAGATTCCACATATAAGTGATATCATACAGTGTTTGTCTTTCTCTGTCTGACATTTCATTTAACATAATACCCTCCAAGGCCATCCATCTTGCTGCAAATGGCAAAATTTCATTCTTTTTAACGGCCGAGTAGTATTCCATTGTCCATATAATATACACCACGTCTTCTGTATCCATTCATCTGTTGGTGTAGGTTGCTTCCGCGTCTCGGCAATTGTTAATAGTGCTGCTGTGGACATTGGGGTGCACGTCTCTTTTCAAATTAGTGTTTCTGCCTGTGTCCTCTGTGTACAGCCAAGTTGGGGAGGGACTTCGAGGCTGGCTATAAACAACTCACATCTGTGTTCTAGTATCTATGGAAGGTCTCGTATGTACAATCTACAGCAATTTTGATTTTCCTGAGTTGTCTTATTGATCAACTAATTCTGCAAAAAATACTCTGTCCACTTGTTTGTGGATTATTACAAAGCATGTAATGGCATTGATAAAAGAGCCTGCAACTGTGTCCACAGGTTGCAACTCACTTCATCAGACTGTGGGCACCAATGGAATAATAAGTACCTTAGAATGAAACAATCATTTATTTTCTTAATTGCAAGCTAAAGGGAATTAGCCTACATATTTTAAAAGTGTAAGATCAGACAAAAACGACCTAGTTATGTTAAAATCTCCTTCCCGAAAGAGTTTGTGGAGGGAACGTTGCTACTCCCTTTTCTGTTTCTCACCTCCTTCACTCATTCACTTATAAGAACTGAGTACCAGAGTGTGCCCGACACTGGGGTAGACGTGAGTGAGAGCCTGAGTCGGGTAGTGGGCCTTAAGTCTCTGTCAGAGAGGTCTCCAGAAACCCCACAAATGCCACAAAAGGAGGAGCTTGGCACTGTCCCATCCGCCATGTCCGGAGGGAACCAGGACCAGGCTCCACCTGCTGCAGTATGTCAGGCTAAACCTTCTTCCCCTGGAAGGTCAGAAGTGATAGCAAGAAAGCAGAGAGGAAGTAGGGGAAAGAGAAGGGGCCTTCCATGTGGGGTCCCAGGCTTGAGGCCAGCCAGGCAGGGCCAGGAGGGAACTGGTGTATTCTGGACTGAAATGGAATTTCAATTCATGTATTGGATCAGACATTTTGACTGAAGAGATTGTTCTTATAACTAAAGCTTCTGGAAACTCTGGTGCCCATCCTAAAAGGTGGGGAAGGATGGCCTGTAGAGCAATTTAATGAGGTCGCTGAGAAACAGTACTGCTGCCCAATTATTTCATTATTGTTCACAGTACAGGAAGTGTAGGTCACCTTGGCAGAGCAAGTTTCACAGAATTTATCAAGATAACTCACTTCCTATGTTTCTAACTCACTTCTGTCCTCTTACATTCATTGTATGATGGACAAAGCATATTTAGCTGCTGATGAAGAATACCTTGGTTTAAATGTTTTTTTACATTTTGTTGAGATATTACATACTTCGTATGAAGGACATTGAACATGGGTAGAACTCAGTGACTTTTTACCCATGTATACACCTGTGCATCTCCCACCCTGATTAAGAAATGGAATATTTCTGACATCGGAGAGGCCCCTTCCTGTCAATGTCCCACTTCCTGGGCATTGTTCAGTTTTTCTTTTTTTCTTAGTTTTAGCATTGTTCTTATTGATTTTGTATACTTTTTATACATTCAGAATAAAGCCCTTTATTTGTCAATTACATTCATTTACCCCAGTTTGTTCTTTTGTTTAAAATGTTTATGTAATTTTTTATTGAATATACTTGATTTAAAATATTGTGTTAATTTCTGCCATACAGCAAAGTGATTCAGTTATATATATGTGTGTGTGTGTGTATATATATATATATGCATTCCATTTTATATTCTTTTCCATTATATTAATATTAATAGTTTATCACAGGATATTGAATGTAGTTCCCTATACTGTACGGTAGAACCTTGTTGTTTTTTTGTTGTTCCATTCTATATATAATAATGTATCTGCTAACCCCAAACTCCCAATCCATCCCTCTCCCACCTCCCCTCCCTTTGGCAACCACAGATCTATTCTCTATGTTTGTGAGTCTGTTTCTATTTTGTGGACAGGTTTATTTGTGTCATATTTTAGATTCATATATAAGTGATATCATATGGTATTTGTCTTTCTTTTTCTGACTTACTTCACTTAGTAGGATAATCTCTAGTTGCATCCATGTTGCTGCAAATGGCATTATTTCATTTTTTATGGCTGAGTAGTGTTTCACTGTAACTCAACATTAAAAAACTAAGATAGTGGCATGTGGTCCCATCACTTCGTGGCAAATAGAAGGAGAAAAAATAGAAGCAGTGACAGCTTTTATTTTCTTGAGCTCCAAAATCACTATGCATGGTGACTGCAGCCATGAAATTAGAAGATGCTTGCTTCTTGGAAGGAAAGCTATGACAAACCTAGACCACATATTAAAAAGCAAAGATATCACTTTGCCGACAAAGGACCATATAGTCAAAGCTATGGTTTTTTCCAGTAGCACATACAGATGTGAGAGTTGGACCCTAAAGAAGCCTGAGCACTGAAGAATTGATGCTTTCAAATGGTGGTGCTGGAGAAGATTCTTGAGAGTCCCTTGGACTGCAAGGAGATCAAACCAGTTAGTCCTAAAGGAAATCAACCCTGAATATTCATTGAAAGGACTGATGCTGAAGCTGAAGCTCCAATACTCTGGCCACCTTATGCAAAGAGCCAACTCATTGGAAAAGACCCTGATGGTGGGAAAGATTGAGGGCAGGAGGAAAAGGGGATGACAGAGGATGAGATGGTTGGAATGCATCACCAACTCAACGGCCATGCATTTGAACAAACTCTGGGCGACAGTGGAGGACAGAGGAGCCTGGTCTGCTGCAGTCCATGGGGTTGCAAAGAGTTGGACATGACCAAAGGACTGAACAACAATTCCTGTTAGAGTAATCATTCTAGATAGATGCTCAGAACTTTGCGTATGGCTGCTCTTGGGAGAGCCCTGTGAAGGTGGAATCTGGGCTGAATACAGGCCTTCAGACAAAATGCCACTACCCCTGTTTGACCAGTGAGGCCATTAGGTCTCAGGGAGATTCAATCAGCACTGCCCAGGGAGTTTTCTATAGTGATGGAAAGGTTCTGTGTCCGTGGTGTCCAGAACAGTAGCCTCTGGCCATGTGTGATAGTGGCTACAGTGTAACAGGCCGCTCAAGAGTTCAGCAGTGAGTAGACCCAGCTCTGATGTCCTGTCCTTCCACTGCCCTGCAGGGCCCCGTTCCTCTGAAGCAGGAACCTGGGTGGGTGGTCCCCGCCAGGGCTCCAGTGAGCCTGCTGAAGAAGGAAATACCCAGACTGGGTTTATTGAAGCAAAAGCAAAATCTTTATGGAACATTGGTATTAGGGTTATAAATCGCACAGAGAAGATGACAGCTTTTTCTCACTAAGGAAGGACAATGAGCACCCTTATGTTTGGGCTTTGGACCTGCGACCCCAGGCCAGCGGGACAGTGGAAACATGCCCTGTTGACTAATTGAGGCAGAAAAGTAGGTGCCGCTGTGACGGCCTGTACTTAGTGTGTTCAAAGACCTCAGGGATCAGGGCGTCCTAAAATGAGAGCTTATCAGTTCAACCCTTCTTTTTCTTATTTTGACAGGTGACAGAGAGCCCTTTTAAAACTGGATTTTATGGGCACATACTGTGTTTACTGGGGCTTCCAATATGCCTGCCAATACAGGAGATGCAGGAGACATGGGTTCGATCCCTGGGCTGAGATGATACCTGGAGAAAGAAATGGCAACCCACACCAATATTCTTGCCTGAAAAGTTCCATGGCAGAGGGGCCTGGTTGGCTACAGTCCATGGGGCAGCAGAGAGTCAGACACAAGTGAGCATGCACGCACTGTATTTATTTGGTTATTATTTATTTATTGTTGTTTAGTTGCTGATTCATGTCCAACTCTTTTGCGATTCCCATGGACTGAAGCCCACCAGGCTCCTCTGTCCATGAGATTCTCCAGGCAAGAATACTGTAGTGGGTTGCCATTTCCTTCTCCAGGGGATCTTCCTGACCCAGGGATCAAACCCAGGTCTCCTGCATTGCAGGTGGATTCTTTACTGCTGAACTGCTGGGGAAGCCCCAGGAGGCCCCTTTAAATTTTTAAAAGTTTTGGCCTTGCTTAAGGAAACATAAAATCCAGTGTCAACTTAAAGCACTAAGTTTAGATTTCTTCTGTGCTCCAAATCTGAAATGGAGGGTGGCCAGGACAAGCACGTGGCAGACTTTTGTTGTGGGTGGAAGAATGAGATGGATAAGAGAGAACCCGCTGCTGACCAGGCAGCTCCTGCTGCCTGGACTGACGGCTCTCAGCCTGCATCCAGCCCTGTCCTGTCCTCAGGTCCACCCCCTCCTTGTCTATACTGCTTCTACCAGTCTGCCTGGGAGACTCTCCCCGTCTATACGGGCCACCCAGACTCTGCTCCTGAGTCATGGATTTTCTTTCCACTCATGAGACAGCCTTCAGAGTAGGGATGCCTGATCTTGGAGCTTTCTCAGGAGAAAGAGTCCCTCCCCGGACCACAGTATTTTCTGCCGCACTTGGGTGCTTCCTGACCTCATTCTCCTAAAGATGACCAGGACCTTACAAATGTCCCTCCCCAACATCCTCACCACAGCTGAATGAGAGTTCCCAGCATCCACTTCCTGGGGAAATGTGTCCCTGACACTGACTTGGGAGGAGAAGCTCTGGGATTCCAGGGGAATGATCTCTGTGCCAGCCTGAAGTTTGAGATGGTCTTAGTTACAGAGTGGGACACTCGGTCTTTCATGGGCAACTTGAAAACCTAATCTCCCCACCCCTGCCGCCCCCAGAAGGCAGTCCGCTCTCTGAGGATGCATTCTGAGTGACAGCCTCCCAGAGTGTTCAAAAGGTTCTTTAACAATTCTGTATTAATGTCAGGTGCTGTTCTAAGCAGTTTTCAAACAGTCAGTCATTCACTCCTCACTCCAGCCTTTTGCGGGAGGGAAGGTATAGTCTCTGTTTCACAGATGGTGAAATTGAAGCCTGGGGACGAAGTATTAATAATTTGCCTGAGATGTCGCAGGTGGCCAGTGGCAGAACCAGGTTTCACACCCGGGCTGCTGGCTGCCCAGCTCAGGTTCTCAATCGCCCATCTCACGGCCCCTGCATCTTGCCAGCTGACACTCAGGATGCAGAGCACTCCAAACGGATAGGAAAAAGCCACTTCTGACCCCAGACAGTGAGCGTGTCGTATGTCAGCACTGACAACACTTCCGTTCTCTATTTCTTAGTCTTCTCTGAGCCTTTGGCCCTAGACTCTGTGTCACTTAGACAAAGGATTTGTGCTTGCTAAAGGTTGGGCAGAGTCCTGCCCGCTTCCAGCAGCCACTCCTGTGCCTCCTGCATTCAGACAGTGATTAGCTGGCTCCCGTACCAGTCTCCCCAGGGCACTGCCAGGGCGGGAGTGGGGGTGCTGTCCAAGGTCACAGGCCAGAAAAACCCCTGCTGTTTTCAAGGCCTCAGGACCCCAGACATCCCACCAGTATCCCAGGTAGGTTAGGATGTGGCCTCATCGCTCAGGTAGTACAGGGAGGCTCCTAGGCCTTGCCCTGCCTGTGGGTTCTGATGGGGATGCCAGGAACAGGAAGAGAGAATTCAGTCACATTGTGAGATGCTGGAAGCTATGAAATATTTAAAAATATTTATTTATTTTGACCGCACTACGTCTTAGTTGCGGCAGTAAGGCTCAGTAATTGCAGGCTTGGCAAGCCCGCACATGCGCTAAGGCATGTGGGATCTTAATGTTCCATGAGGGATAGAACCCACGTCCCCTGCGTTGAAAGGTGGATTCTGAAACACTGGACCACAAGGGAAGTCTCTGAAATATTTATTTTTAATGGTAAATTAGTGTGTATTACCTCAGCCTTGTAAATGCTTTTATAAAAACCACCAAATAGAAAGATAATCCATGGGCATAGTTTTTATGTTAGTCTCATCCTTATTAATTGGTCCCGATTTGCTTCTAGCTGTCCACACTACCACCGTTGGCCTCTAAATGTCTAAGCTAAGAAATCTCAACATCCACCAGGTGCAAACCAGGGTTTATTCACAAGCCCAGACTTGGCCATTTGTTGCTGTTGCTTAGTTGCTCAATCCTGTCTGACTCTTTGCGACCCCATGGACTGTAGCCCGTCGGGCTCTTCTGTCCATGGGAGTTTTCAGGAAAGAATACTGGAATGGATTGCCATTTCCTTCTCCAAGGGATCTTCCTGACCCAGGGATCGAACCCGTATCTCCTGCATTGGCAGGCAGATTCTCTACCGCTGAGCCACCAAGGAAGCCCAAGACTTCCCATAAAGGCAGCCAAATAGAGAATGCTGAATCTAATTTAATTAGGATAGCAACGTCCTTTTCACTCCTTCTGATTTCCTGAACATGTAGGCTGGTACTTACATTCATCAGTGGGTGTTTGATCCTGCTGAATTTTGTTGTTGTGGTTATCGACATTGTCCTCTCCTCCCCTCAGAATAGACTGCCCTGGGCATTGCATTTCACTTTAGTTTCTGGGTCAAAAAAGACTCACATGAGGAACAAAATCCAGAAACCTGAATTCTAGTTTGGATTCCAGTGTGTGTTTTCTGTAAATTTGTAAACTTGACCAAATGATCTGTAGGGTTCTTCTACAGAAAGGAATGATTTGTCAGACTGCTCTAGAAAATATATAAGAAACTACTAGCTGATAAATATGGGTTCTCTCTTTTTTTCTTTTAAGCTTGAGGATAGATCTTAACTCTTTCTGTGGTCCAGGCAAACAAGATTCTTGTTCCTTGAACTGCTTACTGAGCTTTTTCTTATCTTTTATGCATCCATATTGTTATCCTTTAAACTCTCCTTAAGCTTTCCATGCCTGTCTTTTAAAAAATGCTTGGCAAGACATTTTCATCAGGATTTATTTAAGTCGGTGTGAAATAGAATTAAGAGTTAAAGAAGATGTCTTAAATGGAACTTATTTTCAGTTTCCATTAGTTGCCGAGACAGAACTGTAGTTTTCCCTGTAGAACTAGTGGGATTCTTTAACCTTTTGAGGATGGATTGCACTGACAGAGAAAATTCAGAGAAGCACACAAGGGATTGTATGTCCTTTGATAGGTTTGTATCTCTGCTATAGAGTTTTCTGATTACAGGTGCTGTGGGGATCCTCATTTTTCCCGGTTTGCATTCCACATGCTCGTAATCATACTTGGGTCTTGGAAGTGTTTCAGGAGACCACGGTGTGCCATCAGGTCCTCAGGACCAGTGAGCCTGCGTTACTGTCAGTCACCTTAGGACTTGCAGGAGCCCGCTTAACACTGGTGCATCAGATGGTTCATTTGGGTCCAAGATCTTGTCTCACCTGCTGACTTTTGCTTTTGTGTTTCTTTCCTCCCAACTCTGCTCCCCAGAGTCACCCACCTATGTCGTCTCATCTGCTCGGGTAACGTTTCTCTCTGGATGGACGTTGAAGGTTCTAATTCTACCAGATTCCTATGACTCTGAGTCTGTCTTCTCTGTGGGGAAAACCTACCAGCTTTCCTTATCAGTCTTTTCCCCTCTCATGAATCCAGGAAGGGAGGACAAAGCATAGCTTAGAGAATACATTCTAGCATTTTGGTAAGGTTTTTATTCAAGTTAAATTTTCCTGGCATGTGGCCTTCTTTAATTAAGAAAGTTACAAAATCAGGATTAAAACCAGGCTCTTCCACACTTTTCTTTCTCCCTCTGATCCTTGCCATTATCTTGAAAGAGACAATTCCATATCAGTTAACACCTATCTAGAAACCAATGGAAAACGCAGCATGTGGAAAAATTCTCTTTTTTTTCCTGAGAAATGCTTTTAAACTGGCTGATTCTCTCTTGAAGCTTAGAGATGTAGGCTCAGGAGCTATCGGATTTCAAGGTTGTAGGGCAGTATTTAAAATTCTTCTAAGCACAGCTGTTCAGGTCTAGAGGCTGCAGTTTAGCAAGTCATTCACATGCAGAGTCGTTTGTTAGAAAATGATGGAATAAATGATTTTCTGCATAGCTTTTTCCTTCGCGCTGAGTTGGTGTCATTCATTGCCATTTGCCTCTCCCCAGTTATTTTTGTTCTAACATATCTTCCACATTTCGCATTGTGCCTTCTCCTCGTAGCCTCCCACTTCACATCTGCTAAACTAATTTCCCAAACCGCCAGTTTAAGAAAAATTAGGTAGCTTATTATCACTTGTCTCAAAGTTAAGAATACTCCCAAGAACATTTATCCATTCATCCAACAAATAATTGAGGACCCACCAGGCACATGCATGCTTACCAAATCTGGGGGTTAATGATATCTGGAATATACTACCTTTTCCTGGTTCATAAACTCCTACATGATGGTCAGGCATACATGTCTTATATATTCTGTTCCTCTTTGAAGATTCTCAACCTTATGAGTAATTAGTAAGTGTTGAACAGGTACTATAGAGAGTTTAGTGTTACTATGGTATTTTTGTAGGGTTCTCTTCCACACTTAATGCCCTTTCTTTAAAATTTCAACTAGGCTGTTCTCTTCGTAGTGTGAACAAAGAGGTGGCTAAAATATTCTTGCAGTTTATTGATGAGACATTCTGGAAAACTCTATACCTTTCACTTTTCCAGGGAGAAACCCCAATTCAGAGTCATGGTTGCCCAGAGGTGGTGAGAAGGCAGGCAGACGAGGGTGGTGGCGAGTGGACAAGACAACCCAGGTACTATGCAGGGTCCCTTATCCAGCACAGTCTCCCCGAGGATCGGGTGTCAATACTGAAGTTCTAAATAAAGGTTCCCCTCAAAAGAGCTGAAATCCATAGGGGTTGACAGCTTATTATCTTTAGTTCACTAACATCCATGGCGTTCACCGTAGACTCCAGGGTGATTTGAATAGATTTGGGAAGATCAGTCAGCATCTTTGGCTCAGTTTCCCATTTGACAAAATGGCCTGGATCTAACCTAAATCTACATCACAATTTCAAGTAAAAAAAAATTCATCTTCTGTAGTCAAAGACAACAGGAAACAGTAGCTTTGCATTGAAAATCGTGAAGTCAAACTTTAGGCTCTTATTTTTGAGCCTAGCACACCCAAGTCCCCTTCTTTATGAGCCCTTCAATCCATTAAAATTATCTATGTGATTTTACTCCACTCTGCAGTATTTCCACTTTCTTTTTAAAAATTCTGGCCACTGTTAGGAATACACTGTATTGATTACAATGAGAAAGTTACTCTCATAATTCTCTTTACCCCCAAACTGTGCTTATTGAATCAGACTTTCCCAGTGTCCTAGAGTTCCCTTGGCCATATGTGGTATATTATATTCTATTCTCCTGCAAGAATGAATGTCATTTCCAAGATGCCCAAACTATCAACGGGTTAGTTTTAAAGTGCCAGAGAAACTGATTTTTCTGTTATATGATCTAGTCTTATTCATACAAACCTGAGTCTCAAGATCTATGTCTCAAATCATTGTTACTGTAGATGGAAGGTAGTTCAGGATCAGCATGGTAATGCTGTTGAGATGTGTCTTTCAGGCCAAGACAGCTTCACTGATAACTGCTTCTTTGAAGAGTATAGCAGTTAAAAAACTCAGGTTTTAGCCAGCATTACCCATGTTTGAGTTCTGGGTCTGCCACTTGCCACCTGTGTGACTTGGGACGAGATACTTAGTACTTTGACTCCCTCATATGTGACATGGGAGTAATAATGATTGTAACTTGTTGCTGTTGAGGGTTGAAGTAGATAATAGAGCGATTAAAATATCATCTAGCCTGTGGCAAACTCTTAAGTCTTAATTGTGATGATTACCTCAGGAGTTGTTCAGTAACCTAGAGAAAGTATTGACTCTCCCAGGAATTTTTAGTGTGTTTGAGTTGAGTCTGTAAGGTCTCGGTAAAATGTCCATAAGTCCTAATAGCTTACCAGGAGGGTTCTAGCGTCATCTGTTGGTAACTTTTTGTTCCTAAGCATGTGTTGTGTGTTACACTGCACTCTTTGACACCCTCCTTAAGCTGTCACCTCTTTACAGGGGGCTCCCAGACGCCGCCCCTCTCCTAAGACTCAGTGGGCACCTGCTTTCAGATGCCCCTTGTTAAGCCCCTCTCCCTGGATTTTATTGGTTAATATCTGCTCTGTGAGCCCACTTCTGTTGGCTGGCTGTCTTCCCTAAAGCCCCAGATGCTAAGATGCTCAGTGCCTGTTGAAAGAACAAGAGCTGTAGTCTCCTTTTTAGAGACTGAAGTGTTAAAAGTCTCACATTTTCTGGGCTCTCCGCCTTTGAAAGCAGACTGGTTTCTTTTTTCCAGCCTTCAGTCTCCTCAACCCTGCTTTGTGAATTGGAAAACAAAAACTAACCTAAGTAAGCTGTTGTTGTAATGACTGCAGGTCCTCTTGGGTGCCGTGATGTTTGCTGATCTTCCCTGAAAGCTCCCAGGCTCAGGCCTGGCTCGCTGACACCCGCCGGCGGGTCTGGGAAAGGCACTGCGGAATCCCGGGGAGCCAGGCGACCCAGGAGCGCCACCTTGTGGGTGTCATTATTGCTGCCTTTGAGAAGGAGCCAGTGTCCTTCCAACACCCAGTATTCATTCTGGTTTCCCATCTCAGGACCTGGGGAAATGTAGCCAAAAATGAGATTCTAGATAAATTACAAAATGGTTGTTAGGCAAACTTACTGTCCATTGCCTACCTCCTGTTTAAATAATCTACCTCCTGTTTACTGCATGTGCCTTTTAGATGTTTCAGATTTCTTTTTTTTTAATATTTATTTGGCTGTGTTGGGTCTCAGTTGCACGTGCTGGATCTTCACTTGCAGTATGTGGAATCTAGTTCCCTGACCAGGGATTGAACCCAGGCCCCCTGCATTGGGAGTGCAAAGTCTTAGCCACTGGACCACCAGGGAAGTCCCCAGATTTCTTTTGATAGTAGGTACTGTTTTTAACAGGGATTTTTGAATGGCCAATTCTGCATTTTACATGCTCTGGTAAAAAAAAGAAAAAATTACGTTCTAGGTTGTACATCAGAAGATTCCGATTTTTTTCACTAAGGTTTTGAGGAGCTGCTTTTTGCATGATTTTTTTAAGTGGCCCAGTCTTGCTACTCAGAGTGTGAGCAGCAAAACCCAGGAGGTCCTTAGAAAAGTAGAATCTGAGTCCCCATTCCAGACCTTCTGCACCAGAATCTGCCATGATTCGTGGGCACCGGACAGTTTGAGAAGCACAGGTGGAAATAAGATGGAAGATCAGGGTTGTCCCCACGCGGCCATGTCCTTAAGGGCCTCATTTCACCCCATGTGATCACATCCATCAGCCTCAGTGGCCTGGGTGTGAACCGGGTTTATGGTTCCCACCTTGCCTGCCCCTGGATCGGCTGAGGAAGGGCTGAAATCAAACACAGGAGGTCACTTTGAACATGATAAAAGCCTGTGCAAGTGTAAAGGAAAATTCTGAGTGAAAATTCTTGTTTTGTACTTAGCCATCATTAGCTAGGAGAAGGCAATGGCACCCCACTCCAGTACTCTTGCCTGGAAAATCCCATGGACGGAGGAGCCTGGTGGGCTGCAGTCCATGGGGTCGCTAAGAGTGGGACACAACTGAGCGACTTCCCTTTCACTTTTCACTTTCATGCACTGGAGAAGGAAATGGCAACCCACTCCAGTGTTCTTGCCTGGAGAATCCCAGGGACGGGGGAGCCTGGTGGGCTGTCATCTCTGGGGTCGCACAGAGTCGGACATGACTGAAGCGACTTAGCAGCAGCAGCATCATTAGCTAACCTGCTTTATATTAGCTACATGAGCAAAGTGAGTATTCACCCGTAACCATTCATCACACTTCAGATACTGTCTGGGCAGATTTCACCAAGTTTGCAAAGGTCTCTCTTAGGCTAGTCTTCCCAGAGCTCAGAATAATCAAATTACATTCTCTTTTCCTTAACAAGACCTTTCTTCACACAACTTGCCTTCCTGGGGTCTCAGAAGTGTTCCCGCTGTTGAGCCCAGAATGGGCACAGTAGGCACTGGAGAATGCTTGTTGATTAAGCCAGTAATTAGCCCCCAGCGAGGTCCCAACACCGGCTTGATGTCCTTCACACTAATCCATTTATGATAATCAGATTATTTGCATCATTGAGAGATTCAACATAGCTCCAGGACTCAGTCATCACAATAATAAGTATCAAACATTCATTAAGCAAAGATGCTGGATGGCTGAGAAATCCTTTGGTAGTGCATGAAGACTGGGGTAGGTGAGATCATTAGCTGTTTACAAACGTCACTCCCATTACATTTGAAATGGTGGGAGGAGGAGGACAAAGGACAAAAACAGCAGCAAGATATTACTCTCTTTTCCTTGCATACATTTTAAAAATAAAATCAATAGTCAAGAAGTTGTTGGGCAAAAAGTAGGTGAAATTTTAGGAAAACGTATCATCTGAAGGTGTTGCTTGGACCCTAGTGGCTCCTGCTCCTGAAGAAGTGGTACTGATTGTCAAACAGTGAAAGGGAAATACTGAGAAAAATTAATGACACTTTTTCACCAAACTGAGGTTCACAAATATTCAATTCAGGTTAAATTAGGCTTTTGTATTGTCTATAATTTGTGAAATTACGGACTTTATGCCCCCAATTTACTAAATATGGGCTTCCCAGGTGGTGTTAGTGGCAAAGAACCCGCCTGCCGATGCAGGATACATAAGAGACACCAGTTCAATCCCGGGGCCAAGAAGATCCCTGGAGGAGGGCATGGCAACCCATTCCAGTATTCTTCCCATGGACAGAAAAGCCTGGCCGGCTACAGCCCACAGGGTTGCAAAGAGTCAGACACTACCGAAGGAACTTAGTATAGTAAAAGTATGCTTTTTTATTGGATCCATTGCAATGAGCAATATTTTCTCTAATCATTTAAAAGAAATCAGAATGTAGTGCTTCAAAATTACTTTCTCTAAAGTTAAAATGTACTCATAATGAGTAACTTTGTGTAGTAGGGAAAGTAAACCATATGCTGCACGTGCGAAGACAGTCCGTCAGAGTCAGATCTGAAAGCAAGGTGTGGCGGCGTTCAGTTTATCTCTGAGTACCTGATAATCCCAGGATGCTGCCAGGATGCTGTCCATGTTTTACAAGAATACATACAATAAAAGAGTGTGAAAAAACTTGACCTTAACTTTTTGAAAATTTCAAATCAAGAGAAAATGCCGGAATAAAATAAAAGGTGTGGCTACACATCTGGAGTCACTAATGGCTCACATGTTTACCACATGTGTATTCTTTCCCCATCCCTTTCTCACGTTTTCTCTCGCTCCTCCCCTCTCCCCCAGGGACCTGCTCTTAAATAGCCCCAGCAAAGTGATCAAATTCAGGACAATGTAACATGGATAGGATGCTCTCAACTGGTACATAATTCTAAACTGTTGCAGTAATGCCCTGTGTAGCATTTCCCCCTCGATCCTGGATCTAATCCAGGCTCACCTCTTGCATTATCTGTGGTGCCTTTGGTGTCCTTTAAACAGGAACAATTTCTTAGTTTCTTTGTCTTTGATGACATTAGCATTTTTGCAATGTGCAGGCTAGTGCCTCCTCATAATGCAAGTGTGAGATTATGCATTTGGGGCAAAAATACTAAATGATGATTCTTCACAGAACATTACATTTGTGGGCCCATGATGTTGGTTTGCTCCATTCCTGTGACAGTAACTGATCACTGGGTTCAGGTGACATCTGTCAGATTCTCCCTTTGTATTTAATCATTTCTAATGGTGGTGTTGCAGGGGAGAGGGTACTCGACACTATTAATTCTGTTTCCGTATAAATTGTGGCATCTATTCATGATCCTTACCTGATAAGTTACTACTGCTTTGGTCAAAAATGGTGATTTTCTAACTCATATTCCTTTATATTTATTGGAAGTCCACTGTAAAGAATAATTTTCTCTTCTGCCCTCTTCATGTATGTGTCTATTTATGTGTTTGTGGGCATTAGTAGGGGCTTGCAAGTTGTTTTGACTCGGCTGGGTATTACTTACTACTCTCATTCATTTTGGTGTGCATGTGGTCCTACTCACCTTTGCCAGGTGGGTGCCCTTTCATGATCACTCCTATGTTTGTTTGACACGGCCTCATGGGTGTGTATCGTTTATTCTTTAGCATACCTGTATTGAAGTTAATTGCAGAATTTATACTTTGAAAAAGCTTTTTTTTTTTTAAAAGCTATTGCTGTGCCCCAGCTACTGACTCATGGACCAATGGGCAAACAGACAATTAAATCAGCCCTTACAGTACAGTGAGTTATGACAGAGTGCATCATGGGAACACTGAGAACAAGCTCTCCGTGGCTTCGGGTCAACTCAGGAAGGCTCCTAGGATAAAGTACATCACCTCCTCACCCTGAAAGATGAACAGAAATAAACCTGGGGAGAAGGCAGTGCTCCAGGATAAGGGAAGCACACATCCTTTGAGGAATTCCTGTCTCTCAGGGCTCCCCTGGTGGCTCAGATAGTAAAGAATCTGCCTGCAGTGCAGGAGACCCAAGTTCGATCCCTGGGTGGGAAAGATCCCCTGCAGAAGGAAATGGCAAACCAGTCCAGTATTCTTGCCTGGAGAATCCCATGGACAGAGGAGCCTGATGGGCTGCAGTCCATGGGGTCGCAAAGAGTTGGACAGGACTGAGCACAGTACAGCCCAGGAAGCCTGTCAGCAGGGCCCCACCCCAAACCAATTAAGTCAGGATCCCAGGAGGGGGAAGCGTCTAGTTTCCATACATTTTAATTTCCATATGTAGCTTCTAGAGAATTTGTTATGAGGAATGGTGTCATGTGTCATGGAGCTAAACCCTTCGGAACTAAAATCTTAAAAATCCACTTCATTTTTTAGGACTTTGAACTCAACAATGAACTAAAGATGAACGTCTTAAATTTGCTAGAAGAAGTTTTACGAGACCCAGATCTTCTTCCCCAAGAACGGAAAGCCACAGCGAACATCCTAAGGTAAAAGCACTTGTGGGTGCCTGTTAATCACCCTGGCTGATTTGTGCTGTGTTCAAGATGATGGGATCCTCTCAGTCGGGAAGGACGTGTATTAGACTTCTGAAGCACAGCTACAGTTCTGTCCTCACTGGTAAAGCTCCCTTGGGAAGACTTTAGTCTGGGCGACATACCTGTGTGCAGGACAGTTGCTCCTGTCTGTGTGGCAGACAGTAGTTTACTGTAGAACCAAAAGCCGGGAGGATGGTCTCCTGAGGGTCCGGCGGGTGTTGCAGAGGTGTTTTTCCCTCATGTGTGTTCTGTTTATCACACACTCGTGGTTATTGGGGGTGGTGGTTTGTACCATTTCTGTAGGAGTCTCGTGTAGCTGGCTTGTGGCTGTGCCACCATAGAGCAGCTATACATTTTCTTCGCTTATTTCACTGGTTCCGAACCAATTTTACCATCAGTGTCTTCGTTTTTAATATTATTATTATTTTTTTTTTGAATGCAGCGCGTCTTAGTTGCGACACGCATGCTCATTGCAGCGCGCATGCTCTCTAGTTGTGGGGCGTGGGCTCAGTAGTTACGTCACCCAGGCTTAGTTGCCCAGAGGCGCGTGTGACCCTAGTTCCCCAACCAGCGATCTAACCTGCATCTCCTGTGTTGGAAGGTGGATTCTTAATCACTGGACCACAAGGGAGGTCCCTACCGTCGGCTTCTTAGGTGGAGATTTCCACATCCTGCAGGTTGTATGAATTCAGACCCTGCACTTGTGTGTGACAAAGTCTTCAACTTTGGGTTTCGCGCTAGAGGCTGCTTGTGTCCCATTACACCCAGCGGCCAGGCAGGTAACAGACTTTCTCGTGCCTCCTTGAACTGATGAGTGAGCTTTTTCCAGTCCATTCTACATGAAGAGGGCAGCCATTAGTGTCTCTGTGCGGACACTTCAGTTACAGCTTCCAGCTCACTTGTGGCTGTGTGTCTGTCCCTGCGTGGGGTAGGAAGCCTGGTGCCTGCTCCTCCTTTATACCATTCTGACTTTTAGCTCCCTCTGCATCTGCAGTGGAAAGAACCCTTCCTTTCTTCTATGCTTGGCTCTATTGTTTCTTCATTATCCTGAATGCTTGTGTGTAGAGGAGAATCCAGTTTAACTGAATGCATCGTGCTTTTGGAGACCTCTCCAAAAGAAAGAAGGCCGTGTGGAGATGGAGCAGAGCTTGGAGTAATGCAGCTGCAAGCCAGAGAGTGCCAACGAGTGCTAGAAAACTTTCAAAAGCTGGGGGAAAGCAAGGAAGCTGCGGTCCCCAACCTTTTTGCTACCAGGGACTGGTTTTTTTGAAAGACGGTTTTTCCACAGACTGAGGGTGGGGTAGGGTGGGGATGGTTTCAGGATGATTCAAGGGTATTACATTTATTGTGCACTTTATTTCTATTATTATCACATCACCTGCACCCCAGGTCATCAAGCATTAGATTCCGGAGGTTGGGGACCCCTGCAAGGAGGGATTCCTCTGCAGGTTTCAGAAGGAGCATGGCTCTGCCGACACCTTGTGTTTGGACTTCGAGCCTCTAGAACACTAAGACAGTGAATTTCTGTTGTTTCCAGTCACTTTGTTTGTTGTACTTGTTTAGGGCAGCCGTAGGCGTGCTGCAGTCCATGGGGTCGCAAAGAGTCGGACACGACTGAGTGACTGAACTGAACTGAGCTGAGGAAGCCGTTAAGGGTCTTCAGTTTTTCCATTCTATGAAAACATCTCAGTAAACTTTGAGACTCTGTTACTATGCTATCTTCAGATTTTAAAGTTCTAAATACATCTTCAGATAAAGCCTGGTGTCAGTGGATGAGCGGTTACGTCTTTGAGTGACTGCTGTTCTTCTCTTTGTATAAACTGTTGGCTATGCTCTTTGTATTTAAAGCATGGATGATTGAAAACTAGGTTCTGGAAGTGTGGACCCCTAGTGACGTTTGACCAAATAGCTGGCAGGAAAATGGAGGTGATCAGACTGGAAAGGCTGTCAGGCCTGGGCAATTTGAGGCCTTTGTGTTGCTTCTCCCCTCCCAGCACCCATGCCAGGCATCACCGATCAATCCTGAGCACTCTCTGCCTGTGCCCGAAGGTGAGCTCAGAACTCAGCTGACTGGCACTTCTACTTCAGACGAACTTTATTTACCATCCCAGGTCTTTATTAGTCATCAGGCTTTAGATGTACAATTTTTTGTCCTGAATAAGTGACCTAAGAATTAGAGGTGTAAGACCAGTAACGAGTGGAAATTTTAGTAGATGGTCAGCCTGGGACTGTGACATCTAGCCGTCTGATTCTAGCTTTTGCAGGGGGTGACAGGTTTAAATCTTGGCTCAACCACTAATAACTGTCGAGTTTCTTAGTCAATCTTAACCTAATTTTTCTCATTTATAAAGTGGGACTCTAAATACCTACCTCATGGGGTTGTTGTGAAAATCACATGATGTAATATGTGTGAAGAGGTTATACCTGAAACATACTTAGCACTCATGTTACTGCTACAGGCATTGTTATTATTATAAAGCACTGACTCTTGGGAAAAATAGTTTCTGCTGTCAGGGCTCTACAGCCCAAGTAAAACCAGGCTAGATCTTTAGTCAAACTCAACTTGCCTTGAGCTTCGTTATCGTATCTATAGAAAAGACATCATAATAATTTTGAAAACCTATAGTAGAATATAATCTGCAAAAATATTAAATCCCTATACTGTAGTATACCTCGGAGAAGGCAATGGCACCCCACTCCAGTACTCTTGCCTGGAAAATCCCATGGGCGGAGGAGCCTGGTAGGCTGCAGTCCATGGGGTCGCTAAGAGTTGGACACGACTGAGCGACTTCACTTCCACGCATTGGAGAAGGAAATGGCAACCCACTCCAGTATTCTTGCCTGGAGAATCCCAGGGACAGGGGAGCCTGGTGGGCTGCCGTCTGTGGGGTCACATAGAGTCGGACATGACTGAAGTGAGTTAGCAGCATAGCAGTAGTATACCTGAAACTAACACGATATTATAGATCAACTATACTTCAATTAAAAAACTAATTTAATATTTTACAATAGTAAATAAATCAACAAGTGAATGCAATTAAAAAATCATTAAATATATACTTTAAATGGGTGGATTGTTTGGTATGTGAATTATATCTCAAAGTTGTTACCAAAGCAACTTCCACAGTCATAACCTACTTACTACTATTTTGTAAAAGAAAAAAACAAGTTAAAAAAAAAAAAAAAAGCAATTCCACCGATGGGGTGCCCCCTAGCTGCCCATGCAGAATTCCAGCTTCTTGTAGAGTCTTTCCAGGTGTTCTGAAAGTCCCAAGAAATGTGCTCAGGAACGAACCCAGTGATTTTTCTGCCTCAGCACCTTTATTCACGCTCACAGCTCCCAGGCCATTTGAGGGAGACCCCTTCCAGCACCGCCACAGTTTTTGTGGAGATGCTGCCTGCAGTCTTGTGAAGTTACCATTTCCCTATTGAAAAGCTGAGAAAGATGCCACCTGCCCCGTCTCTGTGCCCCCTGGGCCCCAGAGCAGCCTCCCTCAACCCAGAGTCTCTGTCTTTTGTGAAAACAGCTCTTCCCATGTCTTTCTTAGTTCCACATGTTTCACTGTAAGAATTCAAAAGTCACTCATGGAGCCTAGCAGGAAATAGATGTTACACTCCCCTGTCCATTCTCCCACTTCTCACCATCTTTCTTCCCATGAACCCAAAACAAAAGCCTTTGTTTAGCCCTTAACATAGGGACTTATCAACGGAAGCCGACAGATACAGATACTGGTCGGTCACCAGCCCATCAGCTGAGCCAACAGCCAGATCCTGAGTCCTAGTCTGGGTCAGCTGAGCCTCTGGGGCACTAACTTATCTTCCCAACAAGCTAGTGAATAGATTTGTGCAGTAAACCCTGCTACAAGAAAACAACTGGTATTTGATTGAATTTCTCCTGCCAAATAATTCATTCCACTTGCATCATGTTTGAGGATCCCTGGAAAATCCCATGGATGGAGGAGCCTGGTAGGCTATATAGTCCATCGGGTCGGTAGGAGTCGGAGACGACTGAGCGACCTCCCTTTCACTTTTCACTTTCATGCATTGGAGAAGGAAATGGCAACCCACTCCAGTGCTCTTGCCTGGAGAATCCCAGGAACGGGGGAGCCTGGTGGGCTTCTGTCTATGGGGTTGCACAGAGTCAGACACGACTGAAGCAACTTAGCAACAGCAGCAGCAGCAGCCCCAGCACATGAGATTGTGATTATAGGAGGAATACATCATAGATTTGTTTTTAGGGTTTTTGATAATTTTCCATATCAAATACTTATGTGTGTGAAATTTATGTTTTTAAAAATCATATCAGAATAATTAGAAAGCATAGTAGGAAGTAAGACCTAGATAGAACCATCAATTGAAGGAATGTTATCGTTCATGAAATCTCTTTATGAAAAAAAAAGTGTGGGGTATAGGAGAAAGAAACAGAAAGCAAAAGGATTATTTAACAACTCTGAAAAGTGTGAAGATTTTCCTGTTCATTTCTTAATTTGAAAATAAACAGGGAATTACTTTCAGCTGAAACCGAGAGAATTTAGTAATAAACATTTCATTGCATTTGTGGACAGCTGCCTTTGAAAAGTGTGTCAGAGCATGGATAGCAATGGGCTCAAGGAAGCCTGGGAGGAAGGAAAGTCATGCCTGAGAAAGCATGGGAAGGATGAGGTGGTCTGGTAGGTCCCAGTAGCAACATGAGATTAACCCATTCACAAGGTGGGGAGGAGCAGTCTGAGGCAGGCCATGCCACGGACCCAGGCATCCAGTCACAGCAGCAAGCAAGCAGCCCAGAGGGTGTGGAACGCTTCAAGGGCAGAGGCCGGTGCTCTTGACTCTGTTTTTAAGACTACATGATTTCTGCATTTGAAGGGGAAATTTTCTAGCTGTAAAACTTGCATAATCCCACTTCCTCTTAGGTTTTTTTTCCCCTGGTATTGCATTATAGGTCCACAAATATTAAAATGATCATACTGCATGATCGAAACCCAGGATCCCGGAGTACTCATCAAACTCCAAAGTAGTCAGAAGACTAAGCAAATCCATCCTCTATTGGAACTGGACAGAGTTAGGGAAGCCTTCACATCCGACAGGAACTTTTCTGAACATACCTCCCAGTGAATATGTTAGGATTGGGAAGGGTAAAAAAAAAAAAAGTCCTGATATTAAAGATTTATATGTATTCAAGTCATATAACAGTGAGCCATAACACATGTATTTAAATGCATGATACATTAATACAGTACAGTGAAAACTTTCTGTGACGAACCATCCCCACCTCACACAGTGTCATGGGGGTTACTTTATGATGAAGAAGCTTGATTGGCATCAGTAGTGTTATGGCCCTGATTGTGAATAAAAACCTCTGCTGAAGACTTTCATATTCCTCCAATGTTGTCTGACTAGCTGGCTTCTGAATCTATGTAGTATAGTTTTTTGTAGACAACTAGCATGCCACTGAATGAAAAGAAGCAATGATTGACTTCCTGGATGGTCAACTGGAATGGCTTCAGTCATGACAAGGGGACCCACAAACCTCACACAGACCCTAGTAGTATCAGACTTTTTTGAAGAAGAACTACTTTATTCAAATTGTTTCATACAGTAAACCAGATATTCAAATGAACAGGCCAGGATAAATGGTTTCCTTGGTTTCATTAAATCAGTTTACCAGAATCAAAGGAAATTCAGGAGACTGTGTTTCTGTGAAACTTTTACATCAAGCTAAGGTACTCACATGTGGAGGTTTACATGTTTCAGAGCAAGAGTATTTTACGTGTGGGTGTTTATGTATAGCATTTATTTTGTTCAGACCCATTAGAACTTTTACACCAAAATGACATCTTGCCCCTATTCCAAATGGTTGTCAGGGGTTACCTCTCTTACTAGACAGAGTCTGTTCACCTCCTGGCTTGAGAATGTCTTCAAAGATAATCATCCATTAAGTTTTTTACTTTATAGTCACTTCTAATTTTGGTGTAAAGTGTTTTTTGACAGCTGGATCATCCTCACTTATTAAACACATTTCTACATTGTTTTGAGCTATTTCCTTGGTTCACATCTACCTTAAGAATCCAAAACTTGCCATCACTGATGAATTCATGGGTGGGCATCAAATTCTGGGGCTGGTTCCTTAATGATAACACAAAAATCTTTTGTAAAACAGCAACGTCACATGCTGTTTTATGGCAGAGTATACATTTCTATTGGAGAAGGCAATGGCACCCCACTCCAGTACTCTTGCCTGGAAAATCCCGTGGATGGAGGAGCCTGGTAGGCTGCAGTCCATGGGGTCGCTAAGAGTGAGACACGACTGAGCAACTTCCCTTTCACTTTTCACTTTCATGCATTGGAGAAGGAAATGGCAACCCACTCCAGTGTTCTTGCCTGGAGAATCCCAGGAACGGGGGAGCCTGGTGGGCTGCCGTCTATGGGGTCGCAACAGAGTTGGACATGACTGAAGTGACTTAGCAGCAGCAGCAACAGCATACATTTCTATGGTTATCTTTAATCTTGTTGGGGATCACAGATTCCCCCAAAAGAATATAATGGAAGCCATATCCTCCCCCAAAAAAGAAATGCATGAATATATGCACACATTTGTATGTCATTTCAAAAAGGTTTATGGACCCTTAGAGATTATTTAGTGATACTCTAGGGTTAAGAGCTTTTGTTCTAAGGGGCCCTTTTGAAAGAGATAGCCTTTATTTTGATCTATAGAGCAGAGATTCTTTTGAAGAGAGAAATATTAGGTAACTTAATGGGACCAGACATAGCTTGGAACATTAGAGTAAGATCGCTGAGGAAAGGAACATTTGAAAGAAGTGAAATAACTTCTGGACCATTTCTTTCCAAGTAAAGAATATTGCCCAACCTCATAAAAAAGATCTTTTCCACAGCGACGCATAGTTATGTGGCCACTGATCTCTCTCCAGGAACCTAGGCTACAGTAGAAAGAATGACATGCACTTTGGGAAAGAGCTTTCCCCCTGTGTCTGACCCTTAAGTGTGAGGTAACAGTTTTTGGAGAAGGAGTTGTGTTTACTTATTTTTTCCTCACCTTCATCTGCCCCTTAGCATATGGTGACTTTTTCTTCTCATAAATGATATGGCTAATTGCAGGCAAGAGGATTGCCACTCCTATGAGCTGGGAGGATTCTGCTCCCTTGTAAATAGCCTAGAGCTTTTTTGTTTTGTTTTGTTTTGTTTTGGTTTGTTTTTTTTTGTTTTCTTTTTTTAATTTTATTTTATTTTTAAACTTTACATAATTGTATTAGTTTTGCCAAATATCAAAATGAAGCCTAGAGCTTTTGTTGGAGAGAAGGAAGACAGAGGAAAGGGAACTGACCTTTTTCGGTGTGTGTTCTATGCTGGACTCTGGAAGCAGTGCCTTTCGTAAGCCTGCTCATGACAAGCAAGAGCAACAGGGAAGCAAACTGAACCAAACCCTGGGCCAGTTAGTCCATTTCATTGAGCTTTTGTTTCCTCATCTATAAAATGGATATAATAAAGCTTTACTTAAAGCGATTTTTTATGATACAGGAGAGAGTGTGTGTCAGATGGTTAGCATGTTCCTAGCACATAATGGGCATACAGTTACCCACCTCAGTTGATTTTGTATTTTTAAGGGGATAGTTTTGTTTTAATCCATTAAGAACACAACAGAATATCATATCATTGTTGCTTTTTAAAACTAGCATCCTCCAACAGACAGGTACACAGTTGGGCAGTGTTTAAATTTTTTTAATACTTTTAACACATGATTGTGCCTTCATTTTAGGACACCTAAAGTGTTTGGCCCAGATAAAAGTTATATAATCAGGATTAAATAACCCTGGACTCTGAACTCCTGTCGGACATGAAGTATCACTCTCACTCTGAAACCAGCACCTGCCTTAACTTAGGAATTCTTTTAATTCATTTGTCACTGATCAAAAATATATTGGCTGACAGCTGAATAACACCAAGTGTGGGGATGGATACAAGACCAAATGTGTCTTGGGAAAGCCCAACTGGGAAGCAACAGGGAAGAGTTTACCTGCTGGTCTTTGCCTGGCATTGTTCAAACTCTTGATACTTGGAAACTCTCCTGAGCTTCTGGTCTGCCTGTGCCTGGGGAGGGGGCAGCTCTGCATCTTCTGCCTCAGCACCAGCGGTGCGGGGGTCGGGGGGTACAGGGCAGGGGCTGGAGGAGTGTGGACAGAGCACTCAGCCTGTTAGAAACCCTGACTGCCAGCAGTGCAGGGTGCCCGGATTCCTGGCGCAGGTCCTCTCAGTAAGGCAAAGCCCCAGGTCACCCTCTGCTTCGCTCTCACAGTGGGTGTTTTACTTACAACCTTGGGCTTCCCTCGTGGCTCGGATGGTAAAGAATCTGCCTTTAGTACAAGGGACCCAGATTCAATTCCTGAATTGGGAAGATGCTCTGGAGAAGGGAATGGCTACCCACTCCAGTATTCTAGCCTGGAGAATTTCATGGACAGGAGCCTGGTGTCATCTATGGGGTCCCATAGTCAGACACGACTGAGTGACTAACACAGCAATTTTGTGTACAACGGGCTGACTCCTTGTTATAAGTCAGCTCTCTTGATGATCTTCTTCTGCCTTTAACATGTGCATCTTCTGTTTTCTGGACCCCATGTCTTCAACACAAGTCCCCACAGTCTCGTAGACCCAAACCCTCTGACTTTCCACCCTGGGGGAAACTGAACTGCATTTTTGTCGTTTCATTCCTGGCCTGTCTATGTTCTTTTCATGGAGGATATTTTGACTTTTTTTAGGGCCCTTTCACAAGATGATCAAGATGACATCCACCTAAAACTAGAGGATATAATTCAGCTGGTAAGTTGAGCCATAGTCTTATCCTGCACAATTAATTATGTGTGAGACTTAACCTCGCAAAGGCAGGCACTGTGCCCACAGCTGGTAACTGGGGTCGGGACTATATGTTCTATCCCTGAAACTGTGTGAAAGGGACCAGATTTGGCTCAGCGTTTAACATCATGGTCCATGATGTTAATGCTGCCTGATATCTCTGAGCGCTCCACCATTTTCTTCAGAGCTGGAATCCGGGGTGGACTTTGTACTCCAGCAACTGCAGTGAGCTGACGGGTACCTGGCTTCTAGGTGTGTGCCATTCCCTGTCCTCATCTCTTGCAGACGGACTGTCCGAAGGCCGAGTGCTTCGAGACCTTGTCGGCCATGGAGCTGGCTGAGCAGATAACCCTCCTGGACCACATCGTTTTCAGAAGCATTCCCTACGAGTGAGTGTGCACCCACGGCCGCAGCGCCCCCCACCCCCACCCTGCTGCAACCCCACGTGTGTGCACAGAGCTGTGGCTTTTCATCTTATGATGGTTTGGACCCACTTGAATGTCTTTGGGTTCCAGTTTATGTTGAAAATATTG
Source organism: Bos indicus (assembly GCF_029378745.1). Lineage (NCBI taxonomy): Eukaryota > Metazoa > Chordata > Mammalia > Artiodactyla > Bovidae > Bos > Bos indicus. The sequence continues at coordinate 81,029,061 of NC_091766.1, forward strand.
ATACAGAAATATTGGAAACCCTCAAGATGGTCACTGTTATGCTTCTGTATGTACTGCAGTTAAACATAGAATGTGAGTTTCTCTGACCACTCACATCCTAATGTTATAGAAACCTTCATGCAGCTGTAACAGTTGTTCTCAGACTTCATGGTGCCTAAAGTCATTCAGGAGACTTGTTAAAAAATGTACATTCCTAGGTGCTTCCCTCAGAGATTCTGATTCTGGTAGGTCTGAGGCCCAAGAAACTTTATTTTCAATGGGAATTCCAGGTAATTCTGTGTGGTCCAGGACTATACTTTGAGAAACATGGATGTTGGGTCAATGCTGTAAATTCCGCTGCAGTTCTTCAGCCACATCCATAAATCTTCAAGTACTGCTGACCGTGGCAACTCCACAGCAAGACAGATTCCCAGGACAGTGCTTGGCACAGAGTGCATGTGGAGTGTGTATGTGGCAAGTGGATGCTGTCACATAACAAGCATCATTGCCTCATGTATAGAGGATGGTGGCTCTTTCAGCCGCCCGCCTCCAGCAGTCCTCCAGCAGGTCCACACACAGAGCCTCTGTTTGGACAAATAACAGCTGTTGGCCCAAATCCTCTGTGAAGTCCTAGCTGAATGGAAGGCAAGGAAGGGGCCGAGCAAGAGGTCTAAGGGAGGTCCGTGTCGTGTGTAGAGCAGGGGGCACCCGTGATGATGGAGGCTCTGGCGTAGCAGCATGGGGGGTCATAGGTCAAAGGGGCATAAAGAGCAGGGCTAGCGATGCTCCTGCAGACTTTTCTGTAATGCGTTTGTCTTATTTCCTGCCTCCTCTTTCAGCACTTGTAGACCTATCCGTGACAGGGTGAAGTAAGTCAGGAAGAGAAAGACAGATATCATATATTAATGCATATATGTGGAATCTAGGAAAATGGTACAGGTGAACTTATTTGGGGGGTAGAGATAGAGACGCAGGTACGGAGAACAGACGTGGACCCAGAGGGGAGGGGGATGAACTGGGAGATTGGGACTGACATATGTTCTGCCATGTGTATAACAGAGAGCTAGGGGAACCTGCTGTATAGCACAGGGAGCTCAGTTAAGTGCTCGGTGATGACCTAGAGGGGTGGGGTGGGTGGGGAGGGGGTCCCGGAGGGCGGGCTTGTATGTATACATACAGCTGAATATACGTATTCACTTACGTTGTACAGCAGAAACTAACACATCGTGAAGCAACTATACCCCAATAAAAATAATTAAATAGCATCTTCCATTTAAAAAAAGGAATGTGGCCCCATGGCCGAACAAATGAACCCATTAACTATTTGATGACTTGAGTTAGGAGCCTCTTCGCCTTCCTCCTGACGACCCTTCTGTGCAATGAGGATTCAGGAGGGACGGGGCATGACCTCTATGGAGGAGGAGAAAGAGCAAAGCCTGGACCTTTGTGGCTGACTGTGTTGTGGTCTCTTCCTGGGATGCATCTCACCTCTCCTCCTGTCCCCTCTGTGCTGCTGTGAACATGTACCAGTTATTTTCCTCCATGGAGTTAGCACATCTTGTATACAACGGCCTTGCAGGACCGGAACAGTAGTACCATCTACATCACGGGACAAAGGTCGTTGCCTAGGGACTCAGTCAACATTTCTGGATTGAGAATGTGTCAGAGTAATTTCTTTTTAAGTTATTTTTGGTAGTGCCTTGACAAAATAATTCCTGTATGCTCCAGCTTGATTGTCCCTTGCTTGCTGTGATCCCGGGACCTGCTCATGAATGAAATGAAGGAGCGGGAATGTTATTTCGAAGACAGACTTTCCACCAGGCTGAGCTCCCCCTGCCATAACTGCCTTCCTCAAATGACCAGGCTGCAAAGTGCTAACACTGGTGTTTGTTCTTTTAGCCCTTCCCACGTGGACTGTTCTGGGCTCTGGGGAGAGCAAAGGAAAGTCCCTGCCTGTGGAATTGACATTCTCCTGGAGAATGTCAGAACAAAGTGGAGGAAAACATGCTGTTGCTGATTAATATTTTTGGTAGTGATGAATTTTTTGAGCCTTCTGCTAAGCCTTAAGATTTTTTAAGCTGATCCAGGGGAAATGGTCTTGGTTTCTGAGTTAGTACTTAGCCTCTTTATTCCTCTTGTCTTTGTTTTCCAATTTCAGAGAAGCCTTTATTATGATCCTAATAAGGACACAGTTGCAAACACTTATCCCTGGAGAAGGAAATGGCAACCCACTCCAGTATTCTTGCCTGGAGAATCCCATGGACAGAGGAGCCTGGAGGGCTACAGTCCATGAAGTTGCAAAGAGTTGGACACGACTGACTATCACTCACTCACTCCAAACATTTATAAGAGAAAGCTGAAAACCGAAAAATCTCTTTCTTTTTGGCATCCAGTGGTGAAACAGTAGAATTGGGCTAAAATTCATCTGAGATGAAGCAGCAGCAGTTGAGCAGTGTCAAGTTTAATTTATATAATATTCATAATAGATATTCAGGACCGTAGATACCCTTAAAAAACTTAATTGATTTTGTGTTTTGCTTTGAACTTTCAGAGAATTTCTTGGGCAGGGGTGGATGAAGCTGGATAAAAATGAAAGAACACCATACATTATGAAAACCAGCCAACACTTCAATGATGTGAGTAACCATAACAATGAAACCTTGGGCGGGAGTGTTATAGGAAGATGAGTATCAGGGTCTTCAGACTCCTTCTCTAAATTAAAGGAAGTCTGCCACTCACTTCAACAAAATTGATGGAATGTTAAAAAATAAGCTTTAATCTCTTCTATGAGTTCACAGTGATGTGATAACTTCCAGTTACCTTTCAGTCCTAAAGGTTCACTTTGATGGTACACACATCCCATGAATGCTTAGTGATGCATAGGTGGTGTTGCTTAGTTGCTGAGTTGTGTCCAACTCTTTGTGACCTCATGAACTGTACCCTTCCAGGCTCTCTGTCTTCCAGTATCTCCCAGAATTGGCTCAAATTCATGTCCACTGAGTCAGTGATGCCATTCAACCATCACCTCCTCTCCCACCTGCTTCTTTTCCTGCCCTCAATCTTTTCCAGTATCAGGGTCCTTTCCGATGAATCAGCTCTTTACATCAAGTGCCCAAAGTACTGGAGCTTCAGCTTCAGCATCAGTCCTTCCAATGAATATTTGGGGTTGATTTCCTTTAGGATTGACTGGTTTCATCTCTTTGGAGCCCAAGGGACTCTCAAGCATAGGTCGTTGCTGTTATTTTTATCATGGTCATCATTACTTCATGGTCATAGATCGACTAATTCTGACTGCACTTTGTCACAGGCCCCTGGTGGTGCTGGTGATAGTAAGGCTGTTTTGGTACAGCTCTTCTTCATTATTACTGAACGATCAGTTCAGTACATTCCAGGGTGGGAAGGGACCTCTTTGAGCATAATCACAGTGCTTCTGAGGCTGTGTGCAGTGGTTACCAGCTGTCGGTTCATCTCCTCTATTCTTCTGCAGCAGTAAGGCGGAGTTGCTTTTATACCTTCCAACTACCTGTTGGTGCTGTTCTAATGGTCTTAGTCCCGTGGAAGAACCACAGATGTTGGAGTATCTTCAGGTCTATGCGGGCAAAGGGAAGGCTACCGTGTCAATTCTACTAAACTATAGTAAAAGGGATAATGATAATTAAAAAAAAAAAAAAAGACTGCCAGGGACCCTGTAGGTAAATTAGTAAATGATTCAGAATCAAAATACAAAACCGTACAAATCCTCAGTACAGTTTTTCTGTTTTCTGAGGGTACATGTGTATTAGATGTTATCACATAATAAGCATCAATGCAGCTGCTTCCTAAAGGATAGGACACATGCCCGGTTTGGATCACTCTCTGAGAAACAGAGGCCCTGCTGTGGACCATAAACCTTTTTTTTTTTTTGCCTGTGTTGTACATACACTTGGGATGTAATGCCTGTTAAATCAGAGGTTCAGATCGTGGGTCCCAGACTGTGTGTGCCAGGCTCCAGACCCACAAGTCTCTACTTAAAATAACGTGATTGGCCACTGTGTCCAGACTGCACGTAGAACTCATCACCAGCCCTTCCCAGACCTGCCAAACCCACTTTTTCATCTTATTCTGTATCCTTGGCCATGGGTGATGGCCCTGCCAGCCACTCACTCACTCAACCTTGGGGTCTTCCCCACCCTGCTCACCCCTCAGGACACCAGTGAGCCCTAAGTCTACCCATGTTTCAGACCCTTCTTTCCCCTCCTTTCCCATGGCCATAACCTTGATCTGGCCTTTCATTCTCTTCTCCATGAGCTCCTAACCCACCAATCCCCACCCCCACGCCATCTCGCTGCCACCCAACCCTTTCTTCACACAGTGTCACAGAAATAACTTCTAAGACCCATCGAATTGTAGTCCTGTCTGTGATGACATTTTGTCCATGGCCTTTCCTCTCGTCTTCTTGATTTGGCCGCAGCCTCTCAGCCCGGCCTGCAGGAGCCCGCCCACCTGTCGTCCTTGTCTCTCACGGTCCCCCGAGCTCCTCACACAACTGTCCGGCCAGGTCCCCCACGCCACCACACCTTCTCTCCCTGTCCCTTTGCAGATGCTTGGATGGGAGACAGTGGCTCCTCCTACTCCTCCTTCAGGGTTCAGGGCCAGGGCGGGCGTGACCTGTTTCCAGAAGCCAGCATCTGTCCCACGCTGCCTCCAATTCTCAAGCTGCCCCCACCCCCACCCTTAGCTTTGCATCTCACTGTGTGATATTTACTTGAGTCTGTCTGACTTCCCCTCACCTTCCCTCCTAACCAGGCCTAACCAGGCCCAGCACCCTAAGGTCAGGGAGACTGATTTATTTGTTTTTCCTGTTCTCACAACCTATAAGAATGCCTAGTCCTTAGTAGGTGCTCATTACAAAATAACTTATCAATGAATATGCACACGTGGAGGCCCTGTGACCTAAGATGCTCGTGTTTGGGCTCAGTCATGTCTCTGACTCTCTGCAACCCCAAGGACTGTAGCCCACCAGGCTCCTCTGTCCATGGGATCTCTCAGGCAAGAATACTGGAGTGGGTTGCTATTCCCCTCTCCAGGGGATTCTCCCAACCCAGGATTGAACCTGCATCTCCTCTTTTGGCAGATGGATTTTTTTTTTTTTAATTCACTGAGCCACCTGCGAAGCCCATCACCTAAAATACCTATGGAATTATCAAAGAATGGGTGTACTCATCAGATTTAGTGTATGGATAGGAGATTATGGATCTTTTATTCCTCTTGTTAGTTATCAATCCAATTCTATCCTTTTCCTTTCCATTTTCTAAGTCTTAAGCATCTTAAGGTGCCTCTTTTTTCTCTTGGCTTTAACTAATAGGGGATTCCCTAATAGCTCAGTTGGTAAAGAATTCGCCTGCAATGCAGGAGACCCTGGTTTGATTCCCAGGTTGGGAAGATCCACTGGAGAAGGGATAGGCTAACCCACTCCAGTATTCTTGGGCTTCCCTTGTGGCTCAGCTGGTAAAGAATCCACCTGCAATGCAGGAGACCTGGGTTCAATCCCGAGGGTGGGAAAATCCCCTGGAGAAGGGAAAGGCTACCCACTCCAGTAGTCTGGCCTGGAGAATTCCATAGACTATAAAGTCCATGGGGTCGCAAAGAGTCAGACACAGTTGAGCAACTTGCACTTGCACTTAACTATTAGAGTTATAGCACTTAGCTTTGAAACTGTAGGTCCCTTTCACTGCTGGTGGAAAACAAAAATCAGCAAGAAGGTGAAAATGTTCTCTTCCCCTGCACGAAGCGTTTCTGGTTTGAGAGTTGGTAGGTTAGAATTTGATTTGATTGGAGGGAAACGTGTTTTCTTTCTCTGTGATGGTTGAGGTTTCTAGAGTGACTATCCCCACGTTGTTGGGACCCAGGGAACATGGGGAGAGGCCCCAAGAATTGAAACCTCTGATCTGCAAAGGCTGCCATTCCTCAGGGGAATAGCTCATCCTATGCCTTTCTTTCAATAATTTTTGGAAATGACTTCTTCATCAAAATTACTGATTAACAAAAATCACCTCTTCCCCCATCAAGATTATCCCAAACAGTTCCTTTCTTCACTCTCAGAATGAGCATGATTACTGTTAATAATGTTAATAATAATAATGTTATTATTACAAACTTTAGTCTCTTCAGAATCTGGATCTACAACAGACCATGTCCCAAAGGAGAAATCACAAATACGTACTTGTCAGTTCACTCAGGGCAAATTCTGTCGTACCTCCTCCTGAGGAAAATATACATTAATAAACACTTATACATTAATACCTTTCATTGAAAAAATAAAACTCAGTTAAGCCACTCAGAAACAAAGATGAACCGTGACCTCGCATCCCTTGCCCCTCGCTTTCCTGACGTTGCTGTAGGTGATTCGGGTACTGTCCCTGCATGAATGGCTTTGGCTCTTAGCTGGCCTCTCTCGGCTTTTCCGTTGTCTCAGATGAGTAACCTGGTGGCCTCCCAGATCATGAATTACGCGGATGTCACCTCCCGAGCCAACACCATCGAGAAGTGGGTGGCGGTGGCGGACATCTGCCGGTGCCTGCACAATTACAACGGCGTGCTGGAGATCACCTCAGCCTTAAACAGAAGTGCCATCTACCGGCTGAAGAAGACCTGGGCCAAGGTGTCCAAGCAGGTGAGCGCCGGCGGGCGGCACCTCCCGCCGCCGGGGGAGGAGAGTCTGGGAGACCAGCGCCAAGATAAATATTACTGATTAGGAAATAATTAGCTGAAACGAGCAGCTCCATTGGCAAAGAAAGTGCCAACATGGGTGATTACTGTGTTCTTACCACGTAATTGATTCCTCTCATGCGCGTTTCTAAATGGTTAATTTAAGGAGGGGAAATACAAACCAAAATATTCATTATAACGTGTTTGGGGACATCTTCAGACACTGTGGTTGACAGTTAGGAGCTGTTCACTGAATTGTTTAGGGAGGGCACGTTGACTCCGGGTGAGCACAGTGATGTCTCTGGATCCATTCTTCGTCCCTCAAAGTAAAGGTACAAGTACCTTAGGGCCAGAGACCAGGGACCGAGGGCCTGTGTGTTCACCTTTTTTATTTGTCATTCTTGTAGTCAGGTTGTTGCATAATGACATGGATGTGAAGGGATATAACTTTCTTAATTTTCTCTTAATTGGGCTCAGCTTGCTCATGCTTTTTGCTTTCATTCGGATAATTTGAAGATTCGAGTGACATCACCATTTTCCTCCTGGTCTTCGCCATGGTGTCCGTGGATGTCGGGTGTTGGGGAGGGCTTCTCTGGGCTCGTGGGAGGCTGTGTGCCCCCGCTGGTTTCCTGTTGGGTACAAGCCACTGTGAATTGCCTGTGCCTGGTGTTCGGATGGCAAGCCTACCCCATCAGGAGCATGCCCCAGGGAGCTTGGCTGATCTCATCTCAGCTCTCACTGGCGCTGCTGATTCTCTGAGGTGGGGTGTGTATCACCTCTACTACAGGCTGCCCTTCCCCTTGCTGATCCCTGGTGGGCAGGCTAACTCTTCTTTACAATTAATAAATAACTTGTTTGACCCTCTCAAAGGGTGTTGGGGGAATTTTCTAGGCTCCTTTGTGTTCTGTGGGTACCAGAGGCTAGGAGTGTCTTGCCAGGGCCTCTCTGCATATCCTTCTTCCACAGACCACTATGCCCGCCTAATTGTGGTTGCCTAGAGTTGGTGAGGGGCGTCTTCAGGGCGCCCACCTCCAGGGTTTCAGGCAGGAAGAAGAGCATATATTCTGTGACATTTCCTCAAAACTATCTGGTTTCTGTTGCTCCTGAGAGTTCAGTCCCCTATCAGAGACACCACTTCTTACTCTATTCTATCTTCTTTTCTCTCTCCAAGCCTTTTAAATTCCTCCCTGTATAGCAAGAAACCAAGCCTAAGCTATATCTTTTATTCCCTTCCCCACCATTCCTTAGTAAAAATGGAGTGCTTTGAGAATCTCAAATTTGGCCCCTAGAACTAGCAGACTCTTCTTCTATGAAAAAAGCCTTGCAAATAATATCCACAGCTTTTTAAAAAACTGTTTAAAAAAAAACTTTTAATGTTGAGATCTTTGTAGGTTCATATGCAATTGTAAGAAGTAGTAGAAATCCCCTCCACCCTCCACCCAGTGTCCCCAATGGTTACATCTTGTGTAACTAGAGACAGTATCACAACCGCAAACTTAACCATTCGTACCATCCACCAGCCTTATTCAGACTTCATTTGTTCCACCTGTACTCGAGCATGTGTGTACATGTGTGTGTTTAGTTTTACGTGCCTTTATTACAGGGGTAGATTCACTACAGTCAAGAGACTGAACAGTTCTATCACCAGGATACCTCCTGCCACCCTTTTATAGCCACAACCACCTTCCTCCCTCTCGCTCCCTAACTCCTGGCAACCACAGATTTGTTTTCCATCTCTATAATTTTGTCATTTCAAAAATGTTATATAAATGGAATCATATAGTATATGACATTTTGAGATTGCCTTTTTTTTTATTCAGCGTAACTCCTTTGCGATCTGTTCAAGTTTTACACGTATCAGTACTTAGTTCCTTATTTGGTTTAACCATTCACCCCTTGAAGAACATCTGGGTTGTTTTTAGTTTTAGCTATTACAAATGCAACGGCACCCCACTCCAGTACTCCTGCCTGGAAAATCCCATGGACGGAGGAGCCTGGAGGGCTGCAGTCCATGGGGTTGCTAAGAGTCGGACACGACTGAGCGACTTCACTTTCAGTTTTCACTTTCATGCATTGGAGAAGGAAATGGCAACCCACTCCAGTGTTCTTGCCTAGAGAATCCCAGGGACGAGGGAGCCTGGTGGGCTGCCGTCTATGGGGTCGCACAGAGTCGGAGACAACTGAAGTGACTTAGTATAGCATTACAAATGAGGCTTCCCTGGTGGCTCAGACGGTAAAGCGTCTGCCTGCAATGTGGGAGACCTGGGTTCGATTCCTGGGTCGGGAAGATCCCCTGGAGAAGGCAATGACAACCCACTCCAGCACTCTTGCCTGGAAAACCCCATGGACAGAGGAGCCTGATAGGCTACAGTCCATGGGGTTGCAAGAGTTGGACACGACTGAGCGACTTCACTTTCATTTTATTACAAATGAAGCTGCTGTGAATATTCATGTATAGGTTTTGTGTGACTATAACGTTTCATTTCTCTAGGATAAATGCCATAGAGTGCAGTAGCTAGATCATATGGTAATTGTGCATTAAGTTTCATAAGAAACTGCCAGAGTCTTTTCTAGCGAGGTTGTACCATTTTACATTCCTCTCAAGAAGGTATGAATGAACCAGTTTCTCTACATTCTTGTCAGCACTTGGTGCTGTCACTGTTTTTAATTTTAGCCGTTTTGATATTTCATCACTGTTTTAATTTGCATTTGCTAACAGCTAATAATGGTAAACATCTTTTCACGTGCTTGTTTGCATCTTCAGCAAAATGTCTGTTCATGTTTTCAGATCCGTTTTTAATTAGGTTCTTTGGGTTTTTTTATCTTTGAGTTCTTTCTAGACTCCTCTCATTTTATTTTTCTCTTTCAAAATTTTAGCTACCCTAAATGCTGTGACCTTCATATACATTTTAGAATAAAAACTGTGTCTTAAAAACTTTGCTGAGATTTCCATTGGAATTCCATTCAGTTCAGTTCAGTTCAGAGTCACTCAGTCGTGTCCGACTCTTTGTGACCCCGTGAATCGCAGCACGCCAGGCTTCCCTGTCCATCACAAACTCCTAGAGTCCACCCAAACTCATGTCCTTTGAGTCGGTGATGCCATCCAGCCATCTCATCCTCTGTCGTCCCCTTCTCCTCCTGCCCCCAATCCCTCCCAGCATCAGTCTTTTCCAATGAGTCCACTCTTTGCATGAGGTGGCCAAAGTATTGGAGTTTCAGCTTCAGCATCAGTCCTTCCATTAAATCAGTCAATTTTGGGAGAATTGACATCTTTACTATATTGACTCTTCCAGTCCATAAACACAATTTTTCTCAATAGTCTTTAGATTTTCTTTGAATTCTTAAATCAACATTTGAAATCTCCAGCATATAAGTCCTGTATATATTTCATTAGATTTATGTCTAAATATTTCATTTTCATTGGAGATATTTTAAATGTAATTGTGGTTTTAACTTGGGTTTCCATGTATTCATTGTTAATATATACAAATGTAATTGATTTTCCTCTGTTCTTATATCTGTAATGTTGCTGAACTCACTGTTATTCCTTGGGACTTTTCCATAGATTCCGTGGGATTTTCTACATAGGCAGTTATGTCAGTTGTTTATTTCCAATTTATATGCCTTTTATTTCCTTTTCTTGCCTTCTTGCTCTGGCTAGACTTTCCAATGCTATGTTGAATATGATAGTAAGATAGAATATTCATTAGTATTCTCGACCTTGGGGTGAAAGCTTTCAGTTTTTCACCATTAAGGACAATATTAACTATATGTTTTTTTGTAAATGCTTTTTTATAAAGTTGAGGAAGCTACCCTCTCTTCCTAGTTTTTGAGAGATTTTATGACAAATTGGTATTGGAATACTATTTTTTAAATAGACTTCAAAAAGCTATATCAGAATCCAAAACCTGGACACTGATGCCTTTGTCATGGCTGGGTCACCTCATGCAAAGAGTTGACTCATTGGAAAAGACTCTGATGCTGGGAGGGATTGGGGGCAGGAGGAGAAGGGGACGACAGAGGATGAGATGGCTGGATGGCATCACCGACTCGATGGACATGAGTTTGAGTGAACTCTGGGAGTTTGTGATGGACAAGGAGGCCTGGCGTGCTGCAATTTATGGGGTCGCAAAGAGTCGGACACGACTGAGTGAATTAACTGAACTGAACTGAACCAAAGGCAGCGGTTGCCTCAGCCATTGGGCACTGGATGCAAAGAGCCTATTCTCTTGTCATACATGCCACACTTCATCAGGGTCAGCAGGTCACTCCTCTGCCTATTCTTTTCTGCATTCTGTTTCTTTTTTCCTCTGAAGTTGGCACCTTGTTAAATCTTCTTTAGGCCTTCACTGTGGTTAACTTAAGCAATCTTCATGTCTTTGGCAGGCTGCAAGGTTAGGAATAACTGAACTGACTATGGAATAGAGATGATAAGGCAGGTGTTGAAATTATTTTTTAAAATTTGAATATATTACCTGTAGAGACATTAAATAGAAGCTACCATTTCAGTCACATACATAGATCACTCAAAGCAGCTTTCTTGTGAATAATGGGCCATACTCAAGGACCCAGTGCTTCAGACCTGTCATAGGCAGGGCCTGGTTGCAGAAATGCCCTGCTTCAGATGCTTTTGTTAATATCACCAGCTGTGTAGCTGTCTTTTCTGCAGAACTGAGTCTAGTCTGGGAAACATCCAAAAGGCCTGGTAGAGTATGTTCTCTGAAGCCCACCAAATTTGGTCTGTGGCTATAGGACAGTTATTTCTGCAGCTTCTTTGAGGGAAGGCCAGCCAGGGACCAGGCAGGAGCCCTGCCCAACCCCCACAACCCTCCATCCCTGTTCAAGCCATGCTGGCTGTCTTTTCCCAGAGCCCTCAGGAACCAGGATGGGAAGGTAGCCGTTGGAGTCACTCTGGAAGCTCTCATGGTGCCTTGAAGCTCCTCTCTAGACTGAGACAGAGTTGTCTGAGGAGCCTCACTCTCAGCTTCATTCCAGATGCTTCTCACAACCAAGCTGCCTGGATGTGGGTAATACCAGGAGTGAGTCTTTATCTCCAAGGCTCACCCTACCATTCTCCATTTCTCTAGAAGAAACTTTAGACCAATGTCATCAGCAACTGTATTTCTTGGTAAATACTAATTATTCTTTTCTAATAAATTGATGAAGATGAACACAAAGGATTTGGACTAGAGGGTATTGATCAATCCGCAGCCAAGCAATATAATATGTGCTTGGATGACTTGGAAATTAACAGTCAGAAAGATTCATCATGAAAACCCCCTGACACAGGACCTCTCTTTAAGATCCCCAATGTGGTATGTTCTTTTTAGGTCTTTAAGTTCCTAAGTTTCCCATGCATTACAATTTTTCTTTTCTATACATTTTCTCTCTTTTAAATGTATTAAAAAAATTAGTATTAATTTTTTTAAAAAGAGTTAGTATTGTCCCATGTTCTTTTTTAACAAGTGAAATTTAAGTACATCTCCATACTTTGAAAATCATATCATGTCGTCGTACCTGCCACTGTAGAAGAGAATTGAGCAACTTTCGGTAACTCACAACCTTATCAAACCATAGGGGTATTTTCATGACATACTAAGTTATTTGTTTCCTTCTAGACAAAAGCTCTAATGGACAAGCTTCAGAAGACTGTTTCGTCTGAAGGAAGATTTAAAAACCTCAGAGAAACCCTTAAAAAGTATGTCTATTTTGTTAAATTATTCATAATTCAGAAGTGTATTTATATAATTTTTACAGTATACAAATAGTGGCCTACCTCATACTTTGCTTTGAAAAGAAAACCAAATGGGACACAGCTTCCATCATCAGGTGTTTTTCTGACTTGCCTTTTCATTTGGAATACCACGCATGTAGTGAGTGTCATGGATATACTCATGGTATGCAGAGCATTCCAAATAAGAAGAAAATGTCACCACAGTAAATCTTACTATATTTTACTATAAAAAGTTTCTTTATTTGGTATTTCCTAATCTAAATACAGTGATTTCCTGTGATTCTTTATTTGAATATTCCAGTCCCTGTTGCTTTTGTTTTTTATTTTTGGCTTTTTGTTGCTGGATCCTTTTCTTGTTCTTCAGACATACAGAGAGAGAGAGGGAGGGAGAACAGAGGATATCCTCCTGCAATTAGTTTTCTTATGACCTGCCACATGGACTTCACTTACTCTGGAAAATTTTGTCCTGTGATGCCATGATGGAAAGAAAGACTTAAAGTAACAATGATAATATAAGAACTATTTACTGAAGATTGAATAAATGATAGACTCTATGCTAAGTGCTTGATGTGTTTTATTTAAGCCTCATAGAAAACTAGAGATAAAAGTTTCATTGTCTCCATTTTACAGACAAGGAAGCTGCAGTTCAGAGAGTTTGCCCACCACCACTTAGGAAGTAGGCAAGTGGGGACTCAAACTCAGTTTCCCCTGGATTAAAAGGCCGTGTTCTCAACCTCTAGACTCTGAGAATGCACCTTCCAAACAAAGAAGGTCTCACTTTAGTGTGCAGGTGTGATATTAATCTCTATCTTCTAAGACATTTAAATACTAACTAAAACAGAAAACAAGTTTTACAAGTTCTAGTCACATTGATTTTTCCACCCACTTCTTCAAGGTTGAATGTTTGCACTTAAATGAGGTGAGGGCATGGGGTTTCCTACATGCTTTTACATCCCTAACGGTGTGGCCATTTGACAAGCACTGCAGGCCAATGCTACAAGCAAGTCCCATTAGCACATGTTTTGTATTTGTCTATAAGACATCCTGTGGTTTGAAGTACCACTGTCTCAAACACATAGTAAAGCATGAGCTGTGATGTTGTATCACACTCTATTGTAAGACATAATTAAACCTCTGCATATTATGAGCATGCTTCTGAAAATGGGATTAAAAGAGTTTTTTTCTTCAGGAGGGGAGCAGCGCAGCTGCTTCCTGTTGAAACGGGGGAGGTGGGTGGACACCTGTGTGAATGAGCTTGTGAACAGTGCCTCTTGTTCTTCCAGTTGTAACCCCCCGGCTGTTCCTTATCTGGGGATGTACCTGACAGACCTGGCGTTCATTGAAGAAGGAACACCAAACTTTACCGAGGAAGGCCTCGTCAATTTCTCCAAGATGAGAATGGTGGGTTCGAGTTTCATGTAAGCAGCCTGTCTTGGTGACCTCAGTGGCTTATAGAGAAGAGGCGATGTCATGGAAGAGTGACCGTTTGCTTTTTCATCTTGACCTTTTTATGCGACACTGGGTCTGATACCTGATGTTGGCTGATTCAGGAGATATTCTCAGTCCTCTTTCAGCTGGCAGTCTAGACAATGAGGGTGGGGAATAAAGCCCCAGGGATGACTTTCTGAGACTGAGCAGGGATAGACAGATGCTGAAGGCTTCTTGTTGGACAGCTGGGTTCTGAGCATTTAGAAGTGAGGAGCCCATGGACACTAGCGCCCCATGCCTGTCACCTGAGGATACCCTGTGCCAGCTGTTTCCCTGATTGGGAATTCAGTATCTTCTTGCTGTTAGGGTTTCTTGTGGCTCATTGAAGGCAAAAAAGCCCTAGGGCTAGGTCATGATGGAGCAGGGCTCCAGGTGCCTCAATGGATGGAGTAAGGGACTGACTGCTCTGGGACAGGCTCCCAGAATACTGTGCTGCAACCCAGGGCAGTGCTCATGCTTTGCTTCTGTTCTTCCTCCATCAGATATCACACATCATCAGAGAGATACGCCAGTTCCAGCAGACTTCCTATCGAATCGATCATCAGCCAAAGGTAATCTTGTATGGTTGTCAGGGAACTTGAAGAAAGAAGTGGAAGTTAGTTAATTGGAAACAGCAGTAGAGTAGATCAATAATACCAAAAGCTAACTCAAAGAAAAGACCAAAAAGACAGACAAACATTTGGTAACTCTGATTAAGAAAAACAAGAAAGAAAGCAAAAAGAATATCAATTCATTATCAAATTCTATCTATTTTATATCCAGTATTTCTTGTGAAGCTGTCCACACCACCACCACCACCCCTTGTCCAAGCTACCAATGTCTGGTACCTGGTGTTCAGTTCAGTTCAGTTTACTTGCTCAGTCGTGTCCGACTCTTTGCGACCCCATGAATCGCAGCACGCCAGGCCTCCTTATCCATCACCAACTCCCGGAGTTCACTCAGACTCACGTCCATCAAGTGAGTGATGCCATCCAGCCATCTCATCCTCTGTCGTCCCCTTCTCCTCCTGCCCCCAATCCCTCCCAGCATCAGAGTCTTTTCCAATGAGTCAACTCTTCGCATGAGGTGGCCAAAGTACTGGAGTTTCAGCTTCAGCATCAGTCCTTCCAAAGAAATCCCAGGGCTGATCTCCTTCACAATGGACTGGTTGGATCTCCTTTCAGTCCAAGGGACTCTCAAGAGTCTTCTCCAACACCACAGTTCATCAATTCTTCAGCGCTCAGCCTTCTTCACAGTCCAACTCTCACGTCCATACATGACCACAGGAAAAACCACAGCCTTGATTAGACGAACCTTTGTTGGCAAAGTAATGTCTCTGCTTTTCAATATGCTATCTAGGTTGGTCATAACTTTCCTTCCAAGGAGTAAGTGTCTTTTAATTTCATGGCTGCAGTCACCATCTGCAGTGATTTTGGAGCCCAGAATAATAAAGTCTGACACTGTTTCCACTATTTCCCCATCTATTTCCCATGAAGTGATGGGACCAGATGCCATGATCTTCGTTTTCTGAATGTTGAGCTTTAAGCCAACTGTTTCACTCTCCACTTTCACTTTCATCAAGAGGCTTTTGAGTTCCTCTTCACTTTCTGCCATAAGGGTGGTGTCATCTGCATATCTGAGGTTACTGATATTTCTCCCGGCAATCTTGATTCCAGCTTGTGGTTGTTCCAGCCCAGCATTTCTCATGATGTACTCTGCATATAAGTTAAATAAACAGGGTGACAATGTACAGCCTTGACGTACTCCTTTTCCTATTTGGTACCTGGTGTACTGAATGCAAATCCATTCAACAAATTTACAGCCAAATAGGACTCTCTGAAACACACAGTGGGAGTTATTTGCCCCTTGCTTAAAATATTTTATTGGCTTATCTTTGCTCTTAGGCTAAGGAAAGAAAAAAATTTTGATATATCCCAGAAATCTTGCATTATGTAGTCCCTACTCATCTTTCAGGATTCATCTCATGTCATTATCCCCTTCTTCTCTCCATCCCAACAATAACTGATGTTTATTACCTTTTTCTTTCTTCCTTTTCTTTCTTTCCTTTCCTCTTCTTTCTTTTTTTTCATTTTGTAATAGATGTTATTTTTTAGAATCATTTTAGCTTTACAGAAAAATTGAAATGGTAAGGTAGAAGATTCCAATTTAACACACAGTTCATCATCCCTGTTATTTCATGGAACTTGACATACTTATTATGAAACTCATAAGGAAGCTTTGATAGGCAAAAAAAAGATAAGAACTTTTTGAAAAATAAGAAGAGTAAGGGAGAGCCTTCCCTACCAGATACAGACACTAACACTGCAGTGAATAGAAGAGGACTATCTTGGCAGAGGAATACAAACTCAGTGGAGTAGGATAAAGTCCAGATGCAGATTTTGTCTATATGAAAATTTAATATGGGATAAAGGAGACATTTAAAGAAAGTGACAGAAAGAAACTGACCATTGTGTAAATGAAATAGGGATTTTTGTTCTCCATCTTATACTATTCAAAAAATAAATTCCAGATTAATTCACTACCTTATACAAAAAGAAACATTACATTATTTAAATGAAATAATATAGGACAAAATATTCATGATCTTTGGATTTGAAAGACCTTCTTAAACACAGAATGCAAAAGCTTTAGAAGATGAGATTGATACAGTTTGCTGAATCAAAATCTAAAACTTCTATCTGACAAAGGGCAATTGTTTAAAAAGTCAGAGTACAAGCAATAGACTAGGAGACAATGTTTGTAACATAAAAAACAAAGACAGAATAAAATTATTCCTATAAATTAAAAAAGTATTCCTATAAATCTATAAGAAAAATCATAAACAACACAATATTGATAAAGCTATAAACAGGTGATTCACAGAAGAAGAAACAAAAATGTCCAATACATATTTGGAGAATGCTCAACTTCACTAATAAGAAAAATACAAATTACAAAGCATCATTATCAGCTATCAGACAGACAAATTTTTAAAATATTGTTAACAGCAAACTTGAGTTACGATATGGGATAACAGATACTCTCATGTACTATAGGCACAACAGTTTTGGAGGTTATTTTATATATTTTTTTATTAAAAATTGATATACCAAGTAACCAGAATTCTCATACATTGCTGATGAGAGTAACATGGTGCAACCTCTTTGGAAAAGTGTGTCCTTTGGAGGTTTCTGAAAATGTTAAATATGCATATTTAACTTAAATACCTTATGACTCAGGTATTTATCCAAGGGGGAAGTGAAAACATGCTCACAAAAAGTCTCACATAAGATGTTGATGGCATTTCTTAATAATAGCCAAAAATTGGAAATAGCCCAGGTGTCCATAAACAGATGAATGGATAAACAAATTGCGGTGTATCTATACAGTCGGCCACTACTCAGCAGTAGAAGATAACCAGTGAAACACTCCACAACACAGATGAGTCCAGCACATTATGCGGAGTAGAAGAAACCAGACACAGACGAGTACCTACTGTGTGATTCCACTCACATGAAGTTCTAGAGCAGACAGGACTAACACGTGGTGACAGAAATCAGAGCAGCGATCGCTTCTGGCAGTAGGTTAATGGGGAAGCTGCGTGAGGGAACTTTCTGGGGTGATGAAATTATCCTCTAGCACGCTACATGTGTAGCTTGATTGTTATTGTTTAGTCGCTAAGTCGTGTCCAACTCTTTGCAACCTCATGGACTGTATCCCTCCAGGCTCCTCCGTCCATGGGATTTCCCAAGGAAAAATACTGGAGTGGGTTGCTATTTCCTTCTCCAGATATATAAGTCACATGGGCATTTACTTTTGTCAAAACTAATGAAAGTATTTAATTTTACTTATATCTGCTATCTCTCCGTAAAAATAAAGAGATATTTTTATGGTGCTAACCCCTGTTCTAACCTGTTCATTTCCATGTCCTTTCATTTCATTTCTGGTGTGGAACCATTCATGTGTGAGGACTAGGGAGTATGCTAACAAGGACTTCACCGTAACTTTGTGTCATAGTGAAATATTGATGGCAACCCATCAATATGAGATCATTAAATAAACTCTGATATGTCACACTTGTAATACAGCACAGCAGTGAGAGCTCTTTGTATGACATGAGGAGCACTCCACAACTTCTAGTCTGATGAAAGCAGAATAAAATATACCCTTGTGATACCATGTATTAGAGGAAAAATGATTTCTGTAAGTACCTGGTAATGTCTGGAAAGATACTGAAAAATATCTGGGAGAATATAAGCCAACTGATAACAGTGGTGCTTCTTGAGGGCAGTGCCTAGGGTAGGGAGTTAAGAGGGGAACAGAATATACAGTCAGAATATATTCCTAATGTATTTTAGTTACATAAAGTATTTCAGTGCTTGGGAGAAAATGTTGAATTGTGTCAGGCTCCATTCAGAAAATGTACATCTGGTGTTGTGAAGGAACTCAAAGCGGGTTTCTTCTTCTTTCTTCTCCAGGTCACTCAGTACTTGCTTGACAAAGCCCTCATCATAGATGAAGATACGCTGTATGAGCTGTCACTAAAAATTGAACCTCGGCTCCCTGCTTGACGATCCGACCTTGCCCCGCGTCCGTGGAATTTTCATGGAAA
Organism: Bos indicus; assembly: GCF_029378745.1. Taxonomy (NCBI): domain Eukaryota; kingdom Metazoa; phylum Chordata; class Mammalia; order Artiodactyla; family Bovidae; genus Bos; species Bos indicus. Next base: position 81,047,540 of record NC_091766.1, read on the forward strand.
GCAGAGTGGACAGAACTGTGCATGCCATGCCTCCCGCAGTGCTGAGAGGACAGGGGGATGGAGACAAAGCCAGTCTCCTCTGTTCCCCAAAGATGATGGAGCCAAACCAGAATTCTGTCTCCAGCCAGGGAAGCCCAGCTGGTTGGGATCAAGGATAGATGCTTCAGACTTGGGTGGGAAGCTGAAGAGAGTGGTGTTTGGTAAACTGAGGGCACATTTGCATGAGGGAGTATAAACTGGGAGGTGCTGGTAGCCACTTTAAAGAAGCAGGTTAAGAAGGGAAATTTCAAATTCTGCCCCGTGTTCTGTTAAGAACTCAGGGACAAAGGTCCATGAAAAGGCTTGTGATGTTTCACTGGCACTTAACTGGCCTGGAGCACCTCCCAGTTTTCTCCTAGGATTTAACTGCTTCTCTTACATTTCCTTTGTTACAGGCTTCCAGAAGAGCCGAGGCTGTCTCTGTAGGGATGGGCCGACACATAAGCAATTTCAGTCCTCAGCATGTGCATGGTTCTCAGTGCATCATAAATATTTATATTGGAGGAATGGCATGTTCTGAAACTGCTCTTTCAGTCTTTAGGCAACAGGACAGGAAAGACATGTTGAAAGTCAAATGGATTTGTATGTAACATTTCCATAATTTAAAACCCAATCGCTGTGCCCCCAAAGATTCCAGCCACGTGGGGGACTTCTTCCTGAGGCTGTGCAGTTCAGGAAGTCGATGCCATTGGAGAGGCAGGTGCAGGCTTTGCAGAAAGATGCCCACGTGCCTCACGAACAAAACTGTGGAATACAACAGAAGGCCACCGAGGGGAAGAGTGGGTTTCAGTGCTAAGTGAAAAGATATACTTAAAAATCGTCTCTGCGCCTTTCTGTGCTTCTTTTCATCCCCCCCACCCCCTTGGTTACGTGGGAATCTGTTCTGATTTACACGAACCATGTTTCGGCTCACTATGAACATTACTTGTTTGTTTTTTAAAGTTGTCTAGTGCAGTGGCCCCCAAGCTTTTTGGCACCAGGGAGCGGTTTCATGGAAGACAATTTTTCCACAGGGTGGGGCAGAGGGAGGGGACTTGGTTTCAGATTGATTACGTGCATTACATTTATCATGCACTTTATTTCTATTGTTACCACATCAGCCCCACCAAAGATCATCAGGCGTTAGACCTTGGAGGCTGGGGACCCCTGATTGAGTGAGATTTTCTTTTTAAAACCCACCCTTCCATGTGCTATTAGTAGACAGTTCTTCTCCAGTCATCTTTGTTTTTAAATTTTGAGGCATTTCTGAGTGAAAATATATGGGAAAATGGGAAAATATATGGGAAATGGGCCCAAGCACTCATGAGCTCTTGTGTCAGAAAACCAAATGCAGGGGTTCGTCCTCCTACCCTAGGCTGGGAAAGCGACTGTGATTTCCCCAGGATTGTTGGTTATTAAAGAAATAGGGCTAGCTCATGTTCTCGTGTTTACCTCCCTCTTCTCTTCTCAGGGAGACCTCTGCTTTCAAAGAAGAGAAAAGATATTGTTACCTGAGCCTATTGCATCTGGCATTATTTCTTAGAGGCATGAAGCATATTAATGCTGACATTGAAAAAAAATTGATCTTTTTGGCTGCTTTCTCTCTTTGCACTTTAATTATGTTGTTAGAGCTGACAGCTGACTAATAAATTCAACTTACTGGCTCATAAGACCCAGTGGAATTGATAATGTCCCACAGAGGTGAATGTACATTTTTCCTGCATGGTAAGGGCCATCTCTGTACATAACTATATAGTGAAATATCAAGTAAGTAAAAGAAAATATTTATAATATTTGAAGACCATTCCAAAAATATTTTCAATAGCTCATATTAGCTAACAGGATAGCACTGAACTCAAGGAGGGTGACTTATGGATGCTTAATTTTTTTCTTTCTTTCTTTTTTATTTTTTAAAGTTGCTTGTTTTTTCTCTTTAGTTTCAAATAAAAAGTTGATGCATCTTGATGCATGATAAGAAGCATGAGTTCTTTGGATCCTAACAGTGCATAACTTATCGTTTATTTCTCAGTGTTCAGAAACAAAGTTTGAACTAATATATGTCAGTTGCACCAAGCACCTCAAAGTCTTGCAAAAGAATAAGAAAGTAAAGGTTAACTTTCTTGGTGCAAAGACACAGTTTTGAAAGTGAATTAAAACCGGGACAGATCAGTGAAAAGACCACACAGATAGCAGTTTCAGGCAGAGCAACACGTGGAAATGTTGATATATCAGACTCTGGCCTTAAGAGTCTCCAGAGTCTTCCAGAAGGGAGGGTGTGGGTCTGTGGGCCCCGTCCCTGGAAGTTTGGACGCTTAATTCTCTGACCCAGTGGTTCTAGAGGCACTGCAGCCGTTTTTATTAGAGAAAAACAGAAACTTGAGGAATTTCCAAATGCTCCTTCCCTTTTGGCATACAGGTTTTCCTCAGCCAGTGACAAAGCCGGCAGGCCTATTTCCCGCAGAATGTTGGAAGAGCGCCCCCTGGCGGTCAACTGTGGGCACTGTCCGTCGTCTCTGCTGACCTTTAAGTATTTTTTTTTTGCTAGTTACACACCTCTCCTGCTTCCTAGAGTGTGAAGCCTTTCCACCTCCAAGGGAGTTACTTTTGATGACCTGCACCATTTCTGGGCCAGCTGGGAGAGGAAAGCGCATTTTTAAAAAGCTCAATTTGGTCACATTTAAAAGCCCCAAGAGCAATTTGTGGTTTCCTTTTGATTTTTTAAAGCACCCATCCTCTTCTGCCTTGCAAGCTCTGTGTGACGGTTGGAATGAGCGCTCCTGGCTGGGTCTGCTTGTATTCTATTACACGAGACCCATTTCTATGAGTAGATGGGAGGTCAGCCTCTAACAGCCAAATAGGAAACACCTGTATTCTTGCAAAATTAACCTAGAAAATCAGAAGTAAAATCCAAGTTCATGCTTTCAGATGAATACTCACATTTTGTACAGTCAATGAAATTATCTTGGGGATTTTAGGGGGTGCCTTTGGTGATTAACTCAGACATCCAGTTTTGCTACAAGGACAAGTCTCTTATTTAAGGCAATATATTATGTGACTGATTCAGGCATGAAGTAGAATGTTGTCAATTTTCCTTAGTGTTTCTCTGAAGGAATTTAAAGAGGGAAATTCAAACTTACTGTTGCAGTATTTTCAACTGACTGTCACACCAAGTCCCTATTACTGTTTGTTAAATTTCAGTACAGATGTTGAATAACTTGGCAGAGAAAAATCCATGACATTCCAGTTTGGAGTGTGTGTGATAATGGACCCACATCTCTTTTTTTCTCACAGTGTTGTAACAGACAGGACCTAGGGTCAGCAATGATTGGACCGTTTTCAAATCCTTAACTAAAGAGTAACACAATAGGAGGGTTGTTCCCAATAGAATTGAGTTTTGTTTTAAAATAGAGGATTTCATTTAGCTTTTCTTTTCAAAGGTTGATCTTATTCCCCCTGGAAGGGGTGGGGGGGAGACTTTCCCTTCATTTTAAACCATAAGATTTTTTTAAAACCAGCCTGTGAAGTTTATTATTTTTTCTGCTATTGAAATGGTATAAAAGGTAATATTTATGGCTAAACAATAGAGCTATGCTAATATCCACAGCCAGAAGGAATAAGTGAATAAGATTCATTTTCACTTCAGAAAGACAACAGATTGTAGCTTTAAATAATGACTTGATTACTGACACCACTATGTGAATCCTGGTAATAAGACTTGAATCAATGAAATTTAATCAAAGTGTCTTTTCTTGGTATCTGTTAGTGACTTAAAATTAAGGCAGGGAGGAACTAAAGTAGAAAACAACCATCTTGTAGGTATAAATACATGAAAGATCAGAAAACTATTCATCTTGGCTACCATACCACATGATGTTAACATCAGGGTTGATTTGATTGTACTTGATTGCATTTGCTCAAGAAAAATAATAGTTCTACTAAATGATGTTGAACCACTGTCTTGTTAGACCACCATTAATTCTTCTCTGGAAAGGCAGTTGTGAAAGAGCACTGGACTAGGCATCGTAGCCCTAGACTCAGATCTACCCAGCTAAAGCTGGGAAACCTTAGGCCAGTGCTGAACCTCTCTGATCCTCAGTTTCCTCATCTGTGAAATGGAGTTAACAGTGATGCCTGTGCTGCCTACCTCACAGGACTGTCATGAGGACAAAGTGGATCTGACTGTAAAGTGCTGTCCAAATGTGAGGTAATTTGATTACCATCCTCATCTCTCTTTTGCAGAGCATTTAAGTGTGTTTGTTATTTGTGTGTGTGATGGACAAACCCATGTATTACTTGGAGAACTATATTGTTTGTGTCCAGTTACTTTGCACATCTGCTGACATCTCTGACTCCGACAGGGGTTTGTGCTGTGGCCTAACACTTGCCAGGTGAGGTGTGGGTTACTCCTGTATGCAAATTAAACTTTGCCTTTCTCAAATTCTCCAAAATCTCCTTAGTCTCTTCATTTGATTGTTTCAGCATTTTTCTATATTGTCTTCTTCATAGCTGTGGGCTCCTTCAGATATTCTTTTACTTCTAAAGTTCAGGGAGGAAAAGGTTTAGAAGAAACCATGTTGCAGGTACTAAAATATCACAGAATTTGAAGGACCTCAGGCTTCCTAAGTAGCACTCATGGTGAAGAATCCGCCTGCCCATGCAGGAGACTCAAGAGACACAGGTTCGATCCCTGCGTCTGGAAGATCCCCTGGAGGAGGAAATGGCAACTGACTCCAGGATTCTTGGTTGAAAAATTCCATGGACAGAGGAGCTTGGGCTAAAGCTTGGACAGTGGGCCAAAGTCCATGAGGTCTCAAAGAGTCGGACACAACTGAGTATGCACGCAAAGATGACATTAAAGGTCTTCTAGCCTCACTGTCTTTCTGGGGTTTACAGCTTTCCCATGCCATCACCAGCCCAGGTTTAATTACCTCCAGGCACACAGAACTCATTACTCTCCAATCAGCTCTGTTCACCCAATGGCAGCTCATGAACAGGCTGTGGAGAGAAGAGCTACTGAGGTTAGAGGTGGAGGTCTGAGGCTGTGTTCCTCATCTAAAATGAAAGCCTCATATCTGCCCCTAGAATTACTGCAGTGGATCCATGGAATAATATATATGAAAATACTTCACTTTTGTCCAGTAGATGAAGTTGTCCTAATGTTTAGAGCTCAAGGAAACATGACGCTGCTGTTGAGTCCAAGAGAAAACTGAGAAAAGGGAGAATGTGGGTCCCTTCTGTCTCGTTGGCTTCCTTTTCCACTTCTGAAATGAGCAATCAGCCTGGTAGGGATTTGAGAACCCAGGTTCCTTTCATTGTGTTACTTGGCCGTTCCTCATGGCGTTGACCTTGCCTGCTGGTCAAATCTGGGTCCTGTTATTAATA